>NC_140535.1:5303895-5903895 GCF_057382185.1 Mchenga conophoros | reverse complement strand
GCAAAGTAAAATGTTCTGTTTTTCCGTTACCAGTCCATCTCTATTCCATCTTTTTATAGTTTGAAAGGTTCCCACAACTTGAAAACTTTGACAGACACCAATACCTTAACAGAACCACCACCATTCTTTGGGATCCTACAGTAATTATTATTTATTTATTTTTGTTGTGCAATTTAAATATGCATATAACGTCTATTTTTCTGTATATGTCTTATATGTCTTTATGAATATTATAAATATGGGTGAGTGGTTTTTATACTTTTTTATGTTTTTTGTGTTTTATTTATGATTCCCTCAGTTCTTATTTCTTTACATTTTATTATTTCATGCTTTCTTGTCATTGTCAGTCATAACACACATATGATCTTTTTCTTAGTATTTAGACCATATGAAACTCCCTGAATAGGATCCAGTAACCATCCAGTAACCATATGAAGAGTTGGACAGCACCAGATCCTGACATGGTTCATGCCTACTGGCTAAAAAAAGCTAACTGCACTCCATGAGCGTCTGGCAGCACAAATGAACCAGATGCTAAAGGGTGACACACACCCAGAATGGCTAACTGAAGGCACGACAGTCCTAAACCTCAAGAACGTCCAACTACTGACCAATAACATGCCTCATGGAAACTCTTGTCATAGCAGCTCAGATGAACTGGCACATGGTCAATACATCAAGGAAAAGCCTAGAAAGGAATCAGCAAGGACAAAACACCAGCTACTGGTACACTGAAAAAAATGCAATAGGGTGGTTGTTGAATTTGCATAGAATTACTTCATATATCCAGCATGACTAATTTAAATTTCACATCTAAACATATTTTTGTCTTTTAATTTTCACATATTCTTTAAGAATATTCATTCTTTTAGAACAAATCATGTTGAAAAGAAACAAGTTAGTTGTGTTTTATCCTCAAGCTCCGCCCCCTGGAAAGGAAAAATCAGCTGCACTGTCCGCCATTTTTTTCTCTCGCTTTGGAAAATCTACTACCATCTGGAGTTTTAAACTTGAAGGTAAATAAGATTTTAAAGCTAATACACCAGTGAGAAAGAGTGTAGACCCTTTATATATGTGGAATTTTACTGAGGTGTTGTTATTTTACAGGTATGTGGGCTATTTATCGAAAACCATGAAAGGCCAATGTTAGGCTCCAGTTAGCTAATGGTAACCGAAATTATGCGATAAGCAAATTAGTAATTAACATATATAATGTGAGTTAATATTGTTTTCTATATTCTTTCAGTCTAAATTAACAGACTATTACAAACTTGCATCGGTGTCTGTAGTAAGTGGTGGTACCTGCAGTGTCTTAACCATTAAACAAGCTAATGTAGGGCCGGGATATGACTAGTTTGTTGAAACATGTCTGCTGCCAATGTGACTGCTCACACACGGTAACATTACCAGCACATAGCCACAGCCGCTATAAACATGCTGAAAGGTCAATCTAGCTTCTGTAGTCAGCAGCTGGAAGACTCAACACAGACCCAAGATTCAGTGTAACGGTTATCTAAATGTTGTGTGTCCTGTTTGTAAGCCCAGAAAAATAAATTAAATAAAATGACGACCTTGAGCTTCAAGCTAATGTAAGCGTAATGCTATAGCATAAAGCGACTAATGCAATGATGAGGTTGTTAAATTAGTAAAAATACAGTAAATATATCCAACATGAATCATTTGTCATGGTCCTGGGTCGGTGACCCAGCGCTTTTAGTTCGTTATCATTTTCTTGATGATGATTGTTTAAGTTCTATGTGTTATATTCAGTCTGCCTCTGAGTCCGCGTCTGTATCTGTCTGTCTATGGTGTCACCCCATCTGTTTGTGAATCTGTCTGTTTAGTTCAATGTCTTGTCTGGTTCCATGTGTCTGAGTTTCCTGTTTTATTGTGAAGGTCTGTGTCATATGTGAGTGTGCTCAGTTTACGTTTCCCCTGTCCCGTCAGCTCAGATTCCTCCCAGCTGTGTTGCCATCCTGTCTCTCATCCCCTGATTACTGGTGTCTGTATTTAAGCCCTGTGTGTTCTTCTGCCTGTTGCCGGTTCGTCTGTGTTCCTCCGTGTCAGTCTGTGTTACTCGGTGTCCAGCTCGTCTCTCTGCCTCTCATCCCCTTTTGTATCATCTCAGGTTTGTCATTTAGCTTTCCCAGTTCAGGTCTTTAGTTTTGTCTTCCCTCTTGCCTGTTTGCCTTCTCACCCCTGTATAAATAAACTCACCGGCATCTTATCCACTGCCTGCATCTTGGGTCCTTCTTCTAACTCCACACGGCTCGCCTCGGCAGCCGTGACATCATTTATCTTTTTGGTCTAAACATAATTAAGTCTCACGCCTTTCACTTGTTTTAGAAGGATGTTCAGTTTATCAAAATAACAGAAAATAGTTATGTTTTCTGTTGAAACTCCACCCCCAAGGTGTGTTCTGCGAGGGAAAATTCACTGTGGCAGTCCGCCATTTTTTGTCTTCGCTTCGTTTACATTTGGCGCTGAGCTTTACTTTGTCGAGGTAAACTGAAAACTACATGTTTGAGAGGAAACGAAGAGAACATCCATTATATGGGGAAGTTTTTCTCATGAATTGCTGTTGAGCAACATAATGGAAAAAACAAGTAATTCCTTAAGTTAACTAACGATAATGCTAGCTTAAGCTGCGGGACAATATTATGTGCATTAGCTTTTTTTCAGTGTGTGCCCAATCACATTCGCTTGTTTTTTCTCAGTGAATACAGACTAACAAACTTGTGTCCATTTAGTTAACTGGTTGTACCTAAAATGTTTTAGTTAAACAGTTAAATAAGCTAGTTTGCCGTGTGTGTGTGTGTGTGTGTGTGTGTGTTGGGGGGGGTGAAGATTTGCATATGTTATGTCACATTCTGTAAGGTAAATTTTCTGGAAAGGTCAAATTAACAAATTTAACTAAGTATTAATGAAAGACCTTGATGTGTATATGACAATAATAGATGTAGTTTCTGGGTCATTTGGCAGAACTGCAAAATGGCCAGAAGGAGGCAACTGCTGTGGTTGCAAACAGGCTTTGGCTGGTATGGAAGTAAGGGCAACTATGGAACTGCTCAGCAACATGGGACCCATAGCTAATAAATAGTAATATGACAAAAAATAACAACTTTGTGTGGATGTAACCTTGTGAGATTTGAGATTTGACAGCATTTTTTGACAACTTCTCTTTTTAGATAAATGCAGAGTTTAAGCGTATTACCGCCATGCCACTGCAGTCCAGATTACTCTCGCAGATAGATGTGCTATCTGACAAACTAATAAAGGTCTTCAAAAGGCGAGGAGGACAAATAGGAAGAAGACTGCAGAACATTCTGGAGCCCACGGCCCAGGTAAGAAAAAAAAATAATTTGTGTATACACTTTAGGGGAAATAATAATTTTAACAAAATGCTGCTTGTCACTCTATGCCAGGAGTATGTTGAAAATCACCGGGGATTTTCACAATTTACCATGGGTGCGTTTTTTTTTTTTTTTTTTTTTTTTTTTTTTTCCTTTTACCTGCATTAGAACTATGTGTGGAGTTCATAGTTGAACACCTCTCTATGCTCTGACAGTATTCTGCTTCTTTGCATGGAGATTTCACTTCAGAAATGCATTACCTTTTTAAGCATTCTGAGGACTCAAATCGCATGCTGTAATGAATCCATTTTTGTTCACCTAATGTGTTAGTGTTAACATTTTTTGGAATAGTGACACAGATTAAAATAAGATTTGGTATAATGTTCTTTGACCAGTGTTCTGTTTAATTAGATTTTGGAATTCTGCATTTTCTAGGCCACAGATGAAGCCATTATCCAACGATCTAATAAGGAAACAACCATGGGAATTTACATCATAAAGTCAAGAGATGCCAATGGCAGTCCTGAGGACATCGGGATAGTCCTTGAAGGCCAGAGAGTCTGGCAGGATTTAGATTACTATACCCTAGCAGCTGCAATGCTGTTTGGACTAATGTACACTTTGAACCTCACCTACCCACTGGAAAAGTATACCTTCGAGGTATTATAGAAACTGGTTATGGAGCTCAAACGGAACAGCCTTTCAAAGAAGGCCCAGGTTTTCAGGACCAGACTGTACGATTGAACAGTTTTCCAGTTATGATGTGGGAACAACATGTTTACCTCTTCGAATATGTACCATCCTTTCTTTTAAGCCAGCACTGGTAAAGTTGCAGTACATAGTGAAACTTATTTTTCTGGCACTTTTCAACTTGGGGCCTTTATTACTGCAGTTTTCACTTTTCAAGCCATGGGTCTTTTAAAAAAAAAAAAAATTCTAACTTTGAATGTCCATTTTTCTCAATGGAAATGGTGCCTTGCACCAATTTCTCCAGTTTGCAATTTTTTTCCCAAGGTGCACCACTACAAACAGACATCGTGTAGTATTAGTGGTTGTGATGTTTAGTGATAGAAGCAAGCCAATACTAATCAGTTTAGGTCTCTTGGTTGTGTGCCTGTGGGTTATAATGTTATTTTAAGTCTCTTCTTTGTGTCATTTTAATAATTACACCCCTGTTGCCATATTACCTTATGGCTCTTACATTTAAAAAACTATTTTTTACATAAGCGCGATGTCATAAGGCCCCACAATGTTGAATTCAGGTTACAGCAGATAACTTTGAGGAATGTTGTGGAATGTTTTTCAAGAGATGCATTGTACAAATATGACTCATG
Organism: Mchenga conophoros; assembly: GCF_057382185.1. Lineage (NCBI taxonomy): Eukaryota > Metazoa > Chordata > Actinopteri > Cichliformes > Cichlidae > Mchenga > Mchenga conophoros. Next base: position 5,899,208 of record NC_140535.1, on the reverse strand, counting down.
TATATTTTGGAAGCCTGAATTGAAAGTCCATTGTTAAAAATGTGTAGTATTTTCAAAAATACAGGTCATTTTTCAAAAATGTTTTGCTTATTTCTTTGATTGAGAGAAAGTGTACAGTGCATATGTCTGTGAAGGTTCTCAGTCATCCAGGTCATCGTAGTCAAAGGCGCTTGCAAAGAAAAGCGTCTGGACTTCTTCAAGCAACTTAAAGAAGTCCAGACGCTTTTCTTTGCAAGCGCCTTTGACTTTACAGTGTATACAGTAAGATCAGCCTTAATTTAGTTTTATTTATTGAACACTCAATTATATATTAGATTATATATTAGAAATTTGTTATAAAATAAAATAAGCTTACCATAAAATAATCTTGTCAATATAACACATAGAGTAGTCCAATACAATTAACACAAAAAGTTCATGTCTGATAAACAAGTGGTTTCTATAAATATTTGACCGGAATGAAAAACATAACAACAACATAAAGTCATGTTCGTGTTACCAGAAAAATGTGTGCAGGTATAACATAAAAAACTAAAGTTAACCAAACATAACTTAATTTCGTGCAACCGCTTAGAATAATTTTTTATGTTTATCCCACTGATTATTTTTTTCAGTGTAGATACAGTCACCCAAAATTATAAGACCAGACTCACCAGCCTGTGCACTGCTTGGATTCACTACAAAAAAGCCTGTGACTCAGTGCCCCACACATGGATCTTGGAATGCCTAGAACTGTACAAGATCAACAGGACCTTAAGAGCTTTAAGGTCAGCATAAATCTCTGGAAGAATTTTGTGTATATATCATATTGAATGATTCTGTAAATCCGTTTTTAAAAGAAAATCTACACATTTGTAATTACAATTTTGCTTTTTATATATATATATGCTTGTCATTACAGCAAGTGTGAACCTGCCTTGCCTTTATCTTTGTTTGCAGCAAGCACTCTCTTAACAAGACAGTTTATTTATCACACTTTGCTTGCCACAGTAGACTTTGCATAAACTTCTAGCCCAGCACGACAGCCGACAAGCAGAGGATTGACTTGTGGGTAGGGTGTAGGACTGAGATAAACTACCATATCTTCATTTCACTGTCAATGATGAGAAGCAGAAAGAACCTTTGACTGAAAACATACAGGTGTTGACAGATGATTATGGCGCTTCCTTAGTGAAAAAGGATTATTTGCCACATCACAGAACATCTAGAAGTGGTGAGACTTCTGCAAGATATTTGATTTGTCTAAACGGCTCACAAATACCTGTCAGTCACAACAACTGAGTGAAATCGCAGGTGGGCTAGAATGTGGTGAGACAGCTGGTGACACATTTCAGAACACATTGAGGGTTTGCACTCTGTTAGTTTGTGGATAATGAAAAGGGGGGGAAAACTATCCTTTTCAGCATCTACACGCAGCTGTTTTTAGATAATTATATAGTAAGATTATAGTCTGCTGGGAGAACTGGACATCAGAGGAGCTCAGTTCACAGTGTGACATAAAGAATTCTACAAAAATGCAATAATTTAAAAGACAAGAAGATGAAATGTAATAACATTTCTCCTTTTTTTTTCTAGTCAATATCTGCCACCCAGATTTAGCATGCTGTGTACCTTTCTCAGGTGTTACATTATACTGCAGCACACCCAACATTTTTAAAAACATTTTCTCCTTCATATTTTTGAGGTCATTGTTACTTTTACCACTGCGGTCTACAGTTCTGATCCTGGGAGGAATCTCAGTATTCTCATTCTCAGAGATCAGAAAGAGAAGAATGTGGGACATGTGACTTTGATTCACTTTCACAACTAAGACTTGCCTTTGTTTGGCCTATTTTCTTGTACAAGGATTTTGCTCAGTGCTAAATTTGGTTGAAAAATTATTTTAAGCTGTCATGTGGCCATTTATTTAGGGATTATATTTACAGGTCCTGAAATCACAAAAAAACATAACCTGTAATGATAATGATACTGCATTTCTCTCTCTCATTCATAAGCTTTCTGCATGTTCCAATGGAAAGAAAAAACAAATGCAGGAACAAAAAGTGTACATGTGACGTGAATCTTTATTACACGTTCTGCTATTGTTTCGTCATTGTAAGTCAATGATGAGGCACATACTTGTGTTACTGTCGGGATCCTATCCTTTGTTTTGAGTTTTATGTTTTGTTTAATGTTGTATTCTTTACTTAGTTGTTCTTTGTTCTTTAGAGTTTAATATTAGCTACCTTTAGCTCCTGTTTTGTTTTCCATGACTTTATTTTGACCTGAGATTGTGCTTTCTTAATTTGTAATAATAGTTAACAAGAAAAAACCTTTAAGTGGATTAATGATAAGTCTCCATTTATTACATTAATTGCCCCCCCCCCCGTTTCATTACTTTCTGTTTTATTTTGCTAGTCTCTTGTTTCATGTGTGTTGAATATAAATTTGCTTTTCTGATTTTATAATCATTTTTAGACAAAGTCAAGTTCTGTAAAACAAGTATCTGTTAAGCTGTTTACTTACCTATCTAGAACTGGTTTTAAATATCACTCTGTGTCTGAACTGGGGTTTTTTTTGTTGCTTTTTATCCTTTCTTTTTCTCTTAGCTGTTTCATCAAAACATTAAAACTTAATCAAAAGATAATAGCAATCACAGCAACTATAGATAAAAATCAGAAGTCAATATACATCTATCCATTCTCTGTTGCTTATCCTTTTTCAGGGTCAGATGTAGACAGAATGCCATCTTCTTTACTTCAACCGTCATCTCCTTCATTGAAATCAAAATATGCAAAAAAACCCAAAAACTAATTTACTCCCCAGATTAGACATGTGACTCTCCCATCTCCAGACAGGTGACAACAACAGCAGCTCATTATAAGCTTGCATTATGCCAACTAATGTGAGGTTTCTGGAAACCTAAGTCATGAGGTCATGAGGTGCATGAATACCTATGGGGCATGAGTCTGAGTCTAACAATGTTAGATCCACTTGAAATAAACTTTCATTAAGATTGGCTAACAGAGACTAACGCAGGTAAAATTTCAAATAATAACAATAAGAATACAAATAAATAATGATAATTTAACAAAATACTAAATTATAAACCATCTTATTCTCCCATGTATTGAAGGTGACGTTATGATAAGTCAGTTAACTCACACAATTGGCATTTTTGTCAGCTTTCCTTCATGCCTTCAAAGAGATAACATTTTATTAATAATGAAAACAAAGCACAGTTTTACCACTGATCTACTGTACAGTGCTCTTCCTCTCACACCACTGATTTATCTGCAGCAGCTGTGCTACTTTTATTTTTTATTACTCATTTATGGTCTGTGTGTCAGCTGCAGGGGAGGGGTGGAATGGCAGGTTCAGGGGGCAGTGCCAGGGGAGGCTGGTCAGGACACATCTGGCAGTAATTGTGTGATTTTGCCTCTTCTATTTCAGTAGACACCAGGACCTATGTGCTGAGCTGTAAGCAGGAATCAGGAGCCTGGCTTAAAAGCCAGAAAGCGTCAGGCTACAAGAATTATCGCTTGCGTGTGCACTGAGTGTAAAGAGTCGAATCACTTTGGGTGACTTTGGGTCCTTCATCCTCCACCCTCTTTATATTTTTCTGATAGTAGGTTATACTTCATTTGTAAAGTCAGCCACTCAGTTATATTAGCGTGATTGGTCAGATATTGTCAATGCCACCCCTTACATATGAAAAACCCTGGGTTAACTGAGAAATTTGTTCTACTACCAGTCCTGACCACTTACCTGCTGCACTGAACCAGAGTTAGCGTAAGGCTAATTTCCATCTGAAGTCTGTTGCGTGCATAAAATAGCAAAAATGTTTGAGAAAAAGTAAATTGCAAAGCGAACAAACAATATCAATACACTCATAAGCGCGACACAAGGAAAAAACAGACATCAGTTTATATTAGTCTGAGTCTTTCGCCAAATATTTCAGTCTGTTTTTAAAGCTGGTCAAAGAGCTGGAGTTCTTAATGGCATCAGGCAGGGCATTCCATTGAGCTGAAGCTTTCAGTGAGAATGAGTGCCAAAAAGGTACAGTATCATCTTTAGTTAAAGATATCCTTTTAGATTTTATAGATTCTCCTGGGTAAAAGTTAATCAAATGAAGTGGCAGGAGGTATGACAGACAATTTAAAATCTTAAACAACAAATATGCATTGGAAAATAATTATAAATTTGATACTTGCATTAACACTGTCACCTGGATTAGGAATATTTCTAATTTCTAATTACTGATTAGTTCCTTTAACACTATCCCTAACCCTAAGTGTCAGGGATAAAATTCAGTATAAAATATCAGATATATGTCAGGAGTAGTGTCGTGGATGAGAGAAGGAGGACCCAAATGCTGGACTCACAGGTAGGTAGGTGAAGGTGGGCGTTTATTGCCGATGGAGTGAACAAACAGAACCGAGGTAGGAAATGGCTGGCTGGACGGCTGACTGAATGAACAAAAGACTAACTGGATGGCTGGCTGACTGAACGCAGGCGGAAACGACAACATAACATCACACGAACATCAATGACACAACAAGGGCTGAAGGGAAGAGAGGGCTTAAATACATAGACTGATGAGGATGATAATGAGAGACCGGTGAGTACACCGCTGAAAATAATCTGGCTAATGACACGAGACGAGCTGACACAGGAAAAGCAGGAAGTGAGAACATGGAAGTGGCAAAATAAACTGAACATGAACAAAACTGAAAACACTGGGTCACCGACCCAGGAACTCTGACAATATAAAATGTTTTCATGTCTAAAGATTAATACACATCATACACATAATACACATTTATTTTATACTAAATTTGGGTTTTCAGTTTAGTTTCAGTTAGTTTTAGGATTTATGAAATACATAAGAGCTTTTACCGTACAATACTCTGAAGACAGTTGAATCATAGTCAAGTTCAAATTTGAACTATATAAATTGAAAGATTTTCTTTAAAATATAAAATATTGTTCTGTTTTTTTATTTTATCATATTATTCTTATTTATTAAATAAATTTTTCACACTTTAGTTTTTAGCTCAGTTTTAGTTGACTAGAATAACCTTGATTAACACTAAGCCATTTCAAATCATTCATATTTGTACATTTGTGTAGTACTGAAAGACACATTTAATATCAGTCCAGTTGAAGATTATAATTTTATGTAGTAACTTCTCTTCCCTCACTCCCTTCGACAGACAGATTTGCACAAAGGTTTAACAAGACACAGACCTCAATCAGACAGTGGGCCAACATCAGTAATGAAAGCTGCACCAAGAGTGTGATGTTTAAAGTACAGTATTCATTTATTCAGTCCCTCTTTTCTTTCCTTTAATCTGCTTTGAGCTAAGATATATTTCACATTTCAGACATTTCAAAATTTGGCATATTTGTATTCTTTGTGATAACAAAGCAGCAATCAGTACAACAATACAGCAAGCTCTCATGAGGTTTTTGTTTGCTTGTTGTTGTTAAATGTCACAGTCTTTCTGTAAAACCTTAATGTATGAATATGTATTTTACTATAAATCAAAACACAAAACTCGTATATTGTCCTTTAATAAATACATGATATTCTGCACCTACAGTGTATTTTAAGGTTTAATCTTTTTTGTGCCATGTTTAATATATATAAAATATTACTAAATGTTATTTCTGTACTAAATCAATGTTTCAGTATTGAAACATTTGTGGTATAGGTTATAGTATGGGATTGTCATGATGCTTGAATTTCAAACTAAATACCAACACCCAGGAAAGTCCTTAATACCCTACACCTTTTTTGATACCATAAGTAAAATTTTGAGAAGTAATGGTGAACAAGTAATTTGAAAAAATAAGTTGCTAATTTTTTTTAATAAACTTTCCCAATTCTAAGGAATAAATAACAAAAACAACAAAATATATATTTAAGACTTAGAGTTTAGGGTTTTTGTTTCTTGAGATCATTTCATTAAAGATCTTAAACGTTACAAATAATGACATAGTACAACAGCACAATATCTGACAAATGTAAATACTTTAATTGTTGTACAAGAAGAGCCTTGTGAAAAAGTTAAAAAATAATCTTTGGATAGTATGTGGTATTAGTAAAAAAAAAAAAAGAGTGCTCACTATGAAACAACTGACTGCATTTTAAAAGTAACCTGTGAACTGGCTACAACCCAGTTAGAAAAACATTTTAACAAATCATTTTAGAGTAGAGAAGTTCTCATCTTGTCCACATCTGCAGCCTCTCTCTTATCCAGCATTCATACTGCTCTTCCTCAATCTGCAGCTCTTCACCTCCTCAGCTCTGCTCCTCACCCTGAGACTCGCTACTATGATCTGAACTTTTGGATATAATTCTGGACTTTCTACTCAGTTCGGCTACAGTTCAGCTTTACTACACTGTACAGGCAGCATCCTGCCCAGTTCTCCACATGTTCCTAATCTGCTCTGTGACGGCTCAACATTCCATTCATGACCCATAATTATTCATCTTTTATCTAACTACAGACAGTTACCGTGGCTATCGGGTGATTGCTAATAATTTAAGAGCTAATATCAATTTGTGTACCAGTCAAATTTAAATTTACGATCACTATTAAATATTAAATATTCAGTGTTGTAAATTCTTCCTAAACTGTTGTTCGCTGGTATGAACATTAACTATTTCAACTATTTCTGAGGGGGTTTGTGTAGGGAGGAGCTGTGTGCCTGCCAGCAGTGCAGCTCTGTCAAGTGTGTGTGTGCGAGTGAATGAGGCCAAGACGGCACTGTGTAAATAAATACTGTTGCAAATGACTATTTATTTTTATAATAATTTTTAGCTTCTAGTTATATTAAGTATTAATTTTTTTGACAACCCAATTGTATTAGCCTACCCACTGAAAGTTAAAACTGTGACATTTTAACATCTAACTGGTATATTTCTTTTTTTGTTCATGTAATGTTTAAAGATTATTACCCTGGATAGGAATACTTCCTGCATTTTAAAGCATTAGATCACAGTTTGGATTAGATAGAAGAAAGATCAATGCATGGCATATGAATATCGCATAGAAACCAGTAGGATGTGGCATGGTACACCTTTTCATTGGTGTACCATGCCACATCCTAATGCCTCCCTAGTAGGATCGCATAGACAAAAAAGAAAAAGAAAAAAACAATAGCAGAGCAGAGACTCGCTAATCCCCCTCTGTATGGATCCTTCAAAGAGAGGTAGAAAATAAGCAAAGCAATGCTAAGCAATGTGATGATGAGATTATTTTTAAAAATATATATATATTTCAGATTAGACTAGTTCATATCGTAAAAAAGAAGTATCACAAACAATCTTGTAAGTCTTGTAAGTCTGAGGAAAATTCTAAGTGTATCCTGAAAAGCCTCCTGCAGGTTTTTCATCATGGCTTTACTGTAATAATACCACAAATGAGCTGTATCCAAAGGGGTACAATAGGCTTCACTTTGCTTACCAGATCCAATACTTTGTCTGCTAAAGACAAAGATTCCATCCAATCTCACTTCTGATCCTCCTTAGTTGTAGCAATCACAACAACACTCTTTTTAGAACTCTTTTAACCTCCTAGGACCTGGCATCCACATATGTGGACATCACATTTTGGGATGTCTAGACCAAAATACAAAATTTTACTCTACAGGGGCCTGATAATCACTTATGAGGACATTATACTGCAAATGTTCTATTGAAATTTAAAACAAATGTCCTCATATGTCAATCTTGTTTTTGTCAGAGCTGCCATGAAAGAGTTCAGGTCTTAGGAGGTTAAACAAAATATCATACTGAGCACAATAACTAGCACAAACTCCAAGTAATTGCTACTATCCTGGACTGTAGTAGACTAAAAGACCAAATCATCAGGGTGCATTAAATGATTAACAAGAAGGTTACCCACCATACAACCAGTCCTTAATCATTTAACTTGACTGAAATATCATCAAGATACAAAATGAAGAAAACAGGGAACAATATTCCACATCGACTCATTAGATACAGAAAAAGTTTTTGATACATCCTTACCGCACTCAACTTGCATAGTTTGATGTGAGTACAAAAAGTATATCATTATAATTAGATATAAAGAGACCCCTTTGCTTTACAATTTGATCAACAACTTCTGATGGTTGACTGTGTCAAATACTTTGGAAGCATCTAAAAGCACATCAAAACTGATGTGCTTTTAGATGCTTTTACAGTTTCCTTCCAGGAATATATACATAGATCACTATTATACTCACTTTTAAAACCAACTGATTATAAGTTGTTATTATGCACTTCTCTAGGTCAGCCACCAACAGACACCAAATACAACAGGGTAACGAGTAGGGATGGGTATCGTTTAGGTTTTATCCGATACCGGTGCCAAACCGGTACTTTTGAAACGGTGCCGGTGCTCAAACGGTGCTCAAACCGGTGCTCAAACCGGTGCTTAAAGAATGGAGAACAAAAAATTGGTCCAAAAACCTCTCATGTTCAGCTGTTTTTTGTAAAAAGATAACAATGTTAGCCTTTTCTGCAGCTATGGGGCATATATGATATCACTCTTGGCTGGAAGCAGTGCTTAAACAATGGAAAAAACACAAACTTTGTCCTAAACCTCTCATGTTTAACTGTTTTCCACTTTTTCTTTGGTCATTTTAGCCTTCTTGGCCAGTGTGCAGGGATTATCTGCCATCAAACAAGAAGACAGCCGCATGTAACTATGATGATGTTTGCTAGTTCACCTTACATGCATTAATGTAATAACGTGGTTAGCCTACTCAACGTAAATTACACACGAACAACATTAAGCTACTCACGCAGAGAAGAACGGCTGCTGCTGCCATCATCATCCGTCATCATTTCTGCTACACTGGCAGGGCTAGGGGTCAGTACTCTACTCTTCGTGTTTTTGGGGGATGTTGCATAACAGGCAACCCACCCGCAGTAGATGTGCTCGGTGTGAGGTCTCGCAGCAAGCTATCAAATACGGCGCATTTCTGGGCTTTTAAAAAAAACGCTATGCGTCGCCAGGTGTTTCATCGGATTTGAGGTGTTACCTCCTTTGACAGTATCACAGTATCAGCTTAAAGCACTTGTTGCAGGCTGCTGAGTTTGCATATTTTGCTGTGAAGTACAGCCAGACTTTTGACCACTTCGCCTTGGACATTTTTAATCTGTAGCTCTGCTCTAAAAGAACGTACGTACCTGGGCCCGCCTACTATCCTCGGTAACGTAAAATGATTGGCTAGAAGTGTATCACAGCTCAGGAAAAAAAAGCACCGAAATGTGTGCTGCTTTTCGGTCTGGTTTTTACCGTTTATGTCAGAACACCGGTACCCATCCCTAGTAATGAGGGAATGGGGACCAGGAGAGAAACACATCTGGGATTAATCACACATAGGCTGTATCCCAATTCAGGGTCTGCAGCCTTAAAGGCCGCATTTTAAGGCCGATTACGTCACAGCGACGCGACGAAGGCTGTCCCAATTTGAAGGCTGCTCGAAATGTGGCCCTCAAATGCGTCCTTCATTTCCCTGAATTTTAAGGACGTGGCGGTGTAGACTTCGTGGCCCACCATATCCCAGAATGCATAGCGCGGCAGTGGGTGTGGATAATTTTGCCGAAAAAGAACGGCGGATGAGGGGTGCCCAAAGAGTAAACTTTAAGTAAGTACTGAATATTATGTCACTTATTTATTTGCAAATGTTTAATAACGAAGAACATTAAAACATTACTGTTGGCCACATGTCGGCAAAGTTATGTGACATTAGTGACATTTGTACTAACTTGGTTTTAAAGCCTTTATTTTAAAATATACGCCGTTCAATAGCTGACCTTAATCTTACAGAGAATGATCAAAGCTCATGTAGAAACAAACAAACAAATGAACAAATGATTTTCTCCTTCATTTCTGTTAAACAAAGCTGTATGAAACGTTTCTAGCTGTTAGTATCATGGTTGCTAGGCAACCTGGGCAGCGCAACGGGGGCTAGACCGTCCCATTTCACAAGCCTCGCACTTCCAGCCTTAGCTGTCTTAAGTACGTGGCCCTTGAGGATCGTTTAGACTGCGTACTTTAAGGCTGCAGACCCTGAATTGGGATACAGCCACAGACACACGAGAATGGAAGGAAGCAACACAGAATATACTAACACAAGATGAGGAACTATCAAAGTAAAACAGGAAACATATGATACATGCTGAGACAGGAAAAGAACATACATGAAAACACAGAGGCACAGCAGCAAAACCTAAGAACTAGAACTCAGGGGAAAAAAAAAATATATATATACATATATATATATATATTAGGGGTGCAACGATATTCGTATCGATATTGAACCGTTCGATACAGTGCTTTCGGTTCGGTACGCATATGTATCGAACAATACAACATTTGTAATTTATTTTATCAACTTTCCTTCTGACGATGCTGTCTGTGTTGAGCGCTCAGTGAATCTGCGTTCGACTACTCCGCCTAGGCTGCACTGTCGAGCGCAGATCCACTGAGCGCTCAACACAGACAGCATAGTCAGAAGGAAGAGCGCAGGGCAAGCTAGCAAGACAGAAGTTAAGCTCTCCTTGCAACATTCAGATCTGGCGTTTGGAATTATTTTGGTTTTCATGTGACGTATGACCCTGAAGGTAAGCGAGTCATGGACTAAAGTAAAACAGTATGTTGGATGTGCCATGCAATGCTCAATTACATTGGTGGGAACTAGTGTGTTAGCGCAGTTAGCTCGTTAACGTGTTGGCCGTCTAGCCCCATGCACGGGGCGATCGGCGGTAGCTTGTTAACGGAGATTTGCCGTGCTGTGGCGTTAAGGTCATTTCAACGAGATCAACCTGAAAGCACTAGTGGGAACACAACGAATATGACTGCACATTTACGCCGACATCATCCTAGTGCAAAGACAAAAACAACAAGCATGCTACTAACTTTAGCCGAGTCATTTAGACAGCTGTTAGCACATGATTCTCCTTATGCTGCTGAGAATATAGCCCAGAAGAAGCGGATAGTATAGCTTTTATTTTGGAAAGAGACATTTCTCTGTAATAAACTCTCTTTTCCAAAGATGAGTGATTCCTCAATCAGATACAGGGCTTGCAATATCGCTAGCCCGACGTCCAGGGGCTAGCGATTTTTTTCAGTCGGGCTACCAAAATCTATCTCTTCCCTGCCCGTCCGGCTATTGTAGGAAGGAAAAATATATGTCAATGCTTTTGCATTCTTTCAGAAATGTAGCTGGGTAATTATGTCATTGGCATTGGTGAGCCACTGTCAATATGTGACATATTGTAATCGCGTTTGAATTTGCGCTTGTTTTTTTGCTTTCACTTTGCAATCGTGCGAACTGTGTATAGAGAGCGACAGCACTGATCTGTGAGTGATGATAATTTGTGCACCAATTCCTCTGACATCGTCTTATTAATCGTTAGCTTACTATGCAAACATGACAAGTGAAATCTCCCGCAGCTTAAACATGTGAGAGGTTGATCGCGCAGAGAATCGCTGAGCTTATGTGAGTGTGTGTGTAAAAGCAACACGATATATATTTTAGTTCTGCTCAGCCAAATAAGACAGGTCAGGGTGAAGAAGTGACCGCCAAAGAAAAGCTTACCACAAAACGGAGAAGTTATGACAAATCAGACTATAAGGCAAAAAGAAAGTGCAGCTTTATGGTTTCATGGACAAAAGAATTTCTGTGGCTGCAATATGACGAGCTAAATAACCAGGGCTGCACATAAGTGGTCCGCAGGTGCGCATTCGCTGTCAAAATAAAAAACACGCACAAGGGTTAGGGTTAAATTTAAAAACTGTACTTTTGAGTTGGTTGTCTGTCCCTATGTGTTAGCCCTGCGACAGACTGGCGACCTGTCCAGGGTGTACCCCGCCTTTCGCCCTATGACAGCTGGGATAGGCTCCAGCGCCCCCTGCGACCCTGAAAAGGATAAGCGGAAGCGAATGGATGGATGGATATATATTTATAATTTTAATAAATGACAAATTAAAAAGGCATGAACATTTTTTTTGTATCGAAAAAATATTGAACCGTGACACCAAAGTATCGAACCGAACCGAACCGTGAATTTTGTGTATCGTTGCACCCCTAATATATATATATATATATGTGTGTGTGTGTGTGTGTGTGTGTGTGTGTGTGTGTGTGTGTGTGTGTGTGTGTGTGACAGAAAAAAACACAAACACACCGAGGTCAAAAAGTTGTCAAAAAATTGAGCTGCCACAAGAAAATGGGAATAAATTGTAAATTAATTCTAAATTCCAAGTTAGACCCAGAGGCTGAGATTGTTTGGAAATGGTTTTATACAGTTTAGCTTTTATCTAAATGTCATGTAGTCTCCCAAAATTTGCTTTCAGAGTTGTTTTGGTTTCAAATACATACAAAGGAGCAAAGGAGTTTTGTTATGTGGTTTAGAATATGTCACATCGCTTCACACATGTCTTAGCTTGCACAAAGAAATACTGGGATCTTTAACTCAGTTGACATCACACTAACATGTGTGACGGAGACAGAATAACTACCAGAGGCTGATATATAAAACTGCTCTGTGCTCACAGATGTCAATTCGGCTGGGTCAGAGATAGCCAGATTTATCAGTGATACAGCTGTCCGTCATCCCATGCAATCAGTTTTTCTTATCTTTCATCAATCTGAATTACTACTGACATCTGATAACTTGAAGCAAATCCCACCCCCAGGGCTCTTGGTTGTGCCATACTTTTCATTTCACAATAACTGGGAGAAAGAGACTGTGGCCACGATCTATTCTGCAGGCGGATTCATCGACTGCAGGATAGCCATGACCATGATATGTAAGTCAGTCTCTTCATCATGTTGCATCTTGAATTGTAAACCTGATCCAGCATGGAGCTATGTCTCTTTCCATCCCTGGCCCAGGTTGCTGAAAAACTGCAGTGTTACTAAGAATATTCAAAGTGAGGCTAGCTGCACCTTGAAGTCTTGAACCTAAATGAGTGACAAGTGCAACTCCACAGGTGGTAATGGAAAAAATAAAATAAACTCTCTAACACTAAATGCAGATGACTGATTATTTTGAAATTAATTGGGAGTCTGTGCTTTTTTGTCTTACTTTTACTTTTTTGTGCCATTTGATGTCTAACGTCTTCTTTATATTTTTAACCAGGTACTATTTTCATAAAGAAACGACAGATGCTGCAAGTGTCCTAATACTTTACTTATATCTCAACTCTGAAGTCACAAACTACACACAATTAGGACACTGAAAACACCTCAATTATTTTTTTTCAACTTGAGACATTGTTAGATCTAACGGATCAAAGATTTTAAACTATACTAAGATTGATATGTAATACTGTCATTTCATTATCAGTTATCAACCATTTCCCTTTAACAATACACACACACACACACATGTAGTGGTTAGACTACACGCCTTTGGAGCAGAGGATCGCAAGTTCGATTCCCGCCTGGGGCATCTGTATCCAGTACGGGTCCTAAGGCTAGACCCCCTATGCTAAGCAAACCTACCGCAGACATGAGCGAGACAGATAAATATGAAGGCATGCCAGCTTGGACGTCGCCCGATCAACAAGGTCCGCATCAGGTGTTGAGGAACCAGGGCACCCTGACGAGAAGTGGGCTACTGGAACAAGAAGGCATCGGTGGGCAAGAGACGAAAACAGGGCGTTGTTGGAATGCTACTACGCAAGAAACCCTGGCGGAAGGGGTTACATGAATAGGATGAGGGACCTATGGATTCTTCGATACCCAACATCCACAATGACGGCGAAACAACTAGTAGCTCAGTGTTCCAACATTCGAAAGAAGGGACTGCTCTCACAGCTTGAGATTGACGAGGTACAACATAAATGCTACGGCAAGGGGGAGCCAGGTCAGGGGGGAGATATTATCACCCCCACCTGAGATTGGGTACCAAGCCCCAAGTGCAATAGGAGAAGGATCGTTGAGTGTGAGAGGAACTGACCTGAAAGATAGGATCATGGCCAAGCATGAAACCTGGACCCCCCATGGCCGGTTGCCAAGATTACGTGAAGTACCCTCAGAAGGTCTGCTAGATGATGTTAATGCAGCACTATGAATGAAACAGCTTTTATTTGTCACTAGCAGGTTGCCCTGTAGCGCGATGGAACCCCCCCCCCCCCCCCCCCCCCCCCGACCTTACACACATAACACAGACATCACACGGGGTTACAAGTCAGAGATCGGTAGCATTACAGAAAAACACTGAAATGTACACAACAACGGGAAGGTACAAGAGGAAAAAAAGAGACCTCCACTCATGCTGTGCTTCCATGGTAGGACAGCACGAGAACAGGAAACAAAAAAAAAACTCCTCTGCACAAAGCACATAAATGTCCACAGCACAACAGTATGGAAGACATGACAAGCCACAGGGATGGGTAGGGGATGAGGAGTAACCCCAGGCAACACAGCAGCAATCCTACGACGGCGCCGTCATCTATTCGACAGCACGGGCCGGGACCCGCCTCGTGTTCCCAGGGGGCAAGAAGCATCGAAGGCGTTGGAAAGGGAGGGGGGATGAGTGAGTGCTTATCAGTGTAAGTGTATGTGTGTGCGTGTCCATAGTTTAGCTGAGACAGTGTCCTTCGGCCTATCAGGCTAAGTAAACAGTCCTCCAGCCAATCCAGGTGTCCTTGCATGGGACGGGAAGAATAGCCGTAACATAGTCATTATCAGGGAGTGATTGTTCGGCTCCAGCCTTGGGCCTGCAGCTGACGCGTTATGGGGGGTCCGCAATCTCGATGTTGATTTTGTAAATTTCCATGCGAGCAGCCAAGAAGAATTTTCAGGCTGCCCTAACACTCCGACACTGGCCTCTCGATCTCCCGTTGGAGAGCCGCGAGCCTCCCCATGATGGTATCAAACTTCTGTTCCATGGTGTTGTCATTCTTTTGATTCTGAGACCTCACAGCTGCAGTGATCCGTTCGGCGATGTCTTCCAACTGTCGCTCAAGGGTCCCATTTTGAGCAGGCCTCTCTCTGATGTATCCCCCCATACGCTCAATGTTGTTACTTTGAGCCTTCACAGCCGATGCAAGCGTCTCCAAGGTGTTGACCATATTACGTTCGTTGTGAGAGGTCGCGCCTCGTCCCATCGCTTCGATTCCAGCGGGCAGCCTTGTGGGGGTTTGAACAGCCGGTTCTGCTTTCTTATTTCTCCGATAAACCAGGGCTAAGCCAACTCCGATCAGCAAAAACCCTGTTATCACGGTTCCGAATAGATAGATATCTTCAGCGTCCTCGATCGACAGTCCCGCCAGGCACATGACCCTCCAGTTCTGCCACCCGTCCATCGTGTATCCGGCAGGGAAAGTCCCTCCAGGGCACTCAGGCTCTCCCGAGCCCAGACTTCTCGTTGAGAAAAGGGTGTCAATAGCATTCAGAGACCAGTTGATCAAATCCATAATTCTCTTTTAGGCTTTAGAGAACGACCGTGTGAGTCTATTCCAGGGAGAGTAATGCACACGAGACAAGACAAGGACATAGAGGCTAAGCAGGAAAGATAAGGGTGAGGAGGAGAGGAGAAAAGTGCAACCGCCTTCGCTGAGAGCCACAGCTCACAGCCTTGGCCACTACGGACGATACCTACAGCCACGATTACCGACACTAACAAGCTGAACTACAATACGGCAGCAGTGATCAGTGAGATGCTTGGCTGCCAGTTGAACAGCCACAAGGGACAGTACCCTCCATGGAGAAGGAGGCTAGAGTCTAAGATCAAGGTAGCACGGAGGGAGGTTAGCCAACTATCGGAAGTACAGGAAGCTGTCCATACCTGAGGCCTTGGAAACTGCCAAGCAACGACTCACAGCCTTGGCCAGCCACTTGAGGAGGTACACCAGAGAGATAGAAGGCAAGAGAATAAACCAGCTGTTCTCAACAGAACCAGCCAAAGTGTACTCTCAGTGGCAGAGGAACAATGTGAGAACAGCACCACCAAGGCTGGAGGCAGAACAATACTAGAAGAGCATATGGGAGAAGGACACAACCCATAATGGCAATGCTCAGTGGCTAGTGGATCGGAGGGCAGACCACAGCAACCTCCCTGAACAGGGTCCAGTAACCATCACAGTGGCAGATATTCAAGAAAGGGTCTCCAGTATGAAGAGTTGGACAGCACCAGGCCCTGACATGGTTCATGCCTACTGGCTGAAGAATCTGACTGCACTCCACGAGCGCCTGGCAGCACAAATGAACTAGCTGCTAGTTGACGAGAGACACCCGGAATGGCTAGCCGAAGGCCGGACAGTCCTGATCCTCAAGGACCCCCAGAACGGGCCGGTCCCCTCCAACTACCGACCAATAACCTCAGCACCACGTGGAAGCTCCTGTCAGGCATCATAGCAGCTAAGATGAACAGGCACATGGGTCAATACATGAGCCTGGCACAGAAAGGGATGGGCAAGAATACCAGAGGCACAAAACACCAGCTACTGGCAGACTGGCAGGAGATGCTCTGTCCCCACTGCTGTTCTGCATAGGCCTTAACCCCCTCAGTGAGATAATTGCCAAGACTGGCTACGGATACCGACTACGGAATGGAGCAGTTGTCAGCCACCTCCTGTACATGGATGACATCAAGCTGTATGCCAAGAGTGAACGAGACATCGATTCACTGATCCACACCACCAGGATATACAGCAATGACATCGGAATGTCGTTCGGGCTGGAGAAGTGTAGTCGGATGGTAACAAAGAGAGGGAAGGTAGTCAGAACGGAGGGGATCGAACTACCAGAAGGCAACATTGCAGACATAGAGGACAGTTACAAGTACCTGGGGATCCCACAGGTGAATGGGAACCATGAAGAGGCTGCTAGGAAAGCTCCAACCACCAAGTACCTGCAGAGGGTCAGGCAAGTCCTAAGGAGTCAGCTGAACGGTAAGAACAAGATCCAGGCTATCAACACCTATGCCCTGCCAGTGATCAGATACCCCGCTGGGGTAATAGGCTGGCCAAAGGAGGAGATAGAAGCCACTGACATCACGACAAGAAAGCTTCTTACCATGCATGGAGGGTTTCACCCCAAGTCCAGCACCCGGAGGCTGTACGCTAAGCGGAAAGGAGGGGGCTGGAGACTGGTGAGTGTCAGCACTACAGTCCAGGATGAGACAAGGAACATCCACGAATACATCACGAAGATGGCCCCAACTGACAGTGAATACCTCAGGCAGCAGAAACCCAAGAAAGTGGAGGAAGGTGAGGAACCATCATGGAAGGACAGGCCCCTGCACGGTATGTACCACCGGCAGATAGAGGAGGTGGCTGATATCCAGAAATCCTACCAGTGGCTGGACAAAGCTGGACTGAAAGACAGCACGGAAGCACTAATCATGGCAGCACAGGAACAAGCACTGAACACAAGATCCATTGAGGCTGGGGTCTATCACACCAGGCAAGACCCCAGGTGCAGGCTGTGTAAAGATGCTCCAGAGACAATCCAGCACATAACAGCAGGGTGTAAGATGCTAGCAGGTTTTCTTTCTCTCCCTCTCTTTCTTTCATTCTTTCTCCCTGTCCTATCCCCCAGTCATGTCTGTCCCATTTGTTGCAACTGAAAATAAAATAAATTCGTAATTACAATAAAGGTCAATCAAATGGACCAATATGGCAAGGCCATGATGATCCACTTGGTAAAATAAATCCGCTTTGCATCTTTTTTGGCCTTAAGACAACAATTCTGATGGCTAAAGATCCAAACGGGATGCACACACACAAAAAAAAGATGCTAGCAGGCAGGGCATACATGGAACGCCATAACCAAGTGGCCGGCAAAGTGTACAGGAACATCTGTGCCGAGTATAACCTGGAAGTCCCGGGGTCAAAATGGGAGATGCCCCCAAGGGTGATGGAGAATGACCGAGCTAAGATCCTGTGGGACTTCCAGATACAGACGGACTTCCAGATACCGACGGCTAACAACCGGACATAGTGGTGGTAGACAAACATGAGAAGACGGCCGTAGTGATCGATGTAGCGGTTCCGAATGACAGCAACATCAGGAAGAAGGAACACGAGAAGCTCGAGAAATACCAAGGGCTCAGAGAAGAGCTTGAGAAGATGTGGAGGGTGAAGGTGACGGTGGTCCGCTTTGTGTTAGTCCTGGTGGATTATGCAACGCGGTACCCGGAAGCAGTCCCGCTGCGCACCATCTCTGCAAAGAGTGTGGCGCAGGCACTGTTTCAGGTCATCTCCCGAGTCGGAATCCCGAAAGAGATACTGACTGACCAGGGCACGTCGTTTATGTCTTGTACACTGCGGGAACTGTACGAATTACTGGGCATTAAATCTATTCGGACCAGCGTCTGCCACCCTCAGACGGACGGGCTGGTGGAGCGGCTGAATAAGACTTTGAAGTCCATGATTCGTAAGTTCATTAACGAGGATGAGCGCAATTGGGATCGCTGGCTAGACCCTCTGTTATTCGCAGTGCAGGAGGTGCCCCAGGCCTCCACGGGATTTTCTCCCTTTGAATTGCTGTTCGGCAGGAGGCCACGTGGGGTGCTCGACCTGATTAAAGAAAGCTGGGAGGACGGTCCGAGCCCCGCCAAGAATGAGATCCAGTACGTGCTGGACCTGAGAGCGAAACTCCACACTTTGGGGAGGTTGTCACGGGAGAATTTGCTCCAGGCTCAGCAGCGTCAGCAGCGCCTGTATGACAGAGGGGCTAGACTCAGGCAATTTTCACCAGGAGACAAAGTGCTTGTGTTACTCCCTTCCTCCAGTTCAAAGTTGCTCGCCAAGTGGCAAGGGCCCTTTGTGGTCACCCGGCGAGTCGGGGACGTTGACTATGAGGTCGCTCGGTCGGACAGGGGTGGGGCCTTGCAGATTTATCACCTCAATCTCCTTAAAAAGTGGAGAGAGGTTGAATCCGCGTCGCTGGTGAGCCTGGTTAAGGAGAGAGATGAGTTGGGGCCGGAGGTGGCAAATTCCGTCATCCCCGCCTCCCTCCCTTGTGATGACCATCTCACACAGGCCCAGAGAGCGGACGTTGTCGCGTTACAACAGTGTTTTGCTGATGTGTTCTCCCCCCTGCCCGGCCAAACGTCTCTCATTGAGCATCATTTTGTAACGCAGCCTGGCGTGACGGTGCGTTCACGGCCCTACAGGCTTCCTGAGCATAAACGGCAAATTGTGCAGAGGGAATTGGCTGAAATGCTGAGAATGGGAGTGATAGAAGAGACGCACAGCGCCTGGTGTAGCCCCATCGTTCTGGTGGTGAAGAAGGATGGGTCTATACGGTTCTGTGTCGACTATTGCAAGGTGAATGAAGTGTCACGTTTTGATGCTTATCCCATGCCCCGGGTCGACGAGCTCCTGGATCGGCTGGGCACGGCCCATTTTTTCAAGACACTGGATTTAACCAAGGGCTACTGGCAGATTCCTTTGTCTGCCGAGTCCAAGGAGAAAACGGCCTTCTCCACTCCGTACGGGTTGTACCAGTTCGTTACGCTTCCGTTCGGCTTGTTCGGGGCCCCTGCCACTTTCCAGCGCCTCATGGACCGGGTGCTGCGCCCGCACGCTGCGTATGCTGCTGCTTACTTGGATGACGTGATCATCCATAGCGACACCTGGGTGGAGCATGTGCAGCGGGTGGCCGCGGTCCTGGAGTCCCTGAGGAGGGCGGGGCTCACGGCCAACCCGAAGAAGTGTGCGGTTGGAGGGAGGGAGGTACAGTATCTGGGGTACCACTTGGGGGGCGGGCAGGTGCGTCCACAGGTGGAAAAGATGGCGGCTATCGCAACCTGCCCGTGCCCCAAGACTAAAAAGGAGGTGAGACAGTTTCTGGGGCTGGCAGGTTACTATCGCCGGTTCGTGCCAGGGTTTGCGCAGCTGACCAGCCCCTTAGCCGACCTTACCCGGAAGGGTGCTCCAGATCTGGTTCAGTGGACGGGGCCGTGCCAGGCGGCGTTTGTGCAGGTGAAAAAGTCTCTCTGTGGGGAGCCGCTGCTTCACACTCCTAACTTTTCCCTCCCTTTTGTTCTGCAGACTGACGCCTCGAACAGGGGGCTGGGGGCCGTTTTGTCCCAGCAGGTGCGGGGGGCCGACCGTCCCGTTCTTTACATCAGCCGGAAGCTGGCAGAGCGTGAAAGACGGTACAGCACCGTGGAGAAGGAGTGCTTGGCTATCCGGTGGGCGGTCGACTCCTTTCGCTATTACCTCCTGGGGCGCTCATTCACCCTCTGCTCGGACCACGCCCCGCTGCCGTGGCTCCACCGCATGAAAGATGCCAACGCCCGGATCGCCCGGTGGTATCTGGCTTTACAGCCCTTTAAGTTCTAGGCCGGGGGCGCAGATGCAGGTGGCCAATTTCCTCTCTCGCTCGCGGGGGGGGGGGGAGTAGGTTCGGCCGGAAGGCTCCCCGGCCTCAGTCGGGCGGTGGGGGTATGTGGCGGAGGTGTGGTCCGGGGCGCGGCTGCAGGGGAGGAGTGATGCAGTGAGCTCAACGGGGCGGTGCTGGTGAGAACAGCTGATGGCGATTTTGGACTGATGGTGGTTTTCCTTCCCTTTATATAGTGAGGTGGAGAGGAGCGGTGGAGGAAGACTCTGCGGGAACCGACCGCTGTCAGACGGTGTTCTGTTATAATTCCGTGGACACTCGCAATAAACGTGGAATCTGATGATAACAACCTGTGTGTGGGTGTATCTGTGCATAGCGTACGTCACACAGTGGTAATCGGTGCACTAGGTGCAGTGACTCCCAAGCTAGGCGAGTGGCTCCAGCAGATCCCGGGAGCAACAGCGGAGATCTCTGTCCAGAAGAGTGCAGTCCTAGGAACAGCTAAGATACTGCACAGGACCCTCAAGCTCCCAGGCCTCTTGTAGAGGACCCGAGCTTGAAGGATTGACCGCCCACAGGGGCGAGTGGGGAATTTTATATATATATATATATAGTTAAAGGGAAATTTTGTTATCAGATATTAATTGAAAGGTTGATAACTAATAATGAATGACAGTTGATCCATTCTGTATTTTCCATATAATGCAACATTTAGCCAGTGCTTTACAAAGAACATTGGTGACAGGAGAGTAAAGCCACACATTCTCTCTCTACTGTAAGAGGAATGAGGCTTCCATGTGTTTGATCAAACAGGAACAAGCAGCTACATCTGCATGTTGGCGTAAAAAGAGGAAGAGGCAGTGGCAAAATATTTCAGAAGCACAAATTCTAACACGTACACACCAGGGGATGAGAAGCAGACAGCTAATAACCCATCAAAAGAATTACAGTCACTGCCAAAGCCTATGAGTTCAAGCAGAGACAGCAAACACAAGAAGGCCACTGTATGTGATCCAGGCTGTATGCTCTGGGCCGAGTCTCACTGACACCTCACAACATGACCTCCATTTTACAGACAAATCAATCTATGAGCGATGGGCTAATTGCTAGGAAACTCACAGCATGACCTATTAGGTTCTCGATTCCACCCGCACACACCCACAGTGACATGACAAACTAGGGAATAAAGTGCAAGAGCCTGTATTTTGCAAGATAATAAAATACAGAGTTAGAGAATAGAATTTACTCTCAGTATCTTTAATTGGGGGGTGTAACTGTATCGTGCACACATTCAGAATTTCAGTCTTTGCCAGTTTAACATCAAACCCTAATTGAAGACTTCAGACAGGGCAGTTTTAAGTTTTCAGATCAGGGATCCAAGTCTCATTATCTGAAACTGCACCAAGTTTTTTATGTGCAGTCTTAGTTAAAGACAGAGTCTGTGTCCAAATGACCTTGTTTGAACCAACTCCAACTGACATTTGTTTTTCAAAAGCATGTCAAAACTTTAATGGTCTGGTGAGCCAGGGACTTTTCCTCCACTGACATTTGATGAATTGTATCATCTAATTTCAGATATTCCAATTTAGATTATCACCGTTAACAGGAAAACCAATTCACTACATTTAGACCTATTCAAAGCATTTGCAGTAAACAAACTATTAATGAGTTTTAATGCATTACAAACAGGACATATGCTTACTGTAGACTCATATCAGCTAAAAGTACATCTGAAACTTTAACAGTTAACCTCATATTCCATTCTGTTTCAAATTGTCTTCAGGCACTGCACAATAAAGTCACAGATATCAGCTCATACCCAGAGTGGTTGTGTTATGTGGCGAACAGCAGTTTCTAACCCTCACCAAAAAAAATTCCAACACATTTTACAGACTAAAACAGACAGAACAGCAGCATACCCCCACACCGAGCAAGCTCACTTCTCATTTCCTCTACTGTTATCATTCTCCCTTTACACACATCCTCACTTGCACTGCATATAACAAAGAACAAGCCAACCCCTCCACACACAACGAGACAGTTTCCAAACACTTGCTGAGAAGCTATCAAACACTTGCCTGATCAAGGACAGCTCTGTGCAAAGCAGGCCTTCCAGCTGAGGTCTGACAATGAGAATCCACTTGCTGAACAAAACAAGAATATGTGGATAGGAATCAATAAAGCCTTCCCTTCTTCACTCTGACCTTCGCTGTTTGCATTTTGCTAGAGGAAATGCTACGCACTCTGTCCACACTGATACCCTAGCACCAGGGATCTATGTTTGCATTCATGTTTTTTTGAGTACTGTCTTAAAGGCATACTGCATAACACTGGTATCAGCTGCACTATTAGAGAGAATATGATTTCAAAAAATAATGCAACTACACGACTTCCAGAGATGTCCCCACTTGCTAACAAGGTGAGATTGCACTCCATGAAGCCAGAACACGATTGGAGAAGCTGTTACAAAAAGTTCTAACAGGATTAAACCTGTTTTAACACGCAAATATCTCAGTTGGAAAACAAGTCAGAAGTGTGTGAATGTGAAATATGTGTGAAATTGTATGAAAGCCAGATTTATATTACCTGCATAATGGAAATATGACTTATGTAAAATTATGTATAATTTTATCGTAAGTGTAAAATCTTAAAGTAAAAAATCCAAGGTGAATGTCTTTGCCTCAGTAGTAGCAAGCTTGTCCTCCATTAAGAAACCAGGCTTGTAGACTTTTATAATGGCAAAACAGAAAACATTTTCCCACAGTCTGCACTGCTACCAGCAACTGCAAGACAGTTAGATTTGAGGTGAATTCAAAAGCAAACTGCTGGCTCCCATTTAAGGTGGCAAAGTGCAAAATGGCAGCTTTTTAACATTGATTTTGCATTCTGGGGTAACAGAAGGAAAATGTGTACTCTGAGAAAACCCCAAAGCACTTCCCATCTGCAGGGGCAAATTACTGATGCCTGTTGATCCAGACACGTTTTGTCAGCTACACAGAGACATGGTGAAAATGTGTTCAAGGACTTGAGGATGGTTGATCACGTGACAAATTCATAACATTTTAGCAATTCACCTTTTTCGCCTTCCCTTTTGAAAAATATTTTGACCTTTGTTTTGGTTGGTGCAATGGGTCATCTACTAAACAAAAAGGTTTGTAGATCAGTCGCTGGCTGCTTCAGTCAAGGTGTTGCTGTAATTCTTAGGCAAGCTAGTGAATGCTGATTTATTTCTGATACATCCATGCAAATCAAATCAAATCAAATCACTTTTATTGTCACATCACATGTGCAGGTACATTGGTACAGTACATGTGAGTGAAATTCTTGTGTGCGAGCTTCACAAGCAACAGAGTTGTGCAAATGCAATAACGTAAACAAGAAAAATACAAGAATGAGAAAAATACAAGAATTTGTATTTTTTTATGTGATTCACAATTATTAGAAAAAGCTAGCTTTTTTTTTTTTGCTTATGCACTGACAATGCTCTCTAGACAAAATTATAGTATTTTTGTTTGTTATTTTCCCCACACACATAACTTGCATGCACTCATGTTTGTGGCCAACAGACTATTTACCACTGTATTTTCAATGCACGATTTTGATGCATCTTTGTACAGAAGGCAAGAGCGCTATGCAGCTGTCACCTTCTGTCAGTGCTGTTTCTCTGGAATCAGCTCTGTGGGTTAGTGCTTAAAGGACAGCAAATGTGAGTAAACCAAATGACATTAAGGGAGGATATGAAACAGTCAGCACGCTGATGACTGAAGATTGACCTTTTAAATGTGATGCAATGCAGTGTCAGAGTCAAGCACAGCATGAATCGCCTAAATTAATATTACAGACGTTGCAGCAGCGTGATATTCCAATCAAGTATTTATGAGATTGGTTCTGACTACAGTTCTTTTGCACTCGAGATTTGCAAAAGGTCTGAGTTTCTAAAAATATTAAAAATAGTAGAAAAACAGTGATCAATAGAAGTTTAAGTTAACAGTGTAGCGAACCATATTAGGTCACAAACTATTAATTACATAGATTATTAAAAAAATGCAATTTAACTATTTTAATTACTTCAAAAAGATTTGAATTTAATGTTTCTATTCTTTCTATTAAAATTTTCTAACTGGGTAGTAAGTAAAAGCTAGGACCAGGTGTTTATACTGGAATATGTTGACAGTCACACTAATTTACATACTAAAGCATTAAAGTGAATATTCTCATATATTATACTATCAAATTCATATTATAGTCTCCATATTCTTTTTTTAATCAAGTGTTTATTGAAGTTATGCAAAAAATAAAATGAAATGTACAATATTTGATGGCTTCCTTTGTTCTTGGACTCATATATACAGTAGTCTGGATGACCGCCATCACATCAAGTTCTTTTTCTACACATGAGTATGAAAAAAAATAAAGAAAAAGAAGAGAAAACAACGCACACAAAACAAAGAATCATGTGTACAAACAGGTATAGTAAGTAACTATATACATCCAGAGAGGGGGCAACTGAAAAGCCAACACTTTCAGTAGCAGATGGTGACATAGCCTTAGTACATGTTATTATCAAAAACAAAATAAGCAAACAAAGATTTACCCAACCATTCCTTCAATGATGAATATCAGCGATATCTGGCCTTATAGGACTCATATAGCGGAGCCATTTTCCCCAGTGTTTTACAAATTTCTCATACTCAAAATTCACTAAAAAAGTAATCTTTTCCATCTTGTAAATTTCAAAAGTTACATCAATCCAGCTGTTTAATGTTGGTGGATCCTGTGTCAGCCATCTTTTAGTCAGTGCCTTCTTCAGCCAGCAGCACACCAAATAAGTATTTATCTATACCCTTTATGTCTGAGGGTATGTACCCCAAAAATATGGATTTAAAATCAAAGGGTAAATATGTACCAAATATGTTTTGCAGCACTTTATGGACTTCTCTCCAATAGTTCTTAATATTCTTACAATCCCAAAATATATGGTAGTGGTGTGCTGTTCCGTAGCCACAGTTCCTCCAACATTCAAAACTTCCTTCATCATAATGTGCCTTTATAGCTGGGGTAATGAAAAAACAAGCAAAACTTTTCCAGCAGAATTCCTTCCATACATGTGATTTTGTACTTTTCCAATGAAAAGAACAGATGTTCTGTCATCTGTGATTGCCTGACCTCCCTCTTTCTCCCATCTTTCTTTTATATATAGGGAGTGCAGAATTATTAGGCAAGTTGTATTTTTGAGGAATAATTTCATTATTGAACAACAACCATGTTCTCAATGAACCCAAAAAAACTCATTAATATCAAAGCTGAATGTTTTTGGAAGTAGTTTTTAGTTTGTTTTTAGTTTTAGCTATTTTAGGGGGATATCTGTGTGTGCAGGTGACTATTACTGTGCATAATTATTAGGCAACTTAACAAAAAACAAATATATACCCAGTTCAATTATTTATTTTTACCAGTGAAACCAATATAACATCTCCACATTCACAAATATACATTTCTGACATTCAAAAACAAAACAAAAACAAATCAGCGACCAATATAGCCACCTTTCTTTGCAAGGACACTCAAAAGCCTGCCATCCATGGATTCTGCCAGTGTTTTGATCTGTTCACCATCAACATTGCGTGCAGCAGCAACCACAGCCTCCCAGACACTGTTCAGAGAGGTGTACTGTTTTCCCTCCTTGTAAATCTCACATTTGATGATGGACCACAGGTTCTCAATGGGGTTCAGATCAGGTGAACAAGGAGGCCATGTCATTAGTTTTTCTTCTTTTATACCCTTTCTTGCTAGCCACGCTGTGGAGTACTTGGACGCGTGTGATGGAGCATTGTCCTGCATGAAAATCATGTTTTTCTTGAAGGATGCAGACTTCTTCCTGTACCACTGCTTGAAGAAGGTGTCTTCCAGAAACTGGCAGTAGGACTGGGAGTTGAGCTTGACTCCATCCTCAACCCGAAAAGGCCCCACAAGCTCATCTTTGATGATACCAGCCCAAACCAGTACTCCACCTCCACCTTGCTGGCCTCCGAGTCGGACTGGAGCTCTCTGCCCTTTACCAATCCAGCCACGGGCCCATCCATCTGGCCCATCAAGACTCACTCTCATTCCATCAGTCCATAAACCTTAGAAAAACCAGTCTTGAGATATTTCTTGGCCCAGTCTTGACGTTTCAGCTTGTGTGTCTTGTTCAGTGGTGGTCATCTTTCAGCCTTTCTTACCTTGGCCATGTCTCTGAGTATTGCACACCTTGTGCTTTTGGGCACTCCAGTGATGTTGCAGCTCTGAAATATGGCCAAACTGGTGGCAAGTGGCATCTTGGCAGCTGCACGCTTGACTTTACTCAGTTCATGGGCCTTGGTTTTTCCACACGCTTCTTGCGACCCTGTTGACTATTTTGAATGAAACGCTTGATCGTTCGATGATCTCGTTTCAGAAGCTTTGCAATTTTGAGACTGCTGCATCCCTCTGCAAGATATCTCACTATTTTTGACTTTTCTGAGTCTGTCAAGTCCTTCTTTTGACCCATTTTGCCAAAGGAAAGGACGTTGCCTAATAATTATGCACACCTGATATAGGGTGTTGATGTCATTAGACCACACCCCTTCTCATTACAGAGATGCACATCACCTAATATGCTTAATTGGTAGTAGGCTTTCGAGCCTATACAGCTTGGAGTAAGACAACATGCATGAAGAGGATGATGTGGACAAAATACTCATTTGCCTAATAATTCTGCACTCCCTGTACTTTGTTGAATAATTGCTGAGATCATGAAGACTTTTGTATATTTGTGAGATTACACCTTTCTTAGTTTCTGACTTATAAGCATTTACAAAGAGTTGGATAAGTGGCCTCGCTGTAGTGGGTGTTTGGTTTTTGATGCTTCGGGTGAAGAAGTTTCTTAACTGCAGGTGTCTGTAGTGATCTTGGTTTTCTAAATGAAACATTTGCTTTAAAGTTTGGAAACTCATGATTTCATCCTCCTTTACTATACCACATATCGATGTGATTCCTTTATCTATCCAGTTTTTAAAACTAGGGTCCATTTGATTTGGTGTAAATTCTGAATCGTATGCCTGTCAGGATCAAACACACCAAAATCGTAATCATTTTAATATTTTTATATCCTTCTCCAGCTTATTTTATTTTACCACCATTTTCCAGACCTCTAGTGCGGTCTTTACCAAGGGATTTCTTATTTCGGAAATGTAGTCCTGTAGATTTTTATCTGCTAGAACTGCCTGTATATGCATATTGGATATTGTTTTGCTTTCAATTTCCTTCCATGCTGCTATATATGAGGGATCGCACCAGTGCAACACAGCCCTAATCATTGCTGAATTATAGTATCTTTTTAAACATTGTAGGCCCAGCCGCCGTTTTCTTTAGGCAGTTGCAATGTTTTGTATCGTATTCTGGGTCGTCTCCCTTGCCATATGAATCTAGAAATCATTTTATCCCATTCAATAAAGTCTTTTTGATTAATCTGGAGTAGGAGGGTCTGAAACAGATATAGAAATCTTGGTAAAACATTAATTTTGATGGTTTCTATTCTAGAGCTTATGGTCAAACATGGGATATGATTCCATTTTGTGAGGTCCTCTTTGACCCTTTGATATAAATGGCTGTAGTTTTTTTCAAATAGTCTACTTGTATCTTTAGTAAGTGTTACCCCCAGGTAGTTAATTGAGTCTGTGTTCCATTTCAATGGATGTGTTTATTTGAGCTTTTCAGATGGACTATAATTGTAGGGAAGGGCTTCAGTTTTATTTAGATTCAGTTTGTATCCTGTCATTGGGCCAATGTTTTTAAGATAATTCATTACCTCCGGCAGAGACTCCTCAGGTGTTTTTAGGAATAAGAGTACATCATCGGCATAGCATGCTATTTTATGTTCCACATCATTTATTGCAATAACTACAATTTTTCTGCTTTACCTAATATGTTGGGCAAGTGGCTCCAGAAAAATAGCAAAGAGAAGAGGAGACCAAGCGCAGCATTGTCTCACTCCCCACTCTCCAATGTTAGAGATTGAGTTAGGTGGCCATTAATCCTAAACCTTGCAGACAGATTATCATATAATGCCCTTACGTTGTGCCTTTTCAAGTACCCAATTTCATGTTTTTCTCAATATAGGGATGAGATCCTCTTTGAATGCTTTATAAAATTCGGAGGTGAACCCATCACTTCCTGGTAATTTGTTAGCTTTCAAGTTTCTTATAGCATTTTCTAATTCCTTTTCTGTTATTTCAGAGGCTAGTTGTTTATTTTATATTGTATTGTCTGCTTGGTGTTTCTTAAGTTTCCATGCCAACAGTTTTGTGAATTTAGGGCCATTTTCATAATATCTTTCGTAATAATGTCTAGAAAATAGCACCTTCTTTTCAATTTTCCCAAGTGTACATTAAGTTAATTTCGTTTCTTAGTTTTTTTAATTCATTCTAGTGTAGCTGGATTTTGGTTTCGTGCATGGCTGCTTTCTAGCTGTTTCAGTTGTTTTTGGGAATCCTGTAGTTTTTCCTGGTAAAGTTTCTTTTTCCTTGAGGCAGCTGCAATGATTTTTCCTCTTATCACAGTCTCAATATTCTAACACAAGCAACTTGGCTCACTGATGACAAAAAGACTGAAGAAGTTATACTGATATAGAGTCTACACAAATTAGTTTGAAAAGAGACATTTTCATCAAAACTAAAGCTTACAGTGGATATTAAGATAATATAGCTTATTGGTTGGAGAACTGTGACGCAGACTGTTACAAAATTAAACAAACCAATGAAACATTTTCAAACACACAGAGCAAAGAACAGATGTAGTCACCCTGTCACTTCCCACATCTTACACTTGATTGTGCTGGACTCAGATTTGGCCCAAAGATTTTATGTTAACTGCACTGCCAGGAAATATGCATCTGCAGTGAAATGTCACAAAGTAGAACAAAAAAGTGCCATATTCTATATACAACACTTGCTAAAAAGGAACTGTGGGCTAATGTGATGCAGTACTTTTGTAC
Organism: Mchenga conophoros; assembly: GCF_057382185.1. NCBI lineage: Eukaryota > Metazoa > Chordata > Actinopteri > Cichliformes > Cichlidae > Mchenga > Mchenga conophoros. The sequence continues at coordinate 5,869,885 of NC_140535.1, read as the reverse complement.
AAAACTTGCAAAAGATTCAAACTACCTTTATGAATGATAATTATGTAACTCAGTAATTCCCAGAGATTAAGAGTTAATTTTGCATTTGGTCTGGAGCAAATGTTTTGATGTCAGTGGTGTTGATGTTCTGACAGCTGAAAACAATGAACTGAAAAGTCCCATCTTTCCTTTTGTTCCACTGTTCTTGTTTATATAACCAGGATGTTTGGTGTGTTTGATCCTGACAGGCTGAAGCTCCAGGGCCATCATCCAAGGCTAAAATGTTCAATGGTTCTGTCTGGGGGAAAATGTTGTGAAAAGATATGCACAATGGAGAATGTATTTCTAATGTGTTTTTGTGAGCGCCTGTCTGCATGTCATCTCTATTTGCAATGCTTCTCAACACCACAGAGAGAAAACCGTTTCTCTGTTTGCTCTCTATGAGTAACACCGGCAAAATGGTTGCAAAGTGAAAGGAACACATTGCCCTTCCAGCCGAATTTTCTCCAAAGCAGAATAACTTTGTAATTTCTAACAATATGGGCCCAAAACCATAACCTCCTTTCAATACACAATGGCAAAGGGAAGCTCTCCTGACACATGATTTCCTCCACATAGACTCAATACAAACATGCGGTCCAGCTGACAGATAAATGCATCTGTGCTCTCTTTATCACACACACACACACACACACACACACACACACACACACACACACACACACACACACACACACACACACACACACACACGCTGGCTCCACCTGCAAAACTGTATTTACACGAATCTCAGGCATCCTGCAGAGTCTGCAAACCAGCATTTGTTTTTGTGTTTCTTTAATTACAAGTTAGGTCATAATAGGGGATGGAGGGACTATTTCCTGTTGCCTCATGGGCAATCTTGGAGGCTCCAAATTGGAGATGATTCTTACACGTGGCCTAGATTCCGACTGCAGTCAAATTCCCCTCTGCCCTGTATAACAGCTTATCATTGTGCAATAACATTGTCGGAGAAAATGGTGCACCTGACGCTCAGCCCACCCTCCCCCTGAGATTCTTGTTATCTATCATCACACTGTCGCTTTCGAGCAAACACAAACGCCTGGATTGGTGGGTGTGATTGAAATTGCCAGCCACATATTAAAAAGAAAATGTTCAAAGATTCTGCACTGACATGTACATTGGTGGCTTGATAGAAGGATACTTAAGCCACCTTTAAATGGAATAATAAGAAATCTGAAGCAGCAATTTGCTTCTTAGCAACATCTATTTAGCTCTGCTGTGGGATTTCGGGAATGATGCCTCCTCTGGGTTCAGTTAAGGTTTGGATAACGGGTTGCTGCTGAGTTTGCCATTTGTAATACTCAGTCTGTTGAGCATCTGGCTAAAGACTTGTCAGCCACCTGATTTTTATACCCATTTTCCATTTGCTTGAGAGTAAACATTTAAAATATTAATTTCCCTTTCTGTAACATATACATATTATCATGATATGTCAGTATCCTTGGAACCCAAGTTCAGTTAAACAATCACTGCTTTTTAGTTTACTTTGGCAGATATTCATTATTATATTATTAATCAACACCTCTTCACTGTAAAAGGTTACTAACTACACTTAAAAAAAAAACATTAGCCTGTTGATGAGCTTTTGACCCCTACACTTGATCTCTGACACAGACATGAGGAAAAATGGAACAGGTCTGAACTGCAAAAGCTTGTAAGCTGTCAAAATATCCAAAGCAAAGGCACTTTAAAGGACAGATGAAGAGAGAGAAAAACTGCAGAATCTGTTGAGTCAGTGAAGGTGAAGGCAAAGAGCCATATTTCCCTCACCTGCCATTCTGCTGCTGCCACCTCCTATGATCTTACCCTCTGGTCAATCAAAGATGCATTCAACCTTGGCGTATATAAGCTAATAGTAGGCCTGGCACCTTGGTAAGACAGGTAAGACTGAAACATGTCGTCTCGGAGCTCATCGGTGGGACTGAAAATGCTGTTTATTCTGTCACTGAATGGACATCATGCCTGCTGTTCTATTTAAGCTGTCAAGCATCACGGCCTCAAAACAGGCCCAGCTGGCTCCCTGTGAGCCTTCCACAGTAAGATTGATGAGGGGAAGCCTGGCAGACGAAGGGCAATACAGGCAAGCCTTTGTGTTGTTCTGTATGTACACATCATTTTCCCTCATTCCACAGGAGAATCAGCAGTAGCAGATTAAATGACAGAACAAATTTCCATCATACCACAGACAATTGTTCAAGTGAATTTGTGTAACCATTCAGTGTAACCTAGGATTAATTATGCATGCTTGTATTTCATTGCTGTAATGCCATTATAGTATTGTAGACTAAAACAGGATTGATATCTTCATGCATTAAATCATATTTCATCACAACGACAGATAACATGCATATTGTGTTTTCAGTGGTCCCTTTGTACATATTATGAATTTGGGAGCAAAAGTGTTAAAAAAGAGATTAATTCAAGTGCACATGCAAAGTGCCATCAGTAATGTTTAGAATTATGAACTGATGGTTAGCCATTGCTTTGTTAAGTTGCTTGGCACTTTTGCACTTTTAATACTTATCCTTACATGAGGATAAGGTAACAATGCGAGACAGTACTTAAAGTGCTGTTTGAATGGTAAATGCGGCTTTTTGTGTGAAGCATTTCGTATTTTGACTGAGAGCAGAAAGTGTAATAAAATCCTTTTCTATTAAAAGACTTAACATAGAGTTAACACTAAAATCCAAGACATCACATATTGATGGGAATATTATTAAATTTGATGATCTAAAAATGTCACGGTTTCGGGGATGTGGGGAGGAGGATCCAAATGCAGGACTCTGCGATGCAAACAGTGCGTTTATTTACAGTGAATGGACAGGACAACAATAAATCCCCCTGCTTTCCCCTGACTCCCGTGCCTCAGCACTCCCTGTGCTGGCTGCTGTCTGGTGGTCCACATTTCTCCTGGGGAAACAACAGAAGCAGCCGTCAGGACACTTCACTACTGCAGGCCAGAGGCGGAGCAAGACATTTGAAACACCCGGGGCTTAGCCCTAAAGGGTAGTATGCATGTGGGATTTTATTTATTTATTTATTTTATTTTTTTTTTTTGGGGGGGGGGGGGGGGGGGGGGGGCTAGAAATGACTGAACGATTAATTGGCTCTGTTTTGAGTTTTGTTCAAAAAAGAATGACTTCATATAGGGAAAAATATATATCACATATGCAGGACACCTTAACCCTTGTATGGTGTTCGGGTCTGTGAGACCCGTTTTCAGTTTTTCTCAAAAGAAAAATTAAACAATTAATTATTTTTTCAACCTGAAATTCATTGGCTTTGGCTTATTTTCTGTGAGGAACATAAATCCGAACTAATTTTCAATGACCTCATACTGTACCTCCCCCCACGCATTTACATTACATACAAGGTGTTCGGGTCCACTGGACCCAGGTCTAATAAAAGTGTTGAAAGTGCAGGTCCTGTGTTCCCACACTCTGTCTTCCTCCTTTCTGGTGCTGCTGATGGTGTTTTCTTCCCCTCCTGCTCCGCACAAAGTTGCAACATTGTTGAAAATTCAACTATCAACACCGTCTGCTCTGACATTCCCACACATTTTACCCTCTTTCTTGAGGGATCCAAATTTTATTTTCTCATACCCTGTCCCACCTGCAAATTAGGGGCATAATACTATAAATAAGACTTTGCCAGTGTGGTTCTTTATCACAACTGATAAAGATGGCAAAAGATTATCTGCTGCGAGGGCCATCCAATTGATTTTGGAAGAGAGAGGAGCTTCGGATGATGATGTTGACAAAGAGGTTTCAGAATATTTCACATTTCTGAAAATTCAGAGTCTGACAGTGACTTTGAAGAAGAGGATGAGGTTGAGCACCATTTAGTAACAAAACGAAGACGAGTACCCCATCTGCAGCCAGCTCCAGGACCAGAACAAGCCCACCAGACAGCAAGTGAAGAAATATGGATGTCAATAAATGGTGAAATTGAATGGTCTTCTTGCCCAAGAAATGAGCCACCCTGCAGAGCTGTTACTGTGATAAGCCAGGGCCAACACGGCTGGCAGTTACTCATGTGCAGGACATGAAGTCTTCATTTGAGCTTTTCATCCCAGATTCCATCCAGAAAATTATTCTGGATTGCAGTAATCTAGAAGGAAGGTGTTTTTTTTGGAGAGAGGTGGAAGGAGACCAAATTCATCTAAGAACCCCAAAGGCCTACTTTGGGGGTTTTATCCTTGCAGGAGTTTTCAGGTCCAAAGGGGAATCGACAGAATCCCTGTGGGATGCAGAAACCGGCAAGAACCTATCCGTGCATCAGTGTCTCTGGAAAACTTCCACAAAATTTCCAGGATTATCCGTTTTGATAACCGAGACGACAGACCAGCTCGACGGCAGAGAGACAAGCTAGCTGCCATCAGGACAGTGTGGGATAAGTGTGTGCACCACCTCCCCCTGTTTTACAAACCTGGGCCTAATGTCACCATTGATGAGCAGCTGATCCCATTTAGTTGTGCTGACAATCATCAAATATACAGTTGAAACCAGATATTTACACACTCTTCAGATCAAAACACACTTTTTTAATTGTAACATCAAATGAAACTAAATGTTTATTTTTTTAGATTGATAAATATAAAAAACATATTTGTTAACTTTAAGAGTAAAGAGAGAAACTATCTGTATTTCTTAATTGTAAATGGCACCAAATTGTATTCAAAATTGAGCCACACTTATGGAGCTCCACAGTTCTTTTCCTGGTGTTTTGGTTGACATCTCTTGATTTTCCCATTTCAAAGAAACAGGCTCTGTGTTTTGCCTTATATGCATCCACAGGTGTGCCACCAATTTACTCACATGGACTCTACTAACCTATCAGAAGCTTCTTCAGCTCAGAATGGAATCGTCTGGAGTTTTCTTATTAATAAACAATAAACTTAGTATATATGTACTCCTAAATTTGATGAAAGTATGAATATACTGCTGTGTAAGGAAATTCCTCTTGTTTTGCATAGAAATATACTGAACAACATACAAAGCATAATATATAAAATAACATCTACCAGAGTTTTTTCTTTGAAAGAAGCTCCTTATGTCCATTCTTGTATATCAGTGCATCACTGAAACCGATTTATTTAGCCGTGGAGGGTAACAACTGAAAATAAGAAATAAACACACATGTAAGCTAAGACACTCTAAAGAAACAGCATTGTTGTTGTTTGGCTTTTCATTTTGCCATTTGATTCACTTGAAGAGCAAGTAACATAATATGGGTCAAATGATCAGTTTGATATCAATCTTTCGTGATTCACCGTCATATTTACATTATTTGTACAGTACGAATGATTTGCTTTGGTACCTGGTCAAACTTAAGCTCTCCACTGTCTGCCTCGCTGCGCTTCTCCAACAGCGCACTCCAGGTAGCAGCTGCCCCGCCCTGCTTAGTGCCTGAGCTCGGATCATACCAATATTAGGGGGGATTTACGCACAGTCGTAAATTCCCACAGTGTGCACTATGTGCTTCGAATATTGTGTGTATTTTTTTGTTTTATACAGTTGTCAGCCAGGCATCTAACTATGAAAAAATTACACCCCAAAAGACCCCGGGCTTCTGAAAAAACAACCCGGGCTTAAGCCCAGTAAGCCACCCCCCCGCTCCGCCACTGCTGCAGGCATACACACACTAACTTTAACTGAGCTGAAGACTAGCGTGGAGTCTCACGCAATGATCCCGCGTCAGTGGAAGCTCCGTTGCTCTCCTAAATAGCTCCCCGACGAGCCAAGATCAGCACCAGGTGTGTGGCAAGGGCTTCGGGTGTGGCCAGTCCCCTAGCCGGGCCACACGCACACACACACACACACACACACACACACACACACAGCAATACTAAAAATACATATACTATAAGACAAGTCCATAACTGCTCAGGGACCCTAGGTCGCTCAGACCCAGGACCCTGACAAAAAACATTAATTGGAGATAAAAGTATCAGAATGTCAGGAGCGGGACCACGCGTCCAAACACGCTCCTTCCGGTTCTCATCTCTGATCGCCCAGTTCTACAAGCTGTTCGTTCTCATTTACGTGCCCCACCCTTGAACTGTGTAAGAGGAATATTCTAATGTGTTTATGAGTTATTTTATGTTTATGCTTAATTTTTAGTTGGTTATTTTAATGTTATGTGTTTCTGTCTTTCAATTATGCTCGCATGCCTCTAAATGTTTGGTTTTGTTGATTATTTTAATATGCCATTAGCCTGCCAGGGACTAAAGCTGAAAATTAGTCACACTTACTTAATTTACGTGTTCATCTCAATTAATATACATTGTCCCTTTTAAATAAATATAAACATAAGAAAACTCCACACAAAAAGGCAAAGTCTGGATTTCAATCCAGGATTTCACCATGAGTGGATCAGATAATATGCTCTAAGTATTGCTTTTTTAAAGCCATTGATGGTGTATGTTGTGCTCATGATTTCTGAACACAACTGTAAAACCAGCTAAACACTGTTGAGCCAAAACACTTGGTGCCATCAGTAGGCAGAAGTACTTCTTTTTCAGGACAATCTAAATAGTGGCACCTTATTAAAAAGAAATGCTTACTTCTAAAAACTACAAAGATTCTTACAGCAGACCATTGAGCCTAAATACAGCTTACAACATGTCAGAACTGCCTGAAGAGCAATGAACATGAAGTTCACTGTCATGGACTTTTCTCCACACCTCAACACCACTGACCATTGACACATTTTAAATGAAAAAAAAAAAGTTACACATTACAATGAATAAAGAACTGAAAAAGATCTATGCACCTGAATATTACTCTACTCTAACATTAGACATCAGCATAAATAGCATTGCCTTGTCTGTTGCCTGTCCTGTCTCTTTTCATACTTGTATTCCAGCTCCTGCAATGGCGCCCCTCAAGTCAGACGTGTTTGCTTGCTCCGCTCTCAGATGCCGACTTGTTGTTTGTTATTGTTTACTTTTTGCTCTGTTTGCACTGGATAAGTGCAGTGCACTGTTAACATACCCGAGACAGGCACTACTTGACATCGGTAACTCATACAATCCTCAGGACTTCACCCTTCCACCGGAGCTTCAAGTCATTGTTCGCGCCGGTAACCTTTTAAAAATAGCTGAATTTGTGGGAGGAGTGAGAGTTAGCCACCTCCCACTGAACCAGTTTGCTGTTACAGTTGTTGGTGTCTTTGGTTTCTTATACTGTTCTATTTGTTTACATTTTAACATATATTGTATTCTCCCAGATTAACTCAAAGAGATTTCATTCCATGAAAAGAGAATGCTTGAATGCACTTTTGTGACTTTTTTTTAAACCATTCACACATTGCACAAAAAGGGCGGGAAACAAAACAAACATTTAAGATACAACTTAATGAAATGTAAGACAAATAAAGATTGAAACAGACACCTGACATCATGCCAAAGAGATCAAACTGCAGACCTTGCCAGGTCCTACAAATACACCTTGATGTGTAGTTGCATAATTTAAAAGGTGCTCCACAGATTTATCTCGGCATGCTATAAAACTCTCAAACTCTTAACAGAGACTGTCTAAAAATGTTTTCATGTGTTTCATGAGTCCAATGTGTCCTTGTTGACTGGACAACAGAACAGAAATTCACAATATTATGTTTTCATATATATTTTCACCTTTTCGTTTTGAAGTCTCCACATAACACAGTAGTATCATAACTTTGTTACCAGACATGCTGAAGTCAAATTGGTCAGCTTTTGTGGGGCATATGGGGATGTGTTGCTGCATCCCAGTAAGTGGCTTCTTAAATGATTCCGGAGGCTGTTAATCTACAGGCCCTACTGTGGGTTTAAAGAGAAGAGTACCTTTTTTTTCTTGTCAATATGTTTGCAAGTATGATATGTGAATCAGAATGCTAAAAGTCTCAGAGCAAACATGCTATTCTTTGCATAGTCACTTTCATCTGATTGGCATTCAAAAAAACACAACTGTCATATAGTTACACTCCATTTCTATTCTTAGTCTGGCATTTCTTTTAAACAGTTTCTGCAGAGGGAGAGAATTCAATTTCACCTAACCAATCACTAGAGATCAGCCTGGCAGTGATGTAAGCAGACGCATTATAGGAGTCAAATACTGTACTGAAAGAATCCTGGATCATAATACATGGGATAATTCTACAATGATGGTAGAAGTGAGAAAGAGAGATTGAAACTTTGCTCATCTATAACCTCCTAATGCTCATCCCAAGCCCAGATAAATGTATATGGTTGCATCGGGAACAGCATCTGGTGTACAATTATGTCCAGACATAAAGATCATAAAGGACTCAAAGTGAGTAGAAACAAGGAATAATACATGTGGTAGAAAAGTGAACATTCATCATTATCAGGTTTAGGTCTAATCAGTGTGGTTTGCCAGGGGAAAATGGAGGTTTTAAAATTTCCAAGTAGAATTTGAAAAGTTTAAAAACCATGGTGTAGAGAGGTGTTGGATAAGCTCACTTTGAAGGATATTGATTTCAGTTGTTTTCTATTGTGTTGCGGTTATATGGTTAACATTATGAATATATATCAGCACACCAGCAATGTCACTGACTTCAGTACAACTAGAACCTTATACCAAACAGGTTTCTGTGAAATAAGGTAACTTCACACAGACTGATCATGTGAGTCATCCCCCCAGAATCCAGGGAAGTCCATCTTGAGCTATGTCCAATGTCCACTAGAGCAGGGCGATATGACCAAAAATATTTATTATGATACACGATACATACATTTGAAAACCGTAATACTATGCTGAAGCACAGTAGGTATCATTCTGCGAGGCTCCTGCCTACGATAGCCGTAATGCTCCGACAATCCATTAAGCGGTGCAGGTTTGTAGCTTCGTACTGAAAGATTTGACAGAGCGCCGTGTAATACATAAAATCGTTTAGAGGTCAGTAAACACAACCAGAATTCATACATAAGGCACACGGGATTATAAGGGGCACTGACGATTTTCAGAGAAATCAAAGGATTGAGTTTAAGTGTGCCGTATTTTCCAAACAACACGGTAATAACGACGGCCCACTAGCATGCTCTACCAAAAATAGTGCTTTGTTGTGTATCTGAGGGATGAAAGCTAAACCAGTTCCACCACTGAAGTTGCAGCATTTTTACAAACCAATTCTGGTTCATCCGTTTCATTCAACGATCCGCTTTCGCCCTTCTCATGCTCCGTCGCTGCCATGCTTTTTCCGCCATGTGCGTATGAAAACAAAGGCACTGCGCATGCACGTTTTACCCATATTCTATCGTGATATCTCATTTTCTTATCGTTGCCCAACATTATACCTGTATTACCGTGAACGGTATGATATGTCCACTATGCCTTAAAAGCCCTCTGATATTATAGCAAAGCAACCCACACTTGTAAGTTGTTTTTACATTTGATTTATAAAAGCTCTGTTATTTTGTTGGCATTAATAATTGTGTCAATGGTGAAAAGCTGCACTTTGAGAAACTGCTTTATTGGAAGTATCCTCTAAAATCACATGTCTAACAATCTCTATTTTATCACAGGTCATAAACAAGCAAGCGACTATCTTACGTATTACATGAACACATGTGTTGACAAAATGTGTTTGCAATAACAGACGCATTAAAGTGACTTTAACAACATGAATACGGTATAAGCCAAAATAGCATAAGCTCCATTACACGTGCTATATTGGCTCATTGAATCCCAATTGATTAAAGGGCTATGAACCATCTGCCACCTTCTGAAGGCTGCACAAAGAGATTGATGATGTTTATCATGTTTCTATAAAACTGCAGAGGCGGCTTCAGAGCCAGCTCATAACTGGTCTATAAATCGATATCTGTATGACAGACTAGGCAAAGCCGTGTGTATGTGCATGTGTGTATGTGCGGCCGTCCATGTGCACTAGGCATGTGCTTTGCTGAGGTCTGAAATTGAAGCATCTGCTACCAAGTACACCCATTCCAAGTGTGGAAACGGGTTTCAAGCAAACCAATAACTCAACTGAAAATGAACAACCCTAACTGCAGAGACATGCAAAATAACTAAATAAGGACAAATTCAAATGCAGTGTCCACATACAACACAGAGGTTTTCACAAATATTCAAACAAAATGGATATGTTTCAATACTGGTACAACACTGCTCTGCATTCGCTCTGAGAAAGTGTGGAGTACTTTCATCCTCAATGTATTTAGATGAATTCTAATCATTTATGAAATGTTCTCACCTCATCAGGACACCATCTATCCCCATTAAATCTGCACCATTTCATGCAGATAAAGCTCTTTAATTTTACTTGCAGTGAATTGTTGATTACCTAAAAATGCTGCAAGGTTTAGATAAGGACCACGGTCACATCCCAGAATATGCATGCAATAAATCTTGCGCTTATCTGTCTCATTAGTCGACTTTTTATATATCTTTATCTCGCTCATCCTTGCTTTTTATAAACTATCACTAATGTACTAATTAACAGCGTATTGCAAGTTACTTTGAAAAAGTAATTAATTATAGTTACTAGTTAGTTCTTCAAAAAAGTAACTGCGCTAGTAACTGAGTTACAAGATTCTAAAAGTAATTAATTACTTGAAAAGTAACTATTGCATTACATTATTTAAAAAAAAATTAACCATGGGGTCCAGGTTATAAATGGCCATTTTTAGCTACTGTTGATGTTCCCTCTATATTTTACCTTTAAAAATTATTTACTTTGCCTTGTTTGGTATCATTCTTTTCAGCACAACCTCACGTGTCTGAATTTACAGTTATGTTTTCATTTTGACATACTGTATTAACACAATTGATCTAAAATCAGACGAAAAAACATAAAATCCGAGTAGAAAAAGTTATATTTTTTACTGTAACAACAACAAACATGTTTAATGAATTATATTTCATAACGTTAAATGCAAATATAAATTGTCAATTTTAAAATCATATGCACAAGTTTTGCAAACAACAACGTTATTTGCATCCATTTACCTTTTACCTTGATTTTTTTAATTACCATTTCAAACTATTTACATAACAATCAGGTGTTCTGCATTCAATAAGATGCCACACAAATTATAGAATAGAATAGAATAGAATAGAATACTTTTATTTGTCAATTTCTTCAAATGTACTTGCCATACAAAGGAATTGAAATTACGTTTCACACTGTCCCATGCGTAGACATTGACAACAATAAGGTGCAGATGCACAACAAAAAAAAAAAAAAAAAAAGTAATTTTTTTTTTTTCTAATTATTTGTACCACTCCAAAAAAGCAATTTCTGTCCACTATAAAGGAGAACATCACAGCCTGATACCTGCAGATCTGACAGTAGCAGGTGTATCACTCCTGTATTCATTCAGTGCTCGCCTCATTGTTCTGACACACAACACAAAACTATCCACAACACTACACGCTAACTACACAAGACAACACATTAACTACACACTCCAAACATGCCAAACGTCACAAATCTCTCACATCTCAAAACACGCGCTCTCTCTTTTTCTGCTGTCTCTCTCTCTCTCTCTCTCTCTCTCTCTTGCCGTCACTCCTAAAACTTCCGCCTCTTCCTAAACAACCAAATGTCATGTTGCTATATAATTTTTTGATTGGTCGACATGGTGCATTTTTCCACCAACACGAACGGGCTGTTTTATTGGGTTTTTTGGTCACAAGCAGAACGTGCTTGCTAGCGCTGTCCTTAGACAGTAAACGTGACGAAACTATTGAGGAAAAAACGCTGCATATATATTGTTTATCATGACTCTGGTTTTACGTGGCCTATCAACACAATTTAAAAACTGGTATATATCTCCTTGTTGCTTTGTCATCTTGATGGGGTCATGTGACTAGCTTACCACAACTACTTTACTCTTCCTCAGTCAAACAGCAGCACTCATGCGATTGTTTTGCCCCCTTAGCTCCAGGTGTTGTGCCAAAAAGTGATCGTATGCTAGAAAGTGATTGCTGGTCGCGGGAGCGCGCACAGCTGCTTAAAGCTGTAGCGCCCAGATTACTTGCGTAGACAGCTCCTTCCGTGCAACTGATATGAGGTGAGGTAAGCTGAACACAGCTTCAACCGTCTGTTTGTTGAAAAATAGTAACGGACCGCACCGCATTTTCCTGTTAGTATAACGGTAACAGCATTGTAACGATAAAAATAGTAATTAGTTAGATTACTCGTTACTGAAAAAGGTAACGCCGTTGGTAACGCTGTTACTTGTAATGCCGTTATTCCCATCCCTGCTAATTAATTACATTTCCTCAAAAACTCTACACACATTACAAATTGTGCAATTAGAGAGGACAAACCATAGCAACTCTTTACTACTAGGCTGAACATCTTTGCCGCCATTATCTTCAGATGCTCGATTGGAAATTGTTTTGCACACACAGCAAATTGTTTTTAATTAAAAGACTAAATGTTTGATTCTGACTTGTTTTCATTCATTGATCTTCACGTGAAAAAAACCCAACAAAAACAACCACACCTGATTAATGCTTCTAAGTTTAGCAAGAAAGCAAGAGTTGACTTTGGCAAGCACTAACCAAACCAACATTATAATTTGATTTAGATAAATCCTATAAACATATGTCTTAATTTAGAGGAGTGAATAATTTTTCTTTGGTTGACACATGTTTTATAGTCTTAGTTTCATTTTATATATAGTTTATATATAGTTCAATAGAAGCATTTCAAATGGCTTCAAAGGAGTTATGGCATGTACATCTGTAAATTAGCTCCCTCCTGCATCTGCTCTGTTATCTGATTTACAAACCATACTATGATTTTATATCTAGGAAACTGACCCCTCCTCTCACAGATGAAATTGATTCTTTTGATGACGAGGTTGTGTGCACAGCACCAGATTTCTTGCCTCTCAAGTTCTCTCTCTTGTTAACTCTGTACAAGGTCCAACGAACACCAAATAAACAAGTGTTTACCAATCACTCAACAATGATTTGTATGTGTGTCCCTCTCTGAGGGAGTGCAAAGGCCTTGTGCTTTTAAAATGCTGACCTTTGTGGAATCTAAAAATATATTCTGAACTTAACTGCATGGATATTAAAGCTTAAAAAAAAGAGAGACGCACAGAGAGACAGAGAGAATACATTTCACAATGTCACATGGAGGTGAATAGAAAATGGACTGGTTCTTTTATAGCACTTTTGTAGTCTACTGGAGCAATCCGATTCCTTTATACAAGATGCCTAATTCACCCATTGTTACAAGCACTTTTTTTCTACGCCTAAGTGCTTTCTATCTAATATTCACAGTATTTTCTATATTTTGCATGCAAACTGGAGCAGCCAGGGATTAAACCACCAACCTTCTAGTTAGTGGGTGATCTGCCCTACCTCCTACTAACTTATAACAAAAGCTCAGTTTTACTTTTTTTTTTGAATGGTTGCTGTAACTGAAAAACCAGACATTGCCCTCGTATATAAAAAATAATAAAATCCAATAACTCTTTGCACTTCAAGCTCAGGCCTGATAATGCTACAACCCTCCAATGTAACACTAATGACTTGAACTGAAATTGCACACACTTTCTATGTTGTAGAAACCTTGCTGACCCTGTACTCCCTCATGGTGATATATTTTCTTTCAATGCAAACTGAACCACAAATTACCAAATTATCTAAACCACACTTTGAAATTGAGATTTTGTATTTTATTTTTGCTGAATCTGTTTTTCCTGTAAGGCTACTGGGAAAATATTGCTGAAAACTTGCTTTGTTTGTGTGCTCCTCCCTTTTGTGTTTGGGATGTATTTCTACTAGATAGGAGCAAATAAAACTCTGAAGCTACATTATGTAATGTAAGGCAGCACACTGGGGGCCTGGCTCCAGCAATTGTTAAAGCTGACAAGCATGAGCAGGGATTCCCACTTAGAACTTCAGATAAAGTTGCCTATTGCTGCCAAAAAATGCATAAAAATGCAGAAATTTTTGCCATTTCAACATTTAAAATGTTTAACCATTGATGCTAAACATGATTAGCAAAAATATGCAGTGTATATATTTTATACAAGTGGATACATCATGCTTTGGTACATTATACATGTAACTCACTGCTATATCTAGAATCTTTTCTGTCTTTTCTTCATCTATCCTTATAACTGTTTGTCCAATCTACAAATATAGTGTTCATGTTGTTGATTGATCTCCATTGACAGAATAAACCATATTTGTATAACTATAAAACAATTCTTACAAAATGTGCTTAACAGTTCTGGCTTAATCAAATTTCAGGAACTGATTTCTAAAACCACAGTCACACAGGCCTTGAGAATGGTCAGTGATCTTCTGGTAACCACCAGTAGGAAAAGAAAAATATAGATTCCCGATTGGTTTGCTGAAATTGCTGGCTCACCAACTACTCACCAAAGGGTAGAGAAACTGTGAAAAACGCAACACAAACCTAAAATCATGACTGTTTCCCTTAAAATTATAGCTGTGCTTTTTGAAATCAATATATTTCAAAAGGCAGCAACAGTAAGGCACAATTTGACTTGGAAGGCCAATGTTCTCTATTTCTGGTTTGCATCACATTTTTTTCACGCATCATTACTGCTCAGTGGTTAATTAGTAACGGTCTATTAACTTGACCTTTTCCATGAATATTACAGGTGACTGCAGCAATCTACTAGTGATCAAAGAAATCACAGGTAGGTTTTTGGTGTGGTACATTTTTGCAATGAATTTTAGGTTGCCAGTGGGTCACCATCTGGTTTGTCTGCCCGTGTGACGAAGTCTTACCTGACATCAATATTTGCACTTAGCTACACTTCTCAATACATCTTATTGGTTTGCTTCTATCTATTTGAATGAATACCATTGGTTGATTTGATCCCTCATTTGACTGGTTTGCCTTATGGTGTTCTTTACTGTTGACCTGACCACTGACACTTCCGGTTTTATTTTTTTAGTCTCTTGTCTCGCATGCATTACGTTCAGTTGTGCTTCCCCTGTCGCATTAGTTAGTAAAGTCAAGCGTGCAGCTGCCAAGATGCCACTTGCCACCAGTTTGGCCATATTTCAGAGCTGCAACATCACTGGAGTGCCCAAAAGCACAAGGTGTGCAATACTCAGAGACATGGCCAAGGTAAGAAAGGCTGAAAGACGACCACCACTGAACAAGACACACAAGCTGAAACGTCAAGACTGGGCCAAGAAATATCTCAAGACTGGTTTTTCTAAGGTTTTATGGACTGATGAAATGAGAGTGAGTCTTGATGGGCCAGATGGATGGGCCCGTGGCTGGATTGGTAAAGGGCAGAGAGCTCCAGTCGCCAGCAAGGTGGAGGTGGAGTACTGGTTTGGGCTGGTATCATCAAAGATGAGCTTGTGGGGCCTTTTCGGGTTGAGGATGGAGTCAAGCTCAACTCCCAGTCCTATTGCTAGTTTCTGGAAGACACCTTCTTCAAGCAGTGGTACAGGAAGAAGTCTGCATCCTTCAAGAAAAACATGATTTTCATGCAGGACAATGCTCCATCACACGCGTCCAAGTACTCCACAGCGTGGCTAGCAAGAAAGGGTATAAAAGAAGAAAAACTAATGACATGGCCTCCTTGTTCACCTGATCTGAACCCCATTGAGAACCTGTGGTCCATCATCAAATGTGAGATTTACAAGGAGGGAAAACAGTACACCTCTCTGAACAGTGTCTGGGAGGCTGTGGTTGCTGCTGCACGCAATGTTGATGGTGAACAGATCAAAACACTGGCAGAATCCATGGATGGCAGGCTTTTGAGTGTCCTTGCAAAGAAAGGTGGCTATATTGGTCGCTGATTTGTTTTTGTTTTGTTTTTGAATGTCAGAAATGTATATTTGTGAATGTGGAGATGTTATATTGGTTTCACTGGTAAAAATAAATAATGGAAATGATATTTGTTTTTTGTTAAGTTGCCTAATAATTATGCACAGTAATAGTCACCTGCACATACAGATATCCCCCTAAAATAGGTAAAACTAAAAACAAACTAAAAACTACTTCCAAAAACATTCAGCTTTGATATTAATGAGTTTTTTGGGTTCATTGAGAACATGGTTGTTGTTCAATAATGAAATTATTCCTCAAAAATACAACTTGCCTAATAATTCTGCACTCCCTGTACTGGGTAATATAGAGAAATTACTGCACACCTGTAAGGACTCTGGCTGCTCTATTTTTGAAAAAGTTATCCTATTGATGATTTGGAGAGTCGTGAAAATAGAGCACTGCAATCATTTTACATTAATATGAAAGCACTGAAACATTTCTGATCCAGTTTAAGATAAGAATTTTCCTGACTTTTGATATGTTTTTTAAGTGAAAGAAAGGATAAAGATAAAGATAAGGATAAGGATAAGCTTTATTTGGCAGTTGCAGTTGCCCGCAGCCGAAAAACAGACCTAGATGACCATACATACAACACATACAATACATACAATATACATTGGGGGGACAGGTCAGACTAGGCAGCAAAAAAAAAAGGGGGGGGGGGGGTAGACAGTGAAATATATAACATATGGGGGCAAGTTCAGGAGAAAAAAAAAAGGTTTCTGCCCATAGTGACTCTAACAAGTGAGTCATCATGAAGAGAAAACACAAAAAACTCCATAGCACATAAAACTCCATAGCACATAGAAAGCAGTTACCCTCAGTGATAATCAGAATTGATAATCACTATATAGTAAGCATGTCAGGCACCAAAATACGTCCAAGGTGCCTGACATGCTCACTAACTTTTTGGACCAACAACAAATATCTCTGCCTTTGTCTCTGCTCACTTCCAAAACGCTTTGAGACATCCTGCAACTACTAGAAGCAGCTCATTAGTTTGTGAACAGTGGTCAGTTCATCAGAGGAAAATGACCAATACAACCGTGTATCAGCTGTGCTTGTGCTGATATAATGCCTATTGAAAATTTAGTTGATATTTTTAACAGAAAAACAATGAACTTCTAAAAATATTCAATAGTGATCAGAGATTGAATATCCAGAATATTTATGACTATGGTGAAAATATTACACGAGGAGTACAAAATATCAAAGATACTGTTATAATTTATGTTATACTGATGAAGAGCTCACAATACGAGGGCTCACAACTTACAATGTTTATAATGTTTATATAAAACCATTTTCGGCTCCAAGCTAGTTATGCCGAAGTAGAGTACCAGAGACTTCACCTGGGACTTTTGGCTGGGTTTTCTTTAAGGAATTTATTATTTGTTTCGCTCCTCCTAGATTACAATCCATACAGTACATGGAGGTGACCATAGCTGGCTCAGGATGTGTGTTTGGCAAGGGGCCAAGCAATGGAAGTGTGCCGTATGAAGCTTTGCCAGCCAAGGATTCCAACAGGAGTTCATTCTCCCAGATTTTGTTGAAAGCTGGAAAAACAGCCAGTTGGGCCATATTTTAGTTGAGTTGAACACATCTAGAGCACCCAGGAGAGGTGAATGGCACTAGTGGTGACAGCTGTTGGTGGTGGATCTATGAAGTGGAATTCGCCAGTGTTTACTGACACAGGGCAGAAGACAACTACCAGGCACATTAAGTGTTAGTTGTCAGAATTGTCATAGAAGATTTCACTGCAGCCTGGATGATCTTTCATTGCACTCTGAATGTTATATGTAAACTTAGAAAATTCATGATTATATATCTGTCCTGCACTATAATCCATGTCTAGTCATGCTATAGATTTACCAGTTCCCAAGCCAATAACTGAACTGTTACAGGTCTCACAGATCCAAAGAGTAACATCTTCACCTGAAAGCTATAAATTTAGTGCATGATTCTTATTATTCTCAATGCCAGATTAGGGACACTGGACAGCCAGTACACAGCAAAATCTCCAGTGTTAAATTAACACTAGAGAGTTTCTATATGGGTCCACAGCTCTGAGTGTTAAATACAACACTGTTGAGTGTTAAATCAACACTTTTGACAGTGTTATATGTTTAAAAGTAACCTAGTCAGTTTTGAAGATTAACCATGGCTAACACTGAGCAGTGCTGATTTTCTAACACTGGAATATTTCTAACATTTTGAGTTACTTTCCAGTGTTAGAAAATCAGCACTGCTCAGTGTTAGCCATGGTTAATCTTCAAAACTGACTAGGTTACTTTTAAACATATAACACTGTCAAAAGTGTTAATTTAACACTCAACAGTGTTGTATTTAACACTCAGAGCTGTGGACCCATATAGACACTCTCTAGTATTAATTTAACACTGGAGATTTTGCTCTGTAGAAGGTTAAAAACACTCAGTCTCAATATAGTATGAGCCTTGTAGGAGTAGAGATGGATCGATCCGATATTACATATCGGTATCGGTCCAATACTGACGTAAATTACTGGATCGGATATCGGAGGGAAATAAAAAATGTAATCCGATCCATTAAATATCAAAAAGCACCTCACAAAACTTGCGACACGGCGTAACTCGGCTCATAACTGTAGCACGTTGGAGCAGTATGCATTACGTGATAGAGCGGCTGTGTGTATTTGTAGCCTCGCTAGCAATCCGGCATTTCATCTCCGAGGAAGTGATCCCAGAGAGAAGTAAAGCAAGTGTGTAAGTTCATCTCTGAATGTTTGTAAAGCATTCCTGCGTTAAGCTTAACAACCGATACATGGAGCGACTGCCTCTCTCCCCCTCCCTCTCCTGCTGCTACTTCAATCATGAAACTGATCAATTGTCATGGTCTGGGTCTGATGACCCAGAGCTCATGTATTTCTTGTATATGTTTTTTCCATATGTTATGGTGGTTTTCTCTCCCTTTTTGTCCTTTCTCCCTGGGTGCTCCCGGATGTTTTGGGGTCGCTGAGGGGACTGCGACCCGGAAGTGTTCCCGCACTGGGGACTGCCGCACCTGCCGCCCATTAGCCCTCACCAGCTGCAGCTGATGGCTTCAGGAGGGGCGCCTTATTTAAGAAGGTGGCGGAGCCCCAGTCGGCGCGGGATTATACTAAATCGAACCTCCGTAGATTAGTGTGTTGTGATCGGCTTCGCCACTAAAGGCTGCCTGCTGAGCTGTGTGTGTTTTTGTGTCACCAGGAGTCGGGAGTCAGGAACGTCGTCACGAGGGGAAATCACGGAGTGGAATCGGGTTTTTGGAGTTGTCACCTTTTCACTGCTATGGACACGTGCACTGTGTGGGATTCTTAGAGGAATCGCCACAGGAGTCACAGTGCTTGAATTGTATATAGTTGTCGTTTCTGTCCACTCGCCATAAATAAATCCACTGTCCTTCACTTAAGTCTCGCGTTTGGGCCCTACTTTCTCTACAACTCCACGGTCTGCCGTCGCAGCCCGTGACATCAATGATCACCTGATCTGCTTTTCTGTTGCGAGTCCGTCTCTCTTGTTTGTTTTTGGCCCACTTCGTGCCAGAAAG
This sequence comes from Mchenga conophoros, assembly GCF_057382185.1. Lineage (NCBI taxonomy): Eukaryota > Metazoa > Chordata > Actinopteri > Cichliformes > Cichlidae > Mchenga > Mchenga conophoros. The sequence goes on along the minus strand of NC_140535.1, from coordinate 5,850,466 downwards.
AGGAAACCAGCGGCTGAACAACAGCAGCACGTTTAACCTTGATAAGCTGTTGTTAGAATTTATTTAATATTACTTTCTACTCGAGGATCTTTTTCTACGTAGCTGACGGCTGGTAACTGTGCAGGGGCAGATCTAGCAAAGTTTAGCCAGGGGGGCCAATAGGGCATTAACAAGGAAAAGGGGGGCACAAAGACATACTTTTCTTTCTTATTCTCATTTAAAATGTCTAGCTTTTAATAAATAATTATCTGAATCTTACACCCAAAGTGTAAAATGTATAGAAGTCCATTACTGTATATAGTAACTGTTAAGTCTAATATACCCTAGTAAGCTATAGTACTTTTTCCTTTGGGAAGGTACGATCTGTGCAGTCTGCAATTCTGTTGAAGAAAGATGTTAAATCTATTTAATTATTCTTCAAAATTAATTGATTTCTGTGCATTTTTTTCCCCACACTGCATCAAATTAAAGTTGATTACGTCGATTAAGCATCATGAGGTGAAGGGTGGTTCCCTACTTTTTGGTTTTTTTTGCTGGGAGTTTTAGAACCCTATTAGTTAGGTTGCTTACTCTTTAAAATACCAGAATAGGGAGGATGGTGTAGGTTTAACTTTATTAGATTGATCAGTATTGCTGAACTATGAAATATTTTGGGTGCAGTATATTTTTTGCATACAGGTATAACAAAATAGCTTTAGTGTTTTGTTTTTTAACTTGAGTATGAACTTATACAAAAAGCAGCAAGATATTAAAAAAAAGTTTTATTGATTAAAAAAACACTATATCGGATTCATATCGGTATCGGCAGATATCCAAATTTATGATATTGGTATCGGTATTGGACATAAAAAAGTGGTATCGTGCCATCTCTATGTAGGACTGAGAGGCATGAAATGTTGCTGCTGTACCATAAATAACCTGCAGTTTCATTTTAAATGTTTAACACAGCACACTCTGAGATAAGTGGGCCATGTATCATAATTATCTCTTCCCAGCAAGTACACTATTAAAGGCATACGTGTCAGTTTTTCTCCTGAAAAGAACAAATAATAATGATAGAATAATGATATTGAAGTTCAGCGCTTAATTTGTCTTTTCAAAAATCTGAGGCCCATTAACTGATGGGTGGATCTGCTTATTTCTCAGATGAAAAGCTGTGTTAAAAGCTAGGCTTGCTCTATTTTTCTTAAATATTTGTCCCATAGCCAAAATGTTTGTTTGATTTATCCTCACCTCTTAAAACTGGGCTGTTTCCCCAGGTGATGGAACAGATGGAATATCTAATTAGTGCACTTTCATCTGCACTTTTTTTTTTGACTGATTTCAAAAACAATGAAGAGCGTCACATAAACATTTTCAGTGACATACAAACATATGCAATATGCCAATATTGTAAACTTAAAGAAAAATAAGATGCTTGTTGGGTGAAAATGATAAGATTAACAGATCACACACAAGTGTGATCTAACATCCATCACCCTGTCAGATCAAATCCAGAAACAACAATTCATCTTGCTTTAACCCTTTAAAGCCGGTAGGAACGGGCACGCTCCGTTTTGCATAACTATTTTTAAATCCCTGTTTTTTGCATATGAAACCGGAGGAGTTGTACTTACATCTTATGCCATCAGCTTGTCCTAGGTCACAGTTTCCTTCCACATAAAGCTTTGCAAAAATTGCATAAAAAGCGTTTGCAGCAACAAAAACATAATATTCCTGAAACACGCTTTGCCGATCCGATCAGCTGTTCATAACACTTCCCACATTGATAAAGAAGTCAGCGCAAACGATCGCATGTCCGCTATTTCCTGCCTGAAACCGGAAGTGACGTAAATGTAGTTTTTTACTTGTAGGCCTTATGAGCCTATACTGGTGTTTATATAAGTCATGTTTGACTCTATACTTTTCTGAATAGTTTCTGGGATGCTTAGAACTCGAATTGCACTGCTGGAAATAGTTTATTTTGATGCACATGCTGTTTTCTTTGCAAATTTGCATCATAGGATTGTTTTTCATTTTCCTGCAGTATATAAAAATTGCTGTATCTCACAAATAAAACTATGAAGACACTCAAAATAAATTTCCTGCTATTGTAAACTATTTTTTGCAACTTTTTTGTATTTAAAGTTTTGAGGGATAAACCTCTTAAATTTCTCCAAGTAGAAATATATGTAAAAAAAAACAAACAAAAACGATTTTCAATTCTTTTGTAGTTTATTGCACTTTTTTGCAATTAATGTAGTTATATGGACTTAATGCATACATATTATTAAAATATGGGCTATAACAGTTGTATTGATGTATAGCAACTTGAAATGCTCCCAAAAGTGGCACTACAGCATGTAAAAATATAAAGTAAGATCTGGTGAACTTGGTTCCATGGTCTTAAAGGGTTAAACAAGTCCATCAAAGTATGCATACATGGAAAAATGTTAAAAAAAAAAAGGTTTATTTCTTTAAAACCTAAAGGCTAAAGTTACTCTGATCATATTATCAGATATTTACACAGTATTAACACAGAGCTGTTTCTTATTAATTGAGTTGGTCTACTTTAACAATACAAAAAATGGGCTGAAAATATACACGCGCACACACACACACACACACACACACACACACACACACACACACACACACAACTACACTAAACATCCATGTGATTGCTATGTAAGAATCAAAAACAAAAAAAGAACATTTCCCCTAGAAATATAATTCTCCATTCAAAAATTTAAAATGGCCCATCTCCACAGTCCTGGACACTGCACTAAATATAACATGTTCGGCTTTAAAGTTTTATTTATATAGCTAATTACCCACAACCCAAGGCTTTCAAGATTTTTATTATTGTAGGATTAAAACCCTAAAATATTAGAAAGATAGTCCCAAAATAATCCCATCAAATCAGTTGACCCGATATAATGTGGCAACACTCGGAAGGAAAAACTCCTTCCTAACAGGAAGTAACCTGTGTCCAACTAGACACAGTGAGGGCAGACATCTGCTGTGACTGCTTGGGGGTGAGGGAAAAGAAAAGACAGTAGAAGGAAACCACTCTTACTATGGGAGAGAGTGAGAGAAGTTCAGAATTTTATAATTACTAATAATCATTAGTAATTAATGATTATTAGTATTCAATAGTTGTATATATATATATATATCTGCATAAACACAGAGAGTGAAAAGGGTGGTTGAAGGATAAATGCTCTGTTTGCCACAAACCAAGGAATGAGTTGCAGTGAAAGGCAAGACATCAAAAAAACAAAAACAATTTTAAGCCTAATTTTAAAATCAGAGAAATTGTATGTGTCTTAATTCCAAACTTAATTCAATTCAACTCAATTCCTTAATTCCATAAAAGACGACCCTGATGGCTAAAAGCTCAATTTCCTGATCTACTTTTCAAAAATAAATACAAGTTGGCCTGCAGTCTAAGAGCTCTATATGGATAATATGGTAATAGGATAAGGCCTGATTGTTCAAGATTTTATATGTAAGGAGAAAGACTTTCTAAATTTAACAGGGAGTCACTTAGGACAAGGTAATATGCAAATCATTTGGTCTCTATTTCTAGTTCCTGTTGGATTCTCACTGCACCGATCTGGATCAACTGTAGACTATTAAACAACCAGATAATAATGAATTTAAATAGTCTAGCTTAGGAGCGACAAATGCATGAAATAACTTTACAGCAAAAGTGTGTTGTTTTTCTCCACTGGGCTTTCTTGTCAGTAATCTTGATTGCTGTCCATGCCTGCCTACTCTGAAAATGATTTTATTTTTAAATTTAATCCTCTGTGTTTTCTTCATTTTATAGAGATTAAGGTCAACCTCCTCAGGTAAATTCCCTAAAGCCTTTTGATACTTTGACAGGATCCTTGAGCTAGCCACTATTTCTAGAATTTCTGGATAATACCTCCCACCCACTCCATGACGTGCTGGCTAGTCACAGGAGCATCTTCAGTGAGAGACTGAGATTACCCAAATGCACCACTGAACGACACAGGAAATCATTCCTCCCTGTACAACTCCTCCATCTAATGAACAGTACACAGTGCAATAGTAACACCCTTTTGCACATCCTATACATTATACAGTTTAGAGTAAAATGTCAACCATATATATTTAACCTCAGTAATATTATGGATATTTATAAATGAGCTATTTGTATATACTAGAGCCATTTCTTACATTTTGTAAATGCTGTAATATATTCATCCATCCATCCATTCGCTTCTGCTTATCCTATAATATATTGTGTTATTTAATTAATTCAGTCTGTTACTGTTACTGTCTTGGAGGAACTATAACCCACACAATTTCCTCAGGTATTATTAAAGTATATCCACAATTGGTAGATCTCTAGTTAGAGGAAGAAGAGTGAAGAAGAAAATGGGTGTTGTGTATCTGCCAAGTAAAGGCAATTAAAAACTAGAGTTGCTCAGAGAAGTGTTCCTCCATTGGTAGTCATACTCAAGATATCCATTCAAATAAATTGTAGGTAGAACTGTGAAATAGAGCAGCAGTAGATGAACAGTATCAAAGAAACTGCTTTGTTACTATTGTCTGTTTACAGAAATCTTTAGCTCACACCTCTTTCAAGTGACACCATGCATGCATATACTGTAACAGGTACAGCTGAAACAACATGCAGGCTATAAGACTCAACAATTGCATAAGGACAAGGATCTCCTCTCTAGTGAAGGTGGACAAGTTTAAAAACATAGGGTCAAACATCCAAAGTAATGGACAAGGCAAAGAGAGATCAATGCATATGAAAGCGTAGTGTGTGGAGTATAAGGGTGATTTGTGACAGAAGTATCAAGAGAGAAATGTGAGATTTACCCAATGGTTGTGAGGCTTCTTATGATTTGCTATGACGTATGTTTTTAAGAAGCTGAAACTGACAAAAAGACATGAGGCAGTGCTTAAACTGTTAAGATTTTCACTGGGAGTGACCATGGTGAACGGCATTAGAAATAAATAAATGTTTAAAAAACACTACTATCTCAGTGGATTTGTGATGTAGCCCTTGTACATCTGTAGCTGTTCAATTATGACAAAAATCAAAATGATGTTATTGATCATAATACATTTTTATTTAACAAGATTATACATCTACTTAAAATGAATCTTAAGTATTATGTTTTCATATTCATGGGAAGCCAATTTAGTAATTGGAAAACACTGTAAAGAGAGGCCATTAACTGGGTCAGATGATTGATTTATGTATGTCACGGTCGTACGGTCCTCCCCGGGCGATCTGGATTTTTGTGTGTATTTTCTCTCAGTCTCTCCTCTCTCCCAGGCGCGGGGTTTGTTTACGGAAGTTCGCGCTTCCGGGGAGGGCGTGGCTCGGACGACCTTCCACCCGGAAGCTCCGCCGCTCGGCTGTGGCCTCACCTGCATTTGATTGCTCTGCCAGCTGCTTCTAATCAGCCTCCATCCCAGAACTGCGGTATATAAGGACGATGCGCAACAACAGTTGACGTTGGATTATTATTCCAAGCTGGTAACACTCGTTACTTAAGGGAAGTTGATAGTCGGTTAAAGAGCTCTGCTAATTCTCTGTTTTGCTTTGTCTTCACCTAGGAGTTTGGCTCAGAGAGGAGGACCAGGAAACAACTCACGCTCGGGGTTGCACAGACGAAGGAGCACTTGGGGATTTTACCTGAAACACCTATTTGGATAGCACCTTTAACTGTTTGTGACACCTCTTGGACACTGTAAATAAACGCACTGTTCACCCTGCTAACCTGAGCTCCGCATTTTGGGTCCTCTTTTTCTCCTGCAACCTTGACAATGTAGCTTTGTTTGCTATAAATGCATTTAAATCTCTTGACATTCAATCTTACTTTTTTACTCAAAAGCAAAACATCAAATATGAAAAGGTTTGTCAAAAGCTGTTAACCAGACTCTTAACATTGAAATGAAAATCATCATTTCAATACAGCAGTAATACACTATAAGCTGCTGGTTAATGTTAAACACAATTAAATTGGTTCTTGATTGTTGTGCAACATCACTTGTTTGCTCTGCACTGCTAAGGGAAGTTGTTTATTTGGACATAAACAATGGCAAGTACTCAGGGCAGAGGTTAGCACTTTTATGAGTTAATAGACCAAAAATCAAGTTGAGTTGAGGTGGACTGATTTTTTTATTATGAACAAAAAAGTCCTTCTGCTAAATTGGCTTTATTGATTTTTCAAAGTTAAACACTGAATGTCAGAAAGGTTTTACAGTAGCTGGTTTTCCAACTAATGGACCTACATTTATTATCTAATATTTTTCTGGTAAGAAGATAGTGTATTCCACAGGGTAGGAAAGTTTCCTTATGACTAGATGGTGACATACTGACTGGAAAAATAGAACAAGCAAGCAGCAAACAGCTGCCACTAAAACATGCTGTTAGTTTTTAACCCAGCTGTATGGGGTAGCAGTGGTTTAACAGAAAACTCTCGTGCCTATAAATAAAATGTATTATTATTATTATTATTAAACCCAACAATCATATGACTCATTATGAGCAAGCACTTTGACCACAGTGGGAAGGAACAACGTCCTTTTAACAGGAAGAAACCTCCGGCAGGACCAGGCTCAGGGAGGGCCGGCTATCTGCCACGACTGGTTGGGGTGAGAGAAGGAAGACATGACAAAAGACATGCTGTGGAAGAGAGCCAGAGATAAATAACAAGTATTAATCAGTTATTCAGTCTGAGGTATGGCAAAATGCCAAAACCTCTCAGTTTTTCTGATTTGTGGTTTCTTGATTTGCACTATAATTCATGCTATCTTTTCTCACAGCTTGCTCTAAAATAACAATACATGATTCTGTGTATCACAGCATCTCATGTAAAGGGTGTTGAATACTCTCCTCTCCTCCAGCTATCACTGTCAATTTGCCCTTGACCAAGCAAGTGAACTCTTCAATGAGCCACTGATGCTGTGGCATATCCCATGTGTGAATTCTGCATGAACGCGAACTAAGTGCAGTGAAAGTTGTTGTGCTGTGGGAAATATGAAACTACTCTCAGATGGCTTTCTTTTGGATACAGATATACTAGAACATGGTCTTTTGGCATATACCTCTTTGAAGAAGTCATCATTTTCATAAATATTGATTTTGTGCCAGAGAATAAATTACCATTATATATTTTTAGCAAACTGGTACTGAAGCTTCATAGTGAAGTTTGCTTTTGCAAAGTATTAGCATGAAATAAATACATATGAAATATAAGAAAATAAAAACCTTGGTCCCTACAGCAAGGGAAACCGGTGGCTTTTTTATACTAGGGCACGGGCAGAAAACACAACTAAATAAAAAGCTATTTTAAAAAAAAAGATTTTTCTCCTGTGTATGAGCTAGGTATTTACAAAATTTTTAAAAAAATGAAAAAATGAACAGCCTGAGATGCCACATGCACACTTTTACAACACTAGACAATTCATCCACTATCTCCACAGGAATACCTTCCTGTAAATAAGATATATCTCGTTTTTAGCTAAATTTATAAGGAATAAACTACAAGAAAAGAGTGGAGACAATTTATTTTTGGACGAGATGTTTGTGCTGTCCAGCCTCATCTTCAATGTCCAATTACTCATCAATTCCTCAGTTGGAAATAATTGCCCACTAACACTTTTTCCTTCTGCATCTTTCTGACTGTTTAGTCACTGTTGTGCATTTATCTTCGATCAGTGTCATTGCTGTCATGGCTGGTATGTAGAGCAGGGCGATATGACCAAAAATATTTATCACGATATACATTTGAAAATTTGCGATAACGATATAACTGACGATATAATTGACACTAGACAAAATACTTTACAACTCCACAACTTTATTAGTGCAAAAAACCCCATCAATGTATTTTCACTTAAACAAGCAGCTGTTTTTTATGTGCATTAAAGTTATATAAAAATGTAACAGTGCAAAATCCTTGCTGACAGTTTAACCAAAAGGTATTTCCAGTGGAAATTGGCTGACATATCCTCAGCATAACCATGTATAATATCCACAAAACTTAAAAAGAGGTTATACACACAATACGGTAATATTATGTTGAAGCACAGTACATATCACTCCGCGAGGCGCCTGCCTACGATAGCCGTAATGTTCCGACAATCCATCAAGCGGTGCGGGTTTGTAGCTTAGCAAAGTTGTACTAAAACATTTGACAGATTTTTGAGCGCCGTGTACGACATAAAATCGTTTCGAGGTCAGTAAACACAACCAGAATTCATACATACAGTAAGGCACACGAGATTATAAGGGGCACTGACAATTTTCTGAAAAATCAAAGGACTGATTTTAAGTGTGACGTATTTTCCAAACAACACTGTAATAATGACGGCCCGCTAGCATGCTCTACCAAAAATAGTGCTTTCTTGTGTATCTGACGGACAAAAGCTAAACCAGTTCCACACCACTGAAGTTGCAGCATTTTTACAAACCAGTTCTGGTTCATCATTCAACGATCCACTTTCGCTCTTCTCATTCTGCGTCACCACCATGTGCGTATGTAAACAAAGGCACTGCGCATGCGCGTTTTACCCATATTCTATTGCGATATTTCATTTTCCTATCGTTGCCCAAAATTACACCGGTATTACTGTGAAAGGTATGATATAGCCCAGCCCTACTGGCATGTACCATTGGCAGAAGATTTACAGTCTCAAGAGCATGGACTACATTCTAGGACACGCGTAGTTTTTCTAGGAAACCTGGACAAAGCCATAGAAGGCCCTTAACCCATCAGAAGGAGCAATATGCACTCCTTTTAGCAAAGAGGAACAGGATGAGCACTGTGAGCGCTCTACAAAATAATCTCTGAGAAGCAACTAGTCTCAATGTTCACCCTGATCAAACAATCAGATAACATGATTGATTGATTGATTCATTCATTGTTAATTTACTTCAAACATGTAAACAATATACAGGTACATTAAAATCAGTTAATATTTAGTCAGCTTCCTTACTGATATAATCTGTAATAAAAATAGTGAACAGATTTCTGATATACTATAATATCACATCATGAATTTCTTTAAATAGAGACATTCACTCAATTTCAATGTTTTCCCTTTCTTTATAGTTCGAGAAGATCATATTTTTATAACTCTTTTTGAACTGTTTTATGTTTGGACATTGCTTTAATTCCATATTCAGACTGTTCCACAGTTTCACTCCATGAACAGAAACACAAAAGCTTTTTCTTGTAGTACGTGCCTTCCCTTTTTTAAAGTTACAAAAACCCCTTAAATTATAACTTCTTTCAAAACATGCAGATGGTTCGAGGACCCAACATTATCTGCAGGGCCTTGTGCTCACTATATATGTAAAAAAAATTCCTCTCTCACCCTTTGCGGGGCAGTTTTTATCCTCCAAGCTCAGGTTCACTACCAGATGCTTGGGTGTCCTGCAGAGTATCTTTGCTGTTCCTAGGACTGCGCTTTTCTCGACAAAGAGCGTGGCTGTTGTTCCTGGTATCTGCTAGAGCTATTGGCTTTGGAGGTTACTGCGTGTGTGTGTGTGTGTGTGTGTGTGTGTGTGTGTGTGTGTGTGTGTGTGTGTATTCCTGTATTCCATTTGCTTGGAATATTTAACATTTCATAATTGCACAAATTCTGAACATGATTCCCAAAGACGTGGGGGAAGGGGATCAATCTGAAGCGAATCAATTAATTACAGCCAGTGGTTTCAACCACTTATTTGTCTAATGTGGTATGACATTCTTCCCAGATGACTCCTAGTCATTTTTATCCATATTAATGAGCACCATCAGCTGGCCGACTGAGACAAATTCCCTCCTTCCTTCCTTGTCTTCAGACAGTGAAATCTGGTTGTAATAATAAATCAAGGCCACTTATCGATTTCCAGTGCCTAAGTCAGAAACATACAGTAAACACTATGTGCATTAAAGTGGGACACTGCAGGGACCCTGCATTTTCCAAGATCGGTGCCTCACCTCTACTCAAATGAATGTTCTACCTTAAAACATATTAAAAAAAGACTAGTTTTGATTGCATTGGTCAATATATTTTTTTTACAAAAGGGAGTTATTTTCAGGCATTGACATGCATGTTACTGAGATGTGTGTAAGATCTGTGACAAGATCTGTGACATTTCGCATCAAATCTTCTTATAAGCTAAGGCTGACAGTTAAGGCTCATTTACAGCCATATTTACTGCATTCTGTTGGTAATTGACGAATGTAGCTTGGTTTGTGCTGACGTTGTTCCAGTAGTATTAGTTAAGTCTTATCACTATACTACCCTGAGCATTTTGAAGGCAACTGAAAAATATTATGTCAACCCCATACTTGATTCTAAGTATAGCTGAGCCGCACTATCCTTGAAGCAGCATTAGCCAGGGAACAGAATCAATGGGAAGCACATTTCCCTGGCATATTCCTCCATTAGGGGGATCTGTTTTGGTAGAGGGCCGACGGCTGAGATCCAGGACTCAAGGAGAGACGGGAGAGTTAGAAATGATTTGCCAGGTCACCGGAGGCCAATACTTTGTTGTGACAGATGGTCAGAGATGTCTCAATGAGGGAGGAGAGATCTTGAGTGGAATGAACTAAGGATATAATGCTGGAGTTTCCAAGAGCTACATTAATTAACAGTTCATCAGCTTATATGCCATTACTTCAGATAAATGTCGAATGATGAAAATCCTTTTCCGTTGTGCTCGTGGCTGCAACAAGTAACAATCACCTCTATTGGGGAATAACTGCAAAGTGAAAAGTTATTTTGGTTTTGGTTTTACATTTTGGTTTCTACTTGAGCGGTAATTCTGAGGTGCCTCTGACTGCTGTGACCAAAAAGTTTCCAGAGGTGCAAAAAGCAGATTCTCAAAATGCAAACCCTGTGCCCACTTATATTAACAGGCAAAGAGTGTGCTGACACCACATACGCAAGCTTTCTAATATGACTTGTATTGCCCCTAGAGAGGATGCCCTATTTTTTCAGCATTCCATTCCTAAAAGAAAAAATATACAACAAAAGGACAAGTAACATTCCTCATTAATAAATATATAATCAACTTTTGCTTATATGCACATCGAGAAAATTTCTAAATCAAATTCTTGTCTTAAAACCACAAAGAGGTTAAAACTGGAGAGAATCAGATTTTACTCATTATTTTTGAAAATATATGCAACTTGGTGTTCTTAAGTCTAACCACCTCTCCTCTTCTTTAGAGGTTGACATTCTATACTGTATTCCTATGTAATATATTATTTGTGTTCACACTGCACACATGTAAAAAGACAGGCAGACATGGAGATTTCATAAGTACATTTTAGTTCTCCTTGAAAACTGACAAACTAATAAACAAAACTCTCAATGATGATATTTTGATTTCAAAGAGATTTTAAATGAAAGAAAACTCATGCACAAACAGATAATAGTGGTAAATGCATTCTATGTAATGAGTACTATAGTTACCTTGTCTATATGCATTGCAAATCTTACCAGTATTGCTGTTTAAATTTCAAGGCCACTTTTTTTTTCATAAAAAGCTGCTTTTGTGATTGGAAAAACAGCAAATAGATCATAATCAAAAATTCCAACATTTGGAATTTTGGAAAAGCGACAAGAAGTGGAGGTAACTGAACTTTCTTAAAGTAATAAGATATTCAGGTAAATTGTGCCACTGGACTTAAACCTGATGATGTAGGAATTTTCTCACACAGAAAAAAATACTCTTATGCACCACACTTTCATACATAAATGTATACATCATACAGTATTATATTACTTTTCCTCAATGCTTGCTTCAATTGATGAGTAAGAGAGATGTGCTACAAACAATATGGAAAAGGTAGGTGCCTGGCAGAATGTGGCATGAATGGAAGGTGCTCCTGATGAGTATTAATGATATCAGAAAAATGCACCCAAACATGCACAAGGTGGGGACAGCAAAGACAGGCTGTAATGGATGTGGCTGGCTCTCACTAGTGGAGAATCTAGTTGGACTGCAACACAGCGCATAGGTTTCTGGGTATTAAAAATTAATGACTATCTCAGTGATTTACGACAACACAGGATGCTGAAACTCAACTCAACCTTCCTCAAGATGGATGCCTAGGTTGTGATAAAGGAAGACGATGCAAGCCTGGTGGACTACTGGTGAGTGGGACATCAGAACTTGACTCTCAGTATCTGCAATATCCAGAGGTTTTCACCTTGATGACATGATCTACATGACATTTACCCCATTAAGTGTTGAGAATGGTATAAAGACTAGAATTAAAGATCACTAATTAATATATCTGGATTTAGAAAGTATTTTACTGACACAATGCATTTTCTGTCCATATATGTCTGAATCCATATAGGTCAAACTTAACACTTGTTCCACTGAATGAAAGAAAACAAAATGGCTGAAGAGAGAGCTTAGCATCTCCATGCTTGTTAGCCTACCCTTAGGCTTTCCATTTTAATACGTCCTTGTCCGCTCATATTCCTGATACCATTTTTAGCTGTGACTATCTTCCTAATAGTGTACTCATAGTGCAGTACAGTGTTTTAAGTCAACGTCTGTGAACTTGTGAACATTAAACAAGAAGTTGACAGAGAGGCAGGAGGTAGTTAAATGATATTTACAATCATGAGATATGACTTGCTGACTTAAAAAAAAACACTGTAGGACTGCAAAGAGGTCTAAGTAGCATGAATCATTTCTTTCTTATGAAAAATGGCACAAGCTTTAAGTAATTCTATACAATTAAGCTACTGTTGCTTTGGCTGTCTTTTTTCCTAGATGGCGCAACAGTCATGACTGATTGAAGCCTACACATATATAGTGTAGTTTCACAGGGCCATGGATACTTATTCAGTCAAGGAGTTCCTTTGCTTTGAATAATGTATGGGGCTCATTTATGCAGGAAAAGAATAGGAAGTTTAGCATTCCAGTGTTTCTTGCCTCAAATGTTTCTCCAGGCCAATGATTTCCATTGGTGACTCAATGGTTTTGTCTTGGGAATAAGCAAAAGCCTGCCAAAATACATGATAGTTTCTACTGAATAACAGATAAGCCTATGGCCACAATTACAAATACACCTTTTACTAGAAATCAACCCTTCATTCTGTGTGCACTACATTCCCAGCCCAGTAAGTATGCATTTTAAGTACTGTGCAAACATATAATAACATGAAGACTGCTCAATATACTGGAGTTCTTTTGGTCAGTTCTACATGTCTTGATGTCTTTGTTTAGCAGTAAAAATGCTTTAAGATCCACTTCCACCTTGGATGACGAGGATAACAAGTAATTATGAGTAGCTTTCTCAGTCTCATACAACTGCAGTGATCACTGCAAAACAAATGTATAATATCCGTGTCCAGTATGTGTTTTGCAAGCATATAACTGCAGTAAACAAAATATACTATGATGCAACATCATTGTATAGTCATATCTATGGCAGAAATCAAATAAATAATCAAATAAGTATTAGAGCTATGACTAGCTATACTTATTGAAGAATCTCTCAGCTATTGGTACATTAGTTACCCCTTAGTCATCTTTGACTCTATATTCTTTAGTCTATGGAATAATATTATGGATGTCCTGTATTATCCAACCTACAAGACTTCAAGATATTACATTTTTATTTCTAAAACACAAAACAGCACCAGCAAAACCTCTTTGGATACCAGAAAATGCAAACTCACTAATCGTTTAATTTACTAGACACTTGACCTTAAAAATGATAGTGATTTTCCATTTAATTTAATCCCAGATTTCCTGTTCATTTTTCAGCACATAAAGTTCGTAGACTACGTGTTAGAAATTTCCATCTGAAAAAGCATACCAAAATTCAGTCAATAGTTTCACAACACTGAGGTCAACACAAATAACCTTAAGCTCTGTGGACAAGGGACTGAAATAAAAACCATGAGAAAAAGTAAATATATTTGTATTTATATAGAGCTAATTAACATGTATTTTAAGAAGTGTCTGCAATAGTGTCTAAAACTGAGCAATTGGAATATTATATTTCTATTACAACAGTTATTTGTACCTTATGTACCAATGGAAGAACCAGTTGTTTAACCCAACTACTGCTTTTGTAGTAATACCCCATAAGACAGCCTGATGTCAGACATAACAATGTCTCACTGTAAACATATATAGTGAGTCACCCAACCTGACTTGGTACAAAAGACAATTCAAATGACATCTTCTTAAAAAAGGTTGTGCCAGTTCCCAAGTTGCACCTTTGTTCAGACAGTCCTGACATCATACCATTCATTTCTCCACACTCTACTATACAATGCTAAAACAGAGAATGTGCCAAGGGTCAGCCACACAGTGTTTTAGCCATCTCTGCTGCTCATCTATCAAGCTGGGAGAAGTGCCACAGCGAGCCATATTCCAAATGGTCTGTCAGTGAAATATTCAGTGGCAGTGAAGGAAAGCAGAAGCTCTCTGTTGATATTTTCAGAGGTTTCTGAAGCAGAACAACAATGACTTCATGTTTACCCCTCATTGATAATGAGACTTAAGCTAGAGACAGAGCTCTCCTCAAGGATAATGGTTATATCTAAAACAGGATTTACCACCTACCTACTCAAACAGATTCCAGCCAGACCTCCAATCAGTGTCTCATAAAATATCAGCTGGATGACTGCATCCCAAAGCCACTGCCATGAATATCAACAGTGACTCGCAGAACACAGAGGAAATAAAGGCATGAATGATGCAGAGTGTTTGTGGTTATCAAACAGGGTAGGTCCATCCTGCGTGACCCATTCATTTCCACTGTATTCTCATCACTGCCAGTGCAAACAGAGATGAGAAAGAATAACCTTTAAATATGGACAACTCCCATATCATTGAAGTGATTCGATTTGGGTAGCTGAATATACACCAAAGAATACACCAAAGTGTCTTGATGCATGCTCAATCATCCAGGTAAATAGATCCCAAAAGTTAATTCTGTTCATCTGGATGTAGCGTTTTCAGTGGGGGAAAAACAATCCCACTGAAAATGCTACATCCAGATGAACAGAATTAACTTTTGGGAATACACCAAAGAGCAACATCTCACGTAGAGTTAAAGATACAAACAAAATGACACTACCAAATGGCCGTGAAACACTCTACAGTTAAATAAAAGACCAGCAGTAACTCAGATGTCAGCCATATTCTGTTGTCCTTGGGTTTTCACTAGTTCAGGATAGTGTAAATCACATGCATGTCTTGCCCTACCAGTGGAGCTCCTCACTTGCAGGTGAAAATAATTGAATGGTGACACCTTGTGCCACAGAGGTGTCTTTCAACTACTAAATATAACTTGAGAAACATTTGATAAGAATTGTAGCTTAGCATGAGTGCTGTGGATAAAAATCACGTGTTCCTCACATTTATTACAAAAACTCTCAATTTAAAGTAATTTGAATTCTTTATTGTTTTTTACTTTCAGTAATTATTTACATGAAACAACAGCTGGCATGGTGATATGTAAACCTGCTATGTATTACAAACTACTCAGTTCACTAGCCATGGCATTTCAATGGGCATTAGCAAGTCTAGTTAGGTGCTTTAGCCTGAAGGTAGTATGACTAAGCCTTCTGTACATGTTTTTATAGAGCAGGTAAATTGTAAATTATATTCATTTATATAGAACCTTTCTAAACTTACTATTAACTCAACATATTTTACAATTATGCTTTAAAGTATATGGTACATTCATGCAGTACAACCATGAACGTAATAAGCATAAACACAGGGATGGGTTGTTAATTGTAAATAAATATTGTTAGTACACTATTTTACTCTCTATTCAGTGTCCACTGAGCCACTGGCAGTGCAATATAGTGCTCTCTGGCTCCAGAACTGGTAATATTGTTCCAAATTTTTCACAGTACTACTGCCTACTATCTCCATCGCAATATGCAGCACAACCACTTATCTTGGTACTTAATGATTGCCACAAGTCATTCACTAAACAAGTAGAAGCAGATAGAGTGCTGTAAAAATTATTTTCTCCCTTGGAGATTTATTTCCATTTATATTTTGAGAATTTGTTTTTTTCTTTGCAAATAACACACAAAATGTGAATTTTCCTCAAATCATGTTTTTTTTTATTTGTTAAACAGGGTGTTTTTAAATGATCGTTTCATTTATTAAGAAAAAAAAATTAAACTCAAGATCAGTTGAAAAGCAAAGTCAGTGTGGAAAGGGTTACAAATGCATTTTAAAGCTTGGGGAATCCAGTAATCTTTACTGAGTCATTATCCACAAATAAAGAAAACCTTCAAGAGTGGAGAACCTTCCCAGGAGTGGCCAGCCTAACAAAATTACTCTAACAGCATATTGACAACTCATTCAGGAAGTCACAAAAGAACCGAGGACTGCGAGCCTCACTTGCCTGAGTTTAGCTCAGTATTCAGATTTAACAAAAAGGAGACTGTGTTATTTTTCGCCAGGAGTGTTTTTTGCGTGGAACTCTCCCATGTACGCCATTTTTACCCAAAGACTCATTTCAAATTTGCCAAAAAACATACACATCTTCAAGATCTCCAAAGGGGTAAATATTCTGTGCAGTGACAAGTCAAAAGTTTTTGGTTTTTGGAAAAGTTCTGTCCAATTTCTAAAAAGAACATAATTCTAACAATCAAATGTGGTGGTGGTAGTGTGATGCTCTAGGGCTGTTTTGTTGCTTTAGGACCTAGGCACCTTGTTATAGTTGATGGAGTCATAAATTCTGCTCTCTACCAGAAATTCCAGAAAAAAAATGTCTGGGCCCTAGTTTTTGCCCTGAAGCTCAAGTCCACTTGGATTATGCAATTGGACAATGATCTGAAACACACCAGCAAGACCACTTCTGACTGGCTAAAAAGAGATGGCTTTAAATGGTCTAGACTTAAATCCACTTTAGATGATCTGGCATGACCTTACACAGGCCATGCATGCTCAAAACCCTCCAATGTGCCTCAACTGAAAACAATTCTCCAAAGACGAGTTGGCCAAATTGATATGAAAGACTCATTAATGTAGCACAACTAGTTATTAGGTTTGGGGGACAATTACTTCTTTGAATAGGCTCAGGTAGGTTTGCGTGAAATCGTCATTTTAAAACCGAATTTCTATGTATTCAACTCATCTATGTCCAATTATGAAAATATGTTCGGTAATCTGAAACATGTAAGGGTGACAATTTAAAAAAAAAAAAAAACAAAGAAAAGAAATCAGAGTAGGGGGTAAATACCTTTTGACAACACAGTATTTATTATTCAGAAAGAAAAGAGAAATGCTTGTGCAAAAATGCTGGGATTACCCGCAGCTGCACATTCTACCTTAAAGACAGTCATACCTGTATAATATACACATACTGGCTTTAAACTGATTTGTTTTTCTAATATGTGCAACCCAGGGATTTTTTTCGTGGTGATCTGTGTATTTGTGGAAAAAAGTCATATTGTTTCTAAAGCTGAGCTGAATGATGCTAATTATTCTGCTGCTCACATCTTCTGAAGTTCCCACTGGCAGTGGCTTTCTTTATGTCAGAATGATACTGCTTTGTGTTGCCCTTGACTGTCTTAATATTAAAGCTTAGTCGAAGCAAAATAACCTTTGAGAAATTCTTCTACCTACAGCTCGGAAGCAGCAATCGTTCATTTAAAATGTATTGCCAGAATCACATTAATGCTGTACCTGGAATAAAAGCTTTTAACTCTTGACAACCTGCTGCTGTCACTTGGCTCGCATCACTATATTTGATTCCTGATGTGAGATAGAAACACTTTCTGGTTCAGCTTGGAATGTATCATTGTTTGAATTTCTTGTTTTAGGACAACTTTGATAACCTGAAGAAATTTACTGTCAGGAAAATGCAACAAATGAGATCATGGCTGCCTTCCAAGCAATAATGCATTTCCCCAAATATGCAGTTTCTCAGTGCTATAATTTATTTGCAAATATGTGTTATTAGAATATAATTGTAGCAGTGTTTTAATCTTATTAAATGACTGTTTAATAAATACACAGACAGTGTTGCCATTCATGTCAAATGAAACAATCAAATCAGAGGTCAGCTCCACAACTGCCCTCATCCTCTGCCTCCAGTCCAAAACTTGCTGCCCCTGGTCCACCTCTCTAAGTCCAAATCTCAACACCTGCTGTCCTTCCAAGCTTCTGCATCTTTGCCATTTGGTTGATGAGGCTCATCACAGGCAAGGCAGAGGGGGCTCACAGCATCAGCCTTGCAGGGTGCTCTAGGCATGTAGCTGTCAAATGTGGACATGGACAATGCCATCGCATAGCAGCTCCACAGGCCTTATTCCCACCCACAGAAGCCAGCAAGGCGGAGGAGAATTATTTCTGTGTTGCTTTCATCATCATCCAGTGGCCCCTGCTTGGGGGAAAGCTCAAAGCAATGCATGTGGATGGCATGGTTTCCTACATTATGGACTGACTAGCTCACTGACAGCTCATCTTGCTCAAGGGCAGCGTATTGGATACACTGTGGCGCAGCACAGGGTTACTCTATTGTCAGCTTTTGGTTCAATTTCTAAACCTCTCTTTTAAAGATTGAACTTGGGGTCATGGCAGTGCAACAGGTTCTTTGATGACTTCTCTGCTGTGGGGTGTACATGTTAGGATAGGAAAAGGAGAATATTAAGGAGCCAAAAACCTAACATCTGCTACAGTCACAACCTTTTGCAGCTTGACATCAGCATGACAAAGGAGCTAGTGGATTTCAGCCAGTCACCATTCAGCGTGAGGAGTATGAAATGGCTGGTTTTAGTTAATCCAACAGGCTACCTAACAAGTTCTATTAATAATTTATACAGGCTAGAAATGACTAAAAGATTACCAGAGTAGAACAGGGGAGAAAAGATGAAGACTAGGCAGAGTTCCATCTTGGACTACATAGGGGTGCAACCAGTGTATGACACATGATGACCTTCCACATACTATAGCGTCCAAAAGACATTACAGTAATTCTAGTCCAAGTACCTCATGTCAGGCAGCCTAGAGTCATTTGAACTCTATTGCCCTACTCTGACAACCAAAGGTACTGAGCCACAGCATATAAACATAAGAATTTTACTACATAATTACATAGCCACAGAAGTTTGTCTATTGAGTTGCTTGTGAATTATACTTACATCTGCAGCAGAAACATTTTTCTTCATATGCTTCCTTCTTCACATTTACGGATTACATTATTTTCATGTGCTTACTGTCACAAACTTTCAGCATTTCATTTTCTGTATTTATTACAATTTCATCCTCATTCAAACTAAATTTAAAAATATCTAATTTCCAGATACAGGTAGGTAAAAAGTTAAAAGTACAAAAGTACAAAAGTTAAAAGCCACAGGGCGATCGTGGCTCAAGAGTTGGGCGTTCGTCTTGTAATCGGCAGTCCGATCGACAGTCTCGGTCGTTGTGTCCTTAGGCAAGACATTTCACCCGTTGCCTACTGGTGGTGGTCAGAGGGCCCGGTGGCGCCAGTGTCCAGC
This sequence comes from Mchenga conophoros, assembly GCF_057382185.1. Lineage (NCBI taxonomy): Eukaryota > Metazoa > Chordata > Actinopteri > Cichliformes > Cichlidae > Mchenga > Mchenga conophoros. Next base: position 5,830,987 of record NC_140535.1, on the reverse strand, counting down.
AGCCTCGCCTCTGCCAGTGCGCCCCAGGGCAGTTGTGGCTACAATGTAGCTTGCCATCACCAGTGTGTGAATGGGTGGATGATTGTGTATAGTGTAAAGCGCTTTGGGGTCCTTAGGACCAAGTAAAGCGCTATACAAATACACACTATTTACTGCGTAAACTTTGTAAATCCCAGAGGAAATGATGTAAATTAAGTCAATGTCAAGTCAATATGACAACCATAGTATATAATTTGCAATATTTTCATCCTCATCAAATCACTCATAATCCCATCCAAAGAGCATGAAGGCTCCCTTATAATTATGGAATTGACCACCCCTTTTAACATAGAAATGTTTCATCGCAGTCTGATAAAGATGAGCTCTTAAAGCTTGTAGGCAGTGGTTTCTCCAGCAAAGTGGCGTGCTTCACAGGTAAGTAAAAGAGCCATTGGAGTTGAAACATGAGTGACTTGCTTGCTTTTATTTATCTTTTCAGAACAGACCAATTTTTGGCAGAGATAATGAAATTCTAAATTGTCTACTTAAGTATGATTCACAAGTGACTCTCACATAAGAAAAAGATCCATATTAATTATTTTTAATTGTTAACAATGTGTGAAAGTTTAAAAACTATTGATCCAAACAATGTCAGAAAACAAAGCTACTGGATTAATGTGTTTCTCTACATATGTCACCAATCTATAAAATCTAATAAATACATATCATTTATTTTTACATATTGGTGTGTATTTATGTATGTATTCATGTGGGTAGGCAAATGTACCGTACCCTATCTGTCATTCTTTCACAGGGATTCTGAATTTCTAACACCGCACCTGCTTTATTCTGAAACAAAATGAACAGCAAGCCAGCAACACTCAAACAAAATAATCTCACAGTGCAGAGTGGGGAGATGAGAAAAAATAAAATATCATAAAATGCAACATTGACACATAGTTAAATCATATGCTGGAGTGCTATAATAGAACACAGATTCAAATATACAAGTGTTAAATCTGATAAGAACACTGTTAACCACTCAAAGTTCTTAAAAGATGAAAACAACACATAGTTTTTCACAAAGAGTATGAATAAAATGAAAATAAGTCATAATTGCATTTGTATTTGTATCACATGAGCAAATCAATAGTAGGGTACGCAACCCCTCCTAATTTTCAATTTGAGCACCTCAGCTCTGTGCATCCTCAACAAGACATTAACCAGTAAGATCAATAACATTCAAGGGCAATGAGCAGAATGGGCTAAACACCGAGTTAGGCATGCTATAACTTATCTTCTGCATGTGCACCTTTAAAACAAACAAGCACTAGTGCGTTCTTATATAGGTTATGGTGACCTTTAGTAACTCATGTAGTACCGGGCTTGATTAGCTGTTCGGACCAAGACATAGAAGCTATAAAGACGGAATCAGTTCCCGTGCTGCACAAGAGGAAATCATATTAGTGATGTGACAATGAAATATAATCCGAGACTTACTTTAAGACGGCGCTGTCTCCCTGTCTGACGGTGATGTTGTCTTTTAATACAGAATCCCCGCTTCTAGCTGGAACTCCTGCAGGTACAAGGAATAACAATTTAAGTCCGATGACGACAAGGCATTTCCCAGACACCGCCAGATAACCACAAATTCCCATGTTTTTATATCACTGCGCAACTTCCAAGGGAACTTGAATGTCTGATATTCCCCTTTGCGTTTTGAGCTAGGGACCGCAAAATTCCACTCCACAAACAAGACGCAGTATAGCCTGCTGGAACTGCGCTCGACCTGCTTTTGCTTCAAACGAAAAGCCTCGTTATGAAATCCCGTAACCGTGTCTTTGCGTCCGCCAGCCGCTCTAGGAAAATGACTTCGGAGGAGAGAGAAAAGCACCGTGTTTCTCAAAGAAATGCGCACCGTCTCCTCAGGTTCGAACTGTAATCGCCGTGAAATGGATGCTCTTGCACAGATGCATCAGCCAAGACTCCCTATATATTTTTTCCTCCTCTCCCTCGGTGTTTTCTTTCCTTGGTGCTGCACGGGGGACAATATTTAAAGCTGCAAATACTCAAACAAAAGGCTGAATTCGCTCTAATATCTTCTCTCTTGTTTAGCTCCTGGAGTACTCTCTCTCTCTTTCTCTCTAATCGCCAGGTAGCATCACTTGCATGTATTATGTGGAGCATATGGTCTGCAGCCTGCAGGGCTCGCATATTCATACAGTTAATAGACAAACGGATTCAGGAACCACCGTGCATCTTTCAGGGGCGTATATAGAGGACACTTTTATTTGGTCAGATGAAAATAATTATTTCTTAGGGGACTGATTACCACAGGAAGGAAACAGGCATTTAAAATGATATTACAATCTTAGCTTTCATTGGTATAAGATGGGACAGGCAACAAAAAAAACAAAAACGAAATTGGTCAATTTCACAGTCATTTCATTCAAACTGTTCCCATCAGAGTACGATTTATGATTACTTCGGAGCTTCACATTTGCCCCTCCTCCCACGGTAAGAAGTGCTTGAGGCATGATTTTTGTTGACGTAGGGTTTGATGATTCAAGTGACCAAGTGTTCTCAAATGAGATTACTGTTTCTCTGTTTTTTCGGGTCAAGGACAACTTCAAATGAATAGAATGGTGCTGTAAGAAAAAAAAATTATCATCCTCAAAAATGTTATTCTTAATATGAATTCCATCAAATGGGTCCTGTATTTCACAATTACCCCCCCCCCCCCAAAAAAAAAGGAACCAACAAAAAACAACAACTTTGTGTTAATCTGCTGTAAATATAAATTCCTTATATTTACACACACAGATTTGCGCTGTGTGTGCAAATCTGTTTTTATTATTATTATTATTATTATTATTATTATTATTATTATTATTATTATTATTATGGAGTAGAATGTGAAAACCATAAATTGAGGTTGGATACTTCTGATTTTCCATTAAAACAGTAATCACGTGACTATGTGCTCTGATAAATAGCCAGTCACCAGTTAAACCCTGTGAAATAGAGTCAGTTGATCAGAATGTCTTTCACCTTTATATTTCATACGAGAATTTATGAAATGCTGACAATTCATTCATTCAAAGTCTTACTTCAAAGTCTAGAACCATCAAAATTGACATTTTAAAATGTCATACTGACCTCTACCTGTAATGATTTACACTGATGTCTTTAATTAAAAGAAGCATCAATAACTTGTAGATTTTTACAAAAATCCAGTAGTGAATCATTTTAAATTAATGTTAACCACTTTTAAAGGCTGCAGGGCGTTTCTTTAATGTAAAATATATAAAGGTCTTAGTTCAACAGTTTAAAATGTTGAAATAAAAAATCTATCAACAGAATATGAAGAATTAACAGCTATAATATGCTAAAGACTTCTATGCATGAGTTCTGGATAAATATCCCCCAAGGTAGCATGCCAAGCAGTTGGTGCTCTCCCATATCAACATATAATACCTCTTTGTACTTAAGATGGAATAGCAAATTGATTAATTAATTAATGTCCAGTCTAACCACAATACAACTTCACAGAATAAAAATGTATTACTGTCAAGAAACATATTTTTAATATACACACATCCTGTCAAACATGTTGAAGAACAAGCAGTTAAAGAATGAAACAAAGAAAACAATGAATGAGGCATTTGGCAAGTGGCCACTGGATTCCATACCAATTGGAGATTGATGTTAAAGGCTGAGTCAAATTGGGCTAAGACTATGATAGCAATAAATAGGATCAAGACAAGCCACTGTGTGTTATGTTATGGTCAGTATTTTAAGAATATTCTGTATAGTGCACTTTTAGAGGAAAGTGTTAACATTAATGAGAAGCTGAACTTCACTGAGCCACATTGGCTTTGTTTACTAATGTGCTCTTGCTCTTTTCTCCGCTCCCCATCTGTATGCATGGAGGGGTTGCAGGCCACTAGGGATGAAAGTGGCACTTTGCTGTGTACCTAACAGAAGCTCTCACGATTACTATGACAGCTTTTGAGTCTCATAAGAAGATTGAACAAGATAATTTCTTTACCTCAACATCAATTTGGGATGCTGTTAAGATATTGGATAGAAGGCAACAAATGACAATGCACTGAAAGCACTGAGTGTCATCACTCAAGATACAAGTAACACATGATGTTGTTCCTGTCTAGTATCAAATGCTTGCGCAAGTGTGAAAGCAGCAATGGGTTCTTCTGTTCATCAGACTTTTCACACACACAGCCTACTTGACAATACAAATATTCCTACAATATTGTCTATTGCCCAAAAGACAATCATGTAGCATAAAGCAATGCTTTTTGAAGACTTTATTAACCAATTTTATGATTGAGAACAAAAACTTCAGCACAATGTCATTAACCATGAAATATATAGTCCACAATGTCCTGTATATCCCATTTGTTACCATTTCTAGGCGATAGGTAAATGCTGTTTCAGTTTCCAGAATTTTCCACCCCAACACAAATTACTGCTGAGTTCACAAGTCAGTACCTTTTGTTACGTTCATTTTATTTAAAGTTGTTATTTAGAATTTATGACGATGTCTTGTGCCAGAGAAATTGGGTAAAGATAAGACTTAATTAAAATGATAGTTGCTTTTGATGCCACACAAGTCCTGACTATGCGCACAACTTAATGGTTTTTAAATTAAAACCCCTCCCTGACCTCAGCAAAATGTGGTCTTAATTAGAGTCAAGAGTACAGGGTGGTTGTAAGCTCAAGCACTTGTTCACAGATACTTCTTTGTTTGATTAGAGCTTCATTTGGTCACATGGCATTGCTCTAACACCATTGTGGCTTCTGTTTCCACACTGCTTTGCACAGCGAGGATACAGCGGGTTTAATAAGAAAACAGAAGCGATGAGGAGTGGCTGCTATGTGCAGTCAGCTATCAGCTTGTTGGAGTACTGTTCTGGGAATATAAGACTGCAATCCATTTCAATCCGTGTCATGTGTATTATCCTTTTTCCCCTCATTGTGCTGCCTTACAGCAGGTCAGGTGAATCCGATGACCTTGCCAAATCTCCACCACAAGTGAGAGAGCCAAGCATGCAGAAATGACAAATTATAATGGCATTGTTTGTTGGATATCCCACATGAATCATTCTTGGTGTATCACACAAACATAGAGGGAGAACAGAAGATAAAAAGAATGCTCAGTTGTGTGGCCTTGAAAAACTGTGCATGCACTAAAACAGGAAGTGGACATATTGATTTTAACAGGCTGCCTTTGTCCTTCATTCAACATCTTTTACAACCGGCTTTAGCCATATTGAATTCAACTCTTGCATTGTGTTTCATTTAGTTTACTTATACATGCAGTGACATCATATAATTTCCTGCTGCAACGTATTAACACCAGACCCTGGGTGGTTCATTCAGACTATCCATACTAATCTTCATTCATATCATGCAAGGATGGGCAGAGCGAGCAGACAATGGACGGGCCTCATACCAAAGCTAGTTAATACCCATGCAAAAACATGGAGAGACTGAATAAAGAGCATCCATTCAATGGATTCAGTCATCTGCAGTAGTTTAGATCCTTCTGGCACACAGTTGTAACATTGCACAACATATCCTTGAAAGAGTGACATTCTGTGGTTGGTCCAGCAAAATTTTGGGAAACAGTTTGAAATGTAGTTGTGTGTGGTAGTATCCATAATCTTTTACAGCCTTTCTAAACATCAAGTCCCAGTAAACAAGAATTTTAGAATACATTTTAACATTATTTATGATTACTTTTGTTTCACATCTGAGCCTTATGAACCAGAACGCAGCTTTCTGATCAGTTCTAAGAGAATAAAAAAATGCAGTGGAATTCTGTACAAAAACAATGTCTTGACTTTTAGTACTCTATTTTAGAGGTAATAATTTGAACTTGCCTTCCCTTACATTTGTGTTTCATTTGGGCTTTTCTGTACTTTTCAATAACTATACATACTATGTATATGTTCATTTCAGAAGACAAAGGTGGCTTTTAAATCACTATTAAGTCTTTTATGAATTTGCTTCATTTTTCACTGTAGGGCATCATTGTTACTGGTAAAATCTGGTTTGCTTTGTAATGTAATTGGCTGAAATGGAGGGCTTACTGGGTTTTCTCTTTGAAGGTAGACATTCCTTCTGCTGTTTTCTCTTCTCTATATTTTTTTAATTAAATTGCTTCTTGTTTCAGGTTTGCTTTAAACTGTGTAGAAGCTTAAGTTCTCCTGGCATGCAGCGCTACACATGATTTCAACTTTGATCTCAGATAACTACATCTGCCACAGTCTTGACTAATCAGACAGCTAGAATCAGATATGTTTGCTGCAGTCACAGCATGCAAAACAAAAGGCAGTTTGTCTGTAGCCAGACTTTAAAATTTAAGGCTGCTGCTTTCTTTGCTCTCACAAAGTGTTTTGTTTTTTTTACTCTGATCTGATCCAGGTCCTCCAAGTTTTTTACCTGATAATGCTACGTGATGTCTTGCAAAGTCAGTTGGTGTAGACAAGAGATAAGGACTGAATTATTAAAGATGCTGGTACCTTTAACAGATCTAAATGCCCAGACATTCTGTGTTATCAATAGGTGCAATATTGCGTGTGCTCCGAACATGCATGTTCAGTAAGTATGCTGATACATTATCTAGGCTTCCTCTGACCTCTGATGGCATTATTGTGAGGATGGCTGAATTAAAAATATGAGTTCAAATACGCTGCCCTGACATGAAACATTTTTACTTAACAGAGGGTTCAGTTAAAAAAAACAACAACAAAAAAAAAAAACAAAAAGAACAAAAACATTTTCTTTTTCATTCCAGTCTATCAATATTCCAACAATTTTAGCATCTTCTGACTACAAGTAATGGACACAAAAGCTGCTTTAAGGTCAAAGCCAAATCCCCCTGTATACAGCTTTTGTGAGAACCTTGAAAATATGAATGGTATCAACAAGGACTCAGTGTGCATTACTGTGTGTTTTTTTTTCACTCTAGTCCTTGCATGTTTATTCTTTGAAAATACAGTTCAGTTATTTCAGTGGCACTAAATAGGAGGCAAATGCTTATGCAACACACCTTATTTGGAGTAAACCACATCTAGGATCTATGCCATGTAAATGATGGCTTTGAGATGGCGTTTCAACAGTTACCTTAGGGGAAAAGCCTAATAAGGTTTTGGAGCGTGCTAGGACAAAGAGATAAGACTAATGGAGAGCAAAATGATCTGGCAGTATTTAGTTATGCTTACAGCACAGAAGCTTTCAGAAACAGCTTCATCAGTAAACAATTACCTCTTTCATTTACAAACAAACAAAAATACCAGTGTTCTGGGTCATTTAGACAAAGTTTCATTAACAGGAAATTACTTTGGTAAGTGTATTTTTTAAAAGTGGGATTCTCTTCAGCAAACACTGTGGTTATCCAGTGAGTGGGGCCACCAATTCTGCCAATTTATCAGTTTCATTGGTATTAAATATTTCATCTGTATGTATGTAAATGTAGGAATATTTAACTCTACACTGTTAGAAAAAGCATCTTGAAAAAACGGTGATATTCCGGCAGCTGGGGTGCCAAAATACGACCGTATAATTACAGAAAATAACTCCCGCATAAAAATACGGTTATTTCCAGTAATGAAAATACAATTAGTTGCGCTAATTTGACATGGGATCTCGCCTTTTTCAAGTGCCACTAAACATTAAATTAGGAACATGTTAATGTGATTAAACAATGAAATCATCTATAAATAGGGAAAAAAAAACATCTTAAAAAAACGGTAATATTCTGGCAGCTGGGGCGCCAAAAATACGACCGTAAAATAACAGAAAATAACTGTCCCATAAAAATACGGTCATTTTCAGTAATGAAAATAGAGTTTGTTGCGCTAATTTTACATGGGATTCTGCCTTTTCCAAGTGCTTTTAGACATTAAATAAGGAACATTTTAACGTGATCAAACAATGAAATTACCTATAAACAAGGTCACTGAATGTGGCAATATGAATCATAATACGTAAATGTACAGAAATATACAGTTAACATTTGGTTTAAATAATAATGGATTGCATGCCCTGGGACAGACTGACAGAGGCGAGGCTGCCATATCGCACCATCGGCCATCACTAGTAGGCGAAGAGTCTTGACCACGGACACAACAAGTGTCCGAGCCGGGGTGCGAACCAACAACCTTCTGATCACAAGGCGAACTGCCAACTCTTGAGCCACGAACGGCCTAACTAGCAACGATAATAATACTTATGTGATGTAACACAAGCTTATAGGGATCATGTTATATACTTTTCCATAGCATTACATTTGAATGTATTTTAACAATCGAAATATGCATATGTACAGACAGATACATTTAATAATCATGACAATTATGTTGTATTACATTACAGTGATTTAACGTTAATTTACATTCAAAATGTGAAGTCAAAGTCTATTTATGTAACTTTAATGATATTCTAGAAGAACAGAACATTACTGTAAAATTCACAGTAAAAAACCTTCATATTAGGGTTTTTTTCCTACGGTCGCAGCGTTACCCACGACCTTGTTCTTAGTTCACATTCATTGGCCGATGCTTAGTGTCATGTTATTTATATTAATTGCAATTCCTACCTCTACATTTCTTTTTCAAAATATATAATTAGCACAGCGTGTCCGTGCAATGTCTTACATTGTGGCATGCAGAGAAATCTTAACAAAGAAGCTCACAGAGAGAGATTGAACTTGTTATTTAACCCCAAGCTGGTAGGGGGAGCTGCTTATTAAAACACTTGCTAGTGCTACAATGTGCCTCAAGGTTCAACAACAGCACAACAGAAGTCGCTCATGGTACAGCACTCTCTCTACAAAACAACAACTATCAGTGACGCTGCACCACGGCGTAAACACAACATTCAAGATAACAGTTTAAAGTAACGTAACCATAAACAATAAAACAAGAACATCTAAACATCAGCACATGTCCCGACGCATGTTGGGAGAGAACTAGCTGTTCACTCGCCACAATATGTTTTTTTAAGTTTTTATTCCTATTAATTATATTTTCACTTGTTACCTCTGAATTATTGAATCAGACCTAGGTGACATGAAATTTTCAGCAAAATCATAATTCAAATACTCCTTTAATGATTGGTTATTCTCATTAATTTTTGATCATTTTATATATTTTTCCATAGTATTACATTTGACTTTAACAGATCATTCTCTCACATAACAGACGTTATGAGAATTATGATACATTTCCGAATGTATTTTTACAATCTAAATATGCATATGTACAAAAAATATATTAAAAAAACAAGTAAATTGTGTTTTACATTTACAGTGATGTTATGTTATTTTACATTTGACGTGTCAGACCACAGTCTACTTATGTAAATGTAATGATATTCTAGAAAAACAGTACACAACTGTAAAATACACAGTAAAATAATTTGACATTACTATTTTTTGGAACAGTGTAAGGTAATAAGCAATTTAGAGACAATGAGTGTCCAATCCAGGACAGTAAGCAGCGCACCTCTAAGTAATGGTTATTATTTAGGCAGAGGCTGTCATCTCAAAGATGGATTCTACTCACTTCAAGTTAAATGCTTCTCACTGACTAATTTCCATTGAAATATTAGAACCTACCAATTTTAGGGATAAAATAAGTTAACCACTCAGATTTTGTTTGACTCTGACAAATGGATGGCATTTTTGGAAAGTTGGGGAAAATATCAGCATGATTTGGGAATGCTTCACCAAAAATTCAAAACAATTTTAGACACCCCAAATGGTTGATTCTGTTCATCTGGATGTAGCGTTTTCAGTGGGAGAAACATTTCATCAATCATACAGGTGACTTCTTTAGTCTCAGCTGACTGCAGGTTTCCCCAACCTCATAAACAGTACATTTGCACAATGACTGAAACTAGCACCACGGAATCCATAATTGGCTGAGAGGTCAGTTCCTTGATCTTTAATATGCAACTTGTCATGGCCAGTCATCAACAACCACTGATCATTGATGAATGACCATTCATAAATGGCCATGAGTACCATTCTGCTGTTCTAACCACCCAGCCAAGTTCATTCTGTTCTGTGCAACTGCCACACCATAAGACGAAGTATGATTTCTATTGTGGTTCTATAGAGGTTTGCCAGCAGTCCAAGGAAGAGTCAAGCCCATTCAAGAGGTTTTGTTCGACCTCCAGTTCAGCATTCAACATGATCATTCCCCAGCAACTCATTCACAAACTGGATCTGCTGTGGATCAGCATATTGCTGTGTAACTGGCTGCTGGATTTCCTGACAGGAAGACAGTAGACACTACGGGTCGGCAGCAACACCTCCGGCATAAGAACACCTCCCAAGAATGTGTGTTGAGCCCCCTTCTCTTCACTCTGCTGACCCACGACTGGACATCACACAGCTCCAACCTTTTCAAGTTTGCAGACAACACAACTGTGGTAGGTCGCATCAGCAACAACTATGAGACCTACTACGGAAGTGAAGCGGCCAAGTGGTGCAGAAAAAACAACCTGTCCCTCAATGTGGAGAAGACTAAGGAGATTCAATTCAATTTTCAATTCAATTTTATTTATATAGCGCCAAATCACAACAAAAGTCGCCTCAAGGCGCTTCATAGATACAGAGAAAAACCCAACAATCATATGACCCCCTATGAGCAAGCACTTTGGCGACAGTGGGAAGGAAAAACTCCCTTTTAACAGGAAGAAACCTCCGGCAGAACCAGGCTCAGGGAGGGGCGGCCATCTGCTGCGACCGGTTGGGGTGAGAGAAGGAAGACAGGATAAAGACATGCTGTGGAAGAGAGACAGAGGTTAATAACAGATATGATTCAATGCAGAGAGGTCTATTAATACATAGTGAGTGAGAAAGGTGACTGGAAAGGAAAAACTCAATGCATCATGGGAATCCCCCGGCAGCCTACATCTATTGCAGCATAACAAAGGGAGGATTCAGGGTCACCTGGTCCAGCCCTAACTATATGCTTTAGAAAAAAGGAAAGTTTTAAGCCTAATCTTAAAAGTAGAGATAGTGTCTGTCTCCCGAATCCAAACTGGAAGCTGGTTCCACAGAAGAGGGGCCTGAAAACTGAAGGCTCCCTCCCATTCTACTTTTAAATACTCTAGGAACAACAAGTAGGCCTGCAGAGCGAGAGCGGAGCGCTCTAATAGGGTGATATGGTACTACAAGGTCATTAAGATAAGATGGGGCCTGATTATTTAAGACCTTGTATGTGAGGAGCAGGATTTTGAATTCAATTCTGGATTTAACAGGAAGCCAATGAAGGGAAGCCAAAACAGGAGAAATATGCTCTCTCTTTCTAGTCCCTGTCAGGACTCTTGCTGCAGCATTTTGGATTAGCTGAAGGCTTTTCAGTGAGTTTTTTGGACATCCTGATAATAATGAATTACAGTAGTCCAGCCTGGAAGTAATAAATGCATGAACTAGTTTTTCAGCGTCACTCTGAGACAGGATATTTCTAATTTTAGAGATGTTGCGCAAATGGAAGAAAGCAGTCTTACATATTTGTTTAATATGTGCGTTGAAGGACATGTCCTGGTCAAAAATGACTCCAAGGTTCCTCACCGCGTTACTGGAGGCCAAGGTAATGCCATCCAGAGTAAGAATCTGATTAGATACCATATTTCTAAGATTTTCAGGGCCGAGTACAATAACCTCAGTTTTATCTGAATTAAGAAGCAGAAAGTTAGCGGCCATCCAGGTCTTTATGTCTTTAAGACATTCCTGCAGTTTAACTAATTGGTGTGTGTTATCTGGCTTCATGGACAGATAGAGCTGGGTGTCATCTGCATAGCAGTGAAAATGTATGCTATGTCTTCTAATGATACTGCCTAAGGGAAGCATGTATAATGTAAACAGAATTGGTCCTAGCACTGAACCCTGTGGAACTCCATAATTAACCTCAGTGTGTGAAGAGGACTCTCCATTTACATGCACGAATTGGAGTCTATTAGATAGATATGATACAAACCACTGCAGCGCAGTACTTGTAATACCTACAGCATGTTCTAATCGCTCTAATAGGATACTATGATCAACAGTATCGAACGCTGCACTGAGGTCTAGCAGGACAAGCACAGAGATGAGTCCACTGTCAGAGGCCATAAGAAGATCATTTGTAACCTTCACTAAAGCTGTTTCTGTGCTGTGCTGAGCTCTGAAACCTGACTGAAACTCTTCAAATAAACCATTCCTCTGCAGATGATCTGTTAGCTGTTTGACAACTACTCTTTCAAGGATTTTTGATATGAAAGGAAGGTTATCATAAACTTCAGGAGAACTCACACCCTGGACACACCAGCCTCATCTGGAAAGTCCTGTGCATTGCAGGTGATTCCACCTGCAATGCACATCCCCTGATCTGTCCAACAGCTTCTTCAGTTTGCTGACATCAGGAAGGAGACCGAACAGCCTGGCTAGAACCAGGAGACTAAGAGACAGGTTTGTCCATCAGGCTGTCAAGATGCTGAATTCACTTCCTGCTGTCACACACACAACTCCATCCCCGGTATGTGTATCAGAGAAACTCAGGAGAGTTTTCTCCAAGCATGACATCCCAGTGTATTTCAGACCCAGCAACACGCTCAGACAGAAACTGGTTCACCTGAAAGACAAAACGCCAAAACACAAACTTAACAATGTGGTGTATGCTGTACAGTGCAGCGAGGAATGCTCAGACCTCTACATTGGAGAGACCAAACAGCCACTTCACAAGCGCATGGCACAACACAGAAGAGCCACCTCCACAGGACAAGACTCAGCAGTCCATCTGCATCTTAAGGGTAAAGGACACTCTTTCGAGGATGCCAATGTTCACATTTTGGACAGAGAGGACAGATGGTTTGAAAGAGGAGTGAAAGAAGCCATCTATGTCCACTGTGAGCGACCATCTTTGAACAGAGGCGGGGGTTTACGACACCAACTCTCTGCCATCTATAATCCAGTTTTGAGATCCCTTCCCAAACGCCTTAACGCCCACTCACATCCTGGGCCATCTGACCTCAGGAATTCGCATGATAAGGTGGGGCCAGGTTTCACAATGAACACACCCGAAACTCTGGCTGATTGGGACCCACGCCCAGTTTCACACCTTGGCTCAGGCGATTAGAGGATCATCAGGGGGTCCTTTTGTCCCTCTGTGGGGGTTATTCCCACTAGGTTTATATCTGGGACTCTCCACCATTTGACCTTAGAACTGAAGAAGCTTCTCGGATGAGAGGTGAAACGTCTTCAAGCAACTTAAAGAAGTCCAGACGCTTTTCTTTGCAAGCTCCTTTGACTTTGACAATAAAGCTTTTTTTGACTAAAGGCAGAACTGAAATTAACCAATAGCATCCTCACATATGTGGTCTTTCCGGGCCCTGCTAAATGCCAGCCTGTCACCCGATCAATAATAAGCATCCTGTGTCTTAAACAGAGCCTATGCTGTGCTGACTAGCCACAGTTTCTGTGATGCAGAGGTGTGGTGTGGTGTGGTGTGGAAAACATCAGCCATCACTCTGTCTTAACTGAAGTTGTTAGTAGGGTTGGGCAATTTGACGAATATATCGACTATTGACTATAGGCTGTGTCCAAATTCAGGGGAAGGATGCTTCAAATGGTGTATTTGTAGGCAATGACGTCACAGCAACGTGACAAAGGCTGTCCAAATTCAAAGAGTCCTCCAAATGTGGCGACAAATGCGTCCTTCATTTCCCCGAATTTGAACGATGGGTTGGGTGTATCCTTCGTGTCCTACCATATCCCAGGAATCACTGCAGGCCATACAGGAGATTTTTTTCTGATAACGATGGCAGTTGAAGCCGGAGAGGAAAACACTTTCAAATGTAATTATATGAAAATCTGGTGGTACAAAAGTAACATTTTCATAGCAGTTGTATTGTTAAGCTTTGGGAATCTGCATAGACATGTTTTTTATTAAAATTAAAATAATTGTAAACTAGCTTGTATGGTGGGTCCCGTGGTTTTTTTATGTATTGCTGCAATTATGATTTTTGCGAATTAACCTTTTTTGTGATATGTGTTAGGGAAGAAAGACCAAATGGCTCAAATGGCTTAAAATGATAGTAGAAAGTGATCACCTCTTCACTGGGGTGAAGAATTCGGCCACTGTGGCATGGAGGTACAAGAATAATCAATTTACACATCATATTTATGTGAGTACGGATTTATTAACCCTCATGCTGTACAGAACCTGTGATGTCAAGACCGTACTCCTCTTGTGTTCTGCCGTGAAAACTTTTGGATTTAGGGATTATCATAGTTGCCATGGTTTTTCTCTCTTCTCTGTTTTTTGTGTTTAGGACAATTCTGGAGAAGATGGGCCAGCAGGGGAAAGTCACCCCCTTGCACGCCAGAAAAAAATGGGGTAACTTAAAAAAAATACAAAGTATGTATGTGTGTTATCAAGAAGATAATTCTTAAGAACACAAGTTAATAAATGTTTTAAAGTTTTTGCGCTGTGGCACTAACGACCAGAAAAACACGGAAGTAAGGGCGGACTTGAACAGAGGCTAGAAGGCTGTCCATTTCACAGCTGTTCACTTCCGTCCTACCCGGCCGTCAAATGATCCTACCTATGTGGAGCAGGTAGGTAGGATTCTTTGAAGCATCCTTCTCCTGAATTTGGACATATCAAATGTCTTGCCAGCTTTATATACTCGGAGACCACGGCTTCTCACTTCAAACTGGCCTACAAAAGTACTGTATTTGAGGCGGGCTTCCTCATTACTGGAAAAACAAGACGGCTACCACAGAGGTTTGACCTGGGTAACTTACAAACATTTTGCTGCATTAGTGATCCCCACCAGTTTCTGATTTCAAACACTCTGATGGTTTTTGTGCCTAGGATAGAATTAAAACAGAAATGCAGAGAGGCCAGGACAAATAATTTCTATTCCTCTAAATGCCATCCTTGAACACTTCCCAGTCAGTATGCTCAATGCAGTCCTATAATACTGAAGTGACAGGGATCAGCTCCAATGAGATGTGATCTTACATGCTATGGTGTGGAAATGCTGCACCTTGATATGTCCCAGGGATGTTTCAGTAAACTTTGTCCAGAATATTATGGTCTCTGGATGGGAAGTCACTGTACTTATGTACTTAAGATTGCTTTTCTGACCTGATTAAAACTGTTTAGTTTTCATTTGTTTAGTTTGGACAAATAGTTATTAGCATAATAAAATGCTAACCTAACATAAATCTGCCAACATTTACGTTGAACCTTTTTGTAATTGGTGCATCTTAAATGTTGCATGTTAAACTGTAGCTGTGTGGAAATGCAGTTTCTGGAAAAATCTTCTGAAATTGTATGGATGGAATTAGAAACATAACCTAATGGAGCTAGCATAGCTATAGGCAAAAAAAAAAAAAAAACAGCAGCCAACACAGTTATAAATTTATAGGTTAAATAAAAAAATGTATTCTTATTTTTCTCTGTTACTCCTGCTTGACCATGCCAAGGTGTCAAATCCAAACATTCCCTCAGATGCTGCTAGACTTCCAGAGACATTCGTTGAGATCTGTATCATGATATTGCTGCCTATGGCAATATGAGATGCCA
Source organism: Mchenga conophoros (assembly GCF_057382185.1). Lineage (NCBI taxonomy): Eukaryota > Metazoa > Chordata > Actinopteri > Cichliformes > Cichlidae > Mchenga > Mchenga conophoros. The sequence continues at coordinate 5,815,397 of NC_140535.1, read as the reverse complement.
GTAGATGCCTCTTTGAAAGTCAGTATTAAAAGTCAAGAAGGGCGTCTTGTCAGTCGAATAATTAAAAGTTTATCAGACAGAAGACTGGTTTGCCTTGTTTCGAAGTTCTGGGTTTTGCATCCTGTTTGGATTTATTTTCATTGATCGTTTAGTTTTCACTAAGCTTTTACTTCTGATTTCACTCAGTTTGTGGCTTAGTTAATGCACTAAAACATACCAGTTTCAGGTATCATAATGCACCTTTTTAGGTAGTCAAAGAGCTAAATGTGACATGGACAATAAGGACATCTTAGCATACTCACGAGATACCAATGGAATTAACTAAATGTCAAAAACTGACAACCTGCGAATGAAAAAGTAGTGTTTCACCAGCATTCACCAAAAATTTGACACCTTATCATTTTCTATATAGAAACAAATAGGAAGTAAATTTGGGTCACTTTTCCATAAATCATTTTGTGCTGCATTGTCTGAACAACCTCCCCCCTTTTTGTGGAGCTCCTTGATTAGACACCCTGTTGCAATGGACATGAAGTACAATAGAGCTGGTCAAAGCAAATGTCATGGACAGAATGTAGAGAATACTCTTGCAATGGTTGTTGCACTGTCTAGAAACTATATCCATGGGAAGGATCCTTAAGAAGCACCAAACTCTATATATGGCAACTCTGTTGCCATACAACTTTAATTATTTGTCAGACAGGATGTATGTAAATATCTACAACTATTTGTATTTCACTGCATGTTTATGCCTTTATGGAATATAAGTTGAGAGGTCATGCTGGTATCTGTATACCTAACTGTATCACACACATCTGACTCAACCAACATACACCTACCTCAGTCAGTCCAGTTGACTTGACAGGCATAATAACAGCTTGCGTTTTATTCAGGCTCTAAAAAAGGACTAAGCTTTATTTTTAAGCTTTAAGTCGATTTTCTTTGAGCACATAATCATACAACAGTAACTGCATGTTGATGTTTGAGCACTTCCATAGCACAGGTAACCTACAGCTCAATACTGTGCCTGAATGCCTCCTGTGTAGACACAGATGGAGCTCCACAGCTGCTGCTGCTGCTCTGCTAAAGTGCTGCTCACGCAGTGGCTTCTTTTTAGACACGAGTTTAGTCACTGACACACACACATACACAGGGAAAGCTGTGACATAACTAAGACCACAAATATGCTGACATGATTCATCTTTTGTGATTTCACTTTCTGCATCTCTCTGTCATATAGTTTTTCCTCAAGGACTGTGCAGAGTTGCAGAATTTGTTTCCTACATGGATAATTGTGTTTTCAGACTGGAAAAATGATAAATTATCACTCAGCAACAATGAAAGAGATTAAGCCATTGTGCAGAAATTGAGGCTTCCTCTGATAACCGAGATGATACTCCTGCTTTTTCCCCCTTTTTTACACATTTCCTGGTTAATTCACTTAACTGAGTAAAAGGTGATTGCTTTCCAGCATGTGTCACAGCAGCATCAGAAAATGCCTCAATGGGGCATTTGGTTCCACCAAGAGTGCTTGCTCTGTCTAGCCCATTTCTTGAACTAACTGTATAAATGTCTGGAGGGCACAATTACAACCGGCAATGGAAAAGAAAATGTTGGCATTGAGAAGAAAAACGAGGTGTAATCTTACTTATTTTTCTTATCTGTGGAAGTCCAGAAAGACTGAGAGGGTACAGTATTTCCCCAGATAAAAGCCCAAATGATATTCCACACACGGAAACAGTGACTCAGAAGTACACAGTGGATCTTGCTATCTTCACTTGGTATTCCTATTGGTTTGTTTTGAACTAAACTAAAGCCTTCCCTGTCTGCCGCTGACTTATGAATTTAGCTTTTCTAAAAGGAAAATAAATGAGTGTATTTTAATAATATATTATCAGCTTTATTCCTTCTCACAGAAAAAAGCAAAAAAACAGGACAGGTTCAGCGATTGAAGACGTTTGCAATGGCATGAGTCGATTAATTCCACACACTAGATCTTAATTAACTCAGCATAACCACACAGATGATTTGTGTGCTGATGGGATTTGGTGAACGGAGATGGCTGCTTGAAGTAGATATGGTCATTCAATATTCATTATCTTCTTGTCCCATTTTCTTACAGGGCTGAGCAGGTCCTTCCTGAAATCAAGATATCTTCCTTATGTCTTCAAATGCATAAAAAGTTCAATATGAAACCTTTATTTTAAATAATTCTATCAAAAGGCTGAACTATTTTAAAAATTAATCAACCTTGAAAGTTTTTTCCCCCACTGATTTAACAACATTAAAATAGTTTTTAGCCTTTCCCGTGAATCAAATATAAAATAAGCAAATTTGTTTAAAGTGAAAACTGCTTTTAGAGCTCTAATTCTTCCTGAGTTGCACATTTTACTTCAGGGCCAATTTGTTTGCACTAAATGTTATTACTAAGGATGTAATGTAATGCAATGTGTCTTCCAGTGTTAGTTGACTGTAACTAAGATGAGGAAAAACCTCAGAGGATGGATTTGTTGTCTTTATCAAAAGCCAATGAGGAGACAAATATAAACCATTCATCTGGCCTCAGTCTCTCATCACAAACCCTTGGGGAGTGGCATTAACAGAGAGACAATTACAGAGAAAACGTGACGCTGTAAGTGTGTTGAAAGGATGCGCCATACTGTTGCACAAACCCATAATAACATGTGCAATTGAGTAGGCTCTTCTCCAAACATGTTATTGTTTCCATTATATTTGCACTGACAAACTGTGGTGGAACACCATGGCACTGAACACAGTAACCTCCTTTCATCTACTCTGTGTGCACTGAGCAGGGTCTCAGTGGTGTCTTGCTTTCATTATTGTTTTTGTTTGTGGGGTTGAATAGTGAACAAAACAAAAGAACATACAAGCTCACATTTATGCTGTTATGAGTTACAGATTCTTCAAAATTGCAGATAAGGACCACTGTGTTGCAGTTTCCTTTTGTTAACAGATCGAAATGCATTAATATGCATTTTTTGGCTGCTTATGTGAAATGAAAATTTTTTAATAAATGTTTTTTGGATGTGTTATATTTTTTTATGAAGCAGGGTATTGGCCAGTTCACAGAATTCTGCAAATTGCCGATAATTGTAGTAGTTGTTAATTTATTGTTTCCGTTATGAACCACTGTTGTGTTGACATGGTTATTCTTTTCCTTATCGCATTTTATTTAATGACCTGATGAAAAACCCAGGGGGTCATGTGACTAAGTTAGACATGAATCCTTAGTGGGGGTTTACCTCAGTCTAAAAATAGGTCAAACCACTGCATGAATAAATGGTGCACAAATTTTAAAGAGCTCAAACTGAGAACCTCGAACCAACAACAACAAAAAAACACCAAGAAACTAAACATGGAAAAAAATTAACCCACTTGAAAAAGAAAAAAAAAAACACCAAAAAACTATTCATCATAAAATTAAGTAAATATACAGACTCGACAAATAATAGACTAACAGCAGTAATCAAATCTGCAAATATTTAATATGGACAGCATCAGTTTCATGCTTCATCTCCTGCTTTGCGTTTGAGTGGGAGCCCGTCAAAAACCTGTCCATTATCCTAGCGGTGTCCAAGCATTCTGTTTCCCATCATTCCCATCATTGGCTCTGCATCCCACCCAGAGGACACGCCCACCACTTTTTGGAACCACTGGTCTACTGTACTTTCTTCACTTGACCTGAATAGTGGCTATTGGCAGGTGGAAATGAGGTACGGGAGATAACTGCATTAATTTGCCCCTTGGGTTTCTACCAGTTTAACCACCTGCGACATTCCAGAGACTAATGGAAAGAACCGTGGGGGATCTGAAAGCTGTTGTGTGTATTTGGATGTTATCATCATTTTCTCCAGATGCTGGAAACAACACATCCAAGATGCCCAATGTATCTGTACCCTCTTCTGTGGAACCAGCTTCCAGTTTGGATTCGGGAGACAGACACTATCTCTACTTAAAAATTTCCTTTTTGCTAAAGCATATAGTTAGGGCTGGACCAGGTGACCCTGAATCCTCCCTTAGTTATGCTGCAATAGACGTAGGCTGCCGGGGATTCCCATGATGCATTGAGTTTTTCCTTTCCAGTCACCTTTCTCACTCACTATGTATTAATAGACCTCTCTGCATTGAATCATATCTGTTATTAACCCTTTAAGACCTACCATAGAACCAAGTTCGCCAGAGCTTATATTATATTTTTACATGCTGTGGAGCCATTTTTGGGAGCATTTCAAGTTGCTATACATCAATACAACCATTATAGCCCAAACTTTAATAATATGTCTGCATTAGGTGCATAGTAATTACATAAATTGCAAAAAAGTGCTATAAGCTACAAAAAAATTGAAAATCGTTTTTGTTTTTTTAACATATATTTCTAGTTAGAGAAATTTAAGAGGCTTATCCCTCAAAACTGTAAATACAAAAAAGTTACACAAACTAGTTTCCCACCACAGGAAATTTATTTTGAGTGTCTTCATAGTTTTCTTTTTGAAATACACCAATTTTTATATACTGCAGGAAAAACGAAAATAAATATTATAGTGCAAATTTGCAAAATAACAGCATATGCATCAAAATAAACTATTTCCAGCAGTGCAATAGGAGTCCTAAGCATCCCAGAAACGACACAGAAAGTCATAAACTCAAACATAACTTTTTAAAACACATAACAAGTAAAACACAAGCTCATAAGGCCCCGATCGTAAAAAACTACATTTCCGCAAAATGACGTCACTTCCGGTTTCGGGCAGGTCATGCGGTCATGTGATAGTTCGCGCTGATGGACGTAGGAAGTGTTACAAACAGCTGATGGATCGGCGAAGCGTGTTTCTGGAATATCATGTTTTGTTGCTGCAAGTGATTTTTATGCAGTTTTTGCAAAGCTATATGTGGAAGGAAACTGTGACCTAGGACAAGCTGATGGCATCAGATGTAAGTACAACTCCTCCAGTTTCATATGCAAAAAAAATTATTGCGCTAGCTTACGTGGTTGCAGAGCTACCGGGATTTAAAAATTGTTATGCAAAACAGAGCGTGCCCGCTCCGATCGGCTGTAAAGGGTTAACCTCTGTCTCTCTTCCACAGCATGTCTTTATCCTGTCTTCCTTCTCTCACCCCAACCGGTCGCAGCAGATGGCCCCGCCCCTCCCTGAGCCTGGTTCTGCCGGAGGTTTCTTCCTGTTAAAAGGGAGTTTTTCCTTCCCACTGTCGCCAAAGTGCTTGCTCATAGGGGGTCATATGATTGTTGGGTTTTTCTCTGTATTTTTGAAGCGCCTTGAGGCGACTTTTGTTGTGATTTGGCGCTATATAAATAAAATTGAATTGAATTGAATTGAATCTGACTTAAAGAGAGGAAGAAGGAAGCTAAAACAGCTTGTTTCACATAGTGAATGAATTGAGAGACTTTGCCAAGTTCCAGTATAAAATAAATACATATACAAAGTTAATGGTCCAAGGATTGCTACACAGTTATTACACTCAAATTAGGCAGAACTAGCAGCATGTGTCTTGGTGTTCAGGCAGTTGGAGGTATACCGGACCAAAAAAAACAATGGTTAGAGTTTATAAAGCAGCTATGGAAATGGTGGAAGTAAGTCAATGACTTATGTTATCAATAGGTACCAAATTAATGGCAAATGTCATTGGTACATTTTATATTACTGACGAACATTTATATCAATCTCTTCATAGATAACAGATTTGTTTACATTCCTCCTGGGCAATACATGTCCAATATATGTAGTTTTGTGCTTTTTTTATGCTGATTAAATTTGTCTAAGAACCACATGTAAATGAGTATGACCTTTTGGTAACTTGGGCATTGTGCACTGATCCTTTCACTACCATGAAAACAAAAATCCAAATTTATGGGATGAATGGGAGTGAATGAATTTGTTTGTTTGTCTTTTGTTTGTTTGTTTGGTATGTAATTCTTATAATTGTTCTGTTTTTTGTTTCGTTTTTCTTTTTGCTTGTTTTTTTAGGTGACCTTTCAGAGACCTTTTTAGAATAGAATAGCAAACTCTGCCATTTATCAACAATCACCTACAGCTATTATTACAGTGCTTTGGGCTAAATGCTAATATTATCAGGGTCACCATCTTAATTTTGCATATTGCCACAAAAACATTTGCTAATTAACATTTACCATTAACTAAAACATAAACACATCCAAGGTTGTAAACAGTCTGGGTTTTGCTGAAATGTTGCCATATGTAAGTGAAATGAAAAAATGTATATAAGCTATTTACACAAGATAGTTAAACAAGAGTTATACAAGCTATGGCACTGAATCATGTCAATAGGACTGTATTTTTAATGTCCCTGGCCCAATAAATAGCCATTATCTGTCATAATCACTCCAATAGATATATGTATTAGAAGATGTCCTGTACTTTCTAGCAGCCCAGAAGTATGCTCTCTTTTGTAATCAGTAGTAAACTGATAGCAACCCAAGCAAGTACAGTAAGTGCTTGTGAAAATGTCACCCTGATAACTTGAAAATGGAACCATGAAAAATTTATATTTTACACATCTGATGAACTTTTTTCTAATGCTAATCAGATGTGTTTGGTTCCTGAATGAAACCAAATGATCAAAATAACTCAAATTAAAAAGCAAATTGAAATATTAAGTGGAAAAATTAAATTAAATAAAAAATGAAAACAGTTCTCAGGAGTATCAAAAGTTAATGACTAAAGTAATTTTAATTTCTGCTACTGTGTACAATCAATTCTGAGAAAAAAATTCTCAGACTGCAAATTTAATGTACAGGCATAAAAATATCAGATTTTTTGACAATTGATATTGGATGTGCTTATGTTGAGACAATGCATATTATTCTCCAATGCCTGTGAACTGTACCTAAAGGAGGTTTAAGATGAGTAAGGTTTATATCTTATAGGTTATGGTTACACATAATTCAGGATGAGATGTGATTTAGCCTAGAGAATCTGTTGAGTTTTATGAATTGCTCCTTTTGAGTAATGATAGATTTTCCTTACAGATTGTCAGTAAAATATTGAGGCAGTTTGGATAAAGTGATTGTAGGTCTGTGAAGCGCTTTCAGGACACTTTGAAAGAGTTGGATGGCTCTCCAAATACATGGCCATGCAGTTGGCTGTCAGTATTACTTTAACTTATACAGCCACATTGTTGTTTAAGGTTATAATGCTAACTTTAGATATTGCTGTGATGTTCCCTGGAGAGGCTTCATATGATTGTGCTGACAATTCTTCCTTAATCTGTCTGTATTCTTTGAGACAACTACCTCCAAAGATCACTGTCCTTTGAAAATACCCTTCTTGCTTTTACTTTTTCATAATAAGCCAAATGAAGTAAGACTTTTCAAATGTCTAGGTTTGGTTTCTTTCGCTTTGTCCCTTTTTTGATGTTTTTATTGCATTGCTACCTTTTTTCTACATTTTCTATCCACCCCCCCCCCCCCCTTTTTTTCAAGTATAGTATACCCACTGCTTATTAAGCTTCTAAGTGCTAATTGCCAGAGCTATTCAAGATCGAGGTCCACATAGTTAAAAACACATAAATACAAACTTCCATGGCTAGTAAAACTCTTTTCCTGCCTTGCCTCTTCACCCTTTTTTATGAGAAGTGACTGTTTTATATAATATTCTGGGAATATGCTTCTTATTTTAGCGCCGATTGTAATGTTTATAAGTAAAGGTTACTTATTACTTTTTACTAACATTTTTGATTAATGTTACACAATGTGTCTCTCAAGTCGTTGTTAAGTTTGTATTTGACAAAGATCATAATGTTTTCTTCCTGGCCATGTACTTTTAAAATTAAACCATCATCATGCTTTAACACATGTATACCAGAGGCCTTTACCAGAGGCCTGAGAGCTTGAGGGTCCTGCTCAGTATCTTTGCTGTTCCTAGGACTGCTGTCTTGGACAGAGATCTCCGATGTTGTTCATGGAATCTGCTGGAGCCACTCACCTAGCTTGGGGTCACTGCACCTAGTGCTCCAGTTACCACAGGGAGCACTGTTACCCTCACCCTCTTCTCAAGCTGTTCTCTGAGCCCTTGGTACTTCTCTAGCTTCTCGTGTTCCTTCTTCCTGATGTTGCTGTCATTCAGGATTGCTGTGTCTATCACTGCATCAGTCTTCCTCTGCTTGTCCATCACTATTATATTCGGTTGGTTAGCCATCACCATTTTGTCCATAGGTATCCGGAAGTCCCACAGGATCACCCTAGGGGGCGTCTCCCATTTTGACCTCAGGACTTCCAGGCCAAATTCGGCCCAGATGTTTCTGTATACAATGCCATCCATTCCATGGATACTCTGCCTGCTGGCGGCATGCACTCTGCTTTTATGTGATGGAAGGGGCGTCTTTACGCAGCCTGCAACCGGCGTCTCACCTGGTGTGATAGACCCCAGCCTCTATGGATCTTGTTCTTGTGCTGCCATGATTAGTGCTTCTCTGCTGTCTTTCAGGCCGGTTTTGTCCAGCCACTGGTAGGACCTCTGGATGTCAGCCACTTCCTCTGCCTGCCGGTGGTACATACTGTGCAAATCAAATTCAAATTTTATTTGTCACACACACAGTATGACATGTGGTGAAATGCTTATATGACACTAAGAATTGACAGTAAGATTTACAGATTTATAGATTACTACAAAATTTACAGATTTTAACTTAGAAATTTACAATAAAAATGTGCAAATAACAGTTTACAAAATAATTTATGAATAAGAAGAAATTATAAATTATAAGAAGTATGCAAAAACCAGAATGCGTGTGGTGACGTCACACCTGGTTTAGTATTCAAATAGCCTAGGGGAAGAAACTCCTCATCATTCTCTCTGTTTTGGCTTTAGGGAGACCTCAGCAGTGGGGAGGGGGAGTCCATTGTTGGGAACGGAGAGGTCCATCATAATCTTCCTGGCTTTAGTCTTGCACGGCTTGGTGTAGATGGACAGTAGATGAGGAAGCTCTGACTGAATGATGCATTTGGCCAAGCACACTACGCTTTGCACATCTTGTCTGTCCTGCTTGGTGCTGTTCCCAAGGGGCCTATCCTCTCATGATGGTTTCTCCTCTTTGCTGCACCTCAACAGACAGTTTTTGATTTTGTATCTTTTGAGACTGTTCCTGTCATTGCTCCTGAGCTTCTCTTTCCTCTTCCCGCTCCTGCTCCCAGAGCAGCTCGGACCCAGGTCTCCCCTGTATCCATTTCAGTTCCTCAGGTGGGAGTGGCAGAGGAACCGCCTCAGTCACCTGCTCAGTCACCTACAACTCCCACATCTCCAGACGTTGGTGTGGTAGCCGCTAACGTCTGTCTCCACTAAGGGCTTTGGTGAGCCCCTCTAGCACCTCCTTGTGTCCACTGATGGCTCTGATGAGCTGGTTCAGCCACCATCTGCTCCATCTGCGACTTCTACGCCGTCACCTGCAGCGCCGTCACCTGCAGCGCCACCACCTGTGGCTTCCATGCCATTGCGTGCAGCGCAACCACCTGCTCAACCATCTGCAACAACCACCCCGCTGTCTGGTCTTGCGCCATCTGGTCCTGCCTCGCCTGGTCCTGCCCTATCTGGTCCTTACTCATCTGGTCCTACCTTGTCTATTTCTGTGCACCAGCCACGTGCCAAGCCGTCCATGAGCCTCAGGTCACATCCACGCCTGCTGTACTGCCACCGCCTTCCAAGCAGTGGGTCTCTGGACCAGGTCCGTTTTCCATTACGGTGCTGTTGATCTCCGGGTCGGCCCCCAGAACTGCTTTTGGACATTGATTGACCCAGCTCCTCTGTTTTGTTTTGGACCCCTGCTGCTGGGATTTTTTGTTTTGAACTCTGTTTTTGTTCATTTCTGGACATGAAACAGGGCCATATGCAAAATGCAACAATACTTCTGTCAGTTGTTTCAGAGTTTTGGGCTTTAGTATGTTGATTAGAACAAGTGGCACTTTTCTTCTCCTTAATTTGGCAAGCATAAACTTTCAGCCAATGTGCTCATTCCTTCACACACAGCAGAATGCCTTGGTGGAAGGTGTTAAACTAATTGCTGAGAAATTGTGGGCTTCAGGACCTGAAAATTTGATTAGTAGGTGCTGTAACTGTCTATGTGCTGTGCCGATGGAGGTGTGTTTTTGCTTGAAAATGGCAAAAGTATTTACTTCAGAATATTACTTGAGACAAAAGATTTACTATGCTACCAGTATGGTATTATACTGTTATTCCACTTGTTCTTTTTTATAAACAATTTATTGCTTCAAACTGTACAAGGTACTGTAAAAGGCTATATTTCCCAAATAATACTGGTAAAGGCTAATGATTTAAAATGACTGATTTTAAAATCCTCAAAATTAATTGAGCTTTCAAGATTAACCCATAATGAAAGCCACTGTAACATTAATTCATTCAGTAATTAACAAATTTCAGTCATTTGATTATTTTTTACAAAAAATAAATAAATAGATAGACAAACATATGCACTTATACCTGCAGGCATGACCAATTAACCTAACCCCACTAACTGTATGTTTTAGGGAGTACCAGGAGAGAACCAATGCAAGAACATGCAAGCTCCACACAGAAAGGCCCTGGTGAAGAGATGCAATTGAACTCTGGACCTTCTTGCTGTGAGATAACAGCAACAATCACTGCACCACCGTGCTGCTGGTCGTTTGTCTTTAAGTGTTAACCCTGCGACACACTGGAAAGATTTACACAGTATAGGTTAAGGACAAAAACCAGACAATGAACACAAATTTGAATTTACTATGAAAGCTAACAGCAAAGACAGAACCTGAAGAACAACATCCTCAAATTTTATTTAACCAAAAAACCAACAATGATTCAGTACTACAATGCCAACAAACACCATACAACAGATGCTCTGCACTGGTTATTTACAAAATAGTCAGATTAACAAAATGATCGGACCATGACTGGTTTTATATTCAAAAGCAAAAGAATGGCAGCAACCAGGCTATTGGCGCCATTTTTTGAGCTGTTGTTGCAGCTCTCTATGTTTGTCACATTTTTTTTACTATTTTAGTGCTTCTTTTGTCATATTTTCTCGATAGTTTAAAAAAAAAAAATCTTAATCTTTTGCTTTAATTGTCTGGATATTTTCACAATTATTTCTGATACTCACACAATGTCTGTGTAAGTATCTGAAATTTACTTTTGCATGGTTGTTAGTGTAGTGCAGCCACATTGTTATCAGGACCTGAATAAACTCAAACAACATAAGATCCATTATTTGTACTATTAAAAATTTACTTTTAAAAAAAGGCTTGATTTGATTTGAGGGACCAGACAAAGAGCGATTCACAAGAGCCTTATGAAGAAAACATCGAGGGAACAGTTTACCCTCCCCAGGCTTGGGGAGGGTGCCCGAGGGCAAGCGTCTGGTGGCCGGGCACAGCCTGAAAAGGGGACATGGGCCCATCCTCCCATGGGCAGCGCCATAGGGGTCGGTGCATTGTGTGCCGGGCGGCGGCCAGGAGCGGAGGCCCTGGTGGACTGATCCCCAGCTGCCAAGACTGGCAATCGGGACATGGAATGTGTCACCTCTCTGGTGGGGAAGGAGCCTGAGATAGTGCGTGACTGTCACGGGGCCAAGTGGCCTGTACTGAACAGGACTCAGGTGCAGAAACCCAGAGCAGAGACAGAAGATGATGTAACAATTTATTAGGCTTAAGTGCAAAAAAAGAAAACGTAGCAAAGACAAAAAAACAATAAGACGTGGAGTTTGACGAGGCGTGGCCTGGGGAACGTGGCTAGGGCGAGGGAATGAGGCCTGAGATGCAGAGTGGAGCTGAGCAGGGAACAGTCACACTGAAGAGAGAAGATAGAGGAGTTAGGGAGGTAGTGGAGGCAGCTCTGAAGTGGCCAGTTGTAAGAGTAGCAATTCTTACTTGCAGCAGGGGACATGGAGTGTTGAGAGGGGGGTGATGAGAATCCAGGGGAGGCTGAGTGGCGTGGAAAGGCTGACCTGAGATCCAGGGCTTCAGATGGAGTGTGATGGCAGGAGGGCAGGCAGGTGAGGCACAGAGAGATTTTCAAAATGATTGCTTGGTATCCTGAGTCCGGAGGTGGAGCGTGAGCCAAGGTGAATACAGCAACTGCAGCACAAGAGAGTCTTGTTAACAAGATGGATCACAGCAAGAACTTGAAGTATAAGGCCTGTTACCAATATGTGTTGATGACGAACTGGCAGTGAATGAACATCAACGTGTGGTTTAAATCCCTCTGGCTTGATTGCCTGCAATAGGCTCCAGGTGTGCAGGAGCTGGAGTTGGCCCTGCCCAGGGACGGATCCCAGGTCAGTTCAGGAGCCTTATGGAAATTCCAGCCACCCACCGCAGACCATGACAGTGACGTTGAGAGGTACCGGCTTGATATAGTCAGGCTCACCTCTCCGCATGGCTTGGGCTCTGGAACCAGTCTCCTGGAGAGGGGCTGGACTCTGTGTCCGTCTGGAGTTGTCCCTGGTGAGAGGGGTGGGTATTCTAATATCCCCTCGGCTTGCTGCCGGTACGTTGGGGTTTTTCCTGGTGGATGAGAGGGTTTGTTCCCTGCGCCTTAGGGTCGGGGAACGGGTCCTGACTGTCATCTGCGCTTATGCGCCAAGTGGCAGTTCAGAGTACCCAGCCTTCTTAGAGTCCCTGGGTGGGGTGCTGGAAGGTGCTCCACCTGGAGACTCTGTTGTCCTACTGGGAGACTTCAATGCTCACGTGGGTAACGACAGCGAGACCTGGAGGGGCATGATTGGGAGGAACGGCCTCCCTGATCTGAACCCGAGCGGTGTTTTGTTATTGGACTTCTGTGCAAATCACAGTTTGGCCATAGCAAACACCTTGTTCGAACATAAGCGTGTCCATAAGTGCACGTGGCACCAGGACGCTCTAGGCCGCAGGTCGATGATCGATTTTGTAATCGTATCACCAGACCGGCGACCATATGTTCTGGACACTTGGCAGGGGCGGATCTAGAGAAATTTTCTTAGGGTGGCATGAGGGTGGCAAAGAAATCAAATGGGGTGGCAAAATCAAAGCCTTTTTTTTTCAAACACATATGCAGGTAATGATTCAAATGCAGTAAGTATACACATTTTTAATATAAATATAGTCTATAACTTAATTATTGTCTGTAGCCCACATAATTAAACACTTTAGTTACATAAAACATGTGATTTTTGATTTTATGTACTGTATAGCCTGTATAATAAATAAATATGTAGCCCAATAAGTATAAAATCCAGAATATTACACAACAACGGGCGGTTCATTTACAAACACAGGTCTAACTTAAGTTTCACACTGTTTTTTGTTAGAAAACAGTCACATTGTTACAGCTTAAATTACACAAAATGTCAGGAATCTGCACTGTCATGAACAAAAATTTAATCCTAATTTTTCATGATTTGTTGGATGAACCCAATGAGGTCTGAAATACAATCGGCCATTTTTGACTCCTTTTGAGTTTACGTTTGTATTTCACCCTCAGATTGTTTCATTTTATTTTTTTCCCCTTGCCTTGTTTGGTATCTTTTCAGCTCAACTGAATTTAGTTTGTTTTTTTCACTGACATACTGCATTAGTATTACTGATCTGAAACTTAAAACCCTAGTAGTATTTTTTACTGTAAAAAAAACCACAGACATGTTGAGTAAATTTTTATAACTTGAACTGCAAATATAAATTGTACATTTTGTAAACTACAACTATTTATCTAAAAATGCAGCCAATACACACGACAATACACGTTTTTTTCATTTTGTATAAGAATTTAAAAATATTACTAAAACTAAAATGAGAGAAAAATCAGGTGTCGCATTAACATGCCCCACAAATGATGTGTGCCAGTAAAAAAAAGCTTTTCCACCAAAAGACAGAGGAGAACAGCACAGGGATAAACCTGCAGGCCTGACAACAGGAGGTGTATCACTCCGCTGGTTTTATACTCAGTGTTTACGTTGCAAATGTGCCTTAGTGACATTCATTAGTGCCCTCACTGACACACAAAACAAAACAACGACTACACCACACACTAAGTATACACTCCACACTAAACGTCACAAATCTCCCACATCTAAAAACTCTCTCTCTCTCTCTCTCTCTCTCACTCACTCGCTCGCTCTGTCTTGCTGCCGTTACCGTCACTCCCAAAACTCTCCCCTCTTCCTAAACAACCAAATCCTACGTGTTGACATTTTTTTTTAATTGGTCGACATGGTACAGTTTTCCATCGATAGGAAAGCGGTGACTTTTTTTCTTTTACTGTTTTTGCGCTGTCCTTAGAAAACACTTAAAACACACACACACACACAAAACATGACGACAGTATTTGGAAAAAAGCGTGGCTTATATATATTATCATAACTCTGGATCTACTGGCCTGTAATTAAAATTTAAAAACTTTGAAGTCCGAACTTTCAGTGTGGGCTGAAATAGCGACTGAGCGTGGCTGCAGCTTGTTGCTATGTCAGCTTACATCAGTCATGTGATTTGGAGGTGCAGCGTGTCCGTGGACCACAGAGGGTTAATAACACTCACATTCCTTCCATTTCCAGAGTGTAACATCCAAACACCTGTGTAAAATCTGAAATTCCCATGGTGTTGTTCAAAATGTGCTCTGGCACAATCATAAGCATCGCTTGCTACTGAAAACAAGAAAAAAGCTGGTCTGCGCCATGGGCTGAGCCATTTGTTAATGGTGAGGGGTGAACACTATGCAATATTTTCAGTTTTAGCATTTATATTCACTGTTGACTGTAACTACGCTCAAAGTGTTAATGCCATCTTATTTTAATAAACAACACTGTCATATGGGCGACCGTGGCTCGGCTGCGAACCATGGCTCAGGGGGTTGGGAAGCGCATCTGTAACCGGAAGGTCACTGGTTCGATCCCCGGGCTTTCTGTCCTGGTCATTGTGTCCTTGGGCAAGACACTTTACCCTATCGCCTACTGGTGTTGGCCAGAGGGGCCGATGGCGCGATATGGCAGCCTCGCCTCTGTCAGTCTGCCCCAGGGCAGCTGTGGCTACAACTGTAGGTTGCCTCCACCAGTGTGTGAGTGCGAGAGTGAATGAATAGTGGCATTGTAAAGCGCTTTGGGTACCTTGAAAAGCGCTTTACAATGGATATAAATCCAATCCATTATATGCAAAACTAGGGTGGCACTTGGGGTAGCAAGGGATCATTTTAGGGTGGCACTTGCCACCCCCTGCCACCCTTCTAGATCAGCCCCTGACACTTGGGTAAAGAGAGGGGCTGAGCTGTCAACTGATCACCACCTGGTGGTGAGTTGGATCAGGTGGCGGGGGAGGACGCTGGACAGACCCGGTGCACCTAAACACCTAGTGAGGGTGTGCTGGGAACATCTAGCAGAGGCCTCAGTCCGCGAGATCTTCAACGCACACCTCCGGCAGAGCTTCAACAGCATTCTGAGGGAGACTGGGGACATTGAGTCCGAATGGACCATGTTCAGCGTCTCCATTGCCGAAGCTGCTGCATTGAGCTGCGGCCGCAAGGTGGTTGGTACCTGCCATGGTGGTAATCCCCGAACCAAATGGTGGACACCAGAGGTGAAGGAAGCCACCAGGCTGAAGAAGGAGTCCTATCAGGCTTGGTTAGCCTGTGGGACTCCAGAGGCAGCCAACAGGTATCGACAGGCCAAGCGGAATGCGGCTTGGGCAGTGGCTGAAGCAAAAATTTGGGTGTGGGAGGAGTTCAGAGAAGCCATGGAAAAAGACTTTCGGACTGCCGCAAAGAGATTCTGGCAAACCGTCAGGCGTCTCAGGAGGGGAAAGCGGTGCTATACCTGCACTGTGTATAGTGCTGGCGGAGCGCTGCTGACTTCGACTGAGAAAATTGTCAGGCGGTGGAAGGAATACTTCGAGGACCCCCTTAATCCCACTGACACGTCATCCGAGGAGGAAGCAGAGTCTGGGGATGACCCGCCAGTTTCCGGGAGCGAGGTCACTGAGGCATTTAAACAACTCCTTGGTGGCAGAGC
This sequence comes from Mchenga conophoros, assembly GCF_057382185.1. Taxonomy (NCBI): domain Eukaryota; kingdom Metazoa; phylum Chordata; class Actinopteri; order Cichliformes; family Cichlidae; genus Mchenga; species Mchenga conophoros. The sequence goes on along the minus strand of NC_140535.1, from coordinate 5,799,380 downwards.
CCCTGGTGTCCGCCCCGAGTTCCTGAAGGCTCTGTCCTGGCTGATATGCCTCTACAATGTTGCGTGGAGGTCAGGGGCAGTACCCCTGGACTAGCAGACCGGGGTGGTGGTCCCCATCTTTAAGGGGGACCGGAGGGTGTGTTCCAACTACAGGGGGATCACACTCCAATTTCGAAAACACAACTTTCTTTTTTTAAAAGTTTTTTTTATAAAGCTCTGACTTGTATTATGAGTCTGTGGTCTGGGAGAGAGTCCTGTAACTCTCTGTCTCCAAAATACAGTATATAATGACCAATGCTGGGCAATTAATTATATAGTTACTTCTTCAAAAAAGTAACTCAGTTTGGCAAACAAAGTTTTTTGCAGCTATTTTTTTTTAATGCAGCCAAGGCATTTTTAAATAAACATTTCAAACTATTTACAGAACAATCAGCTGTTCTGCATCAAATCTGATGCCACACAAATTATTTGTGTCACTCCAAAAAATTATTTCTGTCCACTATGAGATAAAGGAGAACAACAGCCTGATACCTGCAGGCCTGACAACAGGAGATGTATCACTCCTGTAACACCTGTAACAGTCGCCTAATTGTTCTGACACACACAACAAAACTATTGACTACACTACACACTAACGACACAAGATTTGCGCTTAACGTCGCAAATCTCTCACATCTCAAAGCACCGCCGTCACTCCTAAAACTTCCCCCGTTTCTTAACAACTAGATGCCACGTTGTCATATCATTTTTTGATTGGTCGACATGGTACTTTTTTGGACGAATAGGAAAGGGAGAGGGGGGTGGGGTTTATTTTTGCTCACAGCCTTTTTTCTTATAAAACGCCGATTTAACCATTTCTTCCCGCAGTAAATTTAAACAACGACAGTATTCAGGAAGAAAACCAAACATTGCATATTTTTTTTATCATAACTCTGGTTTTACGTGGCCTATCAACACAATTTAAAAACTGGTATAAAGTCCCCAATTTTTCCGTCAATTGTTCCGTCTGTCCTGCTCACATCTCCAATGGTTGTACACGTTGTCATTAATGTGGTTTCACTCCACATCAGCCACGCCGGTTTGCCAGCTAAAACACCGGTGTCGGCACATAAGGACGCTGTTATAGCCTGTCAACGACGTTGATTGGCTGCGCATATACGGATTATTGGGTGGACTATGGGATAAAGTGGCATCGTTCATATATGGAAGCAGCCAGTCACTTACTGACTAACACTGCAAAACAGAATTGTTTAACCCTTTACAGCCGATCGGAGCGGGCACGCTCTGTTTTGCGTAACTATTTTTAAATCCCGGTAGCACTGCAACCACGTTAGCTAGCGCAAAAATTTTTTTGCATATGAAACCGGAGGAGTTGTACTTACATCTTATGCCATCAGCTTGTCCTAGGTCACGGTTTCCTTCCACATAAAGCTTTGCAAAAACTGCATAAAAAGCGCTTGCAGGAGCAAAAACATAATATTCCAGAAACACGCTTTACCGATCCAATCAGCTGGTCATAACACTTCCTACGTTGGAATAGACGTCAGCGCGAACTTTTGCATTTCCGCCATTACCTGCCCGAAACCGGAAGTGACATCATTTTCACGGAAATGTAGTCTTTTTTACTATCAGGGCCTCAGGGCCTATAGTCGTCTTTTTAAAAGTTATCTTTGACTTTATGACTTTCTGTGTCGTTTCTGGGATGCTTAGGACTCATATTGCACTGCTGGAAATAGTTTATTTTGATGCATATGCTGCTTTTTTGCAAATTTGCAGTATAATATTTATTTTCGTTTTTCCTGCAGTGTATAAAAATTGGTGTATTTCAAAAATAAAACTATGAAGACACTCAAAATAAATTTCCTGTGGTGGGAAACTATTTTGTGCAACTTTTTTGTATTTACAGTTTTGAGGGATAAGCCTCTTAAATTTCTCTAACTACAAATATATGTTAAAAAAGCAAAAACGATTTTCAATTTTTTTGTAGTTTATTGCACTTTTTTGCAATTTATGTAATTACTATGCACTTAATGAATACATATTATTAAAATCTGGGCTATAATGGTTGTATTGATGTATAGCAACTTGAAATGCTCCCAAAAATGGCTCCACAGTATGTAAAAATATGATATAAGCTCTGGCGAACTTGGTTCTATGGTAGGTCTTAAAGGGTTAAGTATTAATTTTAATTTCAATTCAGGTTAGATTTTTTTTGTGCGCAAGGCAGAATTTCTGTGTGCAGAGACTGTGCCCGCAGTGCGCAATTGCGCACGTGTGCAGCTTAGAGGGAACATTGGTCTGGCCCATTGCTACGGGCCATTCGATCCCTTTATAACCGTTGCAAGAGCTTGGTTCGCATTGCTGGTAATAAGTCGGACTCGTTCCCGGTGGGTGAATGGCTCCGCCAGGGCTGCCCTTTGTCACCGATTCTGTTCCTAATTTTTATGGACAGGATTTCTAGGCGCAGCCAAGTGGCGGAGGGCTTTCACTTCGGTGGCCTCAGAATCTTATCTCTGCTTTTCGTGGATGATGTGGTTCTGTTGGCTTCATCGAGTGAAGGCCTCCAGCTCGCACTGGAACGGTTGGCAGCCGAGTGTGAAGCAGTGGGAATGAGGATCAGCACCTCCAAATCTGAGGGCATGGTTCTCAGCCAGAAAAGGGTGGAGTGCTTGTTCGCGAGTGATGGGAGAAGGGAGCCGGAGATCGACAGATGGATTGGTGCTACGGCTGCAGTGATGCGGACGCTGCACCAGTCCGTCGTGGTGAAGAGGGACCTGAGTGTAAAAGCGAAGCTCTCAATTTACTGGTCGATCTACGTCCCTACCCTCACCTATGGCCACGAGCTGTGGGTAGTGACCGAAAGAACGAGATCGTGAATACAAGCGGCGGAAATGAGCTTCCTCCGAAGGGTGGTTGGCTTCTCCCTTATAGATAAGGTGAGAAGTTTGGCCATCCGGGAGGGGCTCAGAGTAGAGCCTCTGCTCCTCCACATCGAAAGGAGCCAGCTGGGGTGGTTCGGGCATCTGACAAAGATGCCTCCTGGGCACCTCCTGGGTGGCATGTACCACGGGGAGGAGGCCCCGGGGCAGACCCAGGACACGCTGGAGAGATTACATCTCTCAGCTGGCCTGGGTACACCTTGGTGTTCCCCCGGATAAGCTGGAGGAGGTGGCTGGGGAGAGGGAGGTCTGGGCATCTCTGCTTAGGCTGCTGCCCCCGCGACCCGGCCCGGGATAAAGCGGAAGAAGATGGATGGATGGATGAAAAGGTTTGATTTACACCCTGACATATCCACAATATGCCATACTTTTAAGTTCTTTTTGATCTGCACAACACGCAAGGGAATAGAGGGGAAAAGCCTACTTTAATTTAATGAAGTTTGATGTAAGTGCAATGATTTGTATCTTTTGTGTATATATATATATATATATATATATATATATATATATATATATATATATATATATATATACACACAACAGAAAAAGTTGTTTTGGCTTACATGTTTACATGCTTTGGAAAGTTTTCATTCCACTCTTAATAAGCAATTGATCATAAAAGTATATCTACAAGTTTTCCTTTTAGTTATAGATACACTGATTCATACCAACAGCACACATCGTGATTTTTACACAACCTTCTTTGGGACATAATAAAAGGTAAACACCTCTGACGTGAAATGAACCTGAGGTCTGAGTATAGGGTGCGGAATTACTAGCAGTAATGCAGTTGCTGTATAACCAATTCCTCCCTTGGCAAATGGACTGGAGCTTGCTCAGATAAGCAGCAGTCATTTGAAATCCCACTATCTACTGACAGTTTATAAGGCTCAGCGAAAATAGGGAGTGATGCTGCCTTTCTTAGTGAGGGCAGATTTTCTGCCTCTTATCAATGACTGGACAAATTGACAGGTTGCCCATGTAAAAAAGCTAGGGGTCAGAGTCAATCAAGCTCAGTCTTTTGCAACAGACCATTCAAGCATGTTGCCATTTGATTTAGCATACCTAGATAAACAGCCATTCCACTGCAGGAAGATGGGTTTAAGAATTTTAATCTTTCAAATCCTGAACATCATGTCTCTAAAGCTGAGCTCTTGTCTTGTTCGGTCTGGCATTTTCAACTAGCACTGTCCAGATAAATAAAGCTATGATAAAATAACTCTAAATTCACTGCATCACTACGCTTTCTAACTAGGGGCACACTTCTGGAAATAATATTAAAAATGGGGAAAAATGGCTATTATATGTTTTCATGTTCTTAAAATTGAAAATTTTACATTGTCAGATAAATAATAATAATAATAATAATGGATTGCATTTATATAGCCCTTTTCGAGAACCTCAAAGTGCTGTACAATTCCACTATTCATTCACTCTCACATTCACACACTGGTGGAGGCGACCTACAGTTGTAGCCACAGCTGCCCTGGGGCAGACTGACAGAAGCGAGGCTGCCATATCGCCCTACAATAATACAGAGAAACCCCAACAATCAGATGACCACTTTATGAGCAAGCGCTTTGGTGACACTGGGAAGGAAAAACTCCATTTTAACATGAAGAAACCTATGGCAGAACTAGGCAAAAGTAGAGTTAATTTTACTCTAAGTAGAGTCGCATTCTTTTAATGTAACTCTGAGGTGTAAAATGATAGTATTTAAAACCGAGTGTTAAAAATGAGTGTTTCTATGTCAAATCTGGAGGTGTTACAATGGAAACATTAACTCTTGACCTCTTAAATCCAAACTCCTAGAGGGGCTATGACACCAATAGAGTAAATTCACAGACTCCGCCGCCAGCATCATAGGATCCAATCGAAGTCAAGTCAAGTCAAGTCAAGTCAAGTTTATTTATAAAGCACATTTAAAAACAACCAAGGCTGACCAAAGTGCTGTACTGAAGCTGAAGTGAAGCCGTTTCAGAACATTTTGCTCTACATATTTGAGTTGTTTGCCATGCTTGGTAAGTCATTTTTTCAAAGATTGTTTCAATTATTATTATGAGCTTTTACTTCTGTGGCTCTTTGGAGTTGAGACAAAGCTGTGTGAAAGGCATTAGCCATGTTGCTCGGTGATAGCACAATATTCTGTTCAGGCTAGCTGAAAGGTATTGTTTGCGGGCAAATACCACAGCCTTGAAAAAAAGGTTGCATGTGAATTTTCAGTCAAATTTTTGGTCAACTTAAATACACCTAAAGCAATGTCTAGAATGTGAAATGTTGGTATAATGGTGCTACTTGAAGCCTGAAAACGATCTCCCATAAAAAAAACTAGCAAACAGCAGTAGCAGATGTCCTGACTGGGTTCTACGTTAGCATTTAGATCCCTCCAGAGTTTTGTGCACACAGTTTAGGTAAAAATAAAAAAGGCTGAGGTTTTAAATTTAGTTCAGTATTGTTGTCTATGTCCTTGTCTTTTAGGAAAATACTTTACACAAGTAATGGCTCAAAAAGGATTTTTTTTTTTTTTTACTATGCTGCAATTGATTACCGGATTATTTGTGCAATTAATTAGTGTCAACTAATTTTTAATAAATCTCGACACAGAATATGCTGTGAATATATGAAGGTGGAATATGGGGGACAGCAGAAGTGCGTTGAAGTTCCACAAAGTGATGAATGAAGGACATGCATATTGTATTGAAGAAATAAGTGATGAGAATGCTGTTATTTGCATGTACCAGCTCACCTATGCCAGACCTTTTGATAAACAAAATTCTATTGAAAGTGAGAACATGTACACTGTTACATCTTTCAGAAAATGTTTTGAAATTGTGGTGCACAGTTCAGAATAAATGTTTTTCAAAAACCATTGCATCTTTTTAATAAATGTTTATTTCCAAAGGAAATTCTAGAAGTTCAGAACAGTAAAATTTCCACTTTTTAGAATTAATTAGAAGATAACTCTTATGTAGTTAAACTAAAATACTCTTTGAGAATTAATATATAAACTCTTAACACCTAATTAGCATTAGTAAGTGTTAAATTATCCTTTGGATGCCGCATTTGTAGACCGATTACGTTACAGCCAGGCGATGAAGGCTGTCCCAATTCTAAGGTTGCTCCAAACGCAGCAGACAAATGCGTCCTTCATTTCCCCGAATTTGAAGGATGGGTTGGGTATATCATTTGTGGCTCAACCTATCCCCGAATTCATAGCATGCCCCAGCCAATTCCAGTTTCCAACAATGGCGGCAGCTATTTAGTTTTAATATTACTCTTATTGTGCTTTCTGGGTCACAAAATAAACTTTTAAGATATTTTCAGGCGAGAATGTAGCTGTGTAAACTAGGGCTGCACGATTTTGCATAAAATGAGAATCACAATTTTTTTGCTTAGAATTGAGATCACGATTCTCTCACGATTTTCTTTTCCAGTATAAATATTTATTGCACTTATTAACTGCACATCAACTTCGTAACAGTTGAGACTGAACATAAAAACAATAAATAAACATAAAAACAACAAATGTCTCACATTTTGTCGTTGCCGCAAAATGTTGTACTGCTTGAAATTCCGTCTCCACCGTTGCTCGACACTGCGTGTATTGAGTAGGTAGTGCAACAATAGAAAAATAGTTGCAGTACGGCACTGCGTAGCGTTTGTCATTTAGGAAAATGATTTAGATCATTTTCCTAAATCCCTCGTTTTGCACAGTGTACAGTGGGAGCCATATCTTTGGTCAGGTGATAAGTAATAGCTTCCGTAATTTCTTGTGCCTGTGGGAGTTCGACGGGTATAGGGAAGCGCTGTATAAGGTTCCCGTTATTGATGTTTGGGTGGTTGACTGGGACGGATTTTCTCCAGTCACTTTCTCGTCATCCCTGACGTGCACTCCGTTGTTTTTTCCCTGCTAATTTTTGCAGCCAGCTTCTGTATCACGTGGTATAAGGCTCCGCCCTTGTCATTTGTTGAGCAGGAAGAGTGAGCACTTGTTTTCATGCAGATTACTTCCCGGATCAAAATGCGGTACAAACGTCGTCTTTTTTAAAAAAAATTTTATCGTTGTCATTTGGAAATGAGATCGCACATAAGTATGAATTGAGATCGCGATTTTCTAACGATTAATCGTGCAGCCCTAGTGTAAACTTCAAATATCTGCTCGGTTTATCAAGACATCACATATTTGCAAAAGTGCTTTGACTTTTCGTGAGATGTAATGACTTCATGAACTTCTTCACAAATAAATTTTTTTATAATTAGAGAAAGAATTTCCAGTAATCATCTCACAGATGTAATATTATCTACAGCTACTTTTAGTAGTATTGATATTCATTAGACTATTTTTCTCCAATTGATCTTTCTGAGTTAACTTCAATAATTACTTCCTTCAAACCATCAACATGTCTTTTAGACCCCATTCCTACAAAATTGCTCAAAGAAGTCCTGCCATTAATTAATGCTTCAATCTTAAATATGATCAACCTATCTCTAATAATCGGCTGTGCTACATGCCTTCAAGCTGGCAGTAGTTAAACCTTTACATAAAAAACCATCTCTAGACCCAGCAGTCTTAGCTAATTATAGGCCAATCTCCAACCTTCCTTTCATATCAGAAATCCTTGAAAGAGTAGTTGTCAAACAGCTAACAGATCACCTGCAGAAGAACGGCTTATTTGGAGAGTTTCAGTCAGGTTTCAGAGCTCATCACAGCACAGAAACAGCTTTAGTGAAGGTTACAAATTATCTTCTTATGGCCTCTGACAGTGGACTCATCTCTGTGCTTGTCCTGCTAGACCTTAGTGCAGCATTTGATACTGTTGACCATAATATCCTATTAGAGCGATTAGAACATGCTGCAGGTATTACAGGTACTGTACTGCAGTGGTTTGTATCATATCTATCTAATAGACTCCAATTTGTTCATGTAAATGGAGAGTCCTCTTCACACACTAAGGTTAATTATGGAGTTCCACAGGGTTCAGTGCTAGGACCAATTCTTTTTACATTATACATGCTTAGCTTAGGCAGCATCATTAGAAGACATAGCATAAATTTTCACTGCTATGCAGATGACACCCAACTCTATCTGTCCATGAAGCCAGATAACACAGATAACACACACTATTTAGTTAAAGTGCAGGAATGTCTTAAAGACATAAAGACATGGATGGCTGCTAACTTTCTGCTTCTTAATTCAGATAAAACAGAGGTTATTGTACTCAGCCCTGAAAAGCTTAGAAATATGGTATCTAACCAGATTCTCACTCTGGATGGCATTACCTTGGCCTCCAGTAACTCTGTGAGGAACCTTGGAGTCATTTTTGACCAGGGTATGTCCTTCAACGCACATATTAAACAAATATGTAAGACTGCTTTCTTCCATTTGCGCAACATCTCTAAAATTAGAAATATCCTGTCTTAGAGTGATGCTGAAAAACTAGTTCACACATTTATTACTTCCAGGCTGGACTACTGTAATTCATTATTATCAGGATATCCTAAAAACTCCCTGGAAAGCCTTCAGTTAATCCAAAATGCTGCAGCAAGAGTACTGACAGGGACTCGAAAGAGAGAGTATATTTCTTCTGTATTGGCTTCCATTCATTGGCTTCCTGTTAAATCCAGAATTGAATTCAAAATCCTGCTCCTCACATACAAGGTCTTAAATAATCAGGCCCCATCTTATCTTAATGACCTTGTAGTACCATATCACCCTATTAGAGCACTTCGCTCTCGCTCTGCAGGCTTAGTTGTTGTTCCTTGTGCATTTAAAAGTAGAATGGGAGGGAGAGCCTTCAGTTTTCAGGCCCCTCTTCTGTGGAACCAGCTTCCAGTTTGGATTTGGGAGACAGACGCTATCTCTACTTTCAAGATTAGGCTTAAAATTTTCCTTTTTGTTAAAGCATATAACTAGGGCTGGACCAGGTGACAATGAATCCTCCCTTAGTTATGCTGCAATAGACGTAGGCTGCCGGGGATTCCCATGATGCATTGAGTCTTTCCTTTCCAGTCACCTTTCTCACTCACTATGTGTTAATAGACCTCTCTGCATTGAATCATATCTGTTACTAATCTCTGTCTCTCTTCCACAACATGTCTTTATCCTGTTTTCCTTCTCACCCCAACCAGTTGCAGCAGATGGCCCCGCCCCTCCCTGAGCCTGATTCTGCCGGAGGTTTCTTCCTGTTAAAAGGGAGTTTTTCCTTCCCACTGTCGCCAAAGTGCTTGCTCATAGGGGGTCATATGATTGTTGGGTTTTTCTCTGTAGCTATTATTGTACGATCTACTGTACAATATAAAGCGCCTTGAGGCGACTGTTGTTGTGATTTGGCACTATATAAATGATATTGAATTGAATTAATTTGAATTGAATTGATGTCTGTTACTCAACAGATTGATAGCTAGCTGGGGGTTCAAGAGTCACTAGAGCCGGCGAGAACAGTGGATTCCCGGCACATCATTTTCAGACCTCTCGTGGGCTTTTGCTACTCAGGTTAAACATGATATATAACTCACTTAGATAACTTAAAAATGTTATTGTTTGGCTTTTTCCAGTGTTTTATTTGTTCCTGAGTTAATCTGTTTGTCTAAGTTTAAAGTTATTAGATTAAATTAGATTAGATTTAATCCCTCAGGTGGGTTCTTCCGCGGTATTCACACAGTAGCATTTTGGATCAACTAAAGGCTTTTTGGGGAGTTTTAGGACATCCTGATAATAATGAAATACACTAGTCCAGTCTAGAAGTAATAAGTGAACAAAGTAGTTGTTAATGTCACTCTGAGAAAGAATGCTTTAAATTTTGGAGATTTTGTGCAAAGGGAAGAAAGCAGTCCTACATATGTGTTTAATATGCACATTGAAGGACATATCCTCATTAAAAATGACTCCAAGATTTCTCAAAGTGTTACTGGAGTCCAAGATAATCGCTCCCAACATCTTGAGTTGAGAGCAAAAGCTCTGTCTCATTCATTGCATAACCCAGTGTGTCATGCACCTCCACCAAAGTACAAAGTACACCTGAGGCATGGCCTGAAATCCTTATTTAAAATCACTGTGTAATTGAGCAAATGAGTAGTTATACCCATGCACCTTTACACATGTCCAGAAATATAACTTTAAGGATCGTTTTCCTCTTACCACTTCCTCTTTACCACTAAAATGAATCATAATGAACACTGGAGTTAAGCAGATAAATAGAAAAATATGATCACATTCATCATACTCACATTAGTCAGACTGCATTTCACTGAAGAAGGAAATTAAACCCTACACCTACTTCTCTGCCCCATTTGTCAGAAGAGTTGCACTAAGTTTAGCCAATGCTGGTGAACTGAAGCTCTTAAAATGTAGGAATGAAATGCTCTATAATTTCAATGAAGTCTCAGGTCTAATAGACTGTAGATTATATACAAGAAACATGGCATTGGCCTGTAAATGGCCTGTATTTGTAGAGTGCTTTACTTAGTCCCTAAGGACCCCAAAGCGCTTTACATATCCAGTCTCCCACCCATTCACACACTGGTGATGGAAAGCTAGTAGCCACAGCCACCCTGGGGTGCACTAACAGAGGCGAGGCTGCCGGACACTGGCGCCACCGGGCCCTCTGACCACCACCAGTAGGCAACGGGTGAAGTGTCTTGCCCAAGGACACAACGACCAAGACTGTCCAAGCCGGGGCTCGAACCGGCAACCTTCCGATTACAAGGCGAACTCCCAACTCTTGAGCCACGATCACCCCATGGCATTTGCAGAAATAAACAACCAAACAAATAAATAAATAAAATCAGTCAAGGATGTCTGTAGTGGAATGACTTTGGCTAATACAGCCAAGGCTAAACTGGTTGCCAAAGACTCTGTCTTATCCAATCAGTATTTTTGTTCATATTCAAGAACTTACTTTTTTCCTGTTGTCCCTTGTGCAGGATATTATCATTACTTTTGCGTGCTGTAGTATATTGTAAGACAATTTATAGTCACCTGGGGTGAATGCTTCATGAAAGCCATATTTACAGAAATGAAAATATTAAATACAGATTGCGTTGTTCCTAGCAATGAATATAGCAGCTTGTTTGATCTTCCATATATACACATTCATTGAAATGCAAGAAAACCCAGACTGGCACATAATTTTGGTGGCTCTTCATAAAACATAACAATATGTTACATAACAACACTAGAACATTTCCTGATGCATGTCATTGATTTTAATGATCTAAATTAAAAAACTTAGAAGGTAATCCCTCTTTAGAGTTGCAATTTTATTACTGAAATGTTTTCTCAGGCTACAGAGAGGTACATTTATGTATAAAATAACACCTATAGTCTTATTTAGTTAATAGCCTAGATAATACTATGTCCCAGGGACCCACATTAGTCGTGCCAGTTCTTCAATGTCATTTGCTGCAGACCAAATCAAATCAAATCAAATCACTTTTATTGTCACATCACATGTGCAGGTACATTGGTACAGCACATGTGAGTGAAATTCTTGTGTGCGAGCTTCACAAGCAACAGAGTTGTGAGTTGTGCAGACCTGCATAAAAGAAAAATCTGTGGATTATGCAACCTGGCATAGTCCATGTTGATTTGTACAGGGTGTTATAACAGGGGTTATTTTCCAAAAGAAATTGTCATTGTCAGTTAATAGTAAATATTTTTGGGTTATATAGTAGACAGTGATTTAACTATAGTAGAGGACCAGAGCTAAAGCTGTATTAACTAGTCAATATGGGGAAATCGGACAACCACAGAGACAGGACAGGGAGAAACCAGTAAAGACCTGCTGTACAAGAGGGACACAAAGCACTGCGGTTTGCGTATTGACTAGTTAATACAAATGTTTACCAGCCAGAGGTGGAGGAGGCCCAGTACCCTAACAAACGACTCACAGACCGGTACCTGCCCGTGGCCTGGGGGTTGGGGACCGCTGGTGTAGGGTCCTGTCATGGTGTTGTTGTCAGTGTGTGTAGCTGGCAGCGAGAGAGAGCTGCAGCCAACTGTGTGTATACAGCAACCAACAAATAAACAATGCTGCAAAGCATGAAGGTGCACCCGGGTCTGTCATGGTAATTTACATTTGCCATCAAGTATCGACCAAGGATCCACCATGGTAATGTCAAGGTGACCATTTTAGTTTGATCTTTACACTGTAAAGATTTAGGAGATTGTGGGGGTGGATATAGGACTGTACTCAATTTTGTTTAAATTAAAACAGATAAATACAATACAATAAGCTAGAAGGCAAACTGCTTGTGATTATAGTAGAAAACAACATTTCAGTTCAGTTTTATTTATATAGGTAAAAATCACAACAGTTCCCCTAAGGGGCTTTGCACTGGAAGGTAAATTTAGGCAAAATGTAAGAGTCCTTTGCACAGGTCTTGATTTCAGACAAATTGAGCAAGTGACATGATTTCAAACAACACTTTTACATTTCAACAAACTTTTGTGTGAGTTTTCAGTTTAACTTGTACAAATACATGTACAAATACAGTTTCCTAAACAAAGGCCCAGCAGGAAGTCCATGAATATTTGTCTACAGGCATACAATCACAAAGAAGCAATCAAGCAGCCTTGAAGGAAAATGAACAGGCAAACAGCTTGGCAAAACTTTCTAGGGTCTTTTCTTTTCATCCTAATTAGGTTATTGATTTGCACTTCAACTGTAATCATCATTTTAGGTGGTATAATACTAATGTTTAGGAGAAAAGTGAACTTATTTCTTTTAGGGGAAAAGTGTTCTATTTTTCAAATATTAGCTTCAGAAAAGTAAAGAGATACATTACGTTCAATACACGCAAATATATATGCAATCTATGCAAATCAAACCATACTGTTCAGATGTTATGTGTAATAATTAGAAGTTTGAACATGCTTGTTAAACTTTATTTCATACTTGCACAAAAACCTTTGTTGGTGATGACAGCTTCAAGACACAACCTGTATGGAGAAACTAGTACCATGCATTGCTCAGGTGTGATTTTGGCCTACTCTTCTTGAAATGCTGAAGGTTCTCTGGGCCCCTTCTGTTAACTCTGAGCTTTAGTTTTTTCCATAGATTTTCAAATCAGGTCATGTGATTGGCTGGGCCATTCTGACGGGGAGGTTTTTTCTGAAACCAATTGGGAGTTTCCTTGACTGTTTGTTTGGGATCATTGTTTTGCTGAAACATCCACCCTCATTTCATCTTCATCATCCTGGTAGATGGCAGCAGATTTTTATTAAAAATGCCTTGGTACATTTTTCAATTTGTCCTTCCTTCACTTATATAATAAGTGAAGGAAGTGTAACAGGGCTGCATGCTGGAAAAATAGCCCTACACTATGATGTTCCCACCTCCAGCTTTTTTATAGGCTACCATTTGGGACTGAGCCAGCTGATATTACTTTGCAGTAATTGGTAGGATTGCTTTCTAATTACTGATTGATTTTAGTTAGTGCCCTGACTTTCCTGCATTTTTGGACTTCTCTTTCTTCATTTGTTCAATACCTTTTCCCTGTGTCATTTCTTATTATTACTGATAACTTCTAATTCTAGTTTCTGGACATCTATGGTTTTATTTCTTTTGCATGTGTGGATTGCATGGGTTGTTACAGACATCTGATGAGAATTTCAAGTCAATGGTACTTTTAGAAGTATTTGAATTTAGAAAATTGATGATGTGTTCAATACTTATGTTATAATACTTATGTTATTATTAAAGGAAATTATGTGATCCCTGCTGCATTCGTAAATTTGATCAACAACACATGGACAGTCTTGATAATATATTTTTAATGGCGGTTTCATTTTAATGAAGAGTCAGAATTTCAACCAAAATCAAGAAAAAGCATGTTATATGAAAGTTATAAATTGATTTTCATGCAATTCAGTGAAATAAGCATTTGATCCCCAACAAGAAAGCAAGTCAGTACTTGGTGTATAAACCCTTGTTGGCAAACACAGTGGTGAGACATTTCTGTAGCACTGTCCATTACAGCTCAGTAATAAAGCGGCAATATCAGGTTAACAAGGGGGGAAACAAGAGTGTAAAAATGTTGTAATTTTTAAGTTATATCATGGTAGCACCAGAGGTTACAGTCGGGTAATATTACACTGAAATTTGTATAACTGGATAATAAGGGCACCAAAAACAGAGGTAATAATGTGGAAATACAGCTTGGTAATAATAATGGTCTAATTAGAAATTATTACTTTATTACTGTGTGCTCAGTGTAATTTTGCCAGAGTTTCCAACACTGACAAGTCTAAACTTACAGACTTTTATGCTTAAAGTCAGATGTTTCAGCCAAGCTATATTCATGACTGCAAGACTGCATATGTCATTGTGGTCGTAAACAAAGTATAAAATCTTCACCATTCTCTGTCTTCTACCTCTTCCAACCAGCATTCCAGATTGTTTCAAAATATACACAGTAACTGTGGGCCTTCAAACCCATTTGAATCACAGTTTGTGGGTTGAACCAAAGTTAAACAGAGGTTTGACACACTGACTGATTGGGAAAACCAATAAGACCTTTTACACTACACCTACGCAGTCTGATAATTCTTTCTGCAACAGATTTGACTCATCAGTGCAGTAAGGTAAAGCTCAAAGAACATGCAAACATTGTTGATTTCAAGCCACAATGTTGTAGAACACACACCAGACTCAGAGTGATCAGTTTTACTGAAAGATCTTCAATAATAGTCAAAGGCAGATGTTAATGCCAGTTTTAAAACTGTGTTTGCTCTTGATACTCCATAGTTATTATATTCTCAGTTTGTTATATTCTATTTTGTGCTTTTTGCCTCTCATCCATGGTCCTTTTTTGTCTAGCCTGCAGCTGTATTAAAACATCCTAAGGCTAGGGTGATATGAGAAATCGACCTTTCTCTTCCTCTCATGCTTTCATTTGCACAGCATTAGCTTCAAGTGCAAGACTCTCAAGTGCAGATTTTCGCATTTCAGTGCAGTCGATCATGTGCCTTCTTGCATCACTATTTTGATTTTAAAAAATTATAAATAAACAAAAAATCATCAACCCTAAATGATGGCCAGCAAGCTACAATTCACAGGAACCATCCACAACCCAAATCTATGTATATTTATCAGTCACTAGGTAAAGCGTAAAGGGTTGGCCTTTTTTGCATTCCAAAAAATTGTAATTTTAGTATTTAAGTAATTACATTAATTAAAATTAATTAGCAGGCAGCACGGTGGCACGGTGGTTAGCACTGCTGCCGCACAGCAATGACGGTCCTGAGTTCAATTCCACCATCAGGCCGGGGTCTTTCTGTGTGGAGTTTGCATGTTCTCCCCGTGTTCGCGTGGGTTCTCTCCGGGTACTCCGGCTTCCTCCCACCGTCCGAAGACATGCAGCTTGTGGGGATAGGTTAATTGGATAATCCAAATTGCCACTAGGTGTGAACGTGCGAGTGAGTGTGAATGGTTGTCTGTCCCTGTGTGTTGGCCCTGCGACAGACTGGCAACCTGTCCAGGGTGTACCCTGCCTCTCGCCCTATGACAGCTGGGATAGGCTCCCGCACCCCTGAAAAGGAGAAGCGGAAGCGAATGGATGGATGATTTAATTAGCATCAATTTGAATACATCTTTTAAATTGATATATTTCACATATATTTCACAAATTATGGTTATGAAGACTATACTATTATAATTCATTATTCATTATAATAGTAAATTATATTTATAGATAATTAGATTAGTTATTCTATTTTGTCATAATCAATAAAAATCTTAATTTATGCATTTCATTTGTTTGTGAATTTTGTATAACAGTTTATATCAAATTACATTCATGCAAGAAAGGAAGGAAGGAAGGAAAATAGCAGATCACCACCAAATGTGTATTCTGCCAACATTAGTCTTCTGCTAAAACCAGGAAAAGACCCTGTATTTCCCACGAGCTATCGTCCAATATCCCTCATTATTTTGACCTTAAAATAATCTGCAAAGCTCTCTCAAAGAGATTAGAGAAGATAACCCCCCTCTTAATACATCCTGACCAAACTGTTTTCATAAAAGCCAGGGACTCATCAACAAATACATATAGATTACGTAATTTAATAGACTATTATGTAGTAAATAAACTGAAGCCACAATATTGTCTCTACATGTAGAAAAAGCATTTGACAGTTAACTGGAATTTTTTATTTGCAACTTTACACAAATTTGGTTCTGGAAACGCCTTCATAAACAGGTTAAAAATATTATTAATAAAAGTATTATTATATTATTATAATAATTCCCCAACAGCTTGTGTCAGCACAAATGACCAAACATGCTCCAGCTTCTTTCTCCTGAGGGGCACCAGGCAGGGATGCCCAATCTCTCCTTCACTGTTTGTAATTTTTATCGAACCACTAGCAGCAGCAATTAGACAGGTTAAAGTAATTAAGGGCATAAAATGCAAGAATGCAGAACATAAAATCAGTGTTTGTGCAGATGATGTTTCCTTCAACACTCACAAACCACTCTCACTTAGGTAATTACATTAATAAACTCTTTTTCAAGAGTTTCCGATTATTCAACAAAATGGTTAAAATCTACACTTCTTCTGATTAATTGCTCCTTCCATCATTCTTTTTCTACACAACTGGAATTTGGAAATATTAAATATTTAGGTATTAACGTTTCTCCTAAGCTTACAGATGTAGCTCAATTAAACCACATCCCACTTTTTAAAAAAGTAGAAGATTATCTGGCTAGATGGAAATCTCTACCGATATCACTCATGGGAAGGGTCACTTCAATAAAATGATGGTCTTGCCAAGAATCAATTATTTATTTTCAATGATCCCAAGAAAACCATCACCAGATTGGTTTAGGTCTATGGAATCCTTTAGAAATTTCTTTGGAAAGATAAACCAACACACATTAAAAATGCTACAAAGGACCAAGATTAAATGAGGATTAGATCTGCCTAACTTTCAACACTACTTCTTAGCCAACAGGCTACAAGTCATCTCAGGATTGTTAAAATATATACCCTCTGAGCACTGGCTAGATGTAGAAAAGGCACTAGGCAGTAATATAGAGATTTCAGACCTACCATTTATCAGCTCAAACATCAAATAACATGTATGCTTCAAAAGCATCAATATTAGCTCCTCTCTGACAGCATGGTGGGAGTTTCTAAAAATGACAGAGTGTTCATGCCAACGTACAGCTATTTAGAACAACCCTACAGAACAATCATATGATTAACTTCCCAGATTGGAGTTGTAAAGAAATTAAATACTTGAAAAATATATTCAAAGGAACAAACGTTATTTCATTTCACAGACTAGTGTCTGGGATGCTAGGCCTCCCTCCTTCTGCAGGACTGGGTGTGGTCTGCTTGTCTCCACCCCAGAGTAAAGGAAAACATCTCCTGGGAGTGTTGGTGCCTTGACCTGGAGGTATAGAGTATGTCTGGGGAATGTGAGTGTTTGTACAATGTTCATTTCTGTGTGTCTCCATGTTGGGCAAGTGCTGAGGATTTGTATATGTGCGCATGAGGGTGGGAATGTATGTTTGTGTCTTTGTGTGCCTGTTTGTTGGTGTTTATGTCGGTGTTTAGTGCCACACCTACTATTAGACAGTCACATGGAGAAACCTTGTGAATACAAGTGTGCGCATGCACATAAGTGTGCATACAAGTGTGAACACAGGTGTTCACAGACACACACTATTTTCTTTGGTTGGTGCCTTTAAACATATCATGCATTGTCGCTCTTGTGTGCTGCTCAGTAACATTCAATATTTCATATTTAGTGTTACTTATGCTTATGTTGGTTGTTGCTGTGGTTTCCCTGTGTTGTTCTCTCTTTGGTTGTTTTTTTTTTCCAGCTGGTGATCAAGTGGAAAGAGTGCTTGCAAGTGGATTTTTAGTGTCTCTCTTCCCCTCTGTTTTTCTCTCTTTCTATATAAATAATAAAGATCGGACAATCGAAATAAAGATGGAAGAAACTATGACAATCAAGTGGACCAAGTATAGCAAAAGCTGTAATGAACCACTTGGGAAAATAAATCTCTTGGGCATGAAATGCAAAAAGAAAGGAAACGAAAATTATATTCATGCAGACAGTTACTGTATTGTCAAAAATACTTAAGAAAGGTTTTGGGTATGTTTATATTTTAAGATGAATAACATGGAAAGAAAGGTAGGCAGATTAGAGCATGAATTATTCAACTGGACTTGTTCAAACCAATAATATTTGAGTTTAATTGAATGTTTCTCAATGCAGAAATGTGTGTTCAGTGTTCTCATACACCACATTCTGGTACTGCTATTCTAGTATTTGCAGTTGACTCTAAGCTTCCCTGCATGACATGACACCAGGGTGAAAGTAAAAAGCAAGTGTTGCTGCCAACTGCACACCAGGCAATCATCTGTTCAACAAAACCTCTTTTAAAAGACACTACCACCCTATCATGACTAGAGGCATCCATCACTTCATCTTCCCAAGAGGAGCTGCTGCACTTAAAAGTCTATCCTAATATTCTCTGTAACCTTCCATACACCTTGGAAATCTCTTTTCTTCAGAGTCTCAAAAAATGTGTCAGTGGGCATTTTTTACAGTGGCCCTGGGAGGCCAAAACACTACAACTTAATAAAGCAAAAAGAAATAGAAAAAAACACTACAGAAATTGTTGTAACTGTTGCATCAGGTTATTGTGTCCCCTAAAGCTCTTCTGTTGTGTTTTATGACCTTTAATTTATGTATGCTTCTTTTGTCACCTTTTTTTGTTGTTGTTTGTTTTGTTGTCTTATAATTCTGTTTGTGGTAGGGTGTGGTTCAGCTACAGGGGAGGGGTGGAGCAGCGGGTTTAGGGTGTGGTGTGAGGGGAGGCCAGCTGTCACAGCCAGCAAGCGTCATCTACGGTGCCTTGAGAAGGCACCGTTAGCTCATCTAACGGTGCCTTCTCAATTTTAGTAGCTGCCAGGGCCGGAGGAAGACAGTTGATCAGAGAAGCTGACAGGAGAGGAGTTGGCAGTGGGAATCCATGTCACTTGCCCTCCAACACCCTCCCTCAGTCCAGGAAAAACATACCGGTGAAGTGTCAAGGGGGTACATGCCAAGCATGCTGGAGAAAACTGGGAGGAAAGTCCAAGCGCAGCAAAAAGTTCAGTTCAGTACATTCTGGACCTGAGAGCAAAGCTACACAATTTGGGTAGGTTATCACCAGAAAATTTGATCCATGCCCAGAAACATCAGCAGTGCCTGTATAACAAAGGAGCTAGACTCGGGCAATTTGTTTTCGATGTTTAGCACACAGCAATTTCCTGCTGTCTCCAGCATGACACACTGACCCAAGTGCAAGTTTTATTACATGAACTCTAGGTTCTCTCCATAGCAACAACTGTTAATTTTTCAGTCTGACAAAATCTATGTTCTGCTGCATGTGGTTCTTACTGTCTTCCAGCATACCATGAGATACCATGATGTTGATATAAATGTTCAACAAGGATACCTGTGAAAAGCCTAGATTAGTAGACGGATGAAAAGTAACACTTCAACACCATGGTGAGGGCTTTAAAAAAAAAAAGCTAAAATTCTTGAGGGGAAAAAACTAACCAAACCTGCTTGGCATTATGTGAAAATCTAACTGCCCCTAACTGGTTGTACCACCCTGGCAGAAAGAACTATAATAAAGTTCCAGGAATTTTGACTTTTCTTTATAGAATTGCATATGTCAGCGACATTGAAGCGTTTTCAAGCATGAATGCCCTGTTTAAAGCCATACCAGAGTCTGGACTTTTGACTAGGCCACTTGGAGCTTTCAGTCTATTTTTTTCTGAGCTATTCATACGTGCACTTACTGATGTGTTTCAGATCATTGTGATCATTGTCCTGCTGCATAACCCAGAGCACTTCAACTTCAGGGCACAAACTGACATGGCTGGACATTATGCTTCAGGATTTTCTGCTAAGGAGAGTAGAGTTCATGTTTAAAATATAAAGGCCTAGATGGTCCTAGAGGGTCAATGAGTGAGGTTTATTTTGATCGAAAAGCACTTCAAAACACTAAAACACAATTTCTGACAGGTGGTAATTATTTAAAATTGCTTTTGAAGACATTGAGTTTCCTACCGTAACTATCAACTGCTCTGTTTTGGTTGCTCTGAGTAAAGAAATATTCATTATCTTCCCCCAGAAATTCACTGGGATGTATCAATGGAAGCCCTGTTGTGCTGGCAAGTGAGCAATGCTTTCGCCTTACCGAGCATAAATATGGTATTGATTAGTCATTCTGCGCAGCTTTCACTGTCATTTTTCTGCCCAGCTTGCCATGAAAAATTAGTAGACAGTAATCACTCAGAATCCTGCAGGCAATAGCATCCACCATTAAAGATGGGCCAGTATGGAACCCAATAAATCATAGTCACACACTCACGCCAGATCTACCTGTCACCATGAAGGATTCAGCAAGTAGAGTGTGGAAATATTGCCTTGTTATTTGTTGGTCTAAAAATCAGGTCAGGTAGTATGTGTTTTCCCGCCTCCCCTTCATTTCTTTTCTTCTTTCTTTGGGTACAGTTTGGTTTTAGGTTTCCAGATCGTTGTAGTTTCAAGCTATTCCAATCACAGTCATAAATCAAAGAGTTGGACCTAATATGTTTGATATTTTTCTCACAAGTTAGTAGAACTGGGCTGTTTCTTAGGAGTTGGAGTGAGAGCTAGAGCTTGTTTTACAGGCTATAAAACTTACAGCCTGACTCACAGCTGAAACCAAAAGAAAGATGGAATCACAAGTCTGCTCATACCAACATAAAAAAAAGGAACTTTAAAATCATGTCAGGGAAATGAGAATCCAGAATATTATTATATTTTCCTGACAAAGCAGTTATGAACAACAGAAGTGTATTCACAATTCTAACCAGATGAATACACATACTGTATGATATCATAGAAAGTGGATTCTCTGTTTCAGAGAAATGACAGTCTGAAATGTCCCAATAGATGGATACATTTACTTTCAAGAGATACCTCTTCAGTGGACAAAGTAATAGGAGAAGAGAGAAAGGTCACAGTGATATAACACTGCAAAGTTGACTGAGCTAAATAAAGGCCCCACAAACCACTAGATTAACTTATTATGTTTTTAAACACTGATAATTTTATAACTTTACCTGTGTTTTTTTATAAACATAAATGGTAAATGGCCTGTATTTATATAGCGCTTTACTAGTCCCTAAGGACCCCAAAGCACTTTACATATCCAGTCATCCACCCATTCACACACTGGTGATGGCAAGCTACATTGTAGCCACAGCCACCCTGGGGCGCACTGACAGAGGCGAGGCTGCCGGACACTGGCGCCACCGGGCCCTCTGACCACCACCAGTAGGCAACGGGTAAAGTGTCTTGCCCAAGGACACAACGACCGAGACTGTCCAAGCCGGGGCTCGAACTGGCAACCTTCCGATTACAAGGCGAACTCCCAACTCTTGAGCCATGATCGCCAAAATATGTCAACAGTATGAAAAAGCAACATATACAGTGGTTTTCTAAAGTCCTTTTCAATTTGATGTCACCATCCTAAATTAGGTCATATTTCTATATTCTGTAGATGTGGTTAAGCTTAAGCACAGAAACCAAAAAATAAACAGAGCCAAGTAAGGTCAAAGTCTAATATCACATTCTTCTTACTGAAAATATACCAATGTAAAATTTGTGATTGTATAACAATGTCACATTAAGTCTTCTAAAGGAAATAATTCACTTCAAAGGAAATATTATGAGTATTTGGAACATTTGGACTTGGACCACTGGTGAACCTTCCAAGGGTGTGCCTACCGAAATTATTCTAAGGATACATTAATTGCTTGGAAGCAGGGCTGTGCAGAGAGGTTTAAAGGGGCGGGTGCTCAAAGTTAAAAAGGGGCACATTGAACCAGGCTGAATAACAACAACACACATTTATCAAGAATCTAATATGGGCAACAAGGCAAAGCAAACGTAGCCGATGCTTTAACTGATGGGTACAATGTTGCTGTTGAGGGGTTGCTGTGGATAGTGCTGGAGGGCAGGGCTGTGTTGATCTGAGACTGTAAACATTAAAAAGTCCATAGGAGAGATGGTAGCTGATTAAACAAGTGTCATGAGATAATAACAAAATGCAAAGATTGGTGACAGCACTTGGAACCATAAGGCAACAAAAAATTGTGAGAAATAATTTAGGCTCTGCATGTGAATCACTCTTTGCTTCTCTTCTTCCTTCCATCCCATCATTTCATATATCACTCTCCACTTGCTGTCTATGTGAGAACAAGGCACAACTTGCTATTGCAATAAACTATAATCTAATTATCCACACCTAACAACTCTTGCACTTAATCTATAATAAAATGATGACAGAAAACTGTTATAGCCCTGCCTTTAGTAGCCTCACACAGCTCTACTGTTTCCTCCTCATGTCCTTACCAGCCATGTCTGGACGATATTATATCATGAGTAATATTTTTTTTTAAAAATCCATCTAAATAAAACACACACATGCACGCACACACAGTGACATTTTAGACCTTCTTCAGAATACTGTATATACTATGGGCATCGTGGTGCTGATCCAGAATCTTTTTTTTTATTATTTATTACTAGAGCTACAATAATAAAGCAATGAGGAGGGGGAAGTAATAAATATGAAATAATAATAATGGATTGCATTTATATAGTGCTTTTCAAGACACCCAAAGCGCTTTACAATACCACTATTCATTCACTCTCACATTCATACACTGGTGGAGGCAGCTACAGTTGTAGCCACAGCTGCCCTGGGGCAGACTGACAGAAGCGAGGCTGCCATATTGGCCAACACCAGTAGGCAAGTAGGGTAAAGTGTCTTGCCCAAGGACACAACGACCAGGAGCCCAGGGATCGAACCGGCGACCTTCCGGTTAGAGATGCGATTTCCAACCCCCTGAGCCACGGTCATAACGTCATCATGATGATTCCATTTGTTTCACTATCCTCTCTGTGCAGGGGCAAAGATTATTACATTTTTAAACTGTCTTTGTCTTATTTAAAATATAAATCTAATATAATTTGCTTCTTAATGTATGTTCTTTAAAATACAGCGTGTGTTTTTAACATATTATAATTATAATAATGCATAATTATGTGGACATGCATATTAGATCGTTTTTTTAGTGAAATATAATCCCTCCAGAAAGGCAGGAAAAGCCCTGTAACTTGCTTTAAAACTAAATATGTTTCTAAATACTTTAAAACTAAATATGTTCCCTAAAACTCTGGCTGCGGATGGCTGTAGCTCAGGTGGCAGAGCAGGTCAGCCACTAATCAGAAGGTTGGTGGTTTGATCCCAGGCTGCCTCCTGGCTGCATGCAAAATATCCTTGGGCAAGATACTAACCCCATGTTTGCCTACTGGTGGTGGTCAGAGGGCCCGGTGGCGCCAGTGTCCGGCAGCCTCGCCTCTGTCAGTGCGCCCCAGGGCAGCTGTGGCTACAATGTAGCTTGCCATCGCCTGTGTGTGAATGGGTGGATGACTGAATGTAGTGTGAAGCGCTTTGGGGTCCTTAGGGACTAGAAAAGCGCTATACAAATGCAGGCCATTTAAAACGGTGACAGAGCTACAGACCCATGACAGCCTTATACAGGTAGCCAGCAGCTATGACCAGCACTACATGTGCAGTTAATAAAAGGACAGATAATGTTTGTTGCGCTGTTGCACACACAGCACGCTTGTTTGTTTCAGTTCGTCAGTTGCTTGCAACAAGACAACTTACCAACGTGTACATAATAAGCTAATACTCCTGGTTGCTACACACTACAGTTTACGCTGTACACCTACTTACTGGTTTTGTCGCATCAGTCTGTGTCTCTGAGTTAACTTGTGTTTCTCCTGCAGCTCCGGACCGCAAAAAATGCGCGTGCTCTTTGTGAGCTTGTTCCCAGCTCGTAACCAGCGCGTTCTGCCGTCAAGGGCGATCATTGGTTAAATGTGATCATGTGACTGATGCAAGCCAGATCCTTTTATTTAGCAAAACTGTGATTAATAGTTAAATATTATTGTTGAGGGGCACAGACAGGACTCCGCACGCACGCACACATTAAAAAATAATAATAATATTTTTTTTTTAAAAAGGTGTCTCAACAAAAGGGCACCTTGGGCACCCATCAGGAAAGGGGCGGGTGCTCTCAAACTTGTGGCGCGGAGGCCACTTGCAGCCTGAGTCACGCCTTCTTTGCCGTATATTGATGTGAAGAAATATAATTCAATTTAGCCTTTGAAGTTACTTTTTTATTAAGGAGGATTCGTTTGTTGTTGAGTGCAATGTTTAAATAAGTTATTTAAAAAGCAAAAAATTATTTAATGAAGGCAATATGAGCAGAGAGTACAAAAATGTTGAGGAACTGGCTGTGTTAGTTCAGTGAAAGACTCGAAACTAATGTGCACACTCATGTCTGCATTTTTATCTTGTTAAATACAAACAAAAATATATCAGTTGTGCTGCCTGCCACGTGTCTGTCCAGAAAGACAGGACCAATTTGTTTATTTTTTAGTTCAATGAAAGGTGGTGGTTAAGAGTGGGAAAAAATGTGTGTTCAAGTTCGCAGTTTGATCTTGATCTCTAATATTTTAAATTAAAAAGACAAAAAAACAAAACAAAACACTACATTTTCTGAAATATTCCCGGGTGTTCTGTTGTTTGTTAATTTTTTTGTACTACTTGAACACTAAAGTGGCCCTCCAATGTGATGACAGTGCCAGCAGTGGGCCACAGATGCAGACGTTTGAGACCCTAAGGGGTGAAATTTATTTTTTTGTAATAGAAATGTATCTTTTACTGACATGATTTGGGCTCCAGAATTGAGATAAGCACCGTTTTTTAAGGGATTTCAGCTGTGTCTGGGCACCAAGACTTCAAGGTTAATTTCTACTAAATGAACATGTTTTCTTTTATTACAAGTGGCAGAGTCATTGTAATGCATGGAAAACATACTAACAATAGTTTCCCAGTGGAAGTGGATTGTAATAGTGGCTTTTCATGAAAGTTGTTAGTTGGAGGATATCAACTGCATACATGCAAATTTTGTAACAAATAACAGATGTGTTCTCTGTATACAAGCACTCTTTCCAATTAGAGTTGATAAAAAAAATCACATTATCTGAACAAGAGATTTTTGTTTTTGCCTTTGTAGCGTAGTGGTTAACACATTCTTTTGGCAAGTGAAAGGTCCAGCTGGATGAGCATCCAATGTAAAACTGCTAAATCAAATATATCCATTGTAGTGATTCTTTGTGTCAAATGAACAGCCAAAATAAGCTTTTATTTGTAGTATATGGTAAAAAGTGGACTGGGGCAGAAGACATGGTGGAGCCATGTTGGTGTGAAATCAGTGTAAAATTAAAGCTGTAATGGGAAAAGAAGTTCATAAAACAAACTATGCTGTGAACAAGATACTGTTATTGACTTAACTTTTATTAACTAAACTTCACTTTTGAGTCAAAAAATTGTCAGTCGTATACTTTCAAGGATATTCTTTCTTACGATAAACCTGAAGATATCAAACCTGAAATACATGAAATATTGTAATGAAAAAAGGTTTTGGATTTTAGATTTCTCACTACTCTTTCCCCATCACATTTGCACCTTATTTTGTTACCACATAATTCATTTTAGCCACAGATTTTACTTTTTAGCATCTCTGCATACTAGCTTTTTGTAAACCAGTGTCATGCAGTCATCACCTTTTGGTTTTAAATAAACATTTTTATTTTGGGGGGGGGGGGGGGGGGGGGAATCTGAATTAGCTGTCCCATGCCCAAAGACAGACAAGTCACTTCTGTACTGACCTCACTTTTAAGAAAGTAAGCAACAGACAAGAGGAAAAGAGGTTCATGGATGTAGTGAAGGACATGAAAACGCTTGGTGTGACAGAAGAGGATGCTATAAGTATCACATGTGGAGTTCCCCAAAGTTCCATCTTGGGACCCCCTCTGTTTAACATTTACATGCTCCCACTGGCACAGATTATAAAGAACAACAAAATAAACTACCACAGCTATGCAGATGACACACAAATATATATCACAATGTCACCAGGAGAATCAGAATCAGAATCAGAATACTTTATTGATCCCTGGGGGAAATTATTTTTTGTTACAGTGCTCCATTTTAAACCAACATTAAGACAAGACAGACAATACACTAACTAAGAATAGTACAATATATACATATATATATATACATACATACATACATAAGTCACTCATAAATAAATAGTTGGAAAAGAAACATGTGTAGTTGTAGCAGTAACCAGTGTGTTAAGTGGATGCGTTGTACAGGGAGATGGCCACAGGCAGGAATGATTTCCTGTGTCGTTCAGTGGTGCTTTTCGGTAATCTCAGTCTCTCACTGAACGTGCTCCTGTGACTGACCAGCATGTCATGGAGTGGGTGGGAGGTGTTATCCAACATTGTCTTTATCTTGGACAGCATCCGCCTCTCCGACACCACCTTGAGGGAGTCCAGCTCCATCCCCACAACATTGCTGGCCTTACGGATCAGTTTATTAAGTCTGTTGGCATCTGCAACCCTCAGCCTGCTCCCCCAGCATGCAACAGCATAGAGGATCGCACTGGCCACAACAGACTCATAGAAAATCCTCAGCATTTTCTGGCAGATGTTGAAGGACCTCAGTCGCCTCAAAAAATAGAGACGACTCTGGCCCTTCCTGTAAAGTGCTGTGGTGTTTTTAGCCCAGTCCAGTTTATTGTCAATGTGTACTCCAAGGTATTTATAGTCCTCCACAATGTCAACACTGACCCCCTGAATTGAAACAGGGGTCAAGTGTTTCCTGGTCTTCCTGAAGTCCACGATCAGTTCCTTGGTCTTTGCCACGTTGAGCTGCAGATGATTCTGCTCACACCACGTGACAAAGGAGTCGACCACAGCCCGGTACTCTGTCTCATCATCCCTGCTGATGCATCCAACCACCGCAGAGTCATCAGAAAACTTCTGAAGATGGCATGTCTCTGTGCAGTGGCTGAAGTCTGTGGTGTAGAGGGTGAAGAGGAAGGGGGAGAGGACAGTCCCCTGTGGTGCCCCTGTGTTGCTGATCACCTTGTCAGACACACACTGTGGCCCTGTTCAGGCTCTTGGTAAATGCATTGAGGAAATTAATGACTGGTTGTGCCACAATTTTCTCCAGCTAAACAAAAACAAAACTAAGGTAATAGTCTTTGACGCCAAAGAAAAACGATTACAGGTCACCAAAGAACTTCAATCTATACACCTAAAAACCACAAACCAGGCGAGAAATTTGGGTGTAGTGATGGATGCAGACCTAAACTTAGAAAAACACATTAAGACAATAACAAAGTCAGCTTACTATCACCTCAAGAATATATCAAGGATAAAAGATCTGATGTCTCAACAGGACCTGGAAAAACTAGTCCATGCATTCATCTTTAGTAGGCTTGATTACTGTAACAGCATCTTTACAGGTCTACCTAAAAAATCAGTCAGACAACTACAGCTCATTCAGAACTCTGCTGCTCGAGTCCTCACTAAGACCAAAAAAGTGGACCACATCAGTCCAGCTCTGAGGTCTTTACACTGGCTGCCAGTCCGTCAGAGGATAGACTTTAAAGTTCTGATGCTGGTCTATAACGCTCTGAATGGTTTAGGACCAAAATACATCAGTGACTTCCTGACCCAGTATGAACCTTCCAGATCCCTCAGGTCATCTGGATCCGGTCTTTTATCAGTTCCCAGAGTCAGAACCAGACACGGAGAAGCTGCATTCAGCTTTTATGCTCCTTATATCTGGAACAAACTCCCAGAAAGCCTCAGATCAGCTGAAACACTCAGTTTATTTAAATCCAGGTTGAAGACTCACCTGTTTTCAGCTGCATTTGAATAAAGCACCACTTTTAAGCTTAAATTTCAAAACTAACATTTTAACTACTGATTTTATCTACTGTTCTGATTTTATCTGTTTTGATTTTATATACTGTTTTGTTTGTTTGTTTGTTAATTAGTTTGTTTGTTTGCTTGTTTTAATCAATTTTAAATCATGCTTTTTATTTGTTTTTGTTTCTAATGTCTCTGTAAAGCACTTTGAATCACCTTGTTGTTGAATTGTGCTTGTGGCGGGGCGTGGCCTGCGGTGCCGTGCAGAGGAGGCGGACGCACCTGCACGGCATCCGCAATCACGCCCCGCCGAATTAAATATTGTACTGGGTCCTGTGGTTGGGTTGTTGGTGTTATGTTGAGCTGGAAGCGGGAGAGCTGCAGCTCTGAGTGCGAATGTACAGCAACCGTGTAGGGATTAATAAAAGCATCAAAATGCCACTGGGTCTGCCGTGGTCGTTTACAGTGGTGCCGAAACCCAGGACGGGAGGCACGGCAGATCCAGGAGTGGGCCAGCAGAGGGAGGACCTGGCGAGAATGGTGGCCGAGCTGGCGGCCACGCAGCAGGAGCAGGCGGCGGTGTGGCGCCGCAGGCGGGAAGAGCTGCAGGACCAGACCGAACGCCACCTGCAGAGGATGGAGAATCTGGCGGCGCTGATCCGGTCCTGCCCGACACCACCGCCACCCCCACCGGCGCTCCCCAATGGCGCTGGAGTGGAGGAGATCCAGTCCGTGCAGGCGCCCGTGCCGGCCCCCAGGTTGCGACCAACTAGCACGCAGCCTGCCACAGCGCCTGTCCCCACACCTCGCGTGGGAGCCGCAGGGGCTCTGCAGGGCCCGGTGCCCGTTCCTGCGCCTCGGAAGAAGGCGGCGGAGCCGGCAGCGGTGGAGGCGGCGCCCGAGGAGCCGCTCCAGCCGGGAGAGACAACAGTGGAGGCGGCGCCCGAGGAGCTGCTCCAGCCGGTAGAGGCAGCGCCGGAGGCGCAGCGAGGGGAGCTGCTCCAGCCGGCAGCGGTGGAGGTGCAGCGTGAGCTGCTCCCACCGGGAGGGGCGGAGAAGCCGCGGGATAAGTCGGTGGTGCACGTGCTAAGGGAGTCCGCGCCACCGAAGCCCGAGGTTAGCGGGGTGAGCAGAGCGGCCTCACCTCCACCAGAGGCCAGTGCCTGCCGGACATCTGCCCAGCCGCCTGCGAGCTGGGGCGCACGACCGTACCAACAGCGCCGCGTCCACCTGCCACGCGGCCGACCTCCGGACCAGCTTCGCCGACGCTGCTGGGTTCGCAGGCGGCCACCTGAACTTACAACTCCCCGTCGCTTGGCCAGGGCCCGGGGGCGCCGACGGTCCGGGCTGATCCCCTCTCCCGCTCGCGGTGGGGGGGAGTACGTTCGGCCGGATGGTTCCCCGGCCTCAGTCGGGCGATGGGGGTATGTGGCGGGGCGTGGCCTGCGGTGCCGTGCAGAGGAGGCGGACGCACCTGCACGGCATCCGCAATCACGCCCCGCCGAATTAAATATTGTACTGGGTCCTGTGGTTGGGTTGTTGGTGTTATGTTGAGCTGGAAGCGGGAGAGCTGCAGCTCTGAGTGCGAATGTACAGCAACCGTGTAGGGATTAATAAAAGCATCAAAATGCCACTGGGTCTGCCGTGGTCGTTTACAGTGCTATACAAATAAACTTGCCTTGCCTTGCCTTGCCTATAGATGTAGGGTGAGTTGGAGGCAGATGACCCGTTATGGCGAACCTAAGGGAGTAATAGAAAGAAGTCGTCTATTTTTACTTCACTGCAGTGTCAGTGTGTTTTCCCCGTACTGTTTTTTCTTGTTCCCATTATTTATTTGACAAGCATCATCAAAAGCATTGATAAAGCAGTAAGTCAATATATCGGTGCTTTGCGCCGCGTAGTAATAATACACTGTTCAAAAAATTAAAAGTAACATTTAGAAAACCTATCAGATCCTGTAACAGCTGCATTTATGGTATAGCACCATTCCATAAATGCGATAGAAGATTTCATTGCAGACAGCCAGCCACACCTTTCTCCCCTCCTCCTGAAGGAGACCTCAACCTTGTAACAGGCTGGTCTGAGTATCTACTCCGACACTGGGACATGTGGGATTGAAGAGCGTAGATCTGTGGAGATGTAGCTTGTCTTGTTGCTGTTATCTCAAATAAAGTCCTAGTGTTCTAGCTGCCTGCGTCGCCACTGAATTAAGGTAAACATCCAGGGTGCACACCTAGCTAGACCTGCTAGCTGCTCTTTTCTCACTAGAACACAAACACAAATCACACTGGATATATAATTTCATTCAATTTCATTCTGCTTCATTTGTATAGCACCAATTCACAACAACAGTTTCACTAATAATAATAATAATAATAATAATACATTCTATTTGAGGGCGCCTTTCAAAAACCCAAGGTCACCTTACAAAAGAACAACATTAATAAAAGAAGCAATAGTCATAAAATACATAAAATAAGTTAAAATTGAAAAGCAGAACTTGACAACAGGTAAAATCAGCACTAAAGCGAATAAGCCAGTTTGAACAGATGTGTTTTGAGCTGTGACTTAAATGCGGGAAGAGAGTCTATATTTCTTATGGCTGGAGGAAGAGAGTTCCAGAGCCGAGGAGCAGAGTGACTGAAGGCTCTGTTCCCCATAGTGGTAAGACGTGCGGATGGAACATTAAGATGAATAGCAGATGAGGATTGGAGAGGGCGGGAAACAGTGGTGATATGGAGCAGGTCACACAAATAGGAAGGAGCAGATTTATGGATACACTTGTACATGAGAAGTAAGATTTTAAAGTTTATCCTGGCTTCTATAGGCAACGAGTGAAACTGCTGAAGAACTGGGGTAATGTGAGCTCTTGGCAGAGTACAAGTTATGACCCCGAGCTGCGGAATTTTGAAGCTGAAAACCACATCCTCATTTAGATTAGACATTTCTAGAAGATAACAGCAGATGGGACTTGAGGTGACTTTTGTTGTGATTTGCCGCTATATAAATAAAATTGAATTGAATTGAATTGAATGGGATAAGCATAAATTGAGGTTTGGGATGCCTTCTTTGAGGATCTGCCTGCCCCAGGAGCCACTGCCAGTCCTGTCTCACACCTTCCCCAAAGAACAAGTGATGATTGAGTTTTTACAAAGGTTGATGATTGTTGCGAATATATAACTGGTAGGTTTGTAATGACAAGTAGCGTAGACCATGATTGGATGGCCAGAGTGGTGGAAAAATGAGCCCTCCTGAGTCCATGGGCTTTTTCACACCTGTAGTTTGTTTACCCTGGTCTGAATTAGTTGATGACTTTGTAAGCTTTTCTCCATGGTTTGTTTTGTTTTCACACAGATAAAAATTCTGATGAATTGGGAGGATAATTTGCTGTAGCCAAGGATGAATGAGAAGCATTTGGTTAATAAGAGCATGCCTGAGCTATAAACTTCTCAACATGTTACTGGAATTTGCCCTTTTGAGAGGAGGATAGGGTTTGAGTTAGAGAGAAATATGACTGGCAACCTAGTGCCAACAACACTAGCTGAAAAATTTAGTAAAGGAGGATAGAAGCGAGAGAAACTGGCACTCTAGTGCCAGGAAGGTTAGCAGCTGCATTTTGTATAGGAGGGATAGACATGAAGGAAACAGTCATTCCAGTGCCAAGAAAGTCAGCTGCTTTGTTTGCAAAGGAGAGACAGATGCCAGAGAAAGGGGCATCCTGGTCCCAGAAAACTTTTTTTCAGAAGAGGAATAGTGGAGAGAGAACTTGGCATCTTCGTACCAGTAATGTTCAATGCTGCATTTTGCAAAGCAGGGAACAATTGCAGGGAACTGGAATCCCAGCACCTAAAATGTTTTCTACTGCAGTTTGTGAAGTAGGGATAAAGAAGAGTAAAAATGGCATCCCAGTGTCAGAAAAGTTTGCTTCTACACTTTGCAAAATGCAGCAATAAATATTCCTGGCACTGGGATGGCAGGTGCTCTCTCCACAATTCCTCTTCTCCAAAGAAGAAATGAAGCATAAAAGACTGACAAAATTCTGCATCAGACAGCCTCAAATACCTCCCGAGTAGTATACTACCAAAAAGAATTTCAAAATAGCTAGGCTTTCTTTGGCTTAGCTGACAACAACAAACCCTAAAACACCATTTGGAGATAACAACATCATGGTGCGCTCTCTGTGTCTTTTCTAAGGTGATATTGTCAGATTACAGTTCTGAAACACTTAAACATCAAATGTTACTGGCCCATAGCCTTATAAAAGAGATATGGAAATTGTTTTATTTTTAGCGAAGGAAATCGAAGGAAAATTTATTTTATTGACTGAATAGGCATTCTGTGTTCTAGTACATGCAAGACTGCAGTGTAAAACAGACTAAGCAGCAAATTAGAGTCAAAAACAAAAATATGCTTTTTTTTTGAATAACCAAAATAATACATTTATGTTACTTTGAGAATGCAATGCAGCATTTGTGCTTCATTCAGTAGCTTTAGTAAGGTGGTTTACCCAGTAAAAAGAGACCAATTTTTGTGACACAGTTGGCTAAGGTGTTTTGAGAAGAGCCAGAGTGAACGAAGTGGCCAACAAGTGCTTGGTATGGGCATCTTCTTTGAAACACTTGGAAAAGCTTCAGCTGATGATCTGACAAAATCAGTGGAGAAAATGCAAATATGCAAAGCTGCTATTGAGTTATTTTTCATTGTTTGTTTGTCAGTACTTGTCTGCTTTAGTTATTAGAATTAATTACTTAATTACTTAATTAATTGATAATACATGGTGTGTCCAGATTTTTGGGTGATAGTGTATGAATAGGAAAGTATTATATAGTAATATTATAAAGTACTATTACTGGTTCAAGAACAAAGCTATCATAATTTGCTGTTTTATATTAAATATACCTTGTACCTTTTTAGCATTACTCCGAGTTCTCTGTATATTATCACAGTTTTGTGTTCAGGTGTGTTTTTTGTGAAGAGAGCTTTTGCCTTTTGTGAGACTGGATTCCTCTACTTGCTGGTGGAAAATCAAGGGGTTTAGCCAGTTTTTTAAAGCTCAGATCTGGGCATTTAGAACTACCAAACCATGTGAGGACATATGCATACATCTGAGTCACAGTGCCATCAAGCAGAAAAGCTTTGCATAACATCCTTGTCTTTTTGCATTTAGGAGTCAAGGTCAATTTCACTCCAGTGTGCAGAGCTAATTCAAATATAACCTATTTTGAATCCTGAAACTACAACAAAAGTAATAACTACATGTATTTGTGTCATGTCAGCTATCAAATACTGCCAGCTCTTCTGTCAAAAGCTTATTCCTATGCTTTAGCTTGAGAAAATACTAATTTATTTCTATTTGGATCACAGATTGGCCACTGACGAGGAGTTACAAACAGGAAAGAAAACATCAGGCTATTGAAATTACACATCAGCAGCTCATTACTGCCTGTAACACTGAGGTTTGCTGGCATATCCCATCCTTGTGGAAGATCAGTCACAGTTTTCGCTGATTATATTGCAAAAAATAGAATCATGTTGGTCTGCCTTTGACTTCCCATGGTTTTCAATGTAATGGACAACATTCTCCATCTTGCATTTATGTGGCTTTATATGGTCAGTGTAATTGAACAGCTGACTCTGTGACACACACACATCAACATAAGCAAAAGTTATTTAAATGAGCCTACATTAGAATGAAGAGAGAGTGATTTTTGCATGTTAGATGTGTGTTTCCCAACCTGCACTCTGTTCACAAATCTTTTGATTAGACAACAATTAATTTACAATCAATCAGGGTCATTGTTGATGCAAGTACAGCAACCCATGACGCACTTCTCCACAAGGCACTTTTCTCTCTAACAAATTGATTAACCTCTTTTGTAAGCAGAAGGGAATAAGACTCTGCTCAGTATATAAGACCACCCCTCCCTGAAAGGGCTCATTGCTTTGCTATGGCACCTAAATAGCCCAGAGGTCACAACTGCACCCTCAGCAGCCAAGCCAGCCTGCTGATCTTTATTCAAAGCTACAACAAGTGAATAATTTGCTGAAATAAAACACTGTGTGACTGTGCAAAGAGTACCAAGGCACAGTCTATTTTAAATATTTGCCTTGGCTCTGCTGCAAATTCTGTTTTTGAAGAGACCAAAACTGAGACCTATTCTGTGGAGATGAATTATATGTGACAGAAGGAGAAATAGCAAGACCCTACAACAGATTAAGGGTGCTTTTAAATGATATAAATAAACGTTTCAAGATATGTGACATGTGAAGACATGGAATATAGGGAAGTTACTTTATTTTATTTTATTTTAAATGGCAAAAGTCTTGCTTAAGTACTGTCCAAATAGCTCCACAATGGTGAACTCAGAGCTGCACCCTAGGGTGATGAATGGGGAAATATCCCTCCATTTCACTGCAACTACCTTCTATATTATCTTCTAGCCTTCAGCTGTTTCATTTTGAAGGGGTAGTTCTTGCTGAAATGCAATGGATAAATATAATGGTTGAGTGGAATGTAAAATGATATTTGAAGTGTGTCAGCACAGTGTTTAAGGTGGATTTGTACAAGAGACAAAAGGTTATATTAGACTTAATATTTACTTTAGTTGTTTGTTTGTTTTTTTCACTATAATGATAATGGTTAAGAGGTTTCATGTGATGTCATTTTTGTCATGTGTCAGCAATTATATGCACTGCCACCTCATCACTTGTGAAAGATACACAATTTGTATAGTTACATGTAGCCAAAAGTTTAGGAAATCAACATTTAAAAACATGTTCGTGTCTTTTGGAGCATTTTAGTGGAATTACAAGAAAAACAGTATGTTTTGTTATCTGGTACAACTCATAAGACATTTGCATATCAGTTTTTGGAAGTTGAACATCTAATATTTCATTTGTCTGTTATTTTGTACCAAAGGTTTAACATACAACAGAGAAGCAAAGGCAATGCCCCAAGGCCCAGAAGATGGGAGGGACCCAGTCAAAAGAGCTATCAAAGAGCCCCTCTTCTTTATGACCCTGAATGTTCACGTTATCCTGGGGAAGGGTGGTTTGTTGGATTTTGGTTGCGCATGAGTTCTTTTAAATCTTTTACAGCAGTGTTTTCAGTTTTCATAATCATGAATTTTACTTGCTGCTTTAAGCATAAAACTTGCGTTTTTAGTTTATATTCCCCAGGACAGCCCCACCCTTATTACTAATTATTTTCACCTGTTCATTCCCCTCAAGGACTTGGTTGAAGAGGTCATGTCATTTTAAACAGACATTTATTGGACAGTGCATTTAATAAACTGTGCAGGTTTGAACTGTTTTACTCACTGCTGGATTCTTAGATATTATATTTATAATATATATAATAAATTATATTTTGTTCTTTTTTCTTTTCTTTTTCTTTTTTCTGCCCACTGGCCATGGCTGGTTGTTTTTGTTTTTTTTTTTTTTTTTGGGGGGGGGGGGGGGGGGTGTACATAGTTTTTTTTGTAGCCTTCTTTAAAAGTGCCTCTACTACTCCTACTCCTTGGTTACACACTGTTCTCCACCCAGTTAAAAGGGTTTTCCGCTTCCCATTTAAGCCATCCTTCTACATTCACATCCACATTGTTACAGTAATTATAAGAGTTCCACTATATGTTTAAGTCATGTATCTTATGCACAAGTTCAATAAGAAATCAGTGTTCTATTCTGATACTGATATCATTACACTAGTCCATTCATTTTCAGTGTCTAGACTCCAGGGGGTCCTGTCCTAAATGCCATCAAAGCTGGTATTCCGTTTCATCATGATGGGAGTTTGAGGGTTCTGCACAGTATCCTAGCTGTTCTTAGAGATGGAGTCTTCTGAACAGAGACCTCTGAACTTGTGCCTGGAATCTGCTGGAGGCTATCATCACTGGAACCACTTTGGACTCTACTTTCCACATTTGTACCAGTTGCTCCTTCAGCCCTGGTTACTTCTGTTTTCTGCTTCTTCCTTATGTTGGTGTCCACTAGAATTGCCACATCTATCATAACTATGGTTTTCTGTTCCTTGTCAGAGTTCACTATGTCTGGTTGGTTGGCCAGACATAGTGATGGCCAGTAGCTGCTTGTGTGACAGGAACTGAAAGTCCCACAGGATCTTTCATTTCCTGAAAGGCTCTTGTTCTCAAACACCTTTGGTTGTGTCTCTAATTGGTAGTTGGGAATTTTAGTCCATATGTTCCTGCACACTATCACACCCACTTGGTTGTGCCTCTCAATGTATGCTATTCCTTCCTTACATCTTACATCATGCTACTATGTGCTTCTGCTTTGCACAAACTGCAACTTTGGTTCTGTCGGCTATGGTAGGTACTTGTATGGATCTGGTGCTTGGGGCCTGTTAGGGTGTAAAGGATTCTTCGAGCAGGAAAATCACCAGGCGAAAAGGGAGGCAGCTTTCTGCTCACACTATAAATATAGTGGTGATGAAGTCAAACAGTGGAAGTCACATTCACCCAACTCTCACATCTTCTGTCATGGAAAAAAGGTCTGGGTATGAGGAGTTGAATTTATCACTGTGGTTGAGGTAACTGAAACAGTCAAAATAGTTCCTCCAGTTTGTAAGCTGGAACAATACTCCAGAATCAATGACAATCAAGACAGCGGGTTGGAAACCACACACAGATCATATGCAAATGCTATTGCAGCAGAAAGCAGGAAATCTCCAGAGCAAGAACAACTTTCCCTACAACAACAACCTTTTTTGAAACAACTTTGTAACAACTGCTTAAACATGGACAAAAACTGAAAGGAACTAATGTCCATGTTAATGAACACCTAATTAAGAAAAATGCAGACATTGCAAGACAGGCACAACTATTGAGAAGGCAGAAAAAAATTAAGTCCGCATCTGATGTCCACAAAGTGATGTCCACAAACATCACGTTGTGGATCTTTTCATAAAACTGAATGGAACCCCTGAGCAGGCCAAAGTTCTAGTCATTCAGGAGAAGAAACTGGAGCAGTGTTAGTGAGTCCTGTGTCTGTAAGACCAGTAAACAAGTAAATGTTACAGTTAGCTATTATTACTGGTGATACTGCAGAGGGGATGTCTTGTGCATGATGTTGTAAGCCACCGCCTCTGTTGAAAGATAGTTGTTCACAGTGGACATAGATGGCTTCTTTCACTTCTCTTTCAAACCAGACCTCTACATTGGAGAGACCAAATAGCCACTTCAAAAATGCATTGCACTACATAGAAGAGCCACCTCCACAGGACAAGACTCAGCAGTCCATCTGCATCTAAAGGACAAAGGTCACTCCTTCGAGGACACCAATCTTCACATTTTGGACAGAGAAGACAGATGGTTTATCATACGTGACCAACTGTCTGCCATCTGTAATCCAGTTTTGAGATCCCTTCCCATACGCCTTAATGCCCACTCACATCCTGGGCCTTTTAACCTCAGAAAATCACATGATAGGGTGGGGAAAGATCTTACAATGGGTTCAGCCAAAACTGTGGCTGATTGTGACCTACACCTGTTTTCACACCCTGGCTAATTTATCATTCAGAACACATGCATTCCAAGACAAAATATTATCCCATTACATAATGTCATAGACAAACATAATTTTATTAATTACAGACCAGTTTCCTGACTTTCAAACTTTTTCAAGATAGTTGACAACTTTATTGAAAAAAAAATCATATTTTTAATAGAGAGGCTGTTTGGCTTTAGATCAACCAGATCAACATTTATGGAAATGATGGACTTAGTTGAAAATATACCTGAATATATAGGTAAAAAAAAAATGCAGTGGGGATATTATTTGACCTGAAAAGTGCTGTTGACATAACTGAACCATAAAACATTGTTACATGAAAATAGAACGATATGGTGTGAGAAGGGTAGAAAACAAGT
The DNA here is from genome assembly GCF_057382185.1 of Mchenga conophoros. NCBI lineage: Eukaryota > Metazoa > Chordata > Actinopteri > Cichliformes > Cichlidae > Mchenga > Mchenga conophoros. Next base: position 5,761,686 of record NC_140535.1, on the reverse strand, counting down.
GGTTAAATAGCCATCTACAATTGACAGCCATTGGGAAAATTGGTCAGTCAAAATCTGTGTGTTTGAATATTACCTGTGTTGACCCACAAGGTTCGGTATTGGGTACCAAACTGTTTACTGTGTATAGCCGTGACATCCGTAGAGTGACAACATACTGAGGTTTGTCCTCTTTGCAAATGATACAATCATGTTAAGGGGAAGACTTGAAGCAGCTTTTGGAGGTTTTCAGAAAATAAATAGATAAACATAAATGTTGGTTTGATAGAAATAAATCTATGCATTTATCTAAGCAAGCCAAATTTATGTTGGTTGGTAATCACGAAATTTATACAATTGTGGAAAATTGATAAGGTATTCATTGAAAGAGTATTTGAAAAGAAATTTCTGGGTGTAGTTTTCTGAACAACAAGCTCTGTTGGAAACTCCATATAATACACTTGCGTAATAAGATGGCAAAAATCATAGGGATTTGGGGGGAAACAGGCACATCCTGAACAATAAAACATTGCACACTCTTTATGTGCAGTAAAGAGTGTATATTATATTATAGCCATATTTAGATTATTGTGTAGAAGTCTGGGGTGACACTTAAAAGAATCCTCTAGAAAAATATATGCACAATGCAAAAAAGATCAATAAGGATCATACATAGTCTTTGGTATTGTGAACACAAAACTTTTTTTTAAAATCACAAGTTATGAAATTCATGGATTTGGTGCAATTGAAAACTATGTAGGTGATGTTCAAAGAAAGAAATAGAAAAATGCAACTTAAAGTAGCCATGTGTTCACAGCACTCATAAAAGCATGTGCATATCAGTTTGTCTTCATCTAAGCCATTCCACAAAGTAATATATTACACAATTTAAGGAATAAATATAAGTAAAGTTGGCAAAAGTATGGTATTCTGTACTTGAGTAGAAACACAAATACTACTATTAAAAATACTTGTTGAAGTTGAAGTACTGATTCAATTTCTTTACTCAAGTAAAGGTAAAAAAAAAAAGTACAGGTTCTGAAATGTACTCATCTTTTTGTCCAGAGCTAACTGAACCCTGCATAATGAAAAAATAACATCAGTTGACAGGAATACAAATTTTAACTCTACTTTTTAAGCCTTGAATTCAGCTATGCTGTCTGTTAGACAGTTGTTTTTCTTTATTGTCGTTTTTGTATTTGTTTGTAGTGAACACTACTGGAATGTATAGATTATGCTACGTAGCCAAAATGATTAATAATTTAACTATTGTATCTTTGTGAAAGATGATGATGATTCACATTGTTGCATAGAATTGCAGAAAAATGTATTTGTTTACTGGTAAACTGAATTGAACTTGATGTGCTAATGGACATTTTTCTGGCCTACAGGTCAGTTTTGTTTTGTTTTTCCACACTGAATTGACCTTCTTCATATTGAAGTGGCGAGCCGGTAGGACCATTATTTTCCCCTTTTTTCACCCATTTTGCCGTCTTTGGATTACGGACATGTTTTCCCCATTACATGAAGCTGGACCCTAAGGAGGAATTCCTTAAAATTGAACTTTAAAAGAAACTTAAAAAAAAAAAAAAAGGATCAAAAGGACTCTTGCACAGAGAATCACAACATAAATTTATTAATTAATTGTGGTACATTTATTTATGTTGTGTTTTGTATTTTGTATTTATTATTTTGTTCCACATGTTCTCCCCGTGTTTGCGTGGGTTCCCTCCGGGTACTCCGGCTTCCTCCCACCGTCCAAAGACATGCAGCTTGTCGGGATAGGTCAATTGGAAAATCCAAATTGCCATTAGGTGTGAATGTGCGAGTGAATGTGAGTGCGAATGGTTGTCTGTCCCTGTGTGTTGGCCCTGCGACAGACTGGCGACCTGTCCAGGGTGTACCCCGCCTCTCGCCCTATGACAGCTGGGATAGGCTCCAGCGCCCCCCGCGACCCTGAAAAGGAGAAGCGGAAGCGAATGGATGGATGGATATTTTGTTCCATTCCCCCCCCCATTTATTCAATATATTTTTGTTTTTTCCTGAAAAAGAATTTGCAGTCTCTGGTCTCGTCATTCACAACATCTAGGCTCCATGAAGAACTATTTATTTATTTTATTTATTTATTTAGGACAGTGCATGTTAATGAACATAAATTACATGAATGTAAACATACCAGATTATAGCCAAGGGCTAATTTCCATCTGTTGTCCATAAACATAAAAAAATAGACATAATAATTCATAAAAAATTCATAATTCATTCATAATAAAAACTCCATCACCAAACTCACACGTACACACCATTCTGTTCCCAAATAAAACATTAAAACTATACAACTTATACATGATCACACTTGATTTGTCCATAACCAGTTTTTTAACTGTGCCTTAAACAAATTGAATGTAGAGCATTCTCTAATGGATTGAGGAAGACTGTTCCACAGATGGCCACCCTTGACAGAAAGGACGTTCTGCCCAAATGCTGTCCGTCTGGGGTATAAACAAGTCTCTCGGATTGTAGCTCGAGTGGTCCTGTCTGAGCTTTCTTTATGCCTAATGAACTGCTTTAGTGGTCGTGGAGCAAGGGAGTGTAAGACTTTATATATTAAACACACTCTTTTAAGTTTCACTAAGTTATTGAAGTTCAGTAATTTATGTTTTTTTTAACACATGACAGTGGTGGTGGGAAGTCGGTTTTTTGTCAAGTAGTTTTAAACTTCTTTTATAAATGTTTTCAATAGTTTTAAGTGTTGTTGGACAAGCAAGTGACCAGGACGTCAAACAATAGTCCATATGAGATTATTAAATTTAAGTACCTGGGACACTATTTCTTCTGCACGTCAGTCAGTAAACTCATCCATTGCAATAAAACTAGCCCTTATAACTTTGCGTTACAACCGTTATAGCTAACTCATGATCTGGGGACCCATGGTTCACTTAGTGTTTTTCTAAACTTAACATCTTACCAATACTGTAACATAACCTCTAAAATATATTACTTTATTGGTTACCCACTGCAAAATATAGAAAATGATTAGAAAAAACAAAAACAAAAAAACTCGTTTGGCAGTTGATGGGCTCTCAGTACCACTGTCTTCTTAAGACTCAGTATGTAAATTCTTTGTGTGACTTAATATTCATAAGAACTCCACAAACCAAAATAAACTTTGTTTACTGTCACTGTGTTTGACAGTTTTACCTTAAAATTTGGAAGTGCAAGCAAACCCACACCTGCTTCATTTATGTGTAAATCCTCATTTATGTTACAGAAAGTTGTATTCCTATTCAGCATAAAGGACAGAAAGGTGGACGATATTTTTTATACATTTTTGGAAACAACTTTCAGCAAGTGCAACAAGCTTGTTTGTCAGCTTTTGTGCAGCAAACCCATCTGGTACTTCAAGCTGATTAACACATTGACTAAGAAGTATTTGTAGCTACTCTTGGACACAAGCCTAAATGGCAGACACCACATGGAAAATCTCCTCCTTTTTTTATGTAAACCAGCAAAAAAAACCATATTTTAAGATTTGGGAAGAGTAACTGAAGAATATTTTTTTAATAGGATGAAAAGCAAGTATTTCATATTCTGAACTATTTCTAGGTCACTCATCACCTGCCATAAATCATCAAGTCAAGCAGATTAGTGCCACTGGCCACCTTAACTCCTTTAAACGAAAGGTCAGATTTCTTTGAATTGCTCTAGTGAAGCAGTGTTTGATGTTGCTCAGATGGATTTAAACTACCTTTTTTTTTTAAGGAAATCAACATTCTGCCTTTGTTCAAAATGTGGCTGTTCCTCAAGTTAGACATTAGAACTACTTGGAAGTCAGTGTTTGAAATTGTGTACAAATTTTTAAGATTGGTGGTATTTTGTGCATGTTTTGTAGAGATGAGTGATACCACCTGGCAGTTATATCTCTAAAAAAATGCATGAAAACATTTCTGATATTTAGGGGAAAAAAACATTTTTGTTGATGCTTGCAGCCCTGCTTTTCCACCATAGTACTGCATCAGTAATTTTCATTCGCTGTACTCTTCTGTTTATGTGGATAACAAATAGTGACTGCTCAGAGACACTTGGTGGACACTTGGTTATTAGTTTACTTTTGGTTGCTTATCACCAGCTGCTATTATCCCCTCTTTCGCGGCATATTTGTACTTGGTGGCGTGTTTTTACCTCAAGTCGTAAAACACGTTTGTTGTTTACACCATTGGTTGAACCAATTTTCTTGGATATTTTGGAAAGTACTGTGTTTTGTTGAAGGTTGTTCAAGTAGCTCCCAATTTTACTACTAAAGAATAATTAGAGTCTTTCACCTGGCTCTTGCTCTCAGACATGCCTGGGCTTGTCTGCTTGTTCTGCACTCCAGAATGGTATTGCTATGTTATCATGAAATGACATTTTTATATTATGTAACATATTATAGCTGTATTGTTGTGGAAGATATTATGTGGCACAGCCCTATTGGGGTCTAAACAACTGCACTAAATTGAATACATTCTGACAATTCGACAGAGATGTGCGCCACCAAGCTTTAGCTTTGTTTGTATGGAGAATGATTTTATAGTGCAGCTTGCTAATGAGACAAACATACAGAAGGTTGTATTCCTATTCAACAGAAAGGACAGAAAGGTGCACCCATATATTTTGTAATTTTTTGGAAACATCTTTCAACTTTTTAGTTTTTAGGCACTTAATCCATCTGACACAAGCTGATTTACATATTGTCTAAGACAGGGGTAGGCAACCTTTCTGATGACGAGTGCCATTTAAAATTTCCTCAGAAGTCAGTGTGCCATGTGATTGCATTAGCAATAAATTTAATAATGCTCTATATGAACAGTTACACAATATATAGAACCACTTTATAGAATTATATTTGTTCGCAGATGTTGGCAGCTATCAGCGAATAGTTATAAGCTATTTTGAAACAACAAAAGACACTTTTTATCCATAACAGCAAATGAACTGTACAACAGAAAATACAAATGCTATTTATGGTCTCCTCACAACAATAAGAAAAATAAACTTGGCCAATATGCCATGTTTGATAATACAGAGACACACATGTTAACTCATTCCCTGCCAGCCATTGGCAGTGAATGAGTTAAACCCATTGACTCATTCACTGCAATTGACGGCTATAGACGTCAATGGCAGTGAATGAGTTAATGTGATCTCTGGTCTCCCACTCAGAGACACAGGTCTCCGAGTGTCCAGCATTCAGATGGCTACCTGAGGACTCATGTGAGAGAAAATCTGCTCACACAGATATGTAGAGCCAAATACTGGCAATAAGGCCTCTGCAATGTTCTGAAGACGGTTAAACTTGTCAGGTAGTGATGTCCAGTGTATTTGTTTTGGGTTTTTTTGCCTGTCCCTTTTGGTTCTTTTGCTATCAGAATTATTGTCTAAAGATGAAGAAAGATGCCCAACGGATTTACTTTACCAAATTGACCATCCCAGCCTTGCCGTAATGGTCTATTTGATTCACCTTGTATTGTTTATTTGATTTATTTTCTTTATTTTCACTTGCTAGATACGGGACAGACTTGAATGAGGAAAAGAAAAGGGAGAAAGGAAAAGGGGAAAAAAACAGCGGAGAAGTGGGACGGGGATAAAGGGCAAAAAAACAAAAACCAACTAAATAAGCAGACAAAAAAAATACATATATCAATCACCTGGATCACCTGTTGAGAAAGAAAAAAGAAAACAAGCAGAAGAAAACGAGAGCAATACAATAAACAACATCACGATGATATATGGGAATATAACAGTAAATACTAAATATTAAACATTATTGTGCAGTACATAATATCGACAGCGCACAGTGTTCTTTGAGGTACGAACCAAAAAGGGTGTAGTTTGTGTGTGCGAGCACCCGTGTGTACACCTGTGAGCATGGACGCGCTTGATTTTAAAAGGTTCCTTCATGTAATGATCTGCTAGAGGGTGTGGAGAGAGTCTGAGGGCGCCTGCCACTGGCAGGGGAAGTGGTGGGGGGAGATAGGCCTCCATACCTTAGAGGGCCTGAGATGTCCCCAGAGAGGTGGCGTCTGATACCCAACCTGACATATAGACACAGACATACAGGCACACACATATACAAACATCCATTCCCACCCTCATGCTCTCATATGCAATTACTCAACACTCAACCAACATGGAGACAGACATAGAGAGACACTGTACACACAATCACACTCCCCAAGCGTACTCTAAGAACCGGGTCTAGGTATCTTTGCCCCTGGAGGGGGAAACTGCACCCAGACCCAGGTGGTGTTACCCTTTTCCCTGCGGTGGGGAGAAGCAGACCGCCCCGACTCCGCAGCAGCAGGGAGGCCCCACACTCCAGACCCCAGTTGGACGGCCAACTCCTCCTCCTGGCCCCCCGCTCTAGCAGGTCGCAGAGAGCGGGGGTGTGAGAAGACTCCAAACCTCCCTCCACCCGCTCATATGTAGTGTTGATGCATGTGTGTTCTAAGGTGCATTTAAAACCCAGGAGGGCATGGAGCTACCTGCCAGAGAGCAGCAGGTAAGCGCATAGTCCCTCCTGCTAGCCCTCAATGTCTACGTGTATTTAAAATTGAGAGGTGGCGAACGACGCCAGGGGTGAAGTGTACACCCCGATGCTCTTTTGGAGTCCGTGTAGCGTGCCCACCCCCAAGATCCTATATGTATGTGTAATGAGAGTGTGAGTAATGTGAATGTCCAAGTTGTGAGATAAAATTGAGGCACAAGAAGCCAGAAGGGGACAGAGGGGGGGATGCCTCCCCTGCACCCTGGTGACACACCTTTACCCCAAGGCCCTGCATGTCTGGGTGATTATGGTGGAGCGGGAAGAGGGAGGCAGCTGGAGATGGGGAGGGAAGGAAGGGAGGGGCAAGTGACCCCTCCCTGGGGCCAGCTCCCCCGCTGACCCCAGTAGGCACCCCCATAGTCCGCAACCTGCCAGGGAAAGGGGGCCCAGGCCCATCCAGACCGGGGCCCACAGCCCAACAGCAGCGCCGCCCGGCCCCACAGAGCCTGGGACAGCCCACCCGACCTCACCACAGAGAAAACTGCACCCACCCCGTCATCCACTCATCTTGCAGACTACACAAGACAATAGACGCCCAGGCTGAGATCTTCCTCCACATCTCCTATATCTCCCCCTCCTGCAGAGAGTTCCTGAAGAGAGGAGACCTCCTGCAAGATGTAACAGCCTCCCCCACCAGTTGAAGAGACTACTAACTAACCTTATAAATTAAATAAAGTTCACTATCAGTAACATCATTGCACCCAACCAGCTGTATAGAAACTCCGTCATGCTAGCTAGTACGCAGTACGAGTTATTGTAACTGACTGTTAAAAAGTCAGCACAATGAAAATAAACTACACCTAAACTTGGTTTATATCTGACCCAGATAGACTGCAGGTAATAACTTCTTACCTGAAGTTCAGTTCACCTGACACTCGGAGCAGCGGCTGCCTCGGGGCTCTCCTCCTGCCTCCCCTTTCTCTCATCCACCTGCTGGCCTCCACCACTTGCTAATGTTACTGAATCTGTGGAAGCACCGCCATAGCCACCACCAAACAACTGAGTTATTTTTACACATCGACCAGCATCTGGCCAATCCATCACCTTTCATTGTTTATACCATTAAAAAAAAAAATCATCGAGCCACTGAGCAAATGCCCGGTAGGCCATCGGGCCTACCGGGCATGGGTCGTGCCATCAGTTAACCCTTCGCATGCCAACTGTGGCACGCGTGCCTAGGGTTGCCGACCCCTGGTCTAAGAAGTATTTGTAGCGGGGGGCCAGGAGGAGGAGTTGGCCGTCCGACTGGGCTCTGGAGTGTGGGGCCTCCCTGCTGCTGCAGAGTCGGGGCGGTCTGCTTCTCCCCACCGCAGGGAAAAGGGTAACACCACCTGGGTCTGGGTGCAGTTTCCCCCTCCAGGGGCAAAGATACCTAGACCCGGTTCTTAGAGTACGCTTGGGGAGTGTGATTGTGGGTACAGTGTCTCTCTATGTCTGTCTCCATGTTGGTTGAGTGTTGAGTAATTGCATATGAGAGCATGAGGGTGGGAATGGATGTTTGTATCTGTGTGTGCCTGTATATGTCTATATGTCAGGTTGGGTATCAGACGCCACCTCTCTGGGGACATCTCAGGCCCTCTAAGGTATGGAGGCCTATCTCCCCCCACCACTTCCCCTGCCAGTGGCAGGCGCCCTCAGACTCTCCCCACACCCTCTAGCAGATCATTACATGAAGGAACCTTTTAAAATCAAGCGCGTCCATGCTCACAGGTGTACACACGGGTGCTCGCACACACAAACTACACCCTTTTTGGTTCCTACCTCAAAGCACACTGTGCGCTGTTGATCTTACGTGCTGCACAATAATGTTTAATATTTAGTATTTACTGTTATATTCCCGTAGACGCCCTCTACAGGAAAGGGCAGAGCAGGCTGTACCTGCTGCGGAGACTCAGGTCGTTTGGAGTGGAGGGCCCACTCCTGAAGAAATTCTATGACTCTGTTGTGGCTTCTGCTATCTTTTATGGCGTGGTCTGCTGGGGCGGCAGCATCTCTGCTGGGGACAGGAAGAGACTGAACAGGGTGATCCGAAGGGCCAGCTCTGTTCTAGGATGCCCTCTGGACCCAGTGGAGGTGGTGAGTGACAGGAGAACGGCGGCTAAGCTGTCATCCCTGATGGACAACATCTCCCACCCCATGCAGCAGACTGTGACAGCACTGAGCAGCTCCTTCAGTGGGAGACTGCGGCACCCACGGTGTGGGACGGAGAGATTTCGCAGGTCTTTCCTCCCCACTGCTGTCAGACTCCATAATAAAGACTTTAACTGATCAAGCACACACATCCATACATATGCAATAATACTAAGTGCAATAATCCTTTCTGTCATCGTTGTATTTTTACTCAGTTGTATATAGTATTTGTATTTGTATTCTATTTTTATCTTATTGTATATTTATTTTATTTTATTCTACTGTATATAGTATTTTATTTTATTCTATTTTGTACAGTTGTGTACTGTATTTATTCTTATTGTATTCTAATTTTTGCCTCATAACTTTTGCACTGTCCACTTCCTGCTGTGACAAAACAAATTTCCCACGTGTGGGACTAATAAAGGTTATCTTATCTTATCTTATCTTATATATCATTGTGATGTTGTTTATTGTATTGCTCTCGTTTTCTTCTGCTTTTCTTTTTTCTTTCTCAACAGGTGATCCAGGTGATTGATATATGTATTTTTTTTTTGTCTGCTTATTTAGTTGGTTTTTGTTTTTTTGCCCTTTGTCCCCGTCCCTCTTCTCCGCTGTTTTTTTCCCCCTTTTCCTTTCTCCCTTTTCTTTTCATCATTCAAGTCTGTCCCGTACAGAGCCCCGCAGGGGACATGGGAGAAAAAAAAATTAAGATGGACTTTTGCGAGATCTCGCAGGCAAGAAAAAAAAAAAAGACGTATTTGTAGCTACTCCTGGACACAGGCCTAAATGGCAGACACCACATGGAAAATCTCTTGTTTTGTGATAAGATAAAACATAGCTTTGTGTACAGCACATCCAGCATGACATCTTGGGTTTAATCAGCTATAGATGACAAGTGCCTGCGAGTGTCATTGTTCTAGAGGCAACAGCCTTCAATTAGGAAGCTCTTTAAACATCTGCCAAAAGCCACAAGAAGATGCTATATTGTCTAGGCTCACTATATTGTGAGCACTGTATCTGACAATTTCCCTCCTTCCCACTATCTATCTCTTTTCTCTCTCTCTCAGGCCATTGTATCACCTATACACAACCCCCACGCACGCTTACTCCTTACATCTATCGAATCTAATCTTATCTCGGGCTCTCAAGTTTTCCTTTCCCATCAGATTATTATGGCTGGTTCATTCTACCTTCTAACTAAATTTCCAGTTGTGGTGGATCCACAAGTTACATGAATTGCAGCCATGTAATATGAGCCTAAATAAAATTTTGGTGCATAGGTGTATCTGTGCCACATGGTTGCAAAATCCTAGTTCTTCCCCTCTCACCACAGTCCCCATATGTCTGTATTGCCCTGTGATATCCCACATGCAGCATATACACATTTGACAGAAAGAATTTTGTGTGCATTTACCCACTGCCATAAATGTCCATTTAAGCAGAGATAGCAGAGTGCTATAAAATGTACATGTTGTTCAAAGCATCACTTATTTCTATATCATCTGTCAGCATTAGTTACGCATCAGCTGAATTCACAAATTATGTCTTCCTCCTCTGCTTCCTGCTCAGGTAGAAGGCATCTTTTGCAGACTGGGGCTCGGCTGAGCATTTGATGTACTGCTACTGGTGCATGAAGTAAATACCCCAAGCAGCTATCAGGGAGCAATATATTATAAACAAATGGTCAAGATGGGGTGATTCTTATGAAGTTTTCATCTTGCTTTACAGTACCAGTCCCACAGATACAGACAGAGCAGGATTGCAGGATGTCAGCTGCAGGTCAACAGTGGTTTGGCTTGTGGGAGCAATCTGGTTTCCAGAAAAGCTTATTAGCTGCACACTTTTACACTCACTGTGCTTTGAGATCACAGCATTGTAGCTGCTGCCTTAGTACCCACTACAGAGAACGGAGAATGATATTGTCTGTTTGTACAAATAAACTCAGGGGATATTGCTTTTGCCCTGTGCTTTTTCCCTTGCTTTAGTAAGTAAACGTAGTTCTTTGTCTATAGCTCCATCCTATCTCTGCAGCTTTCCACAGTCAGACTTTTAATTGTGGTGAGTGTGAAAATGAAATAAAATTAATGATATTGATAGTGAGCGTAGGTAGGTTTGTGGTTGGTTTTTTGGGGGTTTTTTTCTGCAGGCTGATTTGAGAGAAGGAGCAGTTTTTGGGAGGGGAGGGTAAGAGAAGAGAGCTATGGCTAACACTTTGAAAGTCAGAGGTTGCTGCTTGTCCGGGGAGTCGGCAAGCCTCTGAATGCCAGGCTGAGATGACAGTCGGGAAGCTAATCCTCAGAAATAATTTGGTCGGCAGTCTCTGAACTTCCACATTATCTGCCTCTGCATACGGCTGATGATTTAAATGCCTCAGCCCACTTTTGACAGGTGAATACAAGCTTGAACCAGCTTTTCTAATAGGTGAATGTTATGGATCGGCTCCATGTTTTGAATTTTCTTGTATACAGCTTGTGCAATGGACTTTTATTTTGAGATAACACATTTAGCAGACCAAGCATCTAAAGTCATAGAGCCAAAATATCCTTGCACACTGGTTTCAATGTCGCAAGGGTTGGTGGATGACATTACTAGCTGGTTATTGACATAAGTGGCTAACGTGGACTCAAAATACAGACTTAAAGACAGTAAACAAACCTTCATTTTGGTGAAGTACAATTTCCAAATGGCAAAGTCCAAAAAACAAACAAACAGGGAAAACTAAAAGGCAGATGTGTAACAAACAACATGATGCATCAAAAAATTTAGACAAACTGGGTCAAAAAACGAAGCAGTGCATATGTATTCCTTATACGTACACAGCGAAAGTAACAGAACTCAAAATGCAGTGTTACTATGAATAACAAACTCAACGTAAAAAAATCAAAAGCTCTGGATTAATACAAGAAAGCCCTAACATACAAAAGATATTTAATAATAAACAGAACTTGAAAGAAAAGCACAAAACACTGGGTAGCAGAGCCAGGACCATGACAGTTCCTCATCACTACACACATCACAACAGATATCTTCATTTCATTTGAACCCTAAGTATGCTGTTGGTGCAAATCACCTGGCTGTCACCAGCGAGGAATTGTTTATCTCATCAAACAAATAAACATGTCAGAAGAGCAGAGATGGAATAATCAACTCTCCAAAGAGAGAGCACTACATTTTGAAAATGGGAGAGTCCTCAACGGGCTGATAAAAGTTCACTGAACTCAGTAATGATGAAAACTCTTAATAAAAAAATACATTTCTGTGGATGAGTATGAACGGAAAATGGATACTACACAGTGTTTTCATACTGAAAATGAATCTCCACCAGACCACACTCATATAAAAATGTTCACTTACGTGAGCAGATGGAAGCTTTAATAAGGCTTTCATCACAGATCTACGATTGTGAAACTTGTAATAATTTATAGACAGAAAAGCTTTCAAATACATTGTGGCAGCTTACTCATCAGTGCAGTGTCAGTCTGTTGCAGACTATACCCAGACTATACCCAAAGGCAGCAGAAACTGTCATAGGAGAAATGGCTCAACAAGTCAATAAGCTTCCATCCATATTCTTCTGCTTTATCCTTCTTCCGATTACAAGGCGAAATCCCAACTCTTGAGCCACGATCGCCCCATCTTCGTGGCCATAGGCAAGGGTAGGGACGTAGATCAACCGGTAAATTGAGAGCTTCACTTTTCCGATTTCATCTAGCCCCGATTTCATCTAATGAGGACTGTGACAGTTTTCTTTCTAGTTTTCTTTCTTTTCTTCTTGCAAAGATTGATAATTTAAGAATGAATTTTTCTCATTCAGCACCTGTTATGTCTATCTACACCTCATCGCGCCCTGTCATTTTGGATACTTTCTCTTCTGTTTCACTACCTGAGCTGGTAAAACTGGTTAATTCAGTGAAAGCATCCTCTTGTCCACTTGACATTGTACCTGCATCATTATTCAAAAATGTCTTCCAGGTTATTGGTCCATCTGTGCTCACTCTAATCAACTCTTCACTGGCGTCTGGTATAGTTCCAGTTTATTTTAAAAATGCTGCTTTTCTCCCACTTTTAAAAAAACCTCAGCTAGACCCCTCTCTTTGGAGCAGCTACAGACCTATCTCTAAATTACCGTTAATTGCTAAGATTCTAGAAAAGGTTGTGGCTAAGCAATTTTTAGCGGCTCTGGACAAACATAACATTTGCGATAAGTTTCAGTCCGGCTTGCTCAGAGCTCACTCTACAGAAACAGCCCTTCTTAGGGTCTCAAGTGATATTTTGATGAATAATGATGCAGGAAAATGCTCAGTCCTACTTATGGTGGACCCAACATCGGCTTTTGACACTGTTGACCACCACATCCTCCTCAAAAGGCTTAAACATTGGGTTGGGGTATCGGGTACTGCCTTGGAGTGGTTCTCCTCATATCTAAGTAACCAATCTTTTTCTGTGGTGGTCTCCGATTTTAGGTCATCTTCTTCCTCCCTTACTTGTGGTGTCTCTCAGGGTTTGGTTTAGGGGCCTTTATTGTTCTTAATATATCTTCTCCCCTTAGTGGGCTCTTTTGAGGACATTTCTTATCACTGTTATGCTGATGATATTCAGTTGTACATCTCTTTTAAGCCCCAGGATTCATCTAAGCTTCAGCTTTTAAATGACTGCTTAGATTCCATCAAATGTTGGATGGCTGTAAATTTACTCCAACTCAACGAGGGGAAAACTGAAGCCCTCATATGTGCTCCAGACAGATTTGTATCCCAGATAGTGAAAGCCCTTGGTCCTCTCTCTGTGTATGTTAAATTTTCTATCAGGAATTTACGTGTCACTTTTGACTCGACTCTCACATTGGATGGGCACACGAAATCTCTGGTTCGGTCTTGTTTTTATCATTTAAGAAATGTGGCTAAGTTAAGCCCTATTTTATCTCGCCCTGAACTGGAGATCGTTATACATGCATTTATTTCCTCACGCTTGGACATGGACATTATTTTATTGTATGATGCCTTGGTGCCACTGGATTTTAACATGTCTGACACCCATACTGTAAGACAAATGGTGGGGGTGTAGTAAGGAAGTTGGGGGAAGCAGACCACTCCGCAGGAAGAATCTTTTGTCTCTCCGAGGACTCTGGGAGGTAGCAAGGGAGTGTGAACCTTAAGGTGTGAAACAGCTGTGTACTGCCTTTTGTTCCTGAAGAAGGTATTTAACTGAGAGCCGTGTTAGGCTCAGGGAGACTCTGCTGACCCTGCCCCGCGGTCATGTAGGCTCTCCACAAGCTTGGTTGTCTGTTGTCTTTGTGTGTTTGGATTAAAGAATGTTAGCTACCGCTCACCACTCGTCTGCAGGCTTTATTTAATGGAAAACTTCCACAACAGTGTCTAAGCAAAGGTTCTCTGGATCGTCTGCAGGTTGTGCAAAACATTGCAGCTAAAAATCCTCCAAGTACTCACATGTGACACCACTGCTATTTCAGCTACACTGGCTTCCTGTTGAATTTAGAGTACATTTTAAGGTCCTGGTCTTGACATTTAGAGCCTTGCATGGACTGGCACCACCTTACATCTCCGATCTGCTACAGCCCTATGTCCCTAGCACAGACCTTCCCAAAGTGTGGGGCCTGCCCCCTAGGGGTGTTGCAGAGCCATTGCCGGAGGGGCGCGGCATAAACAGGGAAAAAACAAAACAACGCTTGGACACTGCTAGCACGGGGCGCCCACACAAACGCAAAGCAGGAGATGAAGCATAGCTGAATATGTTTCCAAACCAACTTCATTCTAAGCCAATGACTAGAAAATATGGTGAAGCATATCTTCCCTTTGGCTTCACCTGCACAAGTGCCAAGGTAGGAATTGGTTTTCCCTGCGTCGAGAGCACGCGCTGGGCTCTTCAAATCACGGACAAACAGTATCCCCCATTCTTGATTTTTAGTTCACAAACACTTGTTGTAATAAATAACTACTCCTGACATTTTGGAGATATTAGCCATTTATACAGTAAAGTTACAGTGGGATACGAATAATATCAGGCTGATCCTGCCACGATTTGTTCCCCCGGTTCAAATCACGGAAAAACAGTATCCCACAGTTGTTTATGTTTTTAAACCCATTTTGCACAGAGAGGCACATCGAAAAATGTATCGATAGCAATGTTGAATATTATTACACAGGAAAAAAAACAACTACATGTAAAATAATTACACCGTGATGCCTCTGCCTTTCTAAATAGAGGGACAGTAACTGCGTGTGTAAATGTAAGCGTGTAAAACCTGAAGATAGAGACAAAATACTGTTAATCTGACTAGCTGCCATTCTGCAATTCATCTCCTGTAAACAATAACGTGGCGCACAGCGTGACGTGGAAAAAGGCACATACCTTTAATGTTGCGTGACGAACTCTGTATTCCTCGTCCACACATAAACCCAAAAAAGGAGTTTTAAAAAATCTCCATTTTCGGTGATTCCAAACGCCGTTTACGTGTGGACGAAAGGTCCAAACACATAGAAACAGCTGCGTTTTCAAAATCACCCGTGTACATGCGGACGCAGCGTAAAAGAGTTAGTAGTTTATTTTATTACTACCTGCAGATTACTTGTATTTGCTTAATTGTTTACTAAATGTTTGAGGTGTGAAATAAACCGCAATGGAGCAAAATATGGGTGTGTGTGGTTGGAGGATGTGTTTGTGCGTGTGTGCGTCCGTGCGCGCGCGAGCAGGGTGGGGGTGCGAGGCAGCGAATATTTTTTTTGTAAAACAAAGGGGGGCCCAGCAAAAAAAGTTTGGGAACCACTGCCCTAGCAGGTCCCTAAGGTCATCTGATCAGGGCTTACTTGCTATAAAACAGACTAAGATGAGAACTAAGGGTGACAGAGCTCGGGGCCACAGTCTCGGGAACTGTGAACTCGGTAGTTGTTTTTAAAAAACAACTCAAAACGCACCTTTTTAAACTGTTTTTGGTTAAATTTCTGCCTATTTTATATTGTCTGTTTTACCCATTTATTATTTGTTATCTTATGTGTAGCACTTTGTGATTCTGTCTAGAAAGGTGCTATATAAATAAAATTTTATTTATCTATTTATTTTATTTAACAGAACCACATCATCCGCGAAAAGCAGAAATGAGATTCTGAGGCCACCGAAGTGAAAGCCCTCCGCCACTAGGCTGTGCCTAGAAATCCTGTCCATAAAAATTATGAACAGAATCGGTGACAAAGGGCAGACCTGGTGGAGCCCATCACCCACCGGGAACGAGTCCGACTTATTGCCGGCAATGCGAACCAAGCTCTTGCAACGGTTGTATAGGGATCAAATGGCCTGTAGCAATGGGCCAGACACCCCATCCTCCCGTAGCACCTCCCACAGGACACCCCAAGGGACACGGTCGAATGCCTTCTCCAAGTCCACAAAACACATGTAGACTGGTTGGGCAAACTCCCATGCGCCCTCAAGTATCCTTGAGAGGATCAAGAGCTGATCCAGTGTTCTGCGACCAGGACAAAAACCGCATTGTTCCTCCTATATCTGAGGTTCGACTAGCGGACGAACTCTCCTTTCCCGCACCCTGGCATAGACTTTCCCAGGGAGGCTGAGGAGTGTGATCCCCCAGTAGTTGGAACACACCCTCCGGTCCCCCTTCTTAAAGATGGGGACCACCACCCGGTCTACCAGTCCAGGGGTACTGCCCCTGACCTCCACGCAACATTGCAGAGGCGTGTCAACCAGGACAGTCCTACAACGTCCAGAGCCTTCAGGCGGACCTCATCCACACCAGGGGCTCTGCCACCAAGGAGTTGTTTAACTGCCTCAGTGACCTCGCTCCCGGAAACTGGCGGGTCATCCCCAGACACTGCTTCCTCCTCGGAAGACGTGTCAGTGGGATTAAGAAGGTCTTCGAAGTATTCCTTCCACCGCCCGACAATTTTCTCAGTCTAAGTCAGCAGCACTTCGCCAGCACTATACACAGTGCAGGTATAGCACCGCTTTCCCCTCCTGAGACGCCTGACGGTTTGCCAGAATCTCTTTGAGGCAGTCCGAAAGTCTTTTTCCATGGCCTCTCTGAACTCCTCCCACACCCAAATTTTTGCTTCACCCACTGCCCAAGCCGCATTCTGCTTGGCCTGTCGGTACCTGTCAGCTGCCTCCGAAATCCCACAGGCTAACCAAGCCCGATAGGACTCCTTCTTCAGCCTGGTGGCTTCCTTCACCTCTGGTGTCCACCATTTGGTTCGGGGATTATCACCACGACAGGCACTAACCACCTTGCGGCCGCAGCTCAATGCAGCAGCTTCGGCAATTGAGACGCTGAACATGGTCCATTCGGAAGCTCTGCCGGAGGTGTGCGTTGAAGATCTCACGGACTGGGGCCTTTGCTAGGCGTTCCCAGCACACCCTCACTACGCGTTTAGGTGCACCGGGTCTGTCCAGCGTCCTCCCCCGCCACGTGATCCAACTCACCACCAGGTGGTGATCAGTTGACAGCTCAGCCCCTCTCTTTACCCAAGTGTCCAGAACATATGGTCGCAGGTCTGGTGATACGATTACAAAATCGATCATCAACTTGCGGCCTAGAGCGTCCTTGTTCGAACTCTTATGTTCGAACAAGGTGTTCGTTATGGCCAAACTGTGATTTGCACAGAAGTGCAATAACAAAACACCGCTCGGGTTCAGATCAGGGAGGCCGTTCCTCCCAATCACGCCCCTCCAGGTCTCGCTGTCGTTACCCACGTGAGCATTGAAGTCTCCCAGTAGGACAACAGAGTCTCCAGGTGGAGCACCTTCCAGCACCCCACCCAGGGACTCTAAGAATGCTGGGTACTCTGAACTGCCACTCGGCGCATAAGCACAGATGACAGTCAGGACCCATTCCCCGACCCTAAGGCGCAGGGAACAAACCCTCTCATCCACCGGGAAGAACCCCAACGTACAGGCAGCAAGCCGAGGGGATATTAGAATACCCACCCCAGCCCGCCGCCTCTCACCTGGGGCAACTCCAGACTGAGACAGAGTCCAGCCCCTCTCCAGGAGACTGGTTCCAGAGCCCAAGTCATGCGGAGAGGTGAGACCGACTATATCTAGCCGATACCCCTCGACCTCACGCACTAACTCAGGCTCCTTTTAACTAATCGATAATAATTTTGAAACCATTGCCCTTAATACATTCATGGTAATAACCACTGACAGTTAAGACAGTAGTCAATAGTATCCAGCAATTTAATTAAATGAACATATCCTTGCTACTTCATTTGTTGATTTGCTGTTCTTATGTTTCTTAACCATTTTACTAAATGCCATGATCCAAATTTCAGGGTAATTTTGACAAAATAAAATAACTGTATTAAACACACTACCAGCCTGCCCAAGAAGAGAAATCTCTGGGTGTATCCTGGGTCTGCACTGGTGCCTTCTTGGTCAGTCCCATCTCTTAAACTAGTTGCTTTTTGTGTTGAGGAGTAGGCTCTCTGAGCCTTTCACAGATGACCAACCTCCTCACCCTCTCACTAAGGGAGAACCCAGATATACTTTAAAGGAAGCTTGTATCGATAATAATTGGTTCAGTGATTACCCACAGGTGAGGGTCAAACAGTATATCACCTTAAAAACTGACAGCTTCAAGGTCAGGTCTCTCTTCACAGCAGACCATTACTGTCCACATTATTGCGACACAGCACCAGTCCATTAGTCTCCAGTTCAACTCTCCATTCAATCATGAACAAGAACCCAAGAAACATCAACCTTTCCATTTCAGCCAGCAACTCCTCCCTTAACTGGAGTGGCCACTCCACCGCTTTCCAGCTAAGAATCGTGGCCACTTCACACTTTAGGTCATGACTCGATGAAGCCAACAGAAGCCATAACATTTGCACAAAAAAGAGATCCTGAAACCACCAAACCCTCTACCTTTCACACCTTGGATGCCCCTTGAAATTCTAACCATAAATATTATGTGCATAATATGTCACAAAGAGCAGCCATGCCTGCACTCTTTGGCAAGAAACGTGGGGGTGAGAAATGACTAGAAACAGGTAAAGCTAATCAGCAATAACAGGTACTCGCCTCATGCTACACCTAGGTATACTGGCATGTGACAGGGGGAGCAAACAGTTGCTGCTTTCCTGTCTGTATTTCTGAAGCAAAGCAAACACCTTTGATCTTCAAGCTGAGCTTTGAGCAGTCAATAGGTGAAGTTTTTCCTCACTCCTAGTCATAGTCATGTGCACAATAATATAGCACCATCAGTTCTCCTTTCTCCTGATAACCAGGGCATGATTGCCAGCATTCTGGTAACTTCCACTCATACAGATAATGAATACAACACTGACATGTGATTCTTTGTTCTTTAAAATGACTGACAGAGTGCCCTTGTTTTACTCTGACCTAGGATCCATGGCAACTATAAACTTAATAAATACTTCAGCTTTGGGGTGCTTTTGACTGGAGTTCCATGGGACCCAGAAACATTAGCATTTTAAAACCACTAATGAAAACAGTCTCAACTTATTTAGTTGAACAATATAATGTGATTTCTTTCGCATTCAACATAATATCATTCATTTTTAATATGGAAATATTCTAAAGATGTCTGTCCCTCACTATTAAAATGTGATGGGCAGCATTTTGATTTTTCATCTTCTAAATCTGGGTGCAATTCAGGCTTCAGACCTTCGTTTAAGGTCCTTTGCCCACTCCATACAGTACATCTGCAACACTGTAGATAGCTGAGCACCTGACTGTGATGGAAGCCAGATAACATCATCTTTGGTACACTCAATATTTCTTAAACCAGTGGGGATCCAGGCATCAAATGACTTACATCCCAGCTTATTATCAGTGATGTGCAAGTGGCAGAATGAACAATTCAGATCCAAAAGTCTTTACTTTGGAGACTATTTTTTCCCAATCTAGACTGTCTGAACACCTAAGCTGGCCCTGCCTTGGAAAATATGTTTGCCGGTAACTGACTAAAAAATATTTTTGACTCCTGGATCCTGTTGGTACTTTGCAGTATGTCATTAGAGCTGACAAGAACTCCAAAAACATGGATGAAAGATCGCAGACCTTTAACAGCTCCAGAGATCATGGGCTTTGTGTATCAAGTAAAGATTTTGTTGCTTGAATCAGACACCACCACATACCATCTGCTTGGCAGCTCATCTGCTTTTCTTCTTCTCCTCCTCCTACTCTTCACCTCACCCAGACTAGAAGCAAAGTAGGCCGAGGACTTAAGGAAGTCCCTCAAGTTATCTCAGCAGTACGGAAATATACAAACCTCCCACGTTTTAATAATGGCTGCTTCTTTATAACCTGCTGTGCATGTGAAAAGTTACATTTTTTGGCAGAGTCTCTACCTACCACTGAGCTAAATTATGAATCACTTGCTAATATTTGGAAATATATTATTAAAAGGCTGCACAATAATTTATTTTTGGCTGTGTGTGTATATGTGTGTAATCTTCAAGTGCTGGTATACTGAATTTGTAAATGATCTTTGTTTACACTCCCAGTGTTTGTATTAACATTCAATTTTTGCATTAATGAATATGAATGTGGTCGTCCAAGTGTTGCTTAACTCACACAGTCTTTTCATTAGCTGTGCTGCTGTCACAGACAAATGAGAAAATCCTGCTCTGCTCATATCTGCACTCTGGAAAAGTAGCTTTTAATACAGATTGCACACTTCATCAGTGAAATTGTTTCCCTTTCTGTTTTAATGTGCAAGATTATGCTAATCAAAAGCATAACGTGTATGAAATGTCAAAAATAGAATCAGGAAATTAAAAGAGAAAATAAAGTAACAAGAACTGTAGTTTTAGTGCTCAGTTGCTTCAGATATTGTCTACACAGAGAAACTCTGACTACAGCTAGTCATCACTAAAGATTGGTATTGTCAAATTCCTTTGTAGTTATCAGTTGGTTTCAGCACTAATGCCAATATCTTACTTCTTGTCTGTTAAATCCTAAACTTGCCTCATGGTCTTTTTGAGTCCTACAAAATCAACAAGATCCACAAGTCCCATAACATTATAATCACATTTAATTTCTATACATAACTGTGCATTACATTTTGGCACCAATTAATTTCTATCCATTATTCTATATGTTATCAATAGACCTTCATAGTAAGGTCTTTATAGGTCGGCTGCTGTCTGCCTCAATCAGTTGGGATGAGAAGAGAGGAGAGCATGAAACAGACACATCACTAATGCTGTAGACTAAATCATATTTGAGTACTGTCCAACTGGTTGTTAAAGAGATTGTTCAGTTTCTTTGAAGAGGGTTTTTATGAGGGTACTTCTCCACACTCAGTGCATTACCCTCAGTTGTTCGGATGCCTTTGGCTTTTGTAAAACAGAAAATAAAATACCTTTTTTTTTGTTGAAGGTATTTTCTATCAGCAAAATCTGAAATAAAACTTTCTCTCACTCTCTTTCTTTGTCTCTTTGCTGCTCCATGCCTCTGTGGTGCTGAAAGAAACATGACAAGCAGCTGCTGCATGTCATCTTTTTTATTAATGTTGGTCTTACTCTTATTGAAAACAATAATGATTACAAAGAAAGCAAAATGAAGTGCTTTACAAAATTTCTTTCTGCTGTTTCAGACCACTAAAAAGACACAATTGGGTGGTTTATATGATGCGCACTGGGAGCATTTTTCTTGTATGGTATGCGGACTGGAGGAGCAAGAAATCAAATAGAGATGACCTAAAATCTTTGATTCTGACGCTGAAGCACCTAGAGATTTTAGCATTTAAAAAAAAATCCTAGCCAGTGATCATATGTTTTGAAAAGGGAGACATTAACAGCTGGATCTATTGAAGAGAAGACTTATTGCAATCTAGGCTTAGTACAATAGAATACAACACACTTAATATTTTGTGTGTATTGTATTATGATTGCAAACATCTCGAAACATAAAACCCAAACAAAGAAAGAAAAATCACCACATTTAAATGCCCGTTCACTGTGCAGATATTTTTCTGCTAAGACTGGTGATGACATCTCACAATTGCCAGTTGTCATGGAAATGCAACACGCTTTCCGTGTGCACCTAGCAGTCAGAAATAGCATCTGTCAGAACCAGTGATGGACTGATTTTCCAGTGAAAATACAGATTAAACACAGTCTGAGCCCACTAAAAATGTTCACATAACTGCCTGAAAAACCTTTCTGTCATAGCCCAACCTTACATTCTGACAGATATGCAGCACACACACATAAATAAATAAAGTTAAACATAAATATACTATTTAATAGTGGGAAGAATTTTTTGAATCCTAACATAATCCAGATAAAAGTCTGTCTATTATATTTTTATGTCCAAACCTCACAAACTGCTTAGATTAAAATTTGGAAAAAAATTGCAATACCTGAGAAAGTAGAAATCCACTGTCATTCTTTTCTCAGTTGAAAGTTGTTTAAAATATATTTTTATATTGATTATTTCTTCTTAAATTTTTCATTCGTTTTGTGCGTCTGTTGTGAAATATGTTGATATTTTTAGTCTGATTTCTATGCTTTTCCAGTCCACTCTCTCAGTACAAACAAACAAAAGATTCCACAGCCTTGACTGCTTAGAAAATGCTGATAAGGACAACAATGTTTTCCTGAAACAGGACGGGCTAGATACCGTATCAGTGGGAAAAAAATGAACACCCTATCTGCTGCTTTTCTTCTGGTTTGTCATCCTGATTTCTTTGCAGTAGTGGAATCCATTTCGCTTAACCTCCCAGGGTTTGCTGGGGGCTTCATCAGCACTTCACCCAAGGACACATGCAGTTATTACTGGACATACATAACTTGACAGAAGACTAGGACGAGGCGCTCAAATATTCTCCACCGATGCACTTCTGAACACCCAGACGACAACAACCACACAGGGCCTGAAACCAAGGAACATTTTCCCCCAGGAAGACAATTATTTTTAGCTACTTCCCCCAACAGTGTAAGTAAAATGCTAATCTTCATCCAGCATCTCTTTGAAATGCAAAGGGGTGAGGTGGATTATTTGTGGCCACATAGCTGTAGTCTTAAATCCTGTTAATTCTGCAGAGAAGCCCTCACTGCAATATTGGATGCCCGAAAGATAAATAAACACGTTGTGGTGGTGTGTCGCCGTATTACAACGTGTCTGAACCCTTAGAACCTACTGCCCTACCCCCCAATCCCCCGCTCTCCATGTTTCTACTAATGACAACAAAGGACAATTGCAGGGTCCTAATTTGATGTCCACAGTTTGTTAATAATATGCTTGGCCTCTGCTGCAGTGACACAGCATTCAGCACTGCCATTTGATATGGAAATGTATTATATGTTTATGCGCACATACATATTTTCATTTCAAAGGAGCAGCAGCAAATGTATGAAACCAGTCCAGCATTTTGGAAAAATGGGTCACTGCTGCTAAATGTTGATAGTGCTACTTTGCCCCCCAGTGGCACATGTACTCAGTGCAGATGAGTGTTTCATAATCATAACCTTCAGGCTGTTGACTTTCAGAGTTGGGGGGATATAGATAGGCTCCATATATGCTCTAATAAGATATGTGGATTTAATTTCATACAAACATTTTTTTTGACATACTACAAATCTGTCTTTCTGTCTCGACTACAGTCTTGCGGTTGGAATTGAAGGATAAACAGTTTTTTTCATCACACATCTTTTTGCTCCAATGAGTCATTTCCAAGCTGCTGTAACGGATGACTCACATGTTAAATTTACTTGGCATACCATCTCAGGAGCTGCTGTTAAACCTACTCTCTTTTTTTCAGTGTATCTGCTAAAAAATGTATGTTTTATCGCATCCTCACAGGTTACCAGGCTTTGGGTTAAGGCACATGTCCCAGGCAGGGGTGTATCTCCATATCAGATATATCCTGCAGTGGAGAACATAGAAAAATAATCCATTCACCGTGCCTAAAATTCAACAGGCTCTTCCAGTGACAGCAGGAATTGATGAGTCATTTTTGTGTATAAAATGAATTGGCTTGATATTTGCCTTGTAGATATGAAAACCTGCAGGAAACGACTTCCCTGTATATCACCTCCTTGGATAATTATAGCTTGAAGACTGCAGAAGCAGCACACAGTAAAGGATTTGGGATATTTAAACAAATGCTGGAGCCTGGCTGACAGAAACACATAGAAGCAGTTTATAATTCATAGTAGACTGTTTGGATAATTCTCATTTACTCTCCTTACCTTTTTTGTAATGCCACCAAACACTGTTGGCTATATTTCTATAGCAAGCTCCAAATAATGCTTTAATTATGAGGTGCATGAAAAGTGACCTTAGAGATCTATTTATTCAGTTGATGAATACATGGGTGTATTTGTTGGAAGGATCTTGCTGTGTTCAAATGTGCAGTGATGTATTATGGAAATTAGCAGTCGTCTCACAGATTTATTGTGACAAGTAACTTTAAAGTTGTCTAGTGCTTTTTCCTATGAGCCATTATATTAATAAAGACTTGACTCTTCTCTGCTTTGTCTGTTTTCATGTAAAGCATTTTGTCCATATCATTTATTTTATTATAGGGAACTCTGAGCTGCATTTCTTTCACAAATAGTGCTATACAAACCACGTGTTATCTTTTAAAGGATTTATCTGATTCAGCGTCCTTATACATAGCTTGTCATTTCCCAGACGTCCACAAAATAAATAAATGACGTTTTTAATATAAAATATATTAAAAAACGTAAAATAGGATTGAGTCTGATAATTAAAGACGTTGTATGTGAAGAGGATTTTAAATTTGTTTAATGGGGAGAGAGTGAAGAGCAGCCAATAAGAAGAAATATGCTCCTTGTTCCTGTTAGCACTCTTGCTGCAGCATTTTGAGTCAAATGAAAACTTTTCATTGCGTTTTTAGAACAGCCTGATAATAAGGAGGTAACATTGTCCAGCCTTAGAGATATTGATGCCACTGCTTTTGTTATTGCTATATAAATACAATTGAACTAAAATTAAATTCCAAGTAAGCACTCCTACATATTTGGTTACTGTGCGCATTGAACAGCACATTCTGACCAGAAATGACTCCTATAATTCCTTGCATCATTACTAGAGGCAAAGTTAAGTTTAATAACCTCAGTTTTATCTGAATTTAGAAGCAGGAATTTAGAGGTCATCGAGATCTTTATGATTTTAAGACATTCCTGCAGTTTAACTAATTGTTATATGTCACCTGGTATCATGGATAGATAAAGTTAGGTATCATGCATAAAAGTGCAGATAATATCCAGATGATACGTCTCAAAGAAAATGCATGCTGTGGCTTCTAATCTGGAAGGATAGTGTATAATGTATTAGTATAAGAACACATAGCTAAACATTTGATATAATCGGGTGTCATTACTGCTGATGTGAATTATTACTTTATGAATATATATATATATATATATATATATATTAGGGGTGCAACGATATTCGTATCGATATTGAACCGTTCGATACAGTGCTTTCGGTTCGGTACGCATATGTATCGAACAATACAATTTTTTTCAATTTTTTTTTTTTCAATTTTTTTTTTTGTGTCCCGTTTGGATCTATAGCCATCAGAATTGTTGTCTTGAGGCCAAGAAAGATGCCAAGAGGATTTATTTTAAGTGGATCATCATATTGGTCCATTTGATTGACCTTTATTATAATTATGAATTTATTTTATTTTCAGTTGCAAACGGGACAGACATGACTGTGGGATAGGACAGGGGGAAAGAATGAAAGAAAGAGGGGGAGAGAAATAAAGAAAACCAAAGGGGAGAAAAAAAAAAGAACAATACAAAATTTGTAATTTATTTTATCAACTTTCCTTCTGACCATGCTGTCTGTGTTGAGCGCTCAGTGAATCTGCATTTGACTCCTCCGCCTAGGCTCGAGAGTGCAGCCTAGGCGGAGTAGTCGAACGCAGATTCACTGAGCACTCAACACAGACAGCATGGTCAGAAGGAAGAGTGCAGGGCAAGCTAGCGAGACAGAAGTGGACCTCCCCACCCTCATTCAGATCTGGCGTTTGGAATTATTTTGGTTTTCATGTGACGTATGACCCTGAAGGTAAGCGAGTCATGGACTAAAGTAAAACAGTATGTTGGATGTGCCATGCAATGCTCAATTACATGGGTGGGAGCTAGTGTGTTAGCGCAGTTAGCTCGTTAACGTGTTGGCCGTCTAGCCCCTCTGTATAGGGTAGCTCGTTAACGGAGATTTGCCGTGTTGTGGCGTTAAGGTTATTTCAACAAGATTAACCTGAAAGCACTAGTGGGAACACAACGAATATGACTGCACATTTACACCGACATCATCCTAGTGCAAAGACAAAAACAACAAGCATGCATGCTACAAACTTTAGCCGAGTCATTTAGACAGCTGTTAGCACAGGATTCTCCTTATGGAGACCTGATATGTTTAATATGCTGCTGAGAATATAGCCCAGAAGAAGCGTATAGTATAGCTTTTATTTTGGAAAGAGACATTTCTCTGTAATAAACTCTCTTTTCCAAAGATGAGTGATTCCTCAATCAGATACAGGGCTCGCAATATCGCTAGCCCGACGTCCCGGGGCTATCTCTGCCCTGCCTGTCGGGCTATTGTAGGAAGGAAAAATATATGTCAATGCTTTTGCATTCTTTCAGAAATGTAGCTGGGTAATTATGTCATTGGGTGAGCCACTGTCAATATGTGACATATTGAAATCGTGTTTGAATTTGCGCTTGTTTTTTTGCTTTCACTTTGCAATCGCGCGAACTGTGTATAGAGAGCGACAGCACTGATCTGTGAGTGATGATAATTTGTGCACCAATTCCTCTGACATCGTCTTATTAATTGTTAGCTTACTATGCAAACATGACAAGTGAAATCTCCCGCAGCTTAAACATGTGAGAGGTTGATCGCGCAGAGAATCGCTGAGCTTATGTGAGTGCGGCAGGATATATATTTCACTACGATGACCTGGATGATTGAGAACCTTCACAGACAGATATATATTTTAGTTCTGCTGAGCCAAATAAGACAGGTCAGGGTGAAGAAGTGACAGCCAAAGAAAAGCTTACCACAAAACGGAGAAGTTATGACAAATGAGACTATAAGGCAAAAAGAAAGTGCAGCTTTATGGTTTCATGGACAAAAGAATTTCTGTGGCTGCAATATGACGAGCTAAAAAACAACACGCACAAGGGTTAGGGTTAAATTTAAAAACTGTACTTTTGTGTTAAAATATATATTTATAATTTTAATAAATGACAAATTAAAAAGGCATGAACATTTTTTTTTTGTATCGAAAAAATATCGAACCGTGACACCAAAGTATCGAACCGAACCGAACCGTGAATTTTGTGTATCGTTGCACCCCTAATATATATATATATATATATATATATATATATTTTTATATATATATATATATATATATATATATATATATATATATATATACACGGTGCCAATAGAAACAGGAAAAAAAATCCTGGGTCTTTGTTTTTTGTTGTGTTACGACCCTGGCCATAATGTGTCTTGGTGGCTGTTTCTTGTTCTGTCTGTGTCTTTAAGTCTCTGCAGGTCCCTGATTGGATAAGCTGATGGCTGCTGATTGGTCCCCTGATCATGTGGTTGCTTTCAAAATCCCTCACCAGCAGTTGTCCCAGGGCAGCCACTGACAGCAGCAGCAGACCTGACCCTGGCTTCCAAAACCTGTGACTTTTATGTTTGAGATTCTCGTGACTTACCGAGCTTTGTATATAGTGTGTACATTAGTTTTCACTTGTAAATACCACATTGTAAATAGCCTTATTATTTTTCCTTGTACTGTTTTCTCCTGTTTATTTCTGTTAGGGAGTAGGTGTAGTGTTTGTCTTTTGTTTGGTTTTTGTTTCACATAGAGTTTTAGATAGCACCTCCTCACCTGACTTAGCTTGTTTTGTTTGTTATTTTGGCCTTTGTTCACCCCGGAGCTTCATTTTCAGTGTAGACAAATAAACCACCGTTCACTAAGAAATTGGTTTTTCTGTGTATGGTTTTGGGGCCCAGGGCGGGGTCACTTCCTTTTTTAACTCTTAGTATTTAGTATTTAGTATTTATTTATTTATTGTCATTGTCAAGAACAATGAAATTGCGTTTGGGGCTTCCATACAACCCCAAAAAAAAGAAGAAAATAATAAATACCCCTTAAAACCCAAGTGTACATATTTAACCCAGTGTGACTCCAATGCAATAAGACAATCCTTAGCAATAATGTTCGTAGAAATTCAGACAAAGACCTGAGAAACATGACAAAATACAACAATGCAACCCATTCAATATTATTGTACTGTGAGATATGATATCAGATATGATAGTTATCTATTTAAGAAAGAGGGGGGGGGGGCAGGAGGGGGAAGAGAATAAAGATATGATGCACCAATGCAGACCAGTTCATTGCTATTAAGAAGTTGGATATGGATATTGTCCGTGAGAGGGGGGCAGAGAGTTCAGGAGCCTCACAGCCTGTGGATACAGGCTGTTGGCCAGTCTGGATGTTCTGGCCTGTATAGACCTGTACCTTCTCCCTGAGGGCAGCAGATGGAAAAGGTGGCACGCAGGGTGATGTTGGTCCCGCAGGATACTGTGCACCCTCCTCAGACAGCGAGTGGGGAAGATATTACTGATCTCTGGCAGACTTGTTCCAATAATTCTGCCAGCTTCTTTCACCACCCGCTGGAGTGCTTGCTGATCGGCCTTGGTGCAGCTGGGGAACCACACTAGAAATCCATACGTCAGAACGCTGCTGATGGCACAGTTGTAGAAGTTCAACATCAGAGATCTGGGAATGTGTGCGCTCCGCAGTCTCCTCAGGTAGTAGAGGCGCTGTTGGGCCTTCCGTACAACTGAGGTGATATGGTTGCCCCAGGACAGGTCCTCGGTCACAGTTACCCCCAAGAATTTAAAACTGCTCACCCTCTCCACCACCTCACTGCCAATGAAGAGAGGCAGATGGTTGTTATGACCCCTCTTCCGGAAATCTACAATGATCTCCTTGGTCTTTTTGGTGTTTAAGACCAAGTTATTGTCGTGGCACCATGACTCTAGTTGTTGCACCTCTGTCCTATAGTTTGTCTCATCATTGTTGGATATAAGTCCGAGCACTGTAGTGTCATCTGCAAACTTAACAATGAGATTGGACGCGCAGGAGGAAATACAGTCATGGGTGAAGAGAGTGTATAGCAGAGGGCTCAGAACACACCCCTGAGGGGCACCGGTGTTGACCACAAGGGTGGAAGAGGTGTTCTTACCCACTCTGACACTCTGTCTACGGTTAGTGAGGAAGTCCACAATCCAGTTGCACAGAGAGGAGTTAAGTCCCAGTTGGTGGAGTTTGGGACGGAGTTTGTATGGCCGGATGGTATTAAAAGCCGAGCTGTAGTCTACAAAGAGGAGCCGTGCATAGTATGTTACGTTCCTGTACCCCTAGACTGGGGCGTAACATAAAGTGGGGGCTCGTCCGCTCTTTTCTTTTGCCATTCTTTTTGCTCATTGTGTTTTGTAGGCTGCCTACAGTTTTTGGTTGGCAGTTTTCTTGTAGTCTTGGGGGTAAGCTATCCACAATGACTTTTGACGTGGATGATTTTGCACTGCAACCCACCATGGATAAGTTGGATCGATGCACAAAGGCAGATTTGTTGTTGGTGGCAAATTTGTTTAATGTTAGTGTGCCTTTGAATGCTAAAAAGGCAGAAATTAAGCAGTGTCTGACAGCACAGCTGTTGGAAAAGGGGGTAATTGCAAAGTCGAAACCTTGGCCGGTTGATGCGACTGGAGGTTTGGTGGTGGATGTGGGAGCAGAAGCTGCTGCAACCATCCCACAAGCTGCCAGTGGACGGGTGACGCCAGGGGCGGAGGCTCCTGCTGCCATTCAGGTCCCAAGCGTTAGCCCAGCCGCACAATTAGCAGGATTGGTTACAGAGGATCTCAGGCTCGCCCTTCGCCTGAAAGAGGTGGAGCTTGAGGCGAAAGCCAAAGAAGTTCAGCTTATGCATTTCCGCATAAGGGCTATGGAGCTGGATCCCTCCAGACAACGCATTGTTACCTCTACCCCTGTGAGTAAAATTGTGAGTAAAGCTTCTGATTCATTCTCCTTTGACCAGTGTGATGCAAGCAAGCAAATTGCTTTAGTGCCACTTTTCAGAGAAAGTGAGGTTGACTCTTACTTTTATGCCTTTGAACGCATCGCAACTACTTTAAAATGGCCCAAGGATGTGTGGAGTTTGTTGTTGCAGTGTAAATTGGTGGGGAAAGCGCAGGAAGTTTGTGCAAGCTTATCCATTGATGACAGTCTGGATTTTGAAATTGTGAAATCCACTATTTTAAGGGCTTATGAGCTAGTTCCTGAGGCATATCACCAAAGGTTTCGGTCATGTGAAAAATCTGCCAGCCAAACAAGGTTTTTTAACAAGGTTGGGCATTAAACTCCTTTAAAAATGAATATTGATGTTTTGTGTTTCATGTTTATGTGTCAATAGCCATAACTATTGTTTAAAACAAGTATCCATATACCTGTTTCTCACCTGTATAGTACAATCAACTAATATTCCATCAGTGAATCAGTTAAAGTGATTTGTTGGCTGCATTTGCACCTTATTTGCTGAAGCAAGGCAAGCTAGCTTGCACATAATAGTTAGGCATGTTAAAGATCTCTTCTTCAGGCTTGGAAGAATTGCTTTATTCCTTGCAGGCCATCCTGGGGGACTTTTCTGTGGCCTCAAGTAATTCAGAGACTGTCATGCATATAAAATGGAAAGTATTTTCATTAAGTGAATTTCAATTGTCATTCTTAATTTTTTTGAGAACTTGCAAAATGCAATCCTGTGTCTTACTAAGAATGGTAACACCTATTTTAAAAGAATTTCATTTGAATGAATTAACAAAATGTGTTTCAGTTGATTAAGTCCTTTCATTTGCATTTTCCATCCCACATACTGTAAGTCCTGAATATGACATATCCATCTGTTTTCAAATATGACATCTAATCTACACTATAGAAATATTCCGAGGCTATCATAAATACAAATAAATGTAAAATTTCTGCCTCAACATGACTGAGCACCTCATTAAGGAGGAAGAGAAAAAGAATCTGGGTCATAATATCTCACAGCTGGCAAGCAAACTCCAATTCAAGTGTTGACAGTCTGGAAGGTTTGCATAGAGAAGAGCTATTACTATGAAATTACTAAAACAAGCACAGTCTACTGGAATGAAGTAGGAGTTTATTTAACAAAATAAATATTGCTTGGCATTTATCATTTCATCTGGGGGTTAAAATTTGAGCAGCGATGATAATCTTGTTTTGCTGAATTGTAGCAACAGTACAAACAAGCAGGGGATTAGTAATCCCTGTTGGAGATTTCTTCCCCCAGGGTAGACAACTAGTCATTGGCACCTGAGGCAAGGGCTTGATTTCTGAACAGTAAACACTGATGCTTTGCTGCCGAAAGAGCCACAGCATGTCTGGACAATATTTCATATTGATAATGGTGTTTCGTGGCGCTTGAGTAAATGGAGTTGGATATTGCAGGTGATGGCATGAGGTGACCTTATCAAACTGTGATAAGCTGGAAATGGGAAACTGAAATCAAAATGCCATCGTGGTGAGGGAGGCAGGATCCATCTGCTTCTCTTCATATTGGCCCCAGTAAGAAGGAAGAAAAAGGAAAAAGAAGTGCTTTGTTCGAAGGTAGATAGTATGACATGGTCTTTGCCTTGACAGTGAAGTCAGCATGATTCATTCTGTAGCTTGCACTCACTGAGTTGTATTCCTTCTTTATAGACTGGCCCAACATTTTAAGCAATTCTCAGTGAAGTCGATCTTCAGCTGTGATCGCTCAGCCTCAGCTAATCAAGTGGCATGTCATGGCTTCTGAGGAGTGGAGTTGTGTTAGTCAGGGCGGGGTTATTGGCATTCAGGTAGTTACAAACAGCAATTTGGATGTAATTAGGTTTTAATGGCACCTGATCACTCAAATACCCAAACATGCAAAAGCTCACAAGTGTTAGTGCACGCATGCACACACACTAACTGACAGAAGAAGAACCAAATCATTAATAAAAATACATTCTCTCTACGTCTCTGGGCAACAACTACGGTCAGCACAAGTTGAGAGTCTTTGCAGAAGTGAGTGAATTTTAAAATAGCAAGATGAATATCAAGAGAGACCGAATGAATCGGAATAAAAATCAGTCTGTCTCTCTAAAGACACACACACAAACAAGACATAGTTACCAGATCTTACAGTACCCTTAGAGGCAAATCTTGTCTGCAGTAATGAAGACACAAAAAGATTTCTTACCTGGAAAGAAAGAAAGAGTGCAATAAGTTTGGGAACTGGCAAGACAGAGTTCTTGTAAACAGGGCTGCACTTCATTTTTGCACAGAGTAGTTTTTAAAACTTTGAGGACATTATTGTTATAATGCAGCAGCAGCTGCTTCAAGTGTGTTGATGTTAATCCCTCCCAGAGACAGCATCATGCTGACTGATGATGCATCACACTGCATCACAGAAAAGTCTGGGAAATGTCTCTCTCATTTTTAATTACCCATCTCACTTTCATTATTTGAATACTCAGCCATTTCAATTTATTCCATTATCACCTCAAGGAGAAAGCACACTAATCCCGAAGCCTGTGTTTGTGTACAGCCTGTGAGTATTTAAGCATGGTCCCTCTCTGGCCAGTTGCAACATGCTGTCCCAGCAGATGTCAGTGTTGCTATTTTTAAAGCTCTGTATATAGCTAAACAAAAAGGAACCAATGTTTATCTGAGTAGCTTGGCAAAATGCTTTCAATGGTACAAATACTTTCAAATTACAGACACATATGCTAAAGAACCAGTATTCTAAGTGTATGAACAACAACTTTATGAGCAAATATGGTAAAGAAGGAGATCACGATAAGGAGGCACAAACAGCAAGAGAGGCAGTTCCATACAGCAAGCTCAATCTTTTTTATAGGGAAGCCAATAAGAGAAGGTTTAATTAAATAAATGTAATTTCAGAGGGAGTTTGTGTGCTTGTTAGAACAGCATAGTTATTAAATGCTGCTGTATTGATAATCTACATTATGAAGGATTGTATTTGATGCAATTTTCAGAACTCTTTAAGCCATAATGTCTCTGTGTGAATGTAGTCTATTAACATCTTTGTTTTTATATCAGCTCCAGTGTCAATTTTTATGTAGCATGAAATGAAAATTTTCTTCACATATATATATATATATATATATATATATATATATATATATATATATATATATATATATATAGATAGATAGATATAGATATATATAGATATATATATAGATATATATATAGATATATATTGCCTGTAGTGCTGCATTATTGGTCCCCTCCAACTACTGACCAATAACCTGCCTCAGTACTACATGGAAGCTCCTGTCAGGCATCATATCGGCTAAGATGAACAGGCACATGGGTCAATACATGAGCGGGACACAGAAAGGAATTGGCAAGAATACCAGAGGCGCAAAACACTAGCTACTGGTAGACAGAACAGTCAGCCGAGACTGCAAGACCAGACTGACCAACCTGTGCACTGCCTGGATTGATTACAAGAAGGCCTATGACTCAATGCCCCACAGCTGGGTACTGGAATGCCTAGAATTGTACAAGATCAATGGGACCCTAAGAACCTTCATCAGGAACTCAATGGGGATGTGGCGTACAACACTAGAGGCCAACTCCAAGCCCATAGCACAAGTCACCATCAAGTGCGGGATCTACCAAGGAGATGCTCTGTCCCCACTGCTGTTCTGCATAGGCCTGAACCCCCTCAGTGAGATCATTAACAAGACTGGCTACGGATACCGACTACGGAACGGAGCAGTTGTCAGCCACCTCCTGTACATGGATGACATCAAGCTGTATGCCAAGAGTAAACGAGACATCGATTCACTGATCCACACTACCAGGCTATACAGCAATGACATTGGAATGTCGTTCGGACTGGAGAAGTGTAGTCGGATGGTAACAAAGAGAGGGAAGGTAGTCAGAACTGAGGGGATTGAACTACCAGAAGGCAACATTGCAGACATAGAGGACAGTTACAAGTACCTGGGGATCCCACAGGCGAATGGGAACCATGAAGAGGTCGCTAGAAAAGCTGCAACCACCAAGTACCTGCAGAGGGTCAGGCAAGTCCTGAGGAGTCAGCTGAATGGTAAGAACAAGATCCGGGCCATCAACACGTACGCCCTGCCCGTGATCAGGTACCCTGCTGGGGTAATAGGCTGGCCAAAGGAGGAGATAGAAGCCACTGACATAAAGACAAGGAAGCTCCTTACCATGCATGGAGGGTTTCACCCCAAGTCCAGCACCCTGAGGCTGTACGCTAAGCGGAAGGAAGGGGGCCGGGGACTGGTGAGTGTCAGCACCACAGTCCAGGATGAGACAAAGAACATCCAAGAATACATTGGGAAGATGGCCCCAACTGACCGAGTGCTCAGTGAATACCTCAGGCAGCAGAAACCCAAGAAAGAGGAGGGAGACGAGGAACCATCATGGAAGGACAGGCCCCTGCACGGTATGTACCACCGGCAGATAGAGGAGGTGGCTGATATCCAGAAATCCTACCAGTGGCTGGACAAAGCTGGACTGAAAGACAGCACAGAGGCACTAATCATGGCAGCACAAGAACAAGCTCTGAGCACAAGATCCATAGAGGGGTCTATCACACCAGGCAAGACCCCAGGTGCAGGCTGTGTAAAGATGCCCCAGAGACAATCCAGCACATAACAGCAGGGTGCAAGATGCTAGCAGGCAAGGCATACATGGAACGCCATAACCAAGTGGCCGGCATAGTGTACAGGAACATCTGTGCCGAGTATAACCTGGAAGTCCCGAGGTCAAAATGGGAGATGCCCCCAAGGGTGGTGGAGAATGACCGAGCTAAGCTCCTGTGGGACTTCCAGATACAGACGGACAAAATGGTGGTGGCTAACCAACCGGACATAGTGGTGGTAGACAAACAGAAGAAGACGGCCGTAGTGATCGATGTAGCGGTTCCGAATGACAGCAATATCAGGAAGAAGGAACACGAGAAGCTGGAGAAATACCAAGGGCTCAGAGAAGAGCTCGAGAGGATGTGGAGGGTGAAGGTAACGGTGGTCCCCGTGGTAATCGGAGCACTAGGTGCGGTGACTCCCAAGCTAGGCGAGTGGCTCCAGCAGATCCCGGGAACAACATCGGAGATCTCTGTCCAGAAGAGCGCAGTCCTGGGAACAGCTAAGATACTGTGCAGGACCCTCAAGCTCCCAGGCCTCTGGTAGAGGACCCGAGCTTGACGGATAAACCGCCCGCAGGGGCGTGCTGGGTGTTTTATATGAAACAAAATACATCTACAAGCAAATACAATAATCAGTTACACAGCAGTGGGGAATAGATTCCATCACAGTAGATGTCTTTCTGAAGCTGTTTTAACTAAATTTTAAGGATAAAATTCATCCATTGTTATCTTCTTCAATTCCTTTTGCCAACACAGAGCACAGTAGCTACCTGAAAACTACACCCACAGAGGTTGGATTATCGTTAATAATTTTAATAAACGAGAAGGAACAGCTTGTAGAACTGGGTAACATATATAGATGAGAACCAGAAGGAGTGTGTTTATAGGTGTGGTCCCACTCCCAAAATTTAGATACTTTATCTCCAATTAGAGAAAAAGATACTCGGAACCATCTCACAGTCACAACATTATCTACAGCTACTTTCAGTACCAATAATATTTATTTAGACTTTTTTTTCTCCAGTTGATCTTCAGTAATTATTTCTTCAAAAGAATCAACATTTCTTTTACACCCCATTTCTACAAAACTCTATTAATCTGCTGTATGTACAACAGGCCATCAAGCTGGAGTAAACCATTACTTAAAAAAACATCACTTGACCCAGTTGTCTTAAGTAATTGTAGGGCAATCTCAAACCTTCATTTTATCTCAAAAATTCTTGAAAGAGTAGTTGTAAATCAGCTTAGTGAAGATTATAAATAATGGTGGACTCATGTCTGTGCTTGTCAGCAATTAGAGGATGCTATATATATTAAAGGTGCTGCGATGCAGTAGTTTGGATCATATTTATCCAATAGACTGCAATTTTTTCATGTAAATGGAGAGTCCTCTTCACACACTAAGGCTAATTAGGGAGTTCCACAGGATTCAGTGCCAGGACCAATCCTGTTTACATGCTTCTGTTAAACAGTATCATCAGAAGGCATTGCATAAATTTTTACTGCTATGCAGATGACACACAACTTCATCTATCCATGAAGCCAAATAGCACACAATAATTACTTAAATTGCAGGAATGTCTTAAAGACAGAAGGACCTGGATGACCTCTAATTTTCTGCTTCTAAATTCAGATAAACATGCCCCTGAAAATCCTAGAAATCTCATACCTAACCAGATTCTTTCTCTGGATGGCATTACCTTGGCCTCTAGTAACACCGTGAGGAACATTGGAGTCATTATTGACCAGGATATGTCCTTCAATGCACATATTAAACAAATCTTTAGGACTGCTTTCTGCCATTTGTGAAATATCTCCAAAATTAGAATCTGTATCAGAGTGATGCTAGAAAAATTAGCTCATGCATGTATGTAATGTAATTCATTATTATCAGGATGTCCTAAAAAAAATAAAATAAAATAAAACTCCCTGAAAATCCTTCAGTTAGTCCAAAATGCTGCTTCAAGAGTACTGACAGGGATTCGAAAGAGATAGCATCTTTAACCTTCATTGACTTCTCTTCATTGGCTCCCTGTTAAATCCGGTATTGCTCATAGGGGGTCATATGATTGTTGGGGTTTTCACTGTTTCCTTCCTTATTGCATGGGTATTTACCTTATAGTTTCAAGCATCTTGAGGCAACTGTTGTTGAGGCACTATAAAAAATAAAATTGAATTGAATTGAACTGAATTGAAAAGTGAAGTAGATAGCCTCAGAACATCTGCTATAAAGAAACTGCTGAGGTGTTCTGACTTGCACTTTGGTGCAATCAGTCTTTCACTGAAGGTGCTGTTGCTGATAATTTGCAGGGCATGATGTGGGTGTGTGGGGTGGATCATTCTTCTCTCTGCCATCTGCTGGCCCTCTTTACAAGTTTATCTACTCTGTCCCTGATTCCTGTGCAAATGCCTTCTCCCCAGAAGACCACAGCAAAAAATAGAGCACTGGCCACCACCCTATGTTAGACATATATAAATATAGTCCAGTTTTACATATAGCAAGTAGTGTAGAGTTGATGCCACAGTAAAATAAAAGAAAAAATATTGTCCAAAAGACTGAAACAACATGTCCAGTGGGGCAAAAAAGTATTTAGTCAGCCACCGATTGTACAAGTTCCCCCACTTAAAATGATGACAGAGGTCAGTAATTTGCACCAGAGGTACACTTCAACTGTGAGAGACAGAATGTGAAAAAAAAAATCCATGAATCCACATGGTAGGATTTGTAAAGAATTGATTCGTAAATTAGGGTGGAAAATAAGTATTTGGTCACCTCAAACAAGGAAAATCTCTGGCTCTCACAGACCTGTAACGTCTTCTGTAAGAAGCTTTTCTGTCCCCCACTCGTTACCTGTATGAATGGCACCTGTTTGAACTCATCATCTGTATAAAAGACACCTGTCCACAGCCTCAAACAGTCAGACTCCAAACTCCGCCATGGCCAAGACCAAAGAGCTTTCAAAGGACACCAGGAAAAGTATTGTAGACCTGCACCAGACTGGGAAGAGTGAATCTACAATAGGCAAGCAGCTTGGTGTGAAAAAATCAACTGTGGGAGCAATCATCAGAAAATGGAAGACATACAAGACCACTGATAATCTCCCTCCATCTGGGGCTCCACGCAAGATCTCATCCCGTGGGATCAAAATGATCATGAGAACGGTGAGCAAAGATCCCAGAACCACATGGGGGGACCTGGTGAATGACCTGCAGAGAGCTGGGACCAAAGTAACAAAGGTCACCATCAGTAACACACTACAACGGCAGGGAATCAAATCCCGCAGTGCCAGACGTGTTCCGCTGCTGAAGCCAGTGCATGTCCAGGCCCGTCTGAAGTTTGCCAGAGAGCACATGGATGATACAGCAGAGGATTGGGAGAATGTCATGTGGTCAGATGAAACCAAAGTAGAACTTTTTGGTATAAACTCAACTCGTCGTGTTTGGAGGACGAAGAATACTGAGTTGCATCCCAAGAACACCATACCTACTGTGAAGCATGGGGGTGGAAACATCATGCTATGGGGCTGTTTTTCTGCCAAGGGGACAGGACGACTGATCCGTGTTAAGGACAGAATGAATGGGGCCATGTATCGTGACATTTTGAGCCAAAACCTCCTTCCATCAGTGAGAACTTTGAAGATGAAATGAGGCTGTTGCTCGGCAACAGCCCCAAAACATCACTGCTCTCGAGAAGATCTGCATGGAGGAATGGGCCAAAATACCAGCTATTGTGTGTGCAAACCTGGTAAAGACCTATAGTAAACGTTTGACCTCTGTTATTGCCAACAAAGGTTATGTTACAAAGTATTGAGTTGTATTTTTGTTATTGACCAAATACTTATTTTCCACCCTGATTTACGAATAAATTCTTTACAAATCCTACCATGTGGATTCATGGATTTTTTTTTCACATTCTGTCTCTCACAGTTGAAGTGTACCTCTGGTGCAAATTACTGACCTCTGTCATCATTTTAAGTGGGGGAACTTGCACAATCGGTGGCTGACTAAATACTTTTTTGCCCCACTGTATATGTCTGACAACAAATTAAGAAAAAATGTACAGGAAATTGTTTCAGCTGTCTTGCAGCTGTCTTTTAAGGATGATCTGTATTTGGATGACCTGTAACTGTTTTGATGCAGTGCTTCTCCCAGTGTTTTTTTTTCCCAGTGTCATCCAAGTAATACATTGCAGGTCCTAAGAAAACACTTGAGACTAACCAGCAACGACCAGATGATTCTACGCATTGATCTTCATGGCAGACAGTAGGCAGTCTGACCTTCAGGGAAGGCAAAATTATGAAATTAGTCTGGCAGATGCTTGAGGCACCATCCACCTTTTGACAGGGAATTATATTAAAACAGGTGTAAGCATTGCCTCAGTGGGTAAACTGCCGATTTATAACTATATAATTAATTTTAAAATTGAAAAGAAGGTAATTACCATCCAAGCATGAAAGTGATACTGTATGTAGAAGCTGTTCATTACAAGAAAGGGAGGATTGTGGCTGGGGTTCGACATCATTATGTGCTTCCCTACACTGTCTCAACATTTAGGACTAAATACAGTTTTAAAAGAGATCTGGACTTCATGCAGTATAAATTTAGGTTTAATAATGAAAATAAAACTTTCTTATATACTTTATTTGATATTTTATTTAGTACGTGTCTGTCAAGCATATAAAGCACGAGTCTAATGGCACTAATAAGTACGGCACACTCACGCTAAATCTAAGAGTAAACTCTATGAAAAGAAGAGGAGAGACAAAAGAATTCAAACTAAATGGAAAATAATAACAAAAGATAAATATTGTTGACCTGGCCAACCATTTTCTGCTTCTATGCTGGTCCCAGTGGCTCTTCTTCTTCTCTTTTTTCTTTAGCACCTTAGGACAAATCTACATATCCATCCTCATAATTACATGTTATTTAACAGATGCTTTCTGCCAAATGTACACTTAAAAAAATGTATTACGTAGTCTGTCATGTTATGTTATTGTTTTTATTATTGTTGTTGTTGTAGTAATACTAAACAACTATTTTTTTCTCCCTAAAACAGTATCTATCTATATAATGAAACACACACAAACCCACAGCTCTACACTAGTTATAATGTACCTCTTCTGTTGTGTTTTATGTTGTGTTTTATGTTCCCCACTTTGTTACATTATCCTTGCATTATGTGGTATGTCAACTATATGTGTCACAAAAAAAGTGTTGGTATTAATGTTTTGTAATGAAAAAAGTGTATGTTGCACATTTAAAGAGCAGCCATGTGATATGTATTCTAACCACTTGGCTAATATTACCTATCTACCACACTGTTGCTAATCCTACAAAAACATTCATGGCAATTGTAGGTATACTGAAAATAAAAAAATATATTCACAAGATAGAGTTTTACTGGCAAGCATGACTCCATTTGTTAGCATATCTTTCCCAACTGAGTGATGCCTGATGACTCATGTACCCTCCATCAAATTGAAAGACAAATCACTCCTTTCAAGAAAATGTAAGGTATTACATGCTGCCACCGATGTAAACTGAAGGAGAGTTATATTTTAAGTCACTTTTATGGTTTGTGGAGTGGTGATGAGCAATCAATGGAAAGTGAAGGCTATGCAGGTTTTGCACAGCCTTTACTTTCCATTGCCTTGCAGCCTTGCCATTTAATTTATATGTATGTATTGATGTATTCATTGGCACTTTATGAAAAGAATTTAAATAATCTCAATTGAATGGAATATAAAACTCTTCCGATCATAATATTGGAGCTTGGATTAATCGGTAATCAACTCCTCGCTTACTTCCTGCGTCTCCTCTGATGCATTTTCTGCCTCTGTTCATCTCCATCGTTGTTCCCTTACTGTCAGACAGCCCCACCCAATCCCCTTTGAGTAACCTGATTGGCTGAGGTTCTTCCTAGCGCTGCATTCTGATTGGTCTGCTGCGTTTCACCTTCCACTTTTTTTTTTTCCTTCATTTTAACACGTGACCCTGTGAGGTTAGACAGCTAGCGAACAAATAGAAGAGGTCTTCCACACAAGGCTTGACTTTCTTGTTTTTATGTAACTAGAACATGAGAAAAAATGAAAATGAATCGCTGGTTAACACACATCTTAATAACAACTTGCCGATTAGCCTAGCTTAACATGTACATTACATCAGCATACAGTTCGCTCCATGTAAACACACATAACGACTGTCTCTACACATGTCAATACTCACAAAGACGAACGTTTTCCGAGGTGCGAACGTGTAGAGCACTCTTAGCGTGAACATGAACTAGTCCCTATTTAATAACTGCCGGAGCACTTTTTCACGACATCATAAACGAAAGGGTACATCAAAGATAGGTTAGTGAACAGAGCGCTCCCTCGCTCCATTTCCGCACATAGGATACAAAGATCTCTTGTGGCAATGATGTCTCACTCTGAGCTTATTTATCACTCTGCTTATGTAGCTCAATCAGCACACACACCAACCGCTGACTTTTGACTCAAGGGCATAACACTCCCCGCTTGATATACACACATTATATCACAATAAACATCAATACAACATATTCAAACATCATCTAGCATTGAAGAATATTCATTCAGTCTCTGCAAGCAAAACAACAATCTCTGAAACTGGTCTGAGAAACATTTTAACAGTCCCATCTTTTACAGTCCGCACTTCCACTTTTCGGACCTTCTTGTCGCTGCTGGGGAATGTTTTTACTATTAGTCCCATGGGCCATTCGTTCCTGCTGGCTTGGAGGTCCTTTAGCAGGACCACATCTCCTATTTTGACATTAGGTCTAGTCTCTGTCCATTTTGCACGACCTTGTAAGGTGGATAAATACTCTCCCTTCCACCTTTTCCAAAAAGTGTCAGCGAGGAGTTGAACATGTTTCCATTGTTTCCCAAACAGCTGCCCTGATGAGAAGTTCCCAAGTGGGGCGGACACAGCACTCATCTTCTGCGTTAGTAGCACTGCTGGAGTGAGTACTGCAGGACTGTCAGGGTCGGTGGATATGGGGACAAGAGGCCTTGCATTAATAATTGCCATCACCTCGGCCATGAAGGTGCACAACACTTCATGAGTAAGACGTGTTTGTTCAGTTCGTAACAACATTGCATCCAGAATGCGCCTGGCAACGCCTATAAGGCGCTCCCACGAGCCTCCCATATGAGACGCATGAGGGGGATTGAAAGTCCAAACGCACCCTCTCTCTTGCAGGTACTTTCCTACTGCTTTGTTTCCTGAGTTTAGGTCTAATTCCTTACAAGCGCCCACAAAATTCGTGCCTCTGTCCGAGCGCAGAAACTTGGCCGGGCCCCGAATAGAGAAGAGCCTTCTTAATGCATTGATAAAACTATCAGCAGACATAGTCTCTATCAGTTCGATATGCACAGCCCTAGTTGACATGCATGTGAATAACACAGCCCAACGTTTGTTCTGGGAACAACCACCTCTTGTACGACGCGTCACAATAGTCCATGGCCCAAATACATCTAGGCCTACAGTGGTAAAGGGTGGTTCAGGGGTGACTCGGTCTGCAGGCAAGTCTGCCATTTTCTGGATCTGCATTTTGCCTCGCAACTTGCGACATGTGACACACCGATGAATGACAGATGACACAAGCCGCTTCCCTCCAATTATCCAGTACCCAGCACCACGGATAGCTCCTTCAGTTATGTGTCTTCCTTGATGAGCCACTCGTTCATGATAGTGAGTTACAATTAGCATGGCGATGTGGCTGGTAGATGGGATAATCAGAGGGTGCTTTTCATTCTCTGTGAGATCGGCAGCGGAAAGACGTCCACCGACTCGTAAGAGACTGTCTTTGTCCACTACAGGATTGAGCTTTTTGAGTGCATCAAATATGCCACTGACCTTCCTTCCTTCTTTAATGTTTTCAAGCGTCCCTTTGTAAGCTTCTTGTTGGACGGCTCGAATAATGACTGCTTGGGCTCGGGTGAGTTCTTGGACGCTCGGTGTCTCACTGAAACCTTTCCATCCCCTTTGCCCACTTGTCTTTTGTGCAAAGGATGTAACTACATGAATGAGTCTGGCTATGACTCTGCAAAGAGTGATCCAGTTTGAGTACTTTTTGAAACGGTCAGAACCCAACTGTGGCTCTGCTACAGTAGTTTTCATTACTTTTATTTCCGGATGTATCTCTCTGTCTTTTTCAGGTTCGATGAGCGTGAAAGGACCAGTGTGTGGTTCTGTGTGTGGGTCAGAGTACAGAAAGGGTGGACCTGAGAACCAGGTACTGTTCTGCAGGTCTGCTGCTGGAATGAACCGAGTGGCCTGGTCAGCTGGATTTAACTCACTTGGTACATAATGCCATTGACTCGGATGGGTGGATGCTCTAATGCGCGTAACCCTGTTGGCAACATACATGTAGAATCGTCTGGAGGTGTTGTGTATGTACCCCAACACAATCCTACTGTCTGTGTAAAAAGTCACATTGTCTACTTTAATGTCTAACTCGTCTCTGATGAGCTCAAACATTTCCACCGCGAGCACAGCCGCACATAGTTCCAGGCGTGGTACAGTGTGTGCGGGGCGGGGTGCGAGTTTAGACTTCCCCATCACAAACCCAGTATGACACTGTCCTTCACTGTCAACTGTACGTAGATAGACTACTGCACCTATAGCGACAGTGGAGGCATCACAGAAAATGCAAAGTTCTTTCGCTTTCGTTGTGCTTAACGTACCTGGGCTGTAGCACCTTGGTATTTGGAGGTTCTCAAGGACTTGCAAGGAGTCTTTCCATGAGTCCCACCTCTCCTGTTTCTCAGGGGGTAAGAGTGTGTCCCAGTCTTTTCCATCAGATGACAGTTCTCTGAGTAATGCTTTGCCCTGCATTATTATGGGAGCAGCAAATCCCAAAGGGTCATAGAGGCTATTAACTGTCGACAATACTCCCCTCCGTGTGAATGGTTTGCTCTCATTTGACACCTGGTAAGTGAAGCTGTCAGATTGTAGGTTCCAACAGAGTCCCAAGCTTCTCTGAACTGGAAGAGGGTCTACTCCTAGGTCTAAATCTTTCAGGTCCTTTGCACGATCCTCAACAGGGAAAGCTTCCATGACTTGGCTGCAGTTTGATGCCACTTTGTGAAGGCGCAAGTTAGACTCTGCCAACATGTTTTGCGTTCTTGTGAGCAGGTTGATTGCTTCCTCTGGCGTGGCAACTGATGTGAGACCATCGTCAACATAAAACTGACGCTCAACAAACTGTCTTGCATCAGATCCGTGTTCTCGTTCACCCAGCCGTGCTGCCTGTCTCATGCAGTAGATGGCGACAGCTGGTGACGGGCTGTTTCCAAACACGTGGACCTTCATTCTAAACTCGACTATGCTCTTTGTAATGTCATTGTCCTCATACCACAGATAACGGAGATAATCTCTGTGGTCTTCGCGCACAACGAAGCAGTAAAACATTTGCTGCACGTCGGCTGTCAGGGCTATGGGCTCTTTGCGGAAGCGCAACAGCACTCCCAACAGGGAGTTGTTCAAATCAGGTCCACCAAGAAGCACTTGATTGAGCGAAATTCCGTCACATTCTGCACTTGAATCAAACACGACTCGTATTTGTTGTGGCTTCTGTGGGTGGTATACCCCAAACGTGGGCAGATACCAATGTTCTTTATTTAGTGGCAGAGGAGGGGCAGGCTCGGCTTGGTCGTTATCCAACATTTTCTGCATGAATTGGATGTAGTGATCTTTCATTTCTGGTCTCTTTTCCAAAGTCTTTCGGAGAGAGCAGAGGCGTTTTAGGGCTTGTTCTCTGTTGTCAGGGAGCCTCCTTCTCTGTGAGCGAAAGGGTAAAGGTGCAACCCAGCTGTTCTCTTGGTTTTGATAAACTTCACTGTCCATTATTGTCAGGAATGCTCTGTCGTCGATAGACATGGCTTGTTTGTTATCACCCTCAGATCTAACAAACACAGAGTGTCCCAAATTGTCTGTGATGCAGGTTGCATTCATAGTGACCCCATAATTCTCT
This sequence comes from Mchenga conophoros, assembly GCF_057382185.1. Taxonomy (NCBI): domain Eukaryota; kingdom Metazoa; phylum Chordata; class Actinopteri; order Cichliformes; family Cichlidae; genus Mchenga; species Mchenga conophoros. Next base: position 5,717,249 of record NC_140535.1, on the reverse strand, counting down.
TTAACGTGAATTGTGTTTGGGCAAGGCTCAAAATAGGATGCACGTCCATTATCTAAGGTGTGTGTTTTATAGACATTGACCTCTGACTGACTGTGCACTTTTCCTAGACACACCTCCCCCACAATAACCCAACCCAGGTCTAGCCTTTGGGCGTATGGTGCATCATTGGGTCCGTTGATTTGCTCACGTACCTTATGGACCCTGATGACGTCCCTTCCAAGGAGTAAAAGGATTGGGGCGTGGTGGTCGACAGGTGGGATGTTATCTGTCACTGGAAGAAGATGTGGGTGATGCTCGGCAATCTCTGGAGAGGGTATTTCAGATCTATTGTCCGGCACAGAGTCACATTCAATTAAAGGGGGTAGCTGGATGTTGACTTCTCCATCCAAAGACTCGAGGAAGAAGTTTACAGCTCTCCTACCTGAGGTTTGTTCTCTGCCAGAGCAAGTCTTTAAGGTGTATGGAGTGGGTTTGGCATTGATTTTGAAAAGGCTGAAAAACTCTGACTTAACCAGTGACCTGTTGGACTGATCATCTATTACTGCATACATTTTTATAGCTCTCTCTTTTTGGCCTGCGGGATACACTTTGACCAAACTGATCTTAGAACATGAACGTGGGCTATCACCTTGGCCACATACCTCTGTGCACTTCGACTCGACTGAAGGTGAGCTCTCGATTTGCTCTTCATTGTCGTTGTTTCCTGGTGTAGTACTCTTAGGGGCAAGAGTAGGACCAGGATGCATTGCAGATAAGTGTTTGAGGCTGTCACATTCAATACACTTAACCATTGCTTTACAGTTTTTTGCAATGTGTTGGACAGACCCACAGCATCTGTAGCATATGTGGTGCTCTTTGAGATAGGCTTGTCTTTCTTCAATAGGTTTGTCTCTAAAGAGCTTACACTTTTTGAGTGGATGTGGTTTTTTGTGGATTGGGCACTGGCGATCCGGTTCCTCCATTTTCTTTGGACTGAGATTATTCTGGTCCGGCTCTGCCGTAATGTCCATTTTGTGTGCTGACACAGTAGGTTTGTGACTATATGACCTCAGTTTTTCTGTGGGAGAAGGGACATGAGTGTTGGCCTTGGACATAGCAAAGCTTGGGTCATTCCTCATTTTCGCTTGCCGCTGGACAAATTGTGTGAAAACTGAGAAAGGAGGAAATGACACACTATGAGTCTCCTTGTACTGTGTTCCTACAGTTGTCCACTTTTCCTGTAGGTTGAAGGGAAGTTTTTCCACTATTTGCCTGACTCCTCTAGCTGTGTCCAGGTAAGCAAGTCCTGGGAGCGCGCCATCTTGTTTAGCACACTGAAGCTCCAATAAGATGTCACTAAGTTCCTGCAGCTTAACATTGTCTTTGTTTGTGAGTTTGGGAAAGTCCTCTACCTTTTTTAAGAGTGCGTCCTCAATAGCCTCAGGTGAGCCGTAGCACTCTTCAAGGCGTTGCCAGACCATCTTCGCACCTGCAGCAGGATTGAGGGTGTGTACAGCACGAATGCGCTTAGCCTGTTCGGATGATGTTGGACCCAACCATTTTGTTAGCAAGTCTAATTCCTCTCTTGGAGACAAATTTAGGTCTTTGGTTGCGCTGATGAATGAGGTTTTCCATGCCCAATAGTTTTCAGGTTTGTCATCAAATTGCAAAAGACCTGTGCTAACTAGTTCTTTGCGAATTAGGTATTTTGCAAACTGTTGCATTTCACTTGATTCAGGTACGCAGTTGTTAAGGTTGGGGGTGTGCTTTGTGGAGTTGGACCAGTACGTGTCGACTACACATGTGTTCACTGTTTGCTCCTGTTTCCTTTCTCTATTTACAGGTGGTGTTTTCGTCTGAGTGTTGGTTATAAAAGGATTAGTTATTTGTGTACTGTCTTGTGCATCTACTTCATTGCAATTTCCTTTAGGAGGCTGTGCTGAGTCGTGCTGAGTGTCTGGGTAGAGTAACTCACATTGTTGTTGAACATATTCGTTAGTGCGGTGCACTGTACTGATGGGCTCAGCTTCCTCACAAAGTTCTCCGTAGAGCTCCCCGCTCTGAATCTCTGCTTCTTCATAGGCTGAGGCCTCTGCTTCAGCTGCGGCTATTGCTTTTTGGCACTGGAGGACATGTAGATGAGCATCCAGTTCAGCTCTCTGTTTCATTGCATTAGCTTCCTTTTCAGCGAAGGCCAGTTGAGCTCGTGCTGCTTGAGCTTTGGCGTAGGCCCTTGCAGCTGCAGAAGCTGTTGATGAGGATGTCCGTTGAGAACGCCTTGTCGAGGTTCTGGATTGCTGCGACTTGGTGTCGAATGGTTGAGACCGTTGCTGCGTTGTAGCTGGTTGAGTGGCAACGTCTGGTTGCTGTTCACCACCGGCTGCTTCGTCTAGCTCTTCAGCAGCGTAGTCTTTTAGGTAATTTCTTCCTGAGCGTAGACTCATGTTGCTTAAAGTAGCTCTGTATGTTTGAACCCGCTGAGTAGGCGTCTTTTCCTTCGTCTTTTTACTATGCTGCCCTCACGACACGTGACCCTGTGAGGTTAGACAGCTAGCGAACAAATAGAAGAGGTCTTCCACACAAGGCTTGACTTTCTTGTTTTTATGTAACTAGAACATGAGAAAAAATGAAAATGAATCGCTGGTTAACACACATCTTAATAACAACTTGCCGATTAGCCTAGCTTAACATGTACATTACATCAGCATACAGTTCGCTCCATGTAAACACACATAACGACTGTCTCTACACATGTCAATACTCACAAAGACGAACGTTTTCCGAGGTGCGAACGTGTAGAGCACTCTTAGCGTGAACATGAACTAGTCCCTATTTAATAACTGCCGGAGCACTTTTTCACGACATCATAAACGAAAGGGTACATCAAAGATAGGTTAGTGAACAGAGCGCTCCCTCGCTCCATTTCCGCACATAGGATACAAAGATCTCTTGTGGCAATGATGTCTCACTCTGAGCTTATTTATCACTCTGCTTATGTAGCTCAATCAGCACACACACCAACCGCTGACTTTTGACTCAAGGGCATAACAATAATCTCAGCATGTGTTGTTACCAGTGTTGGGGAGTAACGGAATACATGTACCGCCGTTACGTATTTAGAATACAAAATATTAGTAACTGTATTCCGTTACAGTTACCGTTTAAAAAGGTGGTATTCAGAATACAGTTACTTTGTTGAAATAAATGGATTACACTGCGGTACTTTCCTGTTTCATATTGTCGCGGGTCAGGACTGTTTGGATTTTGTTTGACAGCTACGTTCTGTAGTTCCAGGCGGCAGCGTTACAGTTGCCATGGTTACAGCTCGCTCTCTCTCTCTTTCTGCGACTGTGTGTTTCCTGGGTGAGAGAGCGCCTTTTCGTTGTTGTTGTTGTGCTAAGCTAACAGGCAGAATGCTACAAGCATAGCTCTAAAGAATGTAGCATCATGGGCAGTGTAGTCCGTGTTACAGGGAGAATGGACTGCCATACACGTTATGGGTCTGTGAGCGCCAGGAGGGAGAAAAAGGCGAGTGGAAAGGTACGAGCTGTCGTCGAGGAAAAACGGGAGCTGGAAGCATGTAAATATAATAATAACCACTTCAGCCAAGAAGAGTGCCTGACGAGCCCAGTTGTAAGTAAGCTATTAAGACTCGACTGTACACCGTGTTCGTGTTTTCCTCCGAAAACAATAAGTTCCGTTGGAGCAGCCTTTCAACGCCTCTCTCTGTCTCTCGCAAGAAAAATTGACCCACACAACAAAGTAAAGCTAGTTTTCGGCTATGAGCCGACAGGGACCCCGCCGTATTAGCCAGAGGTCCCTTTACTAGTGATGTGCGGATCGATCCTGAAATATCGATTCCTCCGATACCAATCATTTATGTTCTAGAATCGATTCTCACATTAAAATATCGATATTTTAGTAATTTAGAGTAAATTTGTAGTTTATCATTAACAGGAACACAGTGGAAAGAAACTATAACATTCGGATTGCCTACATTCATAGGAACTACTTCCTCTTCCGCCTTTCATAGTCATGTGCGAAATACGGCTGTATAAATGTCTCGCAGCCCCTTGGCGTGCGCACTCACAACAATGGCTGAGCGTAATTGTGCGGATGTATTTTACCTCCACAAACAGCTGAGCCGTGGTTTGCAATAAATGTGGCAAAAAAAGTGAGGTGTTGTGGCCATACTTGCCAACCTTGAGACCTCAGAATTAGGGAGACATTCAAAAGGGCTGTTTGGGCGGATAAATATATTTTACAGGGTTTATTTATCGGATAAAATACGTTAAATGTCACCGTTATTATTGGCCGGCCCGGAAACAGCGGGGGTGTCCAAATTCAGAGGCTGCTTCCACCTGAGGACCGGCCTTCGCGGTCTAAAGAAAGCCGGGTAGTACGTCACGAGCTCCCTCGGTGGAGTGAAACTCTGCCGTCTGCTCCTTGCTGTCTAAAATATAACCGGACACTGACGTAAACTCTTCTGTTTAATCAGTTTTCTGTTTGACGTTTATTCAGCTGTGTGAAAACCCCGGAGGAACCCTCCCGAGGGAATAATAAAGTTTAATTTAATTTAATCTAATCTAATAACTTTAATCTCAGCCAAACCGATTTACTCACGAACAAATAAAACACTGAAAAAGCCCAACAAGAACATTTTTAAGTTATCAAAGTGACTTGTACATCATGTTTAACCCGAGTGGTGAAAGACCGCGGGGGTTTGAAAACGATGTGTTGGTCGGCTCAGATATTTGAAGTTTACACAGCTACATTCTCACCTGAAAATATGTTAAAAGTTTTTTTGCGACCCAGAAAGAGAAATAAGAGTGATATTAAAACTAAGTCGCTGCCGTCATTGTTGGAAACTGGAATTGGCTGGGCCGCGCTATGAATTCTGCGATATGGTTTTTCAACTTTGTTGTCCGGGTGGAAAATCTGGAGAAAGGTGGGATTCTGCCGGAAAAATCGGGAGGGTTGGCATGTATGGTTGTGGCAACATCACTAACCTTGTCAAACACCTCAGAGTAAATCATATCACAAAATATGACGAGCGTATGTTGAGGCGAACTGAAGAGGAGGAGAGGGACAGGTGCTGCTAGGGTGAGAGTCTCTCACGGAGTCCTTTAGTCCTCCAGGCAGGCAAGGTGTTCAAATAGCACACAACTTTAGTTTTTTTATTTCTATATGATGAACTCTGCATTATTAAGTGATAAGAAGAAGGTATTCTGATGTCCTGTAATCATTATGACGCTATAATTTGAGATACAATAAATAAAATCCGTTTTGTACAAAGTATCGGTATCGGATCAGTATCGTCGATACCACCCTGAATATTACTTGGTATCGGATCGGAAAGGAAATCAGTGGTATCGCACATCACTACCCTTTACTACAGTTCGGAGTCGCGGACCTTCAGTAATAGTAATAAATCACACAGCAATAGTACATTCACGTTGTTGTAAAAAGCATGATAATATATTAAGTAATCCAAAGTATTCAGAATACGTTACTGTCATTGAGTAACGTAACGGAATACGTTACAGAATACATTTTGGGGCATGTATTCTGTATTCTGTAACGGAATACATTTTAAAAGTAACCTTCCCAACACTGGTTGTTACTGTGTTATCTGTCTCAGCGTAGTGTATTATTATTATTCCTATTACAAATTCTGAAGTAAATAAGTTTTGGTTTCTATTTGTGAGGAAAAAATGGTTCATTTAAATCAATGTCTGAAGTAAGTCATAATAGTGAGTCTGCATGCACAATACCCTAAAGTAGCTCCCATAAATAAACTGGGGTGATCACATGCATTTTTCAACCCTTCAGTCGAGATTTGTAGAGACAGGAAGTAAGAATATGCAAATATTTCATTACTGTGGTTAAGTAGAATTTTCACAAATACTGTACTTTCTACTCCCTTACAGTTTACATCCAAAACAGGATTGTTACTTCAGGTTTAATGCATTTGAGGGAAGTTTTTTTTCCCCCAACCTCCATGTGCATTGAAACGTCAAACTTCTCTGAGCCTAAATGAAGGTAACAATGGCACATAAAAGTCCTTTTGATGTATAATATCACCAGTGCTTATCATGTACAAACTGATGAATGAGACAAAAAAATATGGATAATCTATAGCTCCATGCTCTGAAGTTTAAGTGGGCAGGACTATTTTGGTGCAGCATCAAGCTAGAGCTACAGAAGAGGAGCGAGTATAAAAGAAGTAACTTTTATTGAAGCGGGAGGTATTTTCAAATAAATACATTTTCTATGAGCTCAGCAAACACACATTTGAATTTAAGCTAACAGTGGTAAGATTAATTCACTGACTTCCATCTTAACACCAACTGTATACTGTCTAGTATAAAGTTAGTATAAACAGTATAGCCTACTGCCAGTGTAGGGACGTAAAATCCGTCAAGATTGCTTGTAAAAAAATTATTGGGTTAAATCCTCTTAAATTCTTTTGTATATAAATCAACAAACAAAAGTAAACCCCAGAGCAGTGACAGTACAGGTCAATAAGTAAATATTCTTTATTGTTATTAATGGTTTGGTTCTCTTTATTGTTTTCTGCTTGTGTTTTATTTATAGTTTTATTAACCCCGAATCTCTTGTCCCCATGATAGAACAGAGAAAACTGACCCATAGTGTGTTAGAACATTTAAGAGAAATAAACACATATGGGACAATTCTCCCCAAATTAGACAAAATATGACCATAAATGCCCTTTTCTAAGTCATGTTCTTCTCTACACACAACTCTTGGCCTCCAGGGCATAAAACTTTGGACTTCTTTTTATTCAACCATCTTCCGGAAGAGAGAGACCCCTGCACAGCCCACTAGTTGCTAAGCAAAGATAAAGCAAGATGTGTTCCACCTTTACCCTAGAAAATACATCTATGTGATGTTCGTGTATGTAAGCATGTTATGCATTCATTCACTACACTCCACGCCATCCCTGCAAGTTAAAAGTTGTGCAGTTAAAAGCTAAATGAATTCCAGGCCTTTGGCTTGGCCTATGTTTAAATCATGTGTTTGTAAGCGTGTATGCAGTTTATCCTTCTATGGTAAATGGTAAATGGCCTGCATTTGTATAGCGCTTTTCTAGTCCCTAAGGACCCCAAAGCGCTTCACACTACATTCAGTCATTCACCCATTCACACACACATTCACACACTGGCGATGGCAAGCTACATTGTAGCCACAGCTGCCCTGGGGCGCACTGACAGAGCTCCAAGTCACTTACACAATAGATTGTCTGGACATAACACCAAACAAAGCTTGAAACCTTTAATAGACTGAGTCTGAGCATCAACTCTTAATGAGCCCAAATATGCAATGTGTGTGTATAAAATGATTATAAACGGTTATTCTACTAAAATACATCCAACCCAAGTCAGAGATTTTCAATCAGTTAGGCTTAAGCCTATAAGCAATCTCTTATGCATAAGTTTTACTGTACTTAAATTATCAATCACCCAACAAGTCATAAAATGATCCCAAAACCCATTATTTCAACTTCAACCTAAAATTCCCCCTTTTGACACCTCTTATGTGTCACAAACTGAAAATGCTTCACCAGGGCTTAGGAAATTAAAAGAAAAAAGGTTAGTCATATTATTTCTCAAAACACCTCAGCGATCCTCCTCTCAGGCATATCTGCTCCGGGCCTGCAAACCTGTGTTTAAGAGATGAAATCAATTTAATCATCATGTCAAATCTTTTCGAACTCCTGGCTCCATCCAGAGCCTGCATCCTTGGAACTTCATAGAAACAAAACCTGTGTGTTAACCTGAACTTCACATTTCATACTCAGTTTTCCCCACTTATGATCTAATCTGTGTTATAAGAAAGAAAACTTAAAACAGAACAGTTATCAGTCATGTGTTTCTTTGGTTAATGGTAACATGAGTAATATCAAAAAATGTTTCCCCTTTAGCATTTGGCATTTTCCCAACAGTATAATGTAATACCATAATCTAACCCCAGTCAATAAAACAGAAATTTTCTCAAAGGAAACATCTGCAACCCAAAACCAGCATCCCCAGAATTAAGTCTTCCACTCCTCCTGCTTATGGCAAAAGCAAAACAAAGCAAAGCAAAGCATCCCCTTTCTCTTGCTGGCATGGTAATGTTGTCCACATTCATTCATCCTAACCTTGGTCCAGTCACACACATTCACTCACACGCATTCACACGAGATATTGCTGATAGTGGAGACTCCCGCGCAACATGAGCTCATTCATTTGTTTTATTTTATTTTGTTTTTTGTTTTTTAGGAAAAGAGTTCTTTATGCTCTTGGACTGGATTGACTGCAATCCTTTTAGACAGGGACTTACAACCTGATCAGGTTCCCACACGTAGCCTTCTCCTCAGCCAGTTGTAATCTGGAAAAGGTCACCTTATATTTGTTCTCCTGGAAGTTTTTACAGCGCTATTAATTCAATCTTTCAGGCCTGCTTAGAACAAAAATGAGAAAAAGAGAGCTGATTATTAGCTCATCAAAACACAAAACAATATCACCTGACAGGTTTTCTAAGTGCACTGTTACAAAAATAATGGGCCACCTTAGACATGTCCATGTTTAATAAAACTCCCTCTATTAAAATGAGAAGACCACCCAAACCTAACCGACCGAATCAACCCATCACAAAAACAACAACCTCAAAAGTCTTAAACACAGAAAATTTTACTTATTAATCTATCCATATGTTGTTGGGAATAGAACTTTCGGGGGGAGAGCTTCAGGGCCACAAAAGTTTTGCCCTACTTTTGGCTTAACTAATACTTACATAGTCTGAAATCAGACTTAAATCACTCCCTCTGTTCATTTTCCCCACATCATATTTCAGTGGCCTCAGGTTCTTCAGCATCCTGAGACTCTGAGGTCAACTGACATAATTTCACCTGCTCAATACACAGAAAATCTTGTTAAAAGCCACACAGTCACCGTGTCTCTTCCAGTGCAAGCTTCACGCATACAATTAGATAGGAAACCTAAGTTACTCTTTTTTCTTTTCCAGTCCCCAGTCATTCAACTAATTTGCATACTGAGTCATCTCTCAAGAAGTTGCCGTGACAAGAGAAATGCATGTTTAAACTAGAGATGGCACGATACCACTTTTTTATGTCCGATACCGATACCGATATCATAAATTTGGATATCTGCCGATACCGATATGAATCCGATATAGTGTTTTATAATCAACAAAACTGTTTTTTAAATATCTTGCTGCATTTTGTATAAGTTCATACTCAAGTTTAAAACAACAACTACACTAAAGCTATTCTGTTATACCTGTATGCAAAAAAAAATATTTCATAGTTCAGCAATACTGATCAATCTAATAAACTTAAACCTACACCATCCTCCCTATTCTGGTATTTTAAAGAGTACTTAGCATAAATATTAAGCAACCTAACTAATAGGGTTCCAACTCCCAGCAACAACAAAAATAAATAAATAAAAAATAGGGAACCACCCCTCACGCTCCACCTCATGATGCTTAATCAACGTAATCAACCTTAATTTGATGCAGTGTGAAAAAAAATGCACAGAAATCAATTATTTTTCAAGAAATATTAAATAGATTCAACATCTTTCTTCAACAAAATTGCAGACTGCACAGATGGTACCTTCCCAAAGGAAAAAGTACTATAGCTTACTAGGGTATATATATTAGACTTAATAGTTACTATATGCAGTAATGGACTTCTATTCATTTTACATCAAATTAAAACTTTGGGTGTCAGATAATTATTTATTAAAAGCTAGACATTTTAAATGAGAATAAGAAAGAAAAGTATGTCTTTGTGCCCCCTTTTCCCTGTTAATGCCCTATTGGCCCCCCTGGCTAAACTTTGCTAGATCCGCCCCTGCACAGTTACCAGCGTCAGCTATGTAGAAAAAGATCCTGGAGTAGAAAGTAATATTAAATACATTCTAACAACAGCTGATCAAGCTTAAACGTGCTGCTGTTGTTCAGCCGCTGGTTTCCTCTTTCTGGTGCAAAGTGGGCCAAAAGCAAACTAGAGACACGGACTCGCGACAGAAAAGCCGATCAGCTGATCGTTAAGCAGTTTCATGATTGAAGTAGCAGCAGGAGAGGCAGTCGCTTGTTAAGCTTAACGCAGGAATGCTTTACAAACATTCAGAGATGGACTTACACACTTGCTTTACTTCTCTCGGGATAACTTTGTCGGAGATGAAATGCCGGGTTGCTAGCGAAGCTCCAAATGCTATCCAGACCACCGACAGGTCCCGCATGCCACAGCCGCTCTATCACGTGATGCATACTGCTCCGACGTGCTAACGTTCTGAGGTGAGTTACGGCGTGTTGCAAGTTTTGTGAGGTGCTTTCGTGATATTTAATAATGGATCAGATTACATTTTTTTATTTTTCTCCGATATCCGATCCAGTAATTTAGGTCAGTATCGGACCGATACCGATACGTAATATCGGATCAGTCCATCTCTAGTTTAAACATTACCACCTTATTGAATTATTTTATTTCTTTCTACAGTAATCACTTGTTTTGATCAATCTGTACAAGAGCACATCAAATTCGCTATTCTAAAAACTACTACACACTAAGCGACTTGGACAAGATGATAAACAGACTCACATGCTCAAGATACTGTCTAATCTACATGACCTCTCTTGTATTTCTAAGGTTAATGCATTTTCTGTTTGTGTGTGTGATTTTGTATATGTTTCTTTTTGCAGCGTTTCAGACTCCTTCACAATTTTTCCACTTAAACAGTCAGTTTTCTTTCCCAGGTTTGCTAACCCAAATTTTGATTTCCCACATTAAATAACAGCATTCCTCTGTGTTCTCACCTACTGCTCCCACTCCGTTGTCCTCTCTCACTTCAACAGTCCAGTACCGGGCAGTTCTCTTTCCGAGACAGAATCCACTCTTGGGTTTGGTCTCCTCTGTGTACACATGGCTGCCGTTAACCCTTTAAAACCGGTCAGAGCAGGCACGCTCCCTTTTGCGCAAATAGTTTTAAATCCCTGTAGAACTGCAACCACGTAAACTAGCGCAATAATTTTTTTTGCATATGAAACCGGAGGAGTTGTACTTACATCTTATGCCATCAGCTTGTCCTAGGTCACGGTTTCCTTCCACATATAGCTTTGCAAAAACTGCATAAAAAGCACTTGCAGCAACAAAAACATTATATTCCAGAAACACGCTTTGCTGATCCGATCAGCTGTTTGTAACACTTCCTACGTTAGAATAGACGTCAGCGTGAACTATCGCATGTCCGCCATTACCTGCCCGAAGCCGGAAGTGACGTCATTTTCACGGAAATTTAGTTTTTTACCATCAGGGCATTATATTTGACTTTATGACTTTCTGTGTCGTTTCTGGGATGCTTAGAACTAAAATTGCACTGCTGGAAATAGTTTATTTTGATGCATATGCTGCTTTTTTCAAATTTGCATTATAATATTTATTTTCGTTTTTCTTGCACTATATAAAAATTGGTGTATTTCAAAAATAAAATTATGAAGACACTCAAAATAAATTTCCTGTGATAGGAAACTATTTTGTGGAATTTTTTTGTATTTACAGTTTTGAGGGATAAGCCTCTTAAATTTCTCTAACTAGAAATATATGTTAAAAAAAACAAACACGATTTTCAATTTTTTTTGTAGTTTATTGCACTTTCTTGCAATTTATGTAATTTCTATGCACTTAATGCATACATACTATTAAAATTTGGGCTATAATGGTTGTATTGATGTATAGCAACTTGAAATGCTCCCAAAAATGGCACTACAGCATGTAAAAATATAAATATAAGCTCTGGCGGACTTGGTTCTATGGTAGGTCTTAAAGGGTTAATGCACAGGTTGTTCAGGTCACTGTTGCTCTGCTTGGAGCGGCCCATCAGGGAGAAAGGACCCAAAGACACCTTGCTGTCAGAGCCCCCGGTTCGTTTGTGTCCCAATTTGAATTTCTTCTTAACATCAGGAGAGTTGACATTGAGACCAGATCAGCGGCTGCCACTCAGAGAAGAATCCTTCTCAGGCAGCGCCCCCAGTGTGGACATGGACTGTGAGATGTTACGCTGCAAGTTTGATTTTCGGGCAAAGACCTTTTGAGTTTAGATTTCTTTTCCTCATCCATGTTATTGCTCTTTGGAACTGCATTACTTGTCTTCAGGCAGAAGTGAGAGCTCACTGGTGAGGTTTAGTAACACATGGCGCTGTGAACAATTCAACCAGAAACTTGGCCTGAACGTTTCCAGTGATGTTAACCTATAACTTTCTTCCGACTGCTGCATGTGGAAAATTGATCAAGGTCAGCTTTGCACCTAAAAGTGACAAACTTAAACGACCCGCTTCTCTCTTTCCGGCCAGAAACACTAATTTATGTCATGTATTCACATTCCTAAGTGTAAGCGTGTTCTTCATTGCATTTATGTTATGTGGTCATATTAATTGAGTGTAAGCTGCTTCTTCATTGCATGTGTATTTTATAATCAGGTTTAATTCATGCCTCTTTGCACTGAGCTGTGGATTCAAACTATCTCACTTCTGATTCTTTCCAAAAATAATTTCACATGTAACAATTTGTGTATGTGTGTTTTCTATTTATTCACGTAATTGTCAGTCTGTATTTATCTTACTCTCTTTTTCTTTTCTTGTGATGTGGTGGACAATCCTAAACCTAAACCTACAGGTCAGTTGCACCGTCTTTTGCCTGCTGTTAACTCTTCAAGTCCACGGTGTTCTGTCTGTCTTCTGTCTTCATCAGGAGATTGACTGTCCTTTAAGCTTCTTCTCAGGATAAGGACAGAATGAGAGGTCAAGCTGTAAAATGTTAAACCAAAGGCTGGCCTGTTTCTCATCCCAATTCAGTTAATTTATCCTTTTGCCGCTATACTCATGTTTTTAGGTTGAGAAGAGTCCACCTGTATTGACACACTAAAACATGTAATTAATATCATTTTATTACTTTTTTAAGACATTCAGTCTCTAATTCCTCTGTTTTCATGTTGCAATGTCTCTCACCAGCTCACAAGCTATATTCAGACTTGGTGGTTCACATCCTGTTTGACACACATACACACACTCTCTTCTCTCAGACTTCCTCTTTTTCCCGCACTCTGCTATGAACCCACGCAGTGTTATTATTACTTGTTTATTATTTGGTACGAATCACACAGAATCACTCAAATCCAGTACTCACAACATTCACACACTTAGAATCACTCAAAATACGCCTTCATAAGAATATTTTATCAAACATGCTGTTCAGAATCAGAAAGAGGAAGTAGACAACACCCAGTAACTGCGTATGTAATTTTAAAGAGAAGAGAATAATAAACACATATGAGACAATTCTCCCCAAATTAGACAAAATATGACCATAAATGCCCTTTTCTAAGTCATGTTCTTCTCTACACACAACTCTTGACCTCCAGGGCATAAAACTTTGGACTTCTTTTTATTCAATCATCTTCCAGAAGAGAGAAACCCCTTCACAGCCCAAAACGCCAGTTGCAGGATCTCTAACATTAGAATCATAAACTGTGTCTCATATAGGTATTATTTTGGTACTTTACATGTCACAGTTTGTGGCCTTGCTCTACAAACCTTCATTATTAAAGTACATAAAACAATATAACAGGAAAATAAGGATACTAAGGATATATTAATTACATGACAGTTTCTAGACTTTAGGTTTCTGTCTCCGTGCCTTCCCTCTGTCCCAGGTTTCTCATTTAGCTACTCTTGTTTAGGTGATCCATCTTCCCTCTGTCTCTCCAGTCAGTCATGTAGAGTTGGTTGTCTCGAGACCACTTATACGTGGTCTTGATCTTGTCTTGGTCTCGACAGACTTTGGTCTTGTCTTGGTCTCGGATCCCTCGGTCTTGTCTTGGTCTCGCTGTCTCGGTCTTTCTGTCTCAGATCGACATAATGGTCGGGAGATTTGGAGTCAATAGTATCCATAACACACAACATAACATTCGATAATGTGTCATGCGCAAAGGCATCAGCTCTAAGAGCCGTGCTTAGAGAGTGCGTTGTAGTGAATCAGAGTTGACTCCCATTGAGCGAGAGCCGCTCCTCACTTAATTTCCTTTCACTGCTCGGCTCTTACACAGTGGCTCAGCTGTGCTCCAATCCCTCCATATTGTGGGCAATCACATGCGAAGATATAGGATAATATCATTATGTGAAAAACAGAGAGGGTGAGAGACGTGACAGTCAAGTGGAGTGTGCGTCTGTCCTCTCAGTAAGTGAGTGAGACACTAGACAGCGGTGAGGAGGGCTGTACGAGTGCATCGCAAAAACACATAAATATGCCTGACACCCGTAAACGAAGCAGCATCTGGCTGCAGTTTAAAGACTTTTTTGTCTCAGTCTCAATCTCGGCTCGACTTTGTCTTGGTCTTGACTCGGTCTGTCTTGGTCTTGGTCTTGGTATTGTCTTGGTCTTGGTTTAGGCTGTCTTGACTACAAGTCTATAGCCATGTCTTCATCTCACAGTGTCAAGTCACGTCTTAGTGTGTGTCTCTTATTTCATCTACCAAGCCACATCCTGCATGCCCTGCCTGGGTCCTGAAGGTTCCCTTCTTTGTAGCTGTCTTCATCCTCTTAATGTGTTGGCTGAGGATCTTCGCCATCATTGTTGGCCCTCAAAACTGTTTTGGCGTTGCTGCTGGTTCCGCAGCCAGCCCCCAGAGCTGCTACATCTCGTTCATCACTACTGGACCTGCGGTCAGCCTCCCAGATCTTCTTAGTTTTTGGACAGTTTTCCTGGCCTCAAGATCTGTTTTGTTTTCCCCCGTACCCCCAGAACTGTTTTCTCTTGTTGTGGATGCCTTTTTTTTCCCCTTTCCCCTTTGGTTCAGTTCAGTCTCTTTCTCTCCACTCCTCATCGTCTGCTGGCACAGACTTGACAAAATCTACTGGAGTTCACAACAGAAATTATTGTGAGTAGCCTTACTTTTCTCCATTCCCCATACTTTAGTCTATATCTTTTGACTTATTTGAGTTACCCTACTTAGATGTGCTCAGTAGAAGACACTCTGGTCATTCTAATGATATTTCTAATGTGTTTGGGTGGTCTCTTTTAGCTCCAAAGAGACAGGAAATCACAGAAAAAGTTAAACTGAAATATACCTTTTTTCTCACTTCTTTGGAGCACTTTTCTACTCTACCTGAGCACTCAAATCGCTTTTTACAACATCCCTTATTCACCCATTCACACTCATTCATACATGGTCTTTTTTCTATGCTTAAGTGCTTTCTATCTCAAATTCACACACATTCCCATTTTGATGGATGCTTCAAAGAGCAACCCAAGGTTATTTGACATGCTGAGCAGGAGGTAGACCAAATTGCTCTCAGGAGGTAGAGCAATTTGAAGTTACAAGTTGGACAATTTGTAAGTCATGCACTGTTCTTCTTGTAATTAATATACGTAATGCACTTGACAGTGATTTTAAGTTTGCACTAAAATAAACCACACAAATTATTTGCCACAAGCAAGACTAAATCTTCTCACCTGCACTAACACAGCTGTTTCTGCTAGACACTGATGATTTCAGCCTAAGTAAAATAAAGCAATCCAGCAATCTATGTGCACTCAAAAATGTAAATTTCTCTGCTGCATCAAGGAGGGGCAATAACTCTGTACAGCAATCAGTGCTGATTGCTGATGGACTCTTGATTTTCCTTGTAATTATGAAGACAGACAAGTGCGCTTGTCAGTGTGAATATTTCCTGAAAGCTGATAGTCAAATTAAGCCATAAATTTGACAATGTTTTTTTTTTCTTTTGAATTCAGAAAATAACTCGCAGTCTTTAATTGTAGTGTGAAGTTGTGGAAGTATACTCATACACTTAATGTGTACTTTTACACAAAAAAATAATCAAAATAATTAAAAGTTACATTATCATAAGTAATGATACTACTTATCCTTATGCATGATGGATTCTAGTGAAAAAATACAGTAATTCTGTAGTATTTTTATCTAAAAAAATATTCTCATACTAAGACAGACAGAAACCTCAGCCAGAACATTTGACGTGGCTGCCTGGGGGGGTGAGGCTGACAGGAGAAAGACATGCCGCAGCAAAGAGCCAGAGGTTAATAGCTAATAATTAAATGCAGAGTTGTTTATGCCCACATAGTATTTCTTCTTTACCTACTTTTTTTCCCACTTACTCAGTCCATCATGGGAAGCCCTTAGCAGTCTACACCTATTGCAGCATAACTAAGGCAGGATTCAGGGTCACCTGATCCAGCCCTAACTATATGCTTTCTCAAAAAAGCAAAAGGAAAGTTTTAAACCTAATCTTAAAAGTAGAGATAGTGTCTGTCTCCCTCATTCAGAGAAAATATTACGCGTTTCGTATTGAGCTGAGAAGGAACACAGTTTGTCCCGGACTTTCGCTATAATGAAAAAAAGACACAAAGCTGGAGTTATTCTGTCGTTACGCTGCACAGCTGCCTCTTCTTCTCTCATTCTCTCCTCCTCTCTCTCCTGTTGCTACTTCAATCATGAAACTGATCAGTGATCAGCTGATCGGCTTTTCTCTCTTGTTTATTTATCGCCCACTTTGCGCCAGAAAGAGGAAACCAGCGGATGTCGCGCCAAACAACAGCAGCATGTTTAAGCTTGATAAGCTGTTGTTAGAATTTATTTAATATTAATTTCTAGTATCAGCTGATGTTTGCTGGAGCCACAGCTGTAAAGCTGCTGGTCATGATATCGGTTTGGATATGTGGTGAGAGGGAAACATGAAGATGAAACCAGGAGATGTCCTTACTGAATCATCAAAGCTGAACAGGTGATGGAGAAACAGGTTTACCTTTTAGGTGACATGAATGAGTTGAAGGGAAGTTATGAACTGTTTCTGAGAGACAAATAACACCAGGATCCTTTTTTATGTAGCTGACAGCTGTAATTGTGCAGGGGTGGATCTAGCAAAGTTTTGCCAGGGGGCCAGGTAGGGCATTAACAGGGAGAGGGGGGCACAAAGAAATACTTTTCTTTCTTATTCTCATTTAAAATATCTCGCTTTTATTAAATAATTATCTAAATCTTACAACCAAAGTTTTTGTCTGACGTAAAATGTATAGAAATCATACATATACCAACAAGACTGTACATCACTGTCACAACAGCATTTGTTTTCATTCAAAGGCTTTATGGCTTTAATACCTGGTGGGCCGGTCTCTAGTCAAAATGCCCGATTTTCTGTCCCAGTCCAGCCCTGCAGGTTAATACTGGCAGTGTCACCATGCCAGCTGACTGGATTTCATCATCAGCCAGTGTTGTTCTTTATCAATATTACCAAAGTTGACCATAAGGCAGCATATAAAGTATTTACTTGCTTGCAGGTTTTATTCAAATGTTAGTCTTTTCAGTTGTTTCCCCACTTTTTTCCTGTTTCAAACTCAAACACCAGTTTGTGAGAAGATTATCTTCTTTTTTTAATAGGCAGATAAAGTTTTACATTGGCATTGGCTAATTTGTCAATTGTTTGTTACAAATGTTCATATTTTAATATTCAAAAATGTTTTTGCCCAAAACATATGTGCACTATATGTCAGTAAAAATACTATGCAAATATTGCTCTCCTTGAATGCTGAGTAAACACTGACAAAGCACTGATTGTATCTCTTGTACTTTATCAACGCAGTATCTAAAAACTTTGCACCATAGTGGTTAAAATCTCATTCTAATAAGAGTTAAAAGCGCATTCGGTTATTAGGTTTATAGGATTATTGAATTATGGTTAACGGTTGGTAGACATTTTTTTAATAATTATCTGCCAATTACATCTGCCACCCTTCTCCAAATCTGTGCCCCTACCTGGCCCCCCCAACAAAAATTTTCTAGACACGCCACTGCCATGAGGTCTTTAAGATAAGATCTTGTATGTGATGAGAAGGATTTTAAATTCAATTGTGGATTAAATAGGAAAGGGACAATTAGAAGCCAATATGGGAGAAACATGTTTCTTGTGCCTTATTTTGGATATAGTGACGGCTTTTCAGTGAGTTTTTAAATCATCTTGATAATAATGAATTGCAGTAGTAGTAGTAGTAGACCAGTAGTGTGTAAAGAAGACTCCCCACTTACATGAACAAATTGGAATCTATTAGATATGATTCAAACAAAAAAACATGTTTCAAACTGCAGCACAATACCTTTAATACCTACACAGTGCTCTAATTGCTGTGATAAAATATTATGGTTAAGAGTACTGAACTCTTCACTGAGGTCAGGAGGGCAAGCACAGTGATGAGTCCACTGTCAGAGGCCATGAGAAGATCATTTGTAATGCTCACTAATGTTGTTTCTGTCCTATAATGCAGTCTGAAACGCATACAATAAACCATTCCTTTGCAGATGATCAGTTCCAAGAATTTTTTAAATAAAAGAAAAGTTTAAGGTTTGCCTATAATTAGCTAAGACAGCTGGGTCAAGTGATGACTTGACTTTTGTCAGCCTGCTCTATTATAGTGGATGCGCTTAACTTTAATTAAACCACTGAAAACAACACCCTCAACATTGCATTTAATATATTATCAGACTCACCTGGCTTCTCTCAAAATATAAATGAGCCCACCAACTGCTTTAATCACGCTTTGGACCTTGTCCTGACATAATGCATAGAAACTAAACGTTGATTTTTTTTTCTCCTCTGAAAAACAGCTATAAATCACAGGTGTTTTGACTTCCTTGTGTAACTGACCTATGTAATCCTTGAATCAAATAACCCATTAACTAGAGTAAGAAAATAGTGATTCACTAATTTAAAAGAACTTTATATGACTTTAAAAAATTGTTTGTTGCTCTATATAAGCTCTCCATAAAGCTATGATATCTTAATATTCATAACAAAAATAACCCCAGGTTTTTATTCAGCATTGTAGCTAGGTTTACAGCTAGCTGAGACAAATCCAGAATTAATTTTAAAATCCTCCTCACATACAAAGTCTTGAACAGTCAGCCCTGTCATATCTTAAAAACCTCACAGTACCATATTCACCAAACAAAGTTCTTCATTCACTGACTTATTTGTGATCCCTAAAGAAGAAGAGGAGGCGGAGCCTTTTCTGTAGAACGAACCAGCTCCCAGTTTGGACTTGGTTGACAGACAGCCTCTCTACTTTTAAGATCAGGCTTAAAACTGTCCTTTTTGATAAAGCTTATATTCAGGGCTGGATCAAATCACTTCAAATGATCCCAATGCAGCTCACTGACAATGCCATTTAATATTCAGGCTCCAATGTGTCTTTTACTCAGTGTCTTTGATTGAACAACTATAGTGCTTGTGAACTTGAGACACCATAGAGAAAGCGTCCAAACAACATGGAGGTTGTGGATGCTTGCTGTTTGCTTAAGTGTATTATAGATGATTATCTTTAAGTGTAGAAAATTAGCTTTATTTTCTGGTCTCCTGGAAAGAGAAACCGATTTTGGATAAGTAGCATCGAAAACCACATTTTGTATAATCCGTGATATAGCAATGAGATGCATTCTCACACTTTAGTAAGACCTGGATTATTGTTGCTGTTGTGAAAATATATTATGAGGTATGTTTATGTTTTTAATTTTTATTATTATTATTATTATTATTATTATTATTATTATTATTATTATTTCTGACATTTTTTCTGAGTGAGATGAGTTAATCCACTTGTGGAGAGCCAGGATTCAAGATCCAAAGCTGTGATGCAGGAAGAGTATCCAGCCTATACACATATTACACACCTGAAATGAAAAAGCCTCAAAAAACTAGAAATAGCTAAAAAAAAAAAAAAAAAAAAAAAAAAAAAAAAAAACCTTTATTGTTTTAATGCTGAATTACTGTATTTTGTTCTTTTTTTAAAAAGTAAATATTTTACTTAGAGAAGATCTTAGCTCATTTTATATTATGTAGGGGTTAAATATACAGTGTTACAGAATGTTGCAGGCAAATAAAGCACACTGAAAGATCAGTTGTGAATCAAGTCATATTTAAATAGGCAATAACAGCTTAGCACCTTTACTGAGGGGAGTAAAAAAAAATAAGTAACTGAAAGAAAAACCCTTCTCAGCATACAAGTTTGAAATGAACTGTGCTTTCCAAACCTGCCTCCAAGTGTGCCAGGCAGAAAGTAATGTTAGACTCTTTCAAAAGCCTTTTGCTCTCCTCAGGCTGCCTCTCCATATGCATCACTCTTACCCTGTTTTACCTGCCTGCTGCTTTTGACAGTGTGCTAAACCTGCTTTGATGCTTTACTTTCTACCTCAGCTCTTCATGCGTATTAGGTCAGCAATAGTGAGTGCACAGCTGACTAATGAATTCCCTGAACATTAACAGTGTGAAATAACAGCTGTCACATCTGCACTACTAAATCTACAAAATCATTGATATACAACATAGCTATGGCACTTTCACGTCACTAGACGTACACAGATTCGATTTTGCTTGAGCAGAATTCCATTTGCAGTTGCATCAGTAAAAATTAAAACTCAAATTGCTCTAATGAAGAGAGAAATAAGATCCTATATCTTTAATGATGCAAGGAATAAATGCAAACTCCATTGGGAATGACTTGTTCAATTCAATTCAGTTTCATTGATAGAGTGCTAAATCACAACATTTATGTAGGGAATAACTCTGTTGTCTTTTGCTGTCTTTTAATAGCTGGGATTGGATAAGTTTTATGTTTCTTTTGGCACCAGGGACATATTGAATTCACACAGAACTCAGTTTGACAGCTGAATGCTATTGTATTAAAAAACCTATATTGTGAGCCACTTATTTCCACTACAGAAATGGGTTCCTCATGTGAGATACCATTTATATAGATTTTTAAGGAATGGAAGTCATTCTGAAATAGAATCAGCTGCAGCTCTGTGACCAAAATACTCAATCTGTGTCATTGTTGACTCCAGGCATTACATATATAAAATTTTTCAGTTGGAGAAGAACTCCCTGATAGTGATTGAAAATGGTTTCTTCTTATGAATATTAATACGCACACTGCAAAAAACCAACAACAAAAAAGGGAGGTGGAGAGAATTGAAGCAGGCTTGAGTCATACATTCATTTAAATTCCTTTACAGTTCAGCAGGTTTGGTTAAAGTGGCTTTCAATGCCCCAGGAAGAAATCGGATGTCACTTGCAGAGAGGATTTGCAGGATGTAGCCCTAGACTACGAGTTCACAACCATTGCTAGTAATTTCAGAAACGGAATGTGGAGCACAAGTATCTCTAGCTCTACTCTTTGTATCGCTTTATACATTGGTCTCACTGGAAACAGCTTGGAGTGGGAAAGGAATAACAGAGCACAACATATTTGGGGAATGTGCCTAAATGTGATCATAAAAATTCAGATTCCAGCTCAAAGAAAGCATTAAAATATGTGTAGAAACAGCAAGTTATTAAAAAAAATTGTAGATGTTCCAACCTGCTTAATTAGCAATTATAGTGACTAAAGGCTCCATTAGTCAAAGCAAGTGTGTCATTGCAGGGCTCGCAAAATCGCTAGCCCCAGGACGTTGGGGCTAGCGATTTCTCCGGTCAGACTACCAAAAGCTATCTCAGCCCTGCCCATGATAGCCCGACGGGCTAGCGATTTTGCGAGCCCTGCATTATTCAATTCAGTTTGATTCAGTTCAGCTATATAGTGCCAAATCATAAGGAACACATAAGAGCCAAAGATGGCAGATATGCTAAAAGAGAACTGAAACGACACCTCTATTCACTGCACTCAAAAGACCAAATTGTGAAGATGATATTAGGGTCACTGGATTCATCAAAGATGGTGATGAGTCTGCATACAGAATAGCTGGCAGTCAGTTAAGTGTGGCAGTCAGAACTACCTAGAGCTGAATATGCTAAAACTGTAAAGAGGACAGTGGACTGCAGATATGGCTGCACCAAAAAGAAATGTGAACGTATGCGCTTCAGGGACAAGAGGAGAAAAAAAAGAACTCTACTCAAGCTGGGCTCCTACTGGGAGACCAGTTTGAGGACACTAAAAGAAAACACCTCAGCACAAAAAAGCACATGAATAAAAGAACATAGAATAGAATAGAATAGAATAGAATAGAATAGAATAGAATAGCCTTTATTGTCATTGTACAGAGTACAACGAAATTGGAGTGCCACTCCCTTGGTGCAAGTTTCAATAATAAATATAAATGTAAAATATAAAAAGTACAAAAAAGAACAATCGTAAGTACTCAAACAATAGTATGTACAATATATACAGGATAGCAGCATTAATATAATGACAGTATGAATAGCAGCATAATATAATGACAGTGACGGTATGGAATAGGTTCAATTGTTGTGCTTATTTACTACGGTGATAGCTCTGGGAAAGAAGCTATCCCTGAATCTGTTTGTCCTGGTTTGATATGCAACATGATATGCAACGGGGGAGGGTATGGGGTAAGGAATGATCCAGATAGAGAGCAACTATCTTGTCCTGCAGCCCTTCCCATATGGAAAATAAATAGTAAAAACTTATATGATTTACTCATGAAAGTGGCCACTTTCTCATTACTTTCATATATTGTTTTAATAAGTATCCAAAACATACAAGTTTTATTTATAGAATTTTTCAAGGGATCTTATATCTGTTTTCACTCTTGTATCCTTTTCATACAAGTTTCACACAAGACAGATACAAACTTTATAAGATTTATATATATCTTTTCCATATGGGTTTTCAGCTCTAGAAAGACCCGCCGTCTGCATCGGGTGGGTAGCAAGCATCGGAGGCGTTTGGAATGGAGAGGGGGGTGAGTGTGAGGGATAGGGGCAGAGAGTCAAAACACAATCCCATTATCAAGGACAAGAATTATTTTGGTTTTAGAGAACAAGACTGAGAGACTCTCTGAGGGGAAGTTACATGAGACTAGACAATGACATGAGAAGCCAAGAAGGAAAGATAAGGGATAGGGAGAGGGAAAAGATGCGACCGCCTCCATCAAGAGCACAGAGTTTGTCTGTACTTAAAACATCCACCATACCTGCTGCTGTATTAAAGCACACTGTATGTACTGTTTTTGCTCTATTGTGCAAATCTACACACTAAAAAATGCTGGGTTATTTTCATAACTCAGTTTAGAAGTCGAAGGGTTGTAGGTTGGGTTAATATGACCAAATATTGGTTAAAAAGTCATGACTCAGGGTTGGTGATTTGCTGGGTCTTTCAATTAACTCCACAGCTTGACTAATTCTGTTGGGTCATAGGTTTGGTAGCTTTGATTAAATATTGGGTGATAAAAGTGATAGGGTTATTTTGGATCATTACAGTTTATTGATTTATAGTAGAATTTTACCTACTCATGAAAGGCCTTTTAACAGATAACACCAGTTAGGTTTTGATGACAAAAGCTGTAGGTATTTCTACTTTAAAAAATGACATGAAGCATCTTATAAGTTATTATTTGAAAGTAGGCTTAAGTTGCTCTCTTTAGAGATCACTGTGTCTGTAACAAAGACAGTATGAGATTATGTGTTGCTCTACACCATTTGTTGAAAAAGGTTTAAAAAAAGAAAAGAAGCCATAGTCAATCTAAACTATTTAACTGTTTAATTTATCCTAAATTATGTATGTTAGAAACGTAACGGCTTTTCGTTATAAAAGCTAAAGGCAAGGATAACTGATCACATTTAGCTAAAAAAGAAAAAAAGATAGATCGCGCTAATACTTTGACCCCTTTTATCCCAGGCATTGTTCACTAGATTGCACAAAGGACATACACATCCCTAGCTAACAATTAAGTCAAATAGGATGTCTTTATAAATACATTCAAGAAAATACTCATTAGCGCAACACCTGTTAATGTCAGTTATTTTAGCAAGAATGCACACTTACAAGCAAACCTCTCTCCACAATATTCAAGCATTACTCACTGCAGAGTTAGACTGAGCCAAAGAGATGAATAACGTTAAAGGACTTTGTCGCTACCACATTCTGTAAAGATGACACAAGATTTAATATAAGCATAAAACAGCCTAACCTTTGAAAAATACATATCTGTAGAAATATTAGTCTGTAAGCTGCCTTGCATAATCCTACAAAGTGCTTTTCTTTGGGATAATAAACAACTGGCATTGGTGTTTATTGGATTAATATTGATTTATTTATTTTTTGGTCATGTCATTGTTTATGAATTATTTTTTAGTGATTGCTTTATTTATATTTCCAATAGCGATTAAATGTTTTTGCACTCATAATAGGGATTATTGTGCACCTAAATATAGCCTCAAAATAAATCATCATAAATCATACAGAAATATAAACTATGCAAGTTATAAACAGTTGTAGGATTATAATTATTGTATTGTACAGAATGATTATCTATACACCATTTGCAGTAGTGCAGTTAAGATAAGTGAAATATGTGGAAAATTTATACAGAGGTTATATAAAGTGCTAGTGGTTGTGAGTGGTGGTTCAGTCCAGGTTACTATTGTGCGTATGAGGGTACAGTTGTCCTTTTGTTTGTTTTTGTCCATTGTGTGTGTGTTCAGTTATAGGTGGTTGTGGGTCTGTGTATGTTCAGTCCATGAGTTTAATGTGGGTCAGATGTCAGGACGCACAGTTCAGGAGTCTGACAGTTGTAGGGAAGAAGCTGTTTCGGTACCTGGTGGTCTTAGTCCGGAGGCTCCTGTAGCGCCTCCCAGAGGGCAGGAGTGTGAAGAGTCCATGTGCTGGGTGACTGGGGTCTTTGATAATTTTCCCAGCCCTTTTCAGACACCGCTTCCTGTTTCATGACCCTCTGCAACACCTTCCCATCCGAGGCAGAGCAGTTCCCATAACAGACTGTTATACAGTTGGTCAGGGTGCTCTCGATGGTAGAGCGATAAAAGTTCACCAGGATGTCTGAGCACAGGTGGTTCTTCTTCAGAGTCCTCAGGAAGAAGAGGTGCTGGTGAGCCTTCTTGACCAGCTTGGAGTAGTTGGTCGTCCAGATGAGATCCTCGGAGATGTGGACACCCAGGAACCCACAGCCATACCTTTAATGTAGATGGGTGAATGTGGATCAGCATTCCTCCTGTAGTCCACGATGAGCTCCTTGGTCTTTTCGGTGTTGAGCAGCAGGTTGTTTGTGTCGCACTCAGCCAGACGATCCACCTCCTCCCTGTAGGTGGCCTCATTGTTGAGGCCAAGCACCATGGTGTCATCTGCAAACTTAATGATGGTGTTGGAACCATCGGCAGGTCTGCAATTGTGGGTGAAGAAGGAGTAGAGGAAAGGGCTAATCACACAGCCTTGTAGTACACCGGTGTTCATTGTGATGGTAGATGAGCAGTGGTTATCCAGCCGGACATGTTGGGGCCAGTTGGTCAGGAAGTCCAGTAACCATTTACACATGAGGGAACTGATGCCTAGGTCTGTCAGCTTCCTGGTGAGTTGTGAGGGGAGGATTGTATTGAACACTGAACTGAAGTCTATAAACAGCATTCTGGTGTAGGTGTTGTTATTGTGAGAGGACAGAGTACAGCGCAATGGAGACTGCATCAACTGTGCTCCTGTTCTGATAGTATGCGAATAGGTGGGGGTCCAGGGTGGGAGACAGACAGGATTTGAAGTGTGCTAGGACCAGCCGCCCTAAGCACTTTGTAATGATGGAGGTGAGGGCTACTGGGCGGTAGTCATTGAGGCTTGGTGGGTTGGAGTTTTTGGGTATCGGGACAATGGTAAATGGTAAATGGCCTGCATTTGTATAGCGCTTTTCTAGTCCCTAAGGACCCCAAAGCGCTTCACACTACATTCAGTCATTCACCCATTCACACACACATTCACACACTGGCGATGGCAAGCTACATTGGACAATGGAGGTGGATTTGGAGCAGGCCAGTACCACAGCGTGGGCCAATGACAGGTTGAATATGTCTATCAGCACTTCTGCAAGCTCCCCAGAACACGCTCTGAGAACACGCCGGGGATGCCATCGGGACATGCAGCCTTGTGGACATTAATCCTGCTCAGCACCGCTCCTAAATCGGTGGAGGAGAGAGTCAGTGGTTGGTGGTCCGGAGTCACATCTGCTTTGGTTGCAGTTTTTGGACTCCCTTGCTCAAAACAAGCATCAAAGCTGTTGAGCTTGTTGAGGAAGGAGACATCCTGTAGTCTGTAATGGTCTGGAGTCTTTGCCACATGCGTCGGGGGTTGGAGTTGGAGAATTATTCTTCTACCTTCTTTTTGTAATGGTATTTGGCTTTTTTGATACCCCTCTTTAGCTTAGCCCTGGCTGTATTGTAGGCCTGTGCATCTCCTGACCTGAAGGTGGTGTTGCAAACCTTCAGGAGGAGTTGAAGATTCTGGTTTATCCAAGGCTTCTGGTTGGGGTACATGGTGATCCGTTCCTGGGCGGTGACACTGTCTGTAGTTTTGGAGATGTAATCCAGTACAGATGAGGCGTACTGGTCCAAGTCTGTGTGGGTGAACGTATTCCAGTCTGTGTTTTTGAATCTGTCCTGGAGCACTGCATCTGTCCCCTCTGGCCACATTTTAATTGTCCTCACAGCAGGTTTCACACGCTGGATGAGTGGTGAGGTACCGAGGTGTATGGAACAGGGAGAGAAGGTCCGATTGTCGAATGTGGGGGAGGGGTGTTGCTTTCTAGGCTCCAGCCAGATTGGAATAAACATGGTCTAAAGTCTTGTTCCCTCTGGTGTGGCAGGAGACATGTTGGTGGAATCTGGGGACTGTCTTTAAGTTGGTGTGATTGAAGTCGTCAGCAACACTAAAAGGCGCCTCGAGGTGTTTAGTCAGGTGTTTGTTAATGGCTGCATAAAGTTCTTTCATGGCCAACCTAGCATCAGGGGGGATATACACTGCAGTGAGTATGAAAGAAGTGAGTTCTCTGGGGAGATAATAAGGTCTGCATTTGACCATTAAAAACTCCGCATTAGGTGAGCAGTGACTCTCAGTAGTAGTGGAGTTCATGCACCAAGCATTTTTAATATAAATGCACAAACCTCCACCTCTGGTCTTGCCGGAGTCATCTGCTAGCCTGTCGGCTCGGTGTGTGTGGTGTCCTGCTAACTCAATAGCAATATCCGGGCAGCTGTTGTTCAACCATGTTTCAGTGAAAAACATGACATTTAAGTCCATAATCCGTCTGTTGTTAGTGATGGAGAGCCGTATCTCATCCATTTTGTTTACCAGAGAACGGACACTGGCGAGGAAAATGCTGGGTAAAGGCAGCCGTTGTGCTGTTAGCTTTAGCTTAGCCCGTAGCCCTCCGCACCTACCTCGCCTTTGTTTACATTCTCGGCGCCGTCTGTGTGCACTTCCACCCAGCTGGGGAGAGTGGGCAGCCTCCGGTGTTCTGGAGATCTCTGGGATGAGTCGGAGATCAGTGATAAAACTGTTGGAGTTATGAGTCCAAATGTCCAGAAGCTCTTGTCTGCTGTAGGTCAGCAACGCACAGCAATTCTGGATGAATAATCCTGTCTAAAGTAAGTCAATGACTTAAAAATCCTGAACCTGCATTTAGGCAAACAGCGACACAAACATGGTGCTTACTGAGACTGCTACCCTTCATTATTTGGGATTTAGTTGCAGAGGGAAATCAATACTGGGAGTTACTGATTTTATTACTTAGCTATATGGAGTTTTTTTTTCTCCTTCATTTTATTTGGAGCTCTTTCCTGATAAACACTTGAAATCCAAATAACATTTCATGCTACATTATCCTGGAGCCATCAGAAATTGGGGCCTGTAGTTCACTTCCACTTTAAGGTGAAACATTGATTTTTCCAACAATTTAATCATGTGATTTGCAACTTTCGGAATATTTGTGTAACCCATGCGAAATACAGGGCTACAAAATCCCTTTTCATTATCTAAAGCTATAGCCTATTATTGGTACAAGGGGGCGCTTTGATGCAGTCTTGTGTTACTACAACCTTGCGTCTTGTGCGCAGGAAGCATTACCTGTCTCTTCCTGTGCGATCTTCCGTCTAATGGCGGTCAAGTGTGTGTTAGAGCGCAATGGAAAAATATCTCAGTATGCAGTGCTGCAAACCAGTTAATGAGACCAAATTGTATTACATATAAATGCTAATAAGCTACTCTTTTATTAGGCCCTGAACTCTGACCACAAAAAGATTAACATCTGTTGAGTTATTTGTGTTGAAAAATCCCGGTGAGTCACATGTTTTTGTTAGCTAAAAGTTAAGTTTAGATAATATATTTTACTAGCCAATTGAGCTCAGAAACATTTGAAGAAAAAAAGCCAATCGGGAGCTATCAGAATCTGGTGTGTGGTTTTACTTATCTTGTTGTTCCTTACAGTGTGTTATAAGTGTTGAATGTTCTAAGCTACAGATGCTTTACTGCTGATGCTAGGTGTGATGCTAGCTGCTATTTGTGGTTGCCTGAAGAACTGATTCAAGCCAACCTTGGATTTCAGATAAGCCCTACGCATTTGTGCAATATCTCTAAAATGAGAAGCATCCCTTCTACTACACTCAATATTTATGATCAGGTTGCTCTAAAAGCTCCATGAAAACTCTCCAGTTTATCCAAGATGATGCAGCAAGAATCCCAAGCTGATATTGACTTGTTGTCATTGGCTCCCTGTTAAATCCAGAATCAAGTTTAAAATCCTTTTCCTTGCATACAAGGTCTTGAATAATCATCATCATCATTTATTTATTTATATAGCACTTTAAAAACACACCTGGTAGACCAAAGTGCTGTACAATACTAATATGCACATAGTAATAAAACCAGACATAGCAATAAAATAAAATAAAAAAATATCAGTTACCCACAGAGTTAAAAGCCAGAAAATAAAAATAGTTTTTTAATAAAGACTTAAAAACTGGCACTGATGTAGCCTGTCTAATATGGAGAGGAAGGTTATTCCAAAGCATTGGCACTGCAACAGAGAACGCTCGGTCTCCTCTAAGTTTCAGCCGTGACTGGACCGAAAGCAGCAACTGCTCAGCTGACCGAAGGGAACGAGTGGGGACGTCTTCAACGGCTTCAACAAGTCAGACAAATAAACAGGTGCCAGACCATTTAGAGATTTAAAAACCAATAAAAGGACTTTAAAACAGATCCTGAATTCAATTGGAAGCCAGTGTAAAGAGCCCAAAATCGGAGTGATGTGATCAAATTTTCTTTTGCCAGTTAAAAATCGTGCCTCAGCATTTTGCACTAATTGCAAGCGTGACAAAGTGCCCTGCCCAACCCCTATTAAAAGAGAATTACAATAATCTAAATGTGAGGTAATAAAGGCATGAATAACACTTTCCAAGTCACGCTTGGAAAGAAAGGGCTTAACCTTTGATAAACGTCTGAGGTGATAAAATGCTGATTTTACCACCCCGTTTACATGGTCATTAAAGGTAAGTGCAGAATCTATTTTAACTCTGAGATTTGTGATCGAACTCTTTAGTTGGGAAGTCAAAGCTGCAAGATCAATATCTGGAGTATGAGAAGAACAATTTGGGCCAAATAAAATTGCTTCTGTCTTCCCATCATTAAAATTTAAAAAGTTTTTTGCCATCCATGCTTTGACATCAGTAAGGCAGTCAAGCAGAGGTCGAGTTGGGAGACTATCAGAATGACTAAAAGGTAAGTAGAGCTGGCAGTCATCTGCGTATAGATGGAACGGCACTTTATGTTTCCGGAAAATCGCGCCAAGAGGCAAAAGGTACAGTGAAAACAATAACGACCCAAGAATAAATCCCTGTGGCACACCCCGAAGCAGAGGGGCCACAGAGGATGAAGCCGACCCCAACTTAACACAAAAGGTCCTATTTAAGAGATAGAGATCAGATTATCATGGTCCTTGGTTATGCGACCCAGTGTTTCTGAGTTTCATGATATTTTGCTATTCATCTGTATTCTAGTTTCTTTGCAGTTTATCTAGTTATATTCTGTCATACTTAGTTTGCAGTTATATTTCATAGTGTATCGGGTTCCCTTTGTGTCTCATCCCTGTGTTAATTCTCCTCCCTTAGAGGTTAGTGAGTCTTATCTGTCATGTCTCCTGTCTGAATAGTTCATGTTGTCTAGCTCATGTCACATCTGCGTCTTATTTAGGGTTCCTGTTTTACTTTGAAGGGGTCTTGCGTTCAATGTTCATTGCCTTAACCTGTAGTCAGTTGAGATTGAAGAAGTCACTTGGATGAGTGTCACAAAATGCTACGTCCAGATGAACAGAATCAACTTTTGGAGATTTACTTACCTGGATGATTGAGCATGCATCAAGACGTCCATTGCCTTAGTTTCACTTCCACTGTGGTGTCATTTGGTTCATTCTAGTCAGCTGTTTCCTCATGTGTCTCCACTTCCCCAGATCACCTCATGTGTGTATTTAAGTCCTCTGTCTTCCTGTGTACAGGGTCATGTCGTCTGTGTTCGATCCCTCATGACAGGTTAAGTGTTTTTCAGGATTTTGTGCAGGTCATGTTCATGTTTGCTAATTCATGAGTTTCTTCATGCACCTGCACAAAGTCTTGTTCATAGTCGTCATAGTCATGGTTATTTTCCCATAGTCGTTTCTCATAGACATTTCTAGTATTTCCCAGTTTAGGTTTTGGTATAGTCCTCGCCTCTGCTCTGATTGTGTCATTTGTTTGTACTCTGGTTATCAGCCCAAATAAAGGCTCATCTTCAGTTTGAGATTCAATACTGTCTCCTCACCTGTGTCTGCTCTTGGGTCTACCTCACTCACCCCACTCGGTCTGCTCTGCAGACTGTGACGCAGGTCCCATCTTAAAAGACCTCTTTGTGTCATATCACCAATAGAGCACTTTGTTTTCAGAATGCTGGCTTACATGTGGTTCCTCAAAGCATTGTGCAGTGTTGGGGTGTAATGTGTTCCAAAGCAACGTGTTAAAGTAATGTAATTCTCTAATTTTAGTACTTCACTAACTTGTGTTACACTTATGTTGATACTTGTGTTACAAAGCTTCTAAAGGTACATGCCTGCCATAGAGAAAGAAATAGAAATGTGTTTTTTTCTTCTTCTTTTTTTCCATCCTGTGCACCGCAATTAGCAATTACAGTTTGGGTGCAGGGAGGAGGACAGTGGTGGAGGCATGTACAACTTTTTAGGAAAGGATATATAAACATTAATGTAATTTTTCTTGCACAAAGGTACAGTGTCCTTTACCAGAAACAGCTGCATTATATTGCTAACACAACTTGGGCTCACAAGCATCTGTGCATACATATGCTAACACAAAGCTAGCAAAGAGTTCAGGGTGATGTTAACACTTAAGTGTTAACATCACCCTGAACTCTGGGCTGGAGTAGTCTCCCAGCCCAGCAGCCAGAGCCTGGATTTCAATAGGTAACAAAATCAGTGATGAGCAGTCACACTTGTTTCCAGTCTCCATTTGCCTATTGGGGCATTGCATACTTTTTCAAAGGGGATTTTTCCCATATTATTTGCATCATCTGTTGCTTACATAGTCATTGACTCAGTGGGGAGGCACTGTAGTCTTTAAGACAGATGAAAAAGACTTTTTCTCACCCTGAAACTTCTATTCATATGAGTTCTAATTTATTTGACTATACCTTTATTAATTATATTTTAAGGGGGTTTTTTTTGTTCTTTTAATTTAGTTTTTTTTTATTTTTTCCCCACAAAACGTATTGATGAAATTGGGATTTAAGCACAATCTCAACAGTTTTTATCAACCTCAGAAATATTTTTTCTTTCAAAACAGATACAATTCTTCCGTTACCTGGAATATTATTCTGAATGTTTCATGTCAACCAGCTTTGAAGAAAGATGATGGACATCCATCCTCTCTAATGTGCCCCTTCAAAAGCAGGTTTTTGACATATAGCACTTCCAGATTTGATTTCAGTTCTCAGCAGAGAGCTTGGCCCAGTGCCACAGGTGTTTTAGACCTCAGCCAAATGGAGACTGCTCTCCCATGGCCATCTTAGATGATTAATGAACTGACTTCCTGACAAGTGTGACAGCCCAAGTTGACAGTTGATGTTTCCCTTGTGATCTATCAGTCATTCAGAGGAGCTCACCACACAAGACAAGGGCATTAGCCATCTACCCCCCAGGAGAATAATACTACATATGTGGACTAAATATAGACTGAGTAATCTTACTTCATTTTTTGCTTAAAGTTATGAATCAACAGAAATAACTGTTGTGGTTTTCCAGACTGTTTTGTTTTTAAAAAAAATAATGACTATATTTCTAACTAGAAGAGAAGTTGTATGAGCTGAGGCAAATACACACATATGGTCGGATCATTGAACAAATCCACGTTTAAAGATTAATAGATATTTGGTAAACCTTTTAGTTGTTTAGCTCTCAATTCATACCTTAATATATTACTAACAAAGCTAATAACCGATAACAAGATAAACCACGAACTATATATATTTAATAATGTCCTGATCTTAAAAAAAAGTAAGTGTTATGTATTCTGTTGTAATTTATTGTGTAACTTATTATATTAATTAAATGTTAATAATTATTCCTATATCACTTCTATGGTCAACTGTGGTCTGTAATAACAAATTTTTGAATAACAGATATAAAAGACTTGTCAAAAGTGAAGCTCTCTCCATTTGGTACAATCTTTGTATTATTGAGAGTAGAGTTTCTCACAGCCATGTAATAATAAAAGTATGCAGTGTCCTCCAAGAGAAGCATGTGGCCTCTAATTTTATTAGCAGATAGGGGCATGCCGTTGGCATACACAACATTCCTACCTACCTTCCTACCATTCCTATCTGTTATTTGGATGGATATGTAGTTCACATGTATTTCTAATTGTAGAATTTAAATATACTACAAGCTAAAAGCAACACAGCTTCTGCAGCCAAAGGACTAGTTTGTGAATGTCTGTAACAGGAATATTGCTATACTAATTTTGGATAAGGTATACAAGATCAACATTTAGGATAATTCTGCTACTTTGAGCGTAATATTATTTATTATATCATGTATACATTGGTTCAACCTTTTGCGATTGTTGTGTTATGTGACACAGAAGCCTGTCTGGCATAGAACTGGATGAGGAGTAAGATAGACCCTAAACAAGTTACTAGTTTATCACAGAGCTTACAAAGAGCAACAAACACTTATGTTGATACTTGTGTTACAAAGCTTCTAAAGGTACATGCCTGCCATAGAGAAAGAAATAGAAATGTGTTTTTTTCTTCTTTTTTTTTTTCCATCCTGTGCACCGCAATTAGCAATTACAGTTTGGGTGCAGGGAGGAGGACAGTGGTGGAGGCATGTACAACTTTTTAGGAAAGGATATATAAACATTAATGTAATTTTTCTTACTTATTAGCCAACACTGCTATTTTTAAAAGTCATGTTTATGCTTTTCTGTATAGTTTCTAGGATGCTTACAACTCAAATTGCACTGCTGGTAATAGTTTATTTTGATGCACATGCTGTTTTTTTGCAAATTTGCATCACAATATTTATTTTAGTTTTTCCTGCAGTATATAAAAATTGGTGTATCTCAAAAATAAAACTATGAAGACACTCAAAATAAATTTCCTGTTGTTGGGAACTATTTTGTGCAACTTTTTGTATTTACAGTTTTGAGGGATAAACCTCTTAAATTTCTCTAACTAGACATATATGTAAAAAAAAAATAAATAATTAAAATTTTTTTGTAGTTTATTGCACTTTTTTGCAATTTGTGTTGTTATTATGCATTTAATGCATACATATTAATAAAGTTTGGGCTATAGCGGTTGTATTGATGTAAAGCAACTTGAAATGCTCCCAAAAATGGCACTACAGTATATAAAAATATAAAGATAAGCTCTGGCGGACTTGGTTATATGGTAGGTCTTAAAGGGTTAAATGGCATTAAAAACACAGAAGCAAAAGAAATGCATATAAAAGTATAAAAGAACAATATATGTAAAGGATAAAACAGTAAATTTTTTAAAAAATGATTAAAAGTAGTTAAGAATAGACCAAAGATAGAAATAAGCATTAAACTAACTAACAAACAATCATTAGTTAAAAAGGCGTGGCTAAATAGGTGGGTTTTTAACCGCGATTTGAAGAATTGAATGGAATAAGACTCGCGGATAGCGATGGGGAGGTTATTCCATAGATCGGGTGCAGCCAAGGCAAATGCTCGGTCACCTCTAGTCTTCAGCCGGAATCTCGTCTGTGACAAAAGTGACTGGGAAGATGATCTTAGTAATCTAGCGGGGGTGTATAATCTAAGTAGCTCAATGAGGTAGCTTGGAGCTATATTGTTAATAAATTGGAAGATGAGCAGCAGGATTTTGAATTGAATGCGAAACTTAACGGGAAGCCAATGCAGGTCGGCAAGGACAGGGGTGATAGAGACATGCCGCCCACTACCAGTAAGGAGATGAGCAGCCGCATTCAAGACCAAAGTGAAGGGAGTTGCAATAATTGAACCTAGATGTCACAAAGGCGTGGATAAGCTTTTCGAGGTCTCTATGCGGGACATAATGTCTGGCTTTGCTATTAAGACACAATTGATAGAAGCAAGATTTGACAACAGCAGACACTTGTTTGTCGAATTTAAAAAAAACACCCAGGTCACTAACAGTGTCGGAGAGGAAACTATCAATGGAACCAAAGGCATCTTGGAGTTGGCCACGGGGGATACTACTGTCAAACATGATGATTTCAGTTTTCCTGTCATTTAGGATAAGTGAGTTACCTGCAAGACAATTTTTCACCTCGCATTGATCCTGCTATGTCTTTGCACTCACAAAAACGTGCAAAGACATAGCAGGATCATCAGTTAACTCGAAATCGATCTGTATGTTGTCAGCAAAACAATGATGTGCAATGTTGTACTTCTCAAAGATTGCGCCTAAGGGGAGCATGTACAGTGAGAAGAGCAGGGGGCCAAGGACAGATCCTTGAGGCATGCTACAGGAGATGGGTGCAGCAGAGGAGAAATGGGGCCGAAATTGATCAAGAAAGATCTATTAGAAAGATATGATTTAAACCAATCTAGGGTGGCACCTGTAATGCCAACTGTGTGTTCAAGCCTCGCTAATAGGATGTTATGATCTACCATATCAAAGGCCGAGGATAGCTCTAGTAGGACCAGGACTGAAGAGCGTACAGAGTCAGCAATCAGAAGGCTGTCATTGAGGACTCGCTGTTTCAGTACTATAACAGGGTTTGTAAGCGGACCAAAATTTATCATTATTGGCATTCGCATCCAAATACGGCTGGAGTTGTGAAAGAATGATCCTCTCAAGTATTTTGGACAGTAATGGTAGCTATACGAGATGGAAGGATATCGTAGGCAGGAGAGGTATTCTTTGATTGGTCAATAAGTCGCTTGAGAGTATGGAGTGACACCGGCCAAACTTTTGGAATGATGATGAACAAGCAGAGGTGGGAATAAAACTTGACACTAAAGGGAGCGAGGACTTAAGATATAGAACTTTATGAATAAAGTGAGTTAGAAATTGTTCGCAGAGAGTAGGAGAGCACGACAGTGGCATATCAGGACAGGGGTTAACCAATGAATTGAAAATATTAAACAATATTAAACAAAAGGATCTAGAGCGCTTCATTTTAACAGGGGCAACAGTATTGAGGATGGAGGAGCATGTGGAAAAAATGGTGCTAGCAAATTCATCAACCATGGGAAATAGGGAGCAGTCGGGAATGGAGGCGGCAAGTTTCGGAAAAGACATATTCAATTCAATTCAATTTTATTTATATAGCGCCAAATCACAACATAAGTCGCCTCAAGGCGCTTCATAGATACAGAGAAAAAACCAACAATCATATGACCCCCTATGAGCAAGCACTTTGGCAACAGTGGGAAGGAAAAACTCCCTTTTAACAGGAAGAAACCTCCGGCAGAACCAGGCTCAGGGAGGGGCGGGGCCATCTGCTGCGACCGGTTGGGGTGAGAGAAGGAAGACAGGATAAAGACATGCTGTGGAAGAGAGACAGAGGTTAATAACAGATATGATTCAATGCAGAGGTCTGTTAATACATAGTGAGTGAGAAAGGTGACTGGAAAGGAAAAAACTCAATGCATCATGGGAATCCCCCGGCAGCCTATGTCTATTGCAGCATAACTAAGGGAGGATTCAGGGTCACCTGGTCCAGCCCTAACTATATGCTTTAGCAAAAAGGAAAGTTTTAAGCGTAATCTTAAAAGTAGAGATAAGGCTTTTAAGAGTAGACATAGAAAACTTCTGCACAGTTCCAGAATTAATTATACATGTAGGGTGTAAGAGAGCCTCAGGGTGAGGTTCATAATTACATAAGTTAACATCAAAGATAACAGGAAAGTGATCAGAAATCCTAACATTGCTTATATCCTTAATGCAAATGTCCAAGCCATATGAAAAAAACAAATTGAGAGTATGGCCCTTAGCGTGGGTTGGTTGGTTAACCCACTGGGCGAGATTAAAAGAATCTCTTAATGCAAGGAAGTCTTTGGCTAACGAATCGTCATTACAGCAGATATATGAATGTTAAAATCACCAACAATAAGCACACAGTCATATTTAAAAATAACTAAACCAAGAAGGTCAGCAAATTCATGAATAAAAGTCTTATTATATTTAGGTGGCCGGTAAACCACAACAAACAGTAGTTCGCGAGGCAGTCATCTCCTGAAGTTGAACCTCATAGCTGAGGTAGAAAGGAGAGGGTAGCTGTCGGACTTTGTATATACATTTAGAGACCGAGGCTAAACCGCCGCCTGTACCAGTAAGCCTTGGGGAGCTAAAAAAGGCACAGTCCGGTGGGAGAAGCTCAGAAAAGGGAAGAGACTCACCAGAGCGAATCCAGGTCTCCATCAAAAAAGAGCGTCAACACTCGTGGCAGAGAAAAATTAGTTTAACACAAAGATCTTGTTTACCAGCAACCTGTAGGGATGGGTACCGGTTCTGACATAAACGGTAGTAACCAGGCTGAAAAGCAGCGCATATTTCGGTGCTTTATTTCGGTGCTTTTTTTTCCCTGAGATGTCATACACTTTGGATTCTAGCCAATCATTTTACTTTTCCAAGGATAGTAGGCGGGCCCAGGTACATACATTCTTTTAGAGCAGAGCTACAGATTAAAAATGCCCAAGACGAAGCGGTCAAAAGTCTGGCTGTACTTCACAGCAAAAGATGCAATCTCAGCAGCCTGCAATAAGTGCTTTAAGGTGATACTGTGCAAAGGAGGTAACACCTCGAATCTCATGAAACACCTGGCGACACATAGCGTTTTTTTAAAAGCCGAGAAATGCACCGGATTTGATAGCTTGCTGCAAGACCTCACACCGAGCACATCTACTGTGGGTGTGGTGCCTGTTAGCGGACCCGGAGTTAGCAACATCCCCCAAGAACCCGAAGAGGAGAGTCCTGGCCCCTAGTCCTGCCAGTGTAGCAGAAATGATGATGGATGATGATGGTAGCAGCAGCCGTTCTTCTCTGGGTGAGTGGCTTAATGTTGTTCGTGTGTAATTTACGTTGAGTAGGCTAACCACGTTATTACATTAATGCATGTAAGGTGAACTAGCAAACACCGTCGTAGTTACATGCTGTCTTCTTGTTTGATGGCAGATACTCCTTTCACCCTGGCCAAAAAGGCTAAAATGACCAAAGAAAAAGTGGAAAGCAGCATGAGAGGTTTTTGGATAAAGTTTCTGTTTTTTCCATTGTTTAAGCACTAGCCTGTAGCCTGTGCTTCAAGGTAAGCCTTCATACGCACACTAAACACCCCAAAATATCATTGTTTAGCAAACCTCGACTTTTTGGCAAAATAGTGGATCAGAATAGGGAGTGTGCATGCAGAACCAAGCAGATTGATGGCTGTGCAGCATAGCTGAATTGAGCACAGAGTCCAGAATTAATCTGAGTAAATAAAAAGTGAAATCGGATAATTTTCAGACCTGCAGAGCAGAGCGGAGGAGGTGAAGGGCTGCAGTCTGGCGCATCGTACGGCAGGTCTGGTGATTGGAGGCAGATGTGGACAATATGATAAACTTTAACTGTTCTAGTTCCACAATAATTAACCTCCTAGCACCTGGCGTCCACAAATGTGGACATCACATTTTGGGTTGTCTAGACCAAAATACTACATTTTGCTCTACAAGGGCCTGATATCCACTTACGAGGACATTATACTGCCACTGTTCCATTGAAATTTTAAACAAATATGCTCATATGTGGATCTCATTTTTCTCAGAAACAAAAATTAGGTAAAAAAATCTGGTAATTCTTTATTTTTACATTCATCAGGTGCCAATCAGCCCAAATATCAAAGATAAATTAAAAATGCATGCCACTGAAGAGTTCGGGTTTAGGAGGTTAATGTATTTAAAATGTGTTTCCTCTATTTTTGTAGAAACCTGTGAGGTGAATTTTAAAATATAAACAATGAGTTGTTCAGTGTGTTTCACAGTGAGCTCTCTGTTTTTTTTTACCTTCTTTATTTTAGCTCAACTAATACCACACATTTTCATAAAGGTCTTCTATAATAATTACATTATTTGACGTATTAGCTACTGTGTTATTTGTTGCAACCTGTGTTTAGTAAATCATTCTAATGTGTATTAGGAGAAACAGAAATCACTTTTGTTTTTAGCAAATCAGTTAAAATAAGTTAAATTGGCTTTATTGAACAGGTACTCTACATGTGTGTCCTGTACTCTAACAACTGCAATACCACCACTGTAAAAGAGATTTAGATACACAGTCGAGTATAACAACATCTTTGGTCAGATGAAATGAAATGAGAACTTATGTTTGAAAAAAGAAGGGAGAGATATATTCAAACTCAAAGGACACACTTTCAGTGTACATCATGTTGTCCTTAAAATACTCATGGCTTGAAGTTGTCTCTTCTGCAGAAGAAGTTTTTCTTGGTTCGCCACCTCGCAGTCCATTCTAGGGTTCTAGTGATTATCTTCTATGAGACTACAGTTCCTGACTTGGCTAAGTCATTAACTAGTGTCTTGGCAGTTGTTCTGGGGTCTTTAGTCATATCGCTTAATAGTTTTCTTTCCAGAGTCTTTGAAATCATTTGCTTCTTGCTTCTGCCAAGCTTGTTTTTCAAATGATGCTTGATTTTACAAGCATTGAGCATTATTAAGGTAAAGCATATCATTGCATAGCAGTGGTTTGTGTTATGCATCAAGAAAAAGTCTGTTTTCCAGTCTGTTAATAATATTGACCCTGGTAATTGTTTTTGTTATTGTGTGCAATTAGAAATAATTCTGAAGAATTCAAGAAAAACTGCAGAATTCTAAGCATACTGGAAAACTAGTATGTTTAGAAAAGCTATGTTTAAATTCCCTTGCTCAGAAAAATAACACACTTGGGAAAATTTGGACAAAACTTTAAATTTCATAGGGGAGCTAATAATTGCATCCTTATCTGTATATAATTCATAAATATTTTCAAAAAGTTTTAATGCCACTTTGTAAGTGCTTTGCTGGTGCATGTCAAACTTATTATTATTATCAATTGGACTGTACTATATCTAAAATAAGCCTGAGCTAGTACATGTACCAAAACAAGGAGCATGTTTTTCAAAGCCTTACAATCAGCTGGGTCACCCTCTCTGACTTTGCCCACTGGAAAAATGTTCCTCTTTAGCAACTATGACCTCATCATTGCTTGGAGGATGTCAGAAAAGCTCCAACAGCAGTGACACTGTGTCAAGGGGACAGTGCCTGGCAAGGGCAAGATATACCAAATGAGATATGACAGCTGAAAGAGAAAATAGGGCCAGCTGATGGGACTAAAATGAGAACAGAGGGTCCTGTGAATCATGCGTACTTTCACTGTAGCTGCACTGAGGTTACACATGAAAAATATGGCCGAGTTTCTGTAAATAATTTCAGATTAAACTGGTTAAATCATCCTGTAGAGAGTTTTACCAGTCATGTGAGATAATGATTGTATGTATCTAGTGTGTAGCTATTAGTGCCCTTTGATGACATTGTTGTTGTGAACTTTATAAGAAACCAGCAGGTTTCACATTCGGCTCAGGGGTCTCCTGTTAGCAAAAGATCAGAGCTGTCTTGGTGATGTAGGGGGAGGTGGTGGAGTTGGCTCCCGGAAATTGTTGTTTCATCAATGAATAATGGCAGACAGTGAAAAATGGCCATGCAGTGCTCCTGATATGATCAAACACAAGATGACTGTCCTGCTCACAGAGCACAAATACAGCTATACACCATACATCAAACACACACACATGGACACACATAAACACGTGCTACTTTTACCAAACTGAAGACTCACTCGACTTAACAAACCCTTTAAAATTTCAAGTGGGGTGTTTTTTTCCTGTTGATTGCACCATCACTGCCTTCCATGGATTTCTGCTTTTAGCAGACAGTTGCTTTCCTGCTTTATTTGCTGCCCCAAGCTTTCCACTGACTGTAGTTATCACAAAGCTTTTTTTCCCCCAACAGGTAGATTTGAGAGCTCCAGCTAGCTTTTAGGCACTCAGGAGCCAAGTGAGTGCTTGAAAACTTCTCTTGTCTTGGTTCTCAGAAACTGAAATATTTTTTTATTGGTGTTCATGTAAAATAAGTGGATGAGGGTTGGAGGTCTGTGGGGGAAGATTAGCGGTGTGGAGTCAGCAGGGTGTCTCAAAGAAATTGTTTAATTCTTTATGCAGCAGGGCATCAATATTGATAGCCACCGGAGCATTGCATCTGTACTCTGTATTGTGTTATAATCCCTGCCACACCTACTTTTGGTTGCTCTAAATGTGGTGGTGTTAGTGCACCAGTTGTTACGTTCATAGATTCAAAGATCGCCTGCCCTTCTCTTACTGTATTCGCCGTTGCAAGGAGCGGCCAGTTAGCTGAACTGTCATATCTGAAACAAGCAGATATAGGCAAGTTTCCATGATGACAGTCACAAATGCACTTGTTTTTGACCATCAGCACGTCATTTTTGCATTTGATTTGTGAATGATGGATCACATGTTTGTAAGGAAGATTCTTGGTAACAGGGATTTGAAAATGGTAAATGGACTGGTTCTTATATAGCACTTTTCTACTCCTATCTGAGCACTCAAAGCGCTTTATACAACTAATTCATTCACCCAATCACACCCATTCACACAAGCACTTTGCTAGGTTTTTAGTGCTACCTAACTAACATTCATACACATTCACACTCCGATGGATGCATCGGAGAGCAACCTGGGGTTAGTATCTTGCCCAAGGATATTTGGCATGCAGACTGCAACAGACTGGGATCGAAGCAACAACCTTCTGGTTAGTAGGTGACCCACTCTACTACCTGAGCTACAGTCACATTCACTAGCCTAGCAAGCACCCGCAGCTGAATATGGCAAAAAACAAAGGAGTTGTTGGTGTTGGATTTTGGCAGGAACAAATCCCTGCCCTCCCATATCTGCATTGGTGGGACTAATTTGAAAATAGTCACATCCTACAGCTAGTTGGGAGTCCAGTTGGATGACAAGTTGAAGTGGTTTACCAACAAAGACGCTGTCTATAAAAAGGGTCTGGGCCTGCTTCAATTCCTTTAGAGGCTCAGGTCCTTCAGCAAACACAGCAGCCTGCTTCATAAGTTTTATCAGTCTTTAGCGAGCATCATCTTCTTTGCTGTGCCATTCTCAAGTGCCAGCATCAAAGCAAAGAATGCAACCAGACTGGATAAACTTATCAGGAAGGCCAAGTCTGTTGTTGGCATGAAACTTGCCACCCTGGAGGAGGTGGTCAGTGACAGAATGCTGGCAAGACTGCTGGTATTCATGGACAATGACTCCCATCCCCTCCATAATACACTGGGCAATCTGAAGAGCAGTTTCCACAAAAGATTCCTTCAATCTTGCTGTCTAAGGAAACAACACAGGAGGCCGTTCCTTCCTACTGTCATCAGACTCTTTAATCCACTTGGGTCAGACCTACACATACTGAACCGGACTAAACACGCTTTACTGCACTCCTGTTTCCTTACCTCACGTCCCCCCCAATGTATATTTGCACATTTCCCTCTGGGATTACTAAAGTTTCTCTGATTCTGAGGTAAGCCAGACCTGGACCCACACGCTCTCATCTCCAGTGCCGCAGTCTCCCAGACATGACAGCACTCCAGGCAGAGCACAGTGGTCTTGCAAAATCCAACAGTAGGTTGTGAGACGGCTGGAATATTTTGTTAAACAGACAGCTTACAGCCACTGCATC
The DNA here is from genome assembly GCF_057382185.1 of Mchenga conophoros. Classification (NCBI taxonomy): domain Eukaryota; kingdom Metazoa; phylum Chordata; class Actinopteri; order Cichliformes; family Cichlidae; genus Mchenga; species Mchenga conophoros. The sequence goes on along the minus strand of NC_140535.1, from coordinate 5,675,114 downwards.
CTCATGCACCACTATCTTGCTCACCCTTTTTTCAGATTTTATGGCATGAAAAAAAAGTTTTCTAAATATTACTGAAATACAATGATTTCGATTGCAATAACTGAAAAGATAGAGTAAAGCAAACAACCAGACCAACTTTGTAAGTGGAAATTTACAGTATTCTCTCATGTAAAAAATTCATTTTGGTGTTGTTGAGACTGTTCTCTCCATTTTCCTCTCTATCTCCATAATAACATTACTGGATTTCTTAATTAACTTTGGGTATATATTCTTTTCTTAAAAAGATAACAATTAATAACTACCCTGTAAGCAAATTTATGTATAGTGGTAAAATTCTTATTTCATCATAATTTTTAATACTTCAGTTAGGTGACTGGGTAATATCCCTGTCCATCCTCCCTGCTCTCCCTTAAAACATACCTTTAGAGCTGTTTCATGATTTGTGTTAAAAAAGGGTTCTCAGTAATGAAGCTCTGGCGCATAGTGTTTGTACTGCTCACTGCTGATATAACTGACTTTTTCACCTCGTCACCTCTCTAGCTTTTGTGCATCCGAACAGAAGCATTGCTGTGGGTAATTTTTTTATACAGCTTTGTAGATGGTGTTCCTGATTCAATATGAATACTGTTTATGAAAGATAGATGTTAGATATTTTTATATCTCTCTGACATTGGTGCTTGTAGAGGTTTGAGTATCAATGTTAAAACCACCACAATTTATTTCAAATGACTAAGGCTATTTGAAGGCTACAAAGTCAAGGTGGTGCCTCCAGTTTTACATATAGTACTTTAATATTTTGTATGACACCAACAGTGTGTAACTGAACTCCAGCTGACACCTGTTCTTTTGACTTCTTTTTCTTGTTTCTATTGTCAGTTTTCCTTTATGTGGTAACTTCCTGAAGCAAATCTTTATCCTTTATCCTTTTCACATTTCTGTTCAGCTCTGAAAAGTTTGATGTTCTTGACCTTTTGGAGTCTCTCATAAAGCTGTGCACATGAAAAAAAAAAACATGCTCTGCTTTGACTGTGTAGCAGTATCCCTGCAGTATTTGTACATCATATTATGCTACTTCTTTTATAGAAAATGCAAATGAACAGGGCAGACTTTGAGTTAAATAAGAAATATACATATTTCCTGACCTTTAAAATGTCTCTGAAAGAGAAGTCGTAAAGACATTTAGTTTTAATTTACTTCTAAGTTATACAGCTTACTCAAAGACCATTTATAAGTGCACAATCACAGTGATGTAATTCAAATATAGCTGTGGATAATGTATCTAGTTATATAGATTATCCATATAGATAAAGATATATAGAGACTAGTGATGTGTCGGTCGCGAACGAAATGGCTCTTAGAGCCGGATCTTTAACGTGAACGACACGAGCCGGCTCCTTATCGCGAGCCGTGGTGCTTTTTTTTAAAAATCTTTCTCTCACCCTCTCTCTTGCACTTTTTTCCCCGCTTCACTCCGCACGCGAGCCTTGTGCTTTGCGCTGGGCAGAGGGGGGAGGGGCGGTAGTTAAACTGAGTAGCACAGGAACAGAGCGGGAGGGAGAGAGATAGAAAGAGAGCCAGGGCAACAACCTCACATTAGAAAGGTATAGTAATCATCCACAACTATTTTCAGTTGCGGATGATAAACGATTCAGAAAGTTTATTCATGCAGGCCTATATGACAGAGAATATGCATGTTCTTTTTGTTTTCATATTTTAATTTATTTTTAATTGTGTTGTGGTTTGCAGCATTTTGTGTTGTTTCATTTTAAATTTGTTTAAAAGGAAAAAGCTGAAAATTTAAATAGTTAAAAGTTGAACTGTGAATAGTTGGTTTTTGTATTATACGATTTATTTATTATTATATTATATTACCGTAATTGTCGGGCTATAAGCCGCTACTTTTTGCACAAGCTTTGAACCCTGCGGCTTTTAGTCAGGTGCGGCTTTTCTATGGATTGTCCGTGATTTTTGTCATATCGTAAGACGATTTGTTTTGTTTGTTCCGCTGTTGTACGGCACTACGTTGCCTAGCGGAAGGATCGGGGTTCAAGAGTGGTATGTTAGTCACATGTCCGTCCGCCAGGCAACGTAGTGCCGTACGAAGTAGCGCGAAAAACAAACTTCAAAGTAGCGCTACGCGTTCAGCGAGAGGCGTGGATGATGAGTGGCGATAAACTTGCGAAAAGCAAGTTATGCTCAACTCCACCGGTGGATTCTGACAGCGTGGAAAAGTGTGAAAACATCCACGATCACCAACGGATTTTGAAGGGCTGGACTGCTGCATGATGGAGAGGAGGACACTGCCACGGCCCTTCTGAGGGTGTTCAACTCCGACACTGACAACGAGGATTTCTTTTGTTTTGAAAGTGACAACGAAGGAGAGAAGCAGAGAGTGGATGACGAAGCCATCCTGAGCCTGTTCGTTTCCGACACTGGAGAAGAGGACTTTGGTGGTTTTTTGCGCAGGAAGAAGAGAAAGATGGTGAATGACTGACTTTTCTTCTTGTTAAAGCTGTGTCACTGCACCTGAGCCTAAAAGGTAGTCCGAATCTATTTTTCTGGTGTGCTATAGGTTACTGTTATGTACTACATGTGCAAATATGTACCCATAACTTGTTTTTCAAAATATTAATAAAAGGGGTGTGTCTCCAAACAGCCATCTCTTTCCTGACAATTCCCTTTGTGCATATTCTCTTACATATGATAAGTCAACATTGAAACACCTGCGGCTTTTAGTCAGGTGCGGCTAATGTATGTACAAAACAGGATTTTCCCCTGATTTTAGCTTCTGCGGCTAATATTCAGGTGCGCTTTGTAGTCCGGGAAATACGGTATATTATATTATTATATGTTGGATAACACCTCCCACCCACTCCATGACATGCTGGTCAGTCACAGGAGCTCGTTCAGTGAGAGACTGAGATTACCAAAAAGCACCACTAAACGACACAGGAAATCTTTCCTGCCTGTGGCCATCTCCCTGTACAACGCATCCACTTAACACACTGTTTGCTGCTACAACTACACATGTTTCTTTTTCAGCTATTTATTTATGAGTGACTTATGTATGTATGTATATATATGTATATATTGTACTATTCTTAGTTAGTGTATTGTCTGTCTTGTCTTAATGTTGGTTTATAATGGAGCACTGTAACAAAAAATAATTTCCCCCAGGGATCAATAAAGTATTCTGATTCTGATTCTGATTACATTTTATGTGGAGTGAATAAATAAAAGTATATTTACGGTGGCCCCTAGAGAAGCACGTAAAAACTCCAAAACATGTACAAAGTCACAAGCAAGTACAAAACACAACAGAAGTGCTCCAGAATGCTAGGCGCAGTGTTGAGCTTTTGTTACCTAGAGGCTACACAAGCCAGCAAGTACCAAGGACCGGATTTGGTGTGTGGTAGTAACAGGTAAATGAAATTTTTTTTTAAATTATTTGAATATATATGAGTGCTTGTGTATAAATACACAAACATTACACATATGCTTTCAATCGCGTAATTTAAGTGATCTAGGTAGCTCTGTTTTGAAGTTCAGTTAACGCTAGAAATGTGTTTTGGAGTTTGTACGTGTTTTGTCTCTAGGGGCCACTGTATATATTTATATATAAACATATATAAATAAAACCACCATTTTTTACATTAGTAATTCCTTTTGTGCATAATTTTATATTGTTGTTAATAATAAATTAATTAAAGCAACAAAACAACCTGAAGAGCCGGTTCAGAGCCAAATCCTTCTACCACCTGCCGCTGAATCAGAGACTTCCTCTCAGACCGTGTACAGAGAGTTAGAGTGGGGCCTCATCTTTCCTCAGCCCTCAGCCTCAACACCGGCTCTCCACAAGGCTGTGTACTGAGTCCCCTACTGTACACTCTGTACACACATGACTGTGTTAGTTCCCACCCAGACAACACAGTCATCAAGTTTGCAGCGCAGCACACACCACAGCACACATAAAGGCACTCCAGAGGGTCATCAATATGGCCCAAAAAATCATTGGACATCCTCTTCCCTCCCTGAAGGACCTGTACAGCACTCGCTGTCTCAAGAGGGCACTCAGCATCCTACGGGACTGCACACACCCAGGACACCGGGTGTTTAAGCTGCTGCCGTCTGGCAGGAGGTTCAGGCTGCTGAGGTCCCGAACAAATAGACTCAAGGACAGCTTTTACAACAGAGCAATGGCCCTGATCAATGTAAATAGCTGACCTGACTGGCTACCTCCCTGAACTTTTTTAGGGGGGAGGTAACAATGTTTAAAACAATAACAATAATAATATTTATATTTATAACAAGGTGCAATAATAATTAATGTGCAATATTAACAGTGTGCAATACACATACACTTCTTCTTTTTTATACTAAGTTAATATACTGTGTTGTGTTGTTTGTTGCGTTGTGATGTGTCATATCGTGTCGTGTTGTGTTATATGTAGTGCCGACGTAGAACAGTTTTCCAATTTCATTGTACTACTGTACTATGTATGACTGTGCAATGACAATAAAGAGTTATCTTATCTTATCTTAAAAGAGCCGGCTCTTTCGGTTCCGAACCGGCTCTTCAGGTTGTTTTGTTGCTTTAATTAATTTCTCTAAAAAGGTTCTCTAAAAAGGTTCTCTAAAAAGAGCCGGAAATCCCATCACTAATAGAGACATTCGATTAAATGTGGACAGAGAAAACAAGAAGAAATTGAGATATCTAGAAATAGGTTCAACATTTAAAACCAGTGACAGATGAAGTAAGTAACATTTGTGTGTGACAATAGAGTTTTAAGGGAGTTATTTATGTGGATGTTACTTTGACACATAATGCAAAGGAATTACTTTAAAAACACAACAAGACCCAGCTTAAAAGTGCTCAGATTTGCATCCAGTTGCATATCTGCAGGATGTGCTGGAACAAAACTGGTCCGCATTGGGTTTGCCGTACATACTACAGGACCCAAAGCTCCCAACATTTCAGAGCCAGAGAGCAGAGAACACCCACAGGTCCAGTGTCCAGGGCCCAGTGGGTCACAGTTGCTCTCAAAGTATGAGGGAAACTACACAATATTATTTTGGTGCTTGAGATAATGTGGTTGTTGGTTAAAGAATAGCTGAGAATAATGAGGATTAGAGACTTGGTGATTTTTTGGTTATCATTTCTCAAATGTGCCTGCTGAAGAACATATCCTGATTAAAAGCTACTTCAAAATTCCTGTCTTACTTGGGGGCAAGGTAGTGCCATCTTCTAAGATCTTTAGAACTGAGTAAAATATCTGTTTTATCTGAATTCAGAAGTAGGAGATTAGGGGTTATCCATGACTGTGCTTTATTTAGATTATACATGAGTATATAGTAATAATATAATTAGATTAACTCCAATCGAAGTATTTGTCCTAGCAGAGAACACTGTGGAACTCATGACTAACTGTTACTCCCCATTTACATGCAAAAACTGACTGGAATCAATCAGATAGATATGATTCAAGAGCTCTGACTCTTTATCAATGACGAATAGTTTTGATAGTTTAAAGCAGAAATCTGAAAATGTCAGCTGAAATATGTCTGAAAATAAAACGTTTTTAAAAATCTAAATCATTTTTTAAAGTTAGAAGGTACATATCTATTTGTCTGACTTGTTGAAGCCCCACGTCCCCACTCGTTCCCTTCGGTCAGCTGAGCAGTTGCTGCTTTCGGTCCAGTCACGGCTGAAACTTAGAGGAGACCGAGTGTTCTCTGTTGCCGCGCCGATGCTTTGGAATAACCTTCCTCTCCATATTAGACAGGCTACATCAGTGCCAGTTTTTAAGTCTTTATTAAAAACCTATTTTTATTCCCTAGCTTTTAACTCTGTGGGTAACTGACATTTTTTTATTGTTTTTTTTAACTTTATTGCTATGTCTGGTTTTATTACTATGTGCATATTGGTATTGTACAGCACTTTGGTCTACCAGGTGTGTTTTTAAAGTGCTATATAAATAAATAAATGATGATGATGATGATGATGATGATATCTAGTCCACTCTCCAACACAAGAGATTTGCCATCAAAGCTAAGCAGTCACTGTCATAGTACTGCACTGGTCTGTTGCTGTTTTGGTGTTCCACTCTGCAGGAGCGGATCTAGGAAAATTTTCTTAGGGTGACATGGAAATCAGATGGGGTGGTAAAATCAAAGCCTTTTTTAAAAAGACATACGCAGGTGTTATATATGGCGAAATGATTCAAATGCAATAAGTATAAATATTTCACATAAATATAGTTATAGACTATATAAATATTAATGTTATAGACGATATAGATATAGAAAATTAATTATTTTTTGCAGCCCACATAATTAAACATTTCAGTTACATAACACATGAATTTAGCCAAGGAGAAATAATTTATTTGAAATTAAATAAAAAATCCTTTATTATTGTGGAGGGCCGTGGTCTGCGATGCTGCTGCAGATGAGATGGACTCACCTTCACTGCATCTACAATCATGCCTCACCGGCTTAAAACCTGTACGCTGCTTGTGCTATACTTGTTTTTGGTGCTGATGTGTACAGCTGACAGCAGGAGGGCTGCAGCCGTTGAATGTAGGCTATTGTTACAGCAACCGGGTGATCACTGTAAGGGTGGATCACTCAGAGGCTCACCCCGAGATGGAGGTCGAGGTGCGCGGGGGTCCTGCCTGAGGGCGGCATGCTATCTGAGGGCGGCATGCTGTCCGCTTCGGCACGCAGGCTGCATGGTCGTCTGCCCAGCTGCCTGTGAGCCCCAGCTCACTTCCACTCCTGCTGCGCCGCCGCTGCTTGCCATATGGGTGGCCATCAGGCCAGCTCCCGGGCTTCCGCTGGGGGCGCAGGCGACCGCCAGAGTGGTTGCCTGCGCCTCCACCAGGTGGTGTCGCTGGGCCGGGGCATGGAGCGCCGATGGTCTGGGCCGATTCCCTCGCCTGCTCGCGGGGTGGGGTGAAGCGGGCAATGGGGGTTAGTGGCAGGGCGTGTTCTGCGATGCCGCTGCAGGTTTGGTGGTGGTGAGCTGGGAGAGCGGGAAAGCTGCAGCCGTTGAATGTAGTTACAGCAACCGTGTGATTATTGTAAGAATAAATGATGCGGCGAAGCATGAAAATGCCGTGGTGGCGATCTTTTTTTTTTTGTTAATCTTAAGTGCAGGCAAACCAGTAAACAAATTAAAACAAATACTGTTGATAAACTATAATACAAAAATTACAATTAAAATTCTCAACAACAAAAACAATTGGTAAAAATATAATTAATATGTAAACAACTTAATAACCCCGAAAATGTCTAAGTCACGTGACGTGTCGGCGCAACACCGAAACATAAGAGGGGGGTGGGGGGGAGCAAAGTGCCTGCTCTCCGCTGACACAGGAGCAGCGAGTCCAGCGACCTGGCTGTTTCGTTTTTGCCAAAAGCACAGCATAGCAAACAAGCAGAACTCAAAGTAAAGAATCGATCTAACCAGGCTAGTATCGATCCGATACCGATCCCGACTTGGGATAGATACTATCGATATTTGGATTGATCCGCCCACCACTACCAATAAGTATAAAATCCAGAAACCTGCACAACATGGGGCATTTCATTTGCAAACACGAGTCTAACTTACATATCATGCTTTTTTTGTTTGAAAAAATTAAATTGTAACATGCTTAAATTTACACAAAAGTCAGGAATTGGCACTGTCATGAATAAAAATGTAACCTAATTTTTCATGATTTGTTGGGTTAACCCTCTGAGGCCCCAAATATGATGGGCCATTTTTTACTATTTTTGATTTTACATTTATATTTCACCTTCAAATGTTTTTGTTTTCACTTCCCTTGCTTGGTATCCTTCTTTTCAGCTCAACCTCACATATCTGAATTTGCTTTTATTTTCACTGGCATACTGTATTAACACAAGTGACCTGAAATCACACAAAAATATATATAATCATATTAGTAGTTATATTTTTACTGTAAAAACCACAGAAATGTTTAGTAGATTATTTTCATAACTTGAAATGCAAAGATAAATTGTAAATTTTGAAAACCTATGCACACAATGAAGTTTTATACAATTATTTATCTAAAAATGCAGCCAATGCATCTGGCATTTTGTTTGTTTGTTTTTTAAATATAGGCGGCACGGTGGTTAGCACTGTTGCCTCACAGCAAGAAGGTCCTGACTTCAATTCCAACATCAGGCCGGGGTCTTTCTGTGTGGAGTTTGCATGTTCTCCCCGTGTTTGCGTGGGTTCTCTCCGGGTACTCTGGCTTCCTCCCACCGTCCAAAGACATGCAGCTTGTGGGGATAGGTTAATTGGATAATCCAAATTGCCACTAGGTGTGAATGTGAGTGTGAATGGTTGTCTGTCCCTATGTGTTAGCCCTGCGACAGACTGGCGACCTCTCCAGGGTGTACCCCGCCTTTCGCCCTATGACAGCTGGGATAGGCTCCAGCGCCCCCCGCGACCCTGAAAAGGATAAGCGGAAGCGAATGGATGGATGGATGGATGTTTTTTAAATATATACAACAATTTAAAAATACTAGTATAAATAAAATGAGAGAACAATCAGGAGTCACAATAAGATGCTCCACAAATTATTTATGCCACTAAACAAAAAATATTTGTCCAGCCGAAGACTGAGCATACCACAGGGATAAACCCTGCAGGCCTGACAACATGTGTTATTCCTCCTGTTTTCCACCGGCAGACAGTGTTTACACTGCAGTCTGCCTTTGTGACATGCATTAGTACCCTACATTAGTGCCCTCACTGACACAACCATTAGTGATGGGAATTCCGGCTCACTAAAAACTCTTTCGGCTTCCAACCAGCTCTTCAGGTTGTTTTGTTGCTTTAATTAATTTATTATTAAAAACAACATAAAATTATGTACAAAAGGAATTACTAATGTAAAAAAAAAACGTGGTTTTATTTATATATGTTTATATATAAATATATACAGTGGCCCCTAGAGACAAAGCACGTACAAACTCCAAAACACATTTCTAGCGTTAACTGAACTTCCAAAACAGAGCTACCTAGATCACTTAAATTACACAATTGAAAGCATACGTGTATTACAAGCACTCATATATATTTTCAAAAAATTAAAAAAAAATGTTCATTTACCTGTTGCTACCACACACCAAATTGCTGGTACTTCCTGGCTTGTGTAGCCACTAGGTAACCAAAGCTCAACCTTGGGCCTAGCATTCTGGAGCACTTCTGTTGTGTTTTGAACATGTTTTGGAGTTTGTACGTACTTTGTCTCTAGAGGCCACCATAAATATACTTTTATTTATTCACTCCACATAAAATGTAATAAATAAATCATATAATACAAAAACCAACTTTTAACTATTTAAATTTTCAGCTTTTTCCTTTTACAAATTTAAAGTGAAACAACACAAAACACTGCAAACCACAACACAATTAAATATAAATTATAATATGAAAACAAAAAGAAGATGCACATTCTCTGTCATATAGGCCTGCATGAATAAACTTTCTGAATCCTTTATCATCCGCAACTGAAAATAGTTGTGGATGATTACTATAATGATTAATATAATGTGACGCTGTTGTCCCTGGCTCTCTTTCTCTCTCTTTCCCTCCAGCTCTATTCCTGTGCTACTTCGAGTGTAACTCTCGCTCAATGGCTTTTGTTGCTGGCACTCCCAAAACTTAAAAAAAAAAAAGCATTTTCTAAGGAACCTGGAAACGAAAGGTGTCTGGACTTCTTTAAGTTGCTTGAAGAAGTTCAACCTCTCATCCAAGAAGCTTCTTCACTTCGACGGTCAAATGGTGGAGAGTCCCAGATTTAAGCCCTATGGGAGTGTCCCACCAAGAGGGACAATGGACCCCCTAATGATCCTCTACCTTAATCACACGAGGCAATATGTGAAAACAGGTGTAGGTCACAATCAGCCAAGGTTTCGGGTGAACTCATTGTGAAACCCTACCCCCACCCTATCATGTGATTTCCTGAGGTCAGAAGGCATTAAGGCGTCTGGGAAAGGGATCTCAAAACTGGATTATAGATGGCAAACAGTTGGTGTCGTGAGCCAACTCCTCTGTTCAAAGAGGGTCATTCACAGTGAATGGCTTCTTTTCACTCCTCTTTCAAACCATCTGTCTTCTCTGTCCAAAATGTGAACACTGGTGTCCTCGAAGGAGTGACCTTTGTCCTTTAGATGCAGATGGACCACTGAGTCTTGTTCAAAGAGGGTCCAGGAGGATCTCTTCCCCTTTCCACGGGTGTTGCTGGGCTCAAAGTGTTAATGCTATCCTATTTTAATAAACAACACTGCCATATGCAAAACTAGGGTGGCACAAGCCACCCCATGCCACCCCTCTAGATCTGCCCCTGCCACTCTGTCCAAATCTAATTTGGATTATGTAGGTAGGTATGACCGACCTCTTGCCACCAAGATGGTCCATTCCCTCAGTAATCCATTATTAGAGAATTCACCACTTCAACTCACCCACCTGCCAAACTTTCTACGACTGTGTCGACTATTGGTTTGTATCAAACAAACCAATAGTCCCACTCTAGGTAATTCAGTAAGAATACTGAATTAACTAAGTGAGCTGCCACACTCACCTCAAACGTATTCCTTTGAGAGAGAGAAATAAAAGCTCTGGAGCCTCCTGTTCCCATAATGCAAACAGTCACCAGGAATTCCCTCGCCTGACATGCTCATCTGTGTTTACTTGTTGTTTTGCAATAAACCTTTTCAACATTGAGTTCTTCTCCACTTTGCTTTCTTGCCCTCTTGGCTTACAACAGATGAACTGAAGTTTATCTGCTACCAAGTAAGCAAACAATTCAGTTTTTCATGAAAGCCTTATTTTTATGCATGGCCTGGCCTTTCGTCCTCCACAATGGAAAATGGGTATCACATTAGCCAGCTCCTAATTTTATCAGTTCTTCAGTCGGCTTTAAGTCATCAATATCATTTCAGCCAGATGTGACTCATGGGCTGTAAATTTGACACCAAGCCCCCAGTTATAATGCTGTATGTGTGCCAGTTAGTGTTGGACCTGCGTAACAACAAAATAGTGTGCTGCTTTTTACAAAAGGATCTCTGTATGTCCGTCAAAGGCATTCACTCTAGTAAACTGCAAGTAATTAGTTTCTGAATGGAGTCACTGTAAGGCCATGTTATTGTTTCACTGCCTCCATGAACTGGATGCTGTTTCACCCAAAAAGCAAAAGCAGAGTTCTGTCTGAAAAGCCTAGATAGTGTCTTCATCAAATACTGAAAAAAACTTCCAGATTATTTTAATGAGATCTTTATTTTTTGAATCTGATTAATCTGTTGCCTGAAGAGATTGCATTCAGCTGTATAGGTCAGGTCTGGCAGAAATGGGCAGTTGGGTGGAATTCTGCCCGCTTTGGCTGTGTTTCTGTAGGGCAGTTAGCAAAATGCTGTCCATTTTTTTTCAACTTTACAAATTTGTTTTACAATTAAGATATGTAGCTCCTCATGAAATAGCACAGTTGTGTTCAAGAACACAACTGGAAACGAAAGGCGTTTCCATCAAAATTAAAAAAGAAAACAGAGGTGTCATTTAAATATGTTGTGATATTTGAAACTAGTTGCCCTAAGTTACCTTAAACACTCTGGCCAGTGTTTATCTGGAGTAATTACCCTGTTAGGTCACGACGTCTGTACGCATGATCTACAATACTTTTGAGGATGCTGTAAAACTGCGAAAGAAACACAAATAGTTTAAAGAGTCACTGAAATGTCACTTCTGTAAACTCCACCCACACTGCGTGAACACTCAGCAGTAAAGGAACAAAACATATGAAGATTCTCTGCAAGGGAGTTCTAACAACATCGCAATTGACAGCTTCATATTATATACTCGCCTGTCAGAATTTTACAAAATGCGCAGCAGAAGTTAACGGTTGACAGCCCCAGAGGCTCTGAAACCATCCTTCTCCTTTGTGATTAAAGTTGTGTCTGAAGATGAAGAACATCTTGAGGTCAATTCAGAATGTGATGATTCTGATTATGAACTAAATGAATTAATGTAGGAACTACTATTCATATCAAGGCAATCACATCAAAAAATGGTGAAATATAGTGGTCTTCATCATCAAATCAGGTGACAGAGCACGCTTTAGAGTTTATTCAAAAAGGTACTAATATCTGAACATCCAAAGAGAAGTTGCTATTTGGACTGAAATGCCTTGTTGAGAAAGGTCTGGTTGGAGATGGCACCTCTTTAGAATTATGTTGAGCATAAACACTTATCGAATGTGATATGTATATATCACATGTATATACGTATGGCTTAACAATAACATTCCCGACACTGCCATTCAACTCGTTAGCATGCTTCCAGGCAGACAGAGCTCTCGCCGAAGGGGTTAAGGCTTGTGGAGGGGGACTCTGTGTTTACATCAACGATGCCTGGTGTCACGATGCTGTTGTCGCTTGCAAACACTGTTCACCACTGCTGGAACTTATGATCATAAAGTGCAGACCGTTCTACCTACCCCGGGAATTTTCAGCCATACTGTTTGTTGCTGTCTATATCCTTCCTTGCTCCAATAACAACAACAGGAGTGAGGCCCCAAAAGTTGATTCTGTTCATCTGGACGTAGTGTTTTCATTGGAAGAAACGCTTTATCGCTCATCAACGTGACTTCTTCAGGAGTGAAGGACTGAATGAACTGTATCAGCATGTCAGTGAGCAGCAGACGGCCCACTCAGATGCGTTTCTTGTCCTGGCAGGCGATTTCAGTAATGCAGACCCAAAAACTGTGCTTCCTAAACTACACAAACATTAAATTTCCTATACGGGGGAAACAACATGCTGGATAATGTTTTCACTACCCAGAGAAGAAATTACAAAGCCCTCCCCCTCCCCTACTTTGGTGCCTGTGATCACATCACTGTTATGCTAATGCCAGCATGCAGGCTCCTGGTCAAAGTCACCAAACCACTTTGTAAGCAGGTGAGTGTGTGGCCAGAAGGGTCCTTAGAGGCACTGCAAGACTGTTTTTCCACCATATACTACTAATACAGACTACTAATACTTTAATAATCCCCAAGGAAATTATGTGGGTTACAGTCACTCCAAGACAATAACACACTAAACTAATTAAATAATACAATATATTACAAAGTTTACAAATTTAAGAAATAGCACTAATATAAACAAATCACTCAATTATAAATATCAAGAATATTACTGAGATGAGAATCTTACACAGGTAAAATATACATGATTGACATTTATCACTAACCCAGCGGTCCCCAGGCCACGGACCCGTACTGGTCCGTGACTCATTTGGTACTAGGCCACAACAGTTGAGACTCGGGTATGAAATTTATGGTTTTCAGTCTTAATTTTTTTTAATCATTTTCATCATTAACTCAGTATCCCTGGGTCTTTTCCCGTGTGTTATGAATAAATCTTCTTCTTTTTTGGTAACAGTACTGGTTTTATTTTGTTGTATTTATCTGCGACACCTTAAAGACCGGTCCGTGAAAATATTGTCGGACAACCTTTTTTTGCGGGGACCGCTGCTAACTTGTGAACTTTATGTGAAATGTATTATTTTACAGTAGAGCATGTGCAAAAGGGTGTAACTATCGTAGTAGTGTAAACACGTGTTTAGAGTGTATTAGACGGAGGAGATGTACAGGGAGATGGCCAAGGAGAGGAATGATTTCATGTGTCATTCAGTGGTGCTTTTAGTAATCTCAGTCTCTCACTGAACGTGCTCCTGTAAATAGCCAGCACATCATAGAGTGGGTGGGAGGTATTATCCAGCATTGTCCTTATCTTGGACAACATCCTCCTCTCAGACACCACTCTAAGGGAGTCCAGCTCCATCCCCACAACATTACTGGCCTTGCAGATCAGTTTATTGAGTCTGTTAACATCTGCAACCCTCAACCTGCTGGGGCAGCAGGTTGAGGGTCGTTCCTCTTCCTCTTCTTTTCTCTTTTTTCTGAACTGAGGACCTGATGGCTTTGAACTTTTCTTGTCCATCTTCTGTTGGTTTTAATTTTTCACTCCAGTATGAACACCCATCCCTCAACCCAAGGATCACCACATAACCTAACACACCTACACCTTAGTTCACAGATTCACTTTGTCTAGGGTGCATTTTTGAGATTTCACACAACCCAGGATTCAAATCATGAATACATAATGGACTTGGATTTACAACATTATAAATGAAATGTGCTCTATGTGGAAGCAGCCCCCCCCCCCTCCCCTTTCGACAGGTTGTGTGTGAGACTTTAAATCATCAAACTGTAAATTTTAAATTGTTATTGATCCCTTTACCCCGAGTCCTAAAGTGTATATTTATTTTCTTACTCTTCATATATATATTGTTTGTTTACTTGCACTGCTGTAACTGGAGAATCGTCGTCTCGTCTCTCTATATACTGGACTGTAGCGGAGATGACAATAAAGTTTACTTTGACTTCAGCAGCAAGCAGGCGCACCGAGGGCTCTCACGCTCACTTTTCGTGTATAGAATTTCAAAAAAACATCGGTGCAAATTATAAGTCTGTATTATGTCTGGTGTTTTCGTGTTTGTTGGTTTGTTTTTATTTTGTTTTATTTTGGTTATCAGATGCTGCTCCGGCCGGTCAGAGAATCCCCCCGCCGCCTCGCCCCCTCCTCTCTGCACCGCAAGCAGCAGGCGCACCTCGCAAACGAAGGGTGCCCCTACTTCCACTAAATGGGCAATAGAAAACCGATCGGTGCCTATGCCATTCCCAATATGCACTGGCTGACGTCGGGGCAACATGAGTACAATCTTTTTTTAATTTATTTTTTGCCAATACCCATGATGCCGCCCCCCACCACGATGCCGCCCCGGGCAACCGCCCGTGTCGCCCGTATCTAAAACCGCTACTGACCCAAGGTGAGGAATATGATTTCTTGTGGAAGCAAATTCCAATATGAGAAATTCACACACGTAGGGTAAAAGTTTTGGATTTTGGATTTAGTTTAGACTAATCTGCTGAAGACTAACCCATGTGGTGGAGAGCCTGTCTTGGCAGACCCCTGGATTTTAAACCCCTGATCACTGCTAGTATCTCATGATCCGGCTCTAGGCCTGCGCACAAATCCCAGGAAGTGCAAGCTGCATCCTTCGCAAGTCATGACCTTTCTGGGCAAGTCCCTGGACTCCATTACGGCCTCTGTGTCCCTCACTGCAGAATGACGACAGGTTCTCAGGCCATGACTAGGCCAGTTTCGACTCCACTCTCGGGTCAGCTGGGGATTGTGCCTACACCTCATGAGCTGCATGGCCAACACGATGCAGGTGGTACCACTGGCGCTCCTGCACATAAAACAATTCAACATCCTCTACTGAACCTGGGTCTGTTCCTCACAGGCTACAGTGGTGGTCTTCCGAGGGCTCCACTGGGCTCTCAGTTGGTGGAGGGACCTGTCCAATCTGGAACAGGACCTGTTGAATAAGTCCAGTAACTAGTTAATTTCCACAAACACCTCCCCAGTAGGGTAGGATGCCTGCAGTTCCAACAAATTGATCTAGCGGAATGCCCAGAACCCAGTCCACAAGACCCTATGGACCTCATGGACCAGCTTCTGCCTCGACTTCAGGGGATCCATGTTATCATCGGGATGGACAGCACGGTTGCGGTGCTGCCCAGGCCCTTGCCTCTCTTTTACAGGACAGGCATGTGGCAGTGGGACAGGGGTGACCTTGCTCCGCTTCCGTTAAGCCCCTCTCAACATGAGATGTTGAGGGCCCTGGCACGGAAATGGCTCTGAGCTCAGGGTAGCAAGTGGTCGACAAGATCTGGCCCTACTTCCAGAGGGCGAGGACGGTCTCTTTGCCTCCAGGGAGTAAACACACAGACGGAGAAGGCCTGGTGGCCCCTCTGGCCCCACATGCCCTGATTTTCAGCCATCCCGCTGCTTTTGGACAGAGGGACCTCCTTGGATACGTAATAAAGCAATAAACCTTTCAGCCTGCTCAGATTTGAAGTTTCATTTTTTGCTGTAGAAAGAAGTTTTCTTCCCACGTAGAGTGTACAGCAGACACTAATGTTTTTGTCACTTTTTACAGACTAAAACTGTTATGGTCCTTGTGCCTGGCCCAGTGTGGCCACAAATGTTTTTGTTTTTGCTCTGTCTTTTCTCTCCCTTCTCCAGCTCGATTTGCTCTCCTTCTCTCCTGTCTCTCTGCCTGGCTCAGATTGAGCTCCCACCCTTGGCCCCAGCACCTGCAGCTGATCACCTGCAATTCTGCATTTTTTTGCTGGCTCTTCTTAAGGCAGGGGCGCTGAGCAACTCGTCGCTGGAATATTGAGCAACTCCAGTTAGTATTGCCCGGCTCTGCAGAATTCAGTCGTTTCTCATTGTAACCCTCGTTTCTTTGAATAGGTTTCCTGCAACTATCTTGTACCGTGACCCTGGACTCCTGAGCGTTAGAGGAGATGCTTGATGTGGAGTTTGTGTGGACGAGGAGTGGCGCGAGTGTGAAGGCTTTGTGTTTCCCAGACCCTGATAGTCGTACTCTCTCCCACACTACATATTATTGTTATTATTAGCCATTGTTGATCTACACACGTTTGTTGCTGCCACGAAATTGCACATTCTTATGTCATTGTCATGAGACACTCTCACAAACAAAATCACGACATTTTATTAACGCAGTAACGCAGCTTGCTTATGGGAAAGCAATAGTAATCTAACTACTTTTTTTGCTATAGTAATCCCTTACATTACTCGTTACTTGAAAAAAGTAAAGGGTTTACAGTAACACGTTACTGTCTATCTCTGAGTGAGTCACTGTTCCACCCCTTCCCTGCAGAGCTCCAGCTGATGGCCTTATCCCTGAGAGGGAGAAGCTCCACGCATTAGGGCTGCCTGCCCCAGTCGCCTGTACAATGCACGAGTCTCGCCAACCATTCAGTGGGGCTGGGGACTGTTTACTTCCTGGTGCGCGGTCCAGGGGTTGGAACCCATAAGGCTACAGGGATTTTTGACAGACAGGAAAGGGATGGTCTTCCGGCCCAACGCAGCTCCTCTGCCAAAAGCCCTGTCCCAGTTCCACCTATCCCAGTCAGTTGAGCTACGATCGGCTTCCCTTAAGGGCTTGGACTGGTAGGTGGCTCAGTGGCAGGCACCCCTGTGCCCCAGTTGTGCCTTGGCGGCATACATCAGGCTGATTAGGAGGAAAGACCAGCTGTTTATTGTCCTCTGGTATCCAGGGAAGACCCCTGTCTTGGTCTTGGTTGTCCCACTGGGTTTTAAAGGCCATTCAGCAAGTTAATCCCTCTACAGGGCTCCCCTTCCCTCTGGAGTGCGTGCCCACTCCACCCCGTTTGGCATTGTCAAGGGGCCATTTTTGATGTGACAACATGGTCATTGATCGACCTTTACTGGATATACATTCCCCGTACATACAGTGTTGCCAACTCCTCAGTAAGGAAAATCGCTATCCTAAAAGTCGCTAGAAGTCGCCAAATGACGTCATCGCCTAATTTGCATAATTGGTCATGCTAATCTAATTGTAACCTATGTTGTTGGAGAGAGAAATAACATCGTGGAAGAGACATAAAGTGAGTAAAAAACGTCCTAAATGCATTTAGAGTTTATTTAGAACTACAAATTAAATTTCTTTTAGCAATTATTGTTTTTTTAATGTCACAATTCCAACCCTGCTCCTTTACCCGGGCTTGGACTGGCAAAAGTGACCCGAAATAGGCACTCTGGTGGAGTTACTTTGTGTGTGTGTGTTTATAAGTAGTTTTAAACCTTGTGATCCACAAAATAGCATAAGAGTAAAAGAAGAACTGACTGCGTTACAGCACCCGCTGCTTGTTGAGAGTAAAAGCGATACGCACTTTCACGTCATTTTTTAGCGACTTTTTTTCTAAAAAAAGGGGTCTGAAAACTCGCTAAATATAGCGACAAAGTCGCTAAGTTGGCAACACTGCGTACATATGCAATACGTAACGGAATGGAGAGAGAGTCTCTCAGAGAACTAGCCACATGTTCTGTGTTCACATTTGTAAATCTGCAACACTCACAAAATACAGATACTTGGTTAACAAAGTACTGTTTCAAAGGCGCTTGTAATTAATATTTTTTATATAATCAACAGTACTAATTGAACTAATTATAATTAATGTCAAACTACAACCTAAACATGTAATGCAAACAGTGGTTCTGATATAATAATATAATATATAATATATTTATTTAAAGGCAACAATTATATTGGTTCATCATAAGGCAACTTAATAAACTAAAAATAAATTGATATGTAAACATAAATACTTCTAATTATCTCATTAATTCAATATAAAAAGCCTTGACATAAATGAAAAACAAAAAATCCGTGTAAGAATCATGTTAATTTAACAATTAAAAATGTGCAGTTGTAACATAGAAAACTAATGTTGACTAAAGAAAACGTTCTTGCAATGACTGTTTGGGGTGAGGGGGGAAGACAGGACTATTGCAGTGTAACTGAGGGAGGCTTCAGGGTCACCGGATCCAGCCCAAGCTATGTGCTTTGTAAAAAAGGAAAGCTTTAAGCTTAATCTTAAAGGTTGAGCGGGTGTCTGTCTCCAAAATCTCTCTTTGTTGTCCCTGTCAGTAGGGTTAGGGTCAAATAAAGTTTTAGGACATAATAAATTATAGTAGTCCATCCAAGAAGTAATAAATGCTTAAACTAATTTTTCAGCCTCACTCCGAGGCAGATGTTTCTAATCTTAGAGATATTGCAAAATGGAAGAAAGCAGTCCCACATATTTGTTTAATATGCATGATAAATGACATATCCTTAAGGGAAGCATGTATAGTCTAGACAGACTTGGTCCTTGCTATGAACCCTGTGGAACTCCATAATTAACCTTACTGTGTGAAGGGGGCTAGCCATTATCAAGAACAAATTAGAGTCTATTATATGTAATTTAAACCACAAAAACAGCTTTAGGAGTTAATTCTTTTACATTTTGAGAGAAGCCAATTGAGTCTAATAATATATTAAATTTGTGTTGAGGTTTTCAATCTTTTGGGTGTTGATTCATTGAAACTAACATAGTCATCCTGCTGTAACCACGTTTTTGTAAGACATAAAATCAATATATGGTGATCAGTTAATTAATTTACTAACAGGGACTTAGAAGAGGGAGACGCGCAATAACATTCAAAATGTGAAACCAAGACTAGACTAATTGACTAAATTGGGAAAACTAAAGCAAAACAAACACACAAAATGCAAGGAAACCAAGACGAGGGAAGTAGACCATTACGCGGGAGACACTGGGATAATACAACACCTGACAAAGGACAGCAGAAAACAGAAACAATATAAGCAAGAGTAATTAGGGAGAGTGGACACACACGCCGGACAAAGGTGGAATGAGTTGACCTGACAACACAGAGGAAGCAAAACTACACAGACTGAACAGAGGACGGGACACTGTCAAAGTATAACAGGAAATACCAAGACACAGACTAATTCACACAACATGACACAGGGAACGGGAAGAAAGAACACTCAGGGAAACTAGATGGACTTGGAAGACAACGGGAGGAGACACATGACGGGCTGGGGAGAAAGTACATGAAGCAGGGTAGACGTGGAAGATTATGTAAATCACAAGGGAGACGAGACAGAGGGAGACACAAGCATAATTTAAGAGACATACACAGAGGACAAGACAGACCTACACAGGAAACAGGGAATGACACATAAACAAGCAAACACGCATGATGGGATAACCTAAAACATAACTAAGACATGCTAACAGTAAACACTAGAACTTAACATTTCTCTACTACAGCAAAATAGGAATTAAAATACAAAAACCACTCAAAATGCTGGGTCACTGATCTACACAGTTAATCACATTGAGTTAAAAGCAAACGTGTTTCTTAATAGAGCTATATTAAATTAAAAATTAGTTGATCAAGCTGCTTCTTGTGACATTTTTTAGGACATTCTGGTCGGTCTGTGGCAGAGGTGTCCAAACATACAGCCCGTGGGCCAGTCTGCTGGATAAATTTTGAAAGTAAAAGTTCATAAAAGTCGGAGGAAATCGGACAATTCATGGAGAAAAAAAGGAAATCAAGTGATGGAATTACAGCGTCAGGAATGGCTGCAGGATCTTGCATTTCTGATGGATATTACAGAGCACTTGAATATTCTGAAGAAAATGTTCCAAGGCCGCAAAAAAGTTGTCACACAGTTTATGAGAGCATACATGACATTCAAACTGAAGGTGACTGTAACAAACCCACAGTAGACCCGGGTGCACGTTCATGCTTTGCAGCCTGGTTGCTTGTTCACACAACTCAGCTGCAGCATTCCAGCTGCCAGCCATATACCAAAAACAACAACAACAACATGATAGAACCCCATTTAGTCTTTTGTCCCGGGGAGACGTGATTGTGGATGCCCGGCAGGTGCGTTCACCTACCCTGCAGTGGCGCCCCGCCACACTGACTTTGTGGGAGACACAGCTGTCAAGTGGTGACCCTGTACATTTCCCTTGCCTAAGAAAGGTATGTGTAAAAGGGATTAATGATGACATGAAATAGTATAAAGAAGAGATTTCAGGATTGCTGTGTGAGTTTGAGAAACGGTTTTAGATCTTTGGTGAATTCGAGACAGAATTTGCAGTTTTTCGCTCAATCTAAATGCAAAGATAGTCATCACAGGCTCAGAGAGTGACGTTCCAGATAGTTTCAGCCAAAAAAAAAAAAAAAAGTAAACAAAGCCAGCAACAGAATGAGTTTTTCAGCAAGGCATATTAATAATGTAACACTATCCTCTCTCACACAGTCACAGTGACACACACACACATACCATAAATTCTGTAAACAATTTTCTGACCAAAACACAACAACACAACACTTTTCAAATTCAACATAGCTGTCTCTATCAATACTGACAGTCAAATAGCTGATTCTGATACGGGTATGTAGAGAATACATATGAAATTGAACCAGGGCAATACTTTAAAAAGACATGTATATTCAGCAAAACCCAGCTCTGGATGAATAAAGTGGGGAAAGAAGTATGGTGGGGGGCGTTTGTGGGATGAGTTTTTTGTTGTTGTTGTTTTTTATGCACTATCCAGTAAAGCTATATCATATCAGCAATGATGTATTTTTTTTATATTTATATTTGTATCTTTTTAACACACGCACACACACACACACACACATACACACACACACACACTTTTTGTTGTTGTTTTTGTTGTTGCTTGTTTGTTTATGTATTACATTATTTCCACATACACAATAATCCAATTAACATCAGGGCAAGTGAGGCGAGCAGTGCCTGTCAGATGAAATCTAAAAATAGATATTGATTAAAACATATCACAGTGAAAGAAATCTCTGCCCTTTTATCTCAACTAACATTCTGACATAAACCTTTTCTCATGCTATTTGCATCTACCATTTAAGATCTCTTGACATCTGCAGTAAATTGCTGCATATGTTCTATGGTCTGTGGTGGCAAATCTGCTTTTTTATTCTGCAGTGTGCTGGGGAGGCAGCATCGGAAACAAGGATGCAAAGAGCCTGGACAAACAGAGATACAGATTTCATTCAGCTATGGTTTAAAAAAAATTTTTTTAATCTTTTTTAAAAGCTAATGTAAAGCCAGTGACAGTAATATTTGATGAATAACTGTAATGTGATTCTTCTATTTAAAGAAATGCATTCTGATTATTCTGGTGTGCCAGAGAGAGGTTTCTTTAAAATGTTGTAGAACCTAAAATGATTTTTTTTCTTAATAAAATGCAAATGCACTTAGTCATATATCACATATTTCCCCTGTCAAATACCTCGCATAATCCAGTTCACATAATCCCTTTGAGGGGGGAAAAACATTTCTCTCACTACAGGTGCTTTGGGAGCATATTTGCATTTTGAGATGTCAGGCTGATTTAACATAATTTTACTACATCACGTTTCCTGACATCACAAGGAAGTTCAGTCAGTGGGACCATGTCCAGGGTTCGCTGACAGGAAAGTGTCATGTGTCAACGCACTAAAAAACTACATGTTTGCCTAATACCCCTGCAGCTATTTAAGACACTCTAAGACAACAACAACTTCTGCAGTCTAATAATACTGCAGATCCACTCCAAACATCTCCAAACATTAAAAATATTGACGTCTGCATACATTCTTTGGATGTACTAATTATTTCAGCTGAACAAATATAAAAAACAAACACAAAAAATGTAATTTTATTGGTGAGTGTAAAAAAAATTCTCTGTTCAACTCAGTCTTATACGTGTAAAGAATCATAAGTGTCTGTGGTGGAGGGAACTTTTTCGCTCTTTGTGCATGAGTATTCTTGAAGGAATGCAGGAATTTTTTTTCTAAATTTCTGATCTTTAGACTTCCACATAAAAAAACCTTACAAAAAGTTTTACTGACAGAATTTATTGACAAAGATGAGTAAGAAAGCAAGAGAGAAAGGGGCTATGACTGAACAGTGGACACCTGTGTGTTGACAGGAATAGGAAAGCCACATAAAAAACAGCAGCATGTAAAGACATACGGAAAACTGGAGAAAAAGAAGGTGCCTTACCTGGGAACACAAGCGCAGCAAACACCCATGACAGGATGATGAAGCATACCGAATTATACATGCTTCCCAAACAGCGCTGATTCTGATCTCTTTGGTTCTTATGTAGACACTCTTTTTGTATCTTCCGACAACAAAGCTTTCAGAAAGCTGCCCACTTTGCTTTTTTTCCCCTCTGCCTTTTCTTTGACTGTCAGCCAGAATAGCTTTTCATCCCCATTTGCAGGTTGTACTGAAGATTCACTGCAAATACTAGTTGGCGCCCTCATGTAGGGAGGCAGTGAGAGAGAGAGAAAGAGAGAGAGGCTGGTTCTTCAAGCAATGATCGCTCTCCCCCTCTTCCTCATACTACAGCGCATACAAGGATCACTACTCTACAAGACTGGGTGAAGAGGGGGGGGGAGGACAGCAGCCTCTGCTCATCCATAATTGGCTGATACCTCTGCCGATCAACAGCACTCAGTTGTAGCTCCGTGGGGTTTGTATTTCCTCACTTTGAATCTTCTATCCCCAGTTCTTTTTTCTTTTTATGAAATAATCAGAGTAGATTAAAATATAAAGATAAAAAGATAAGATGAGATATTTACAAAAAAGGATAAAAGATAATAAAGGACTGCTATTTAATACATAAAAAACAAAGCTGCCTCCACATGAAAAAGGTAATCTGGGAGTGGGTAATCTTGGATGCAGTATCTTCAAGAAATGTGATGTTATATTTCAAGTGATGTGACATTTATTTGAATGAGGGGCCATAATGCATACAAAAGCATAGCCAGACAAAAATGACCCTTCAAGATATGCTCCATAAGCGTTGTATTTCTCTATATAATTTTATGAATTTAAGATTTGTTGGAAATATGTGGCTCTGCGGAGGTCATCTATCGTCCATATTGCCCTTCCCCTAGTCTTCATCTACAAGCTTCTATCATTGTTCTATGGCTATGGCTATTGTTCTACAGCTCAATGCTACAGTTTGTGTATTTTGAAGCTCTATAGTAAGTTTGGTTGGTTCAAGGTCAGATCACGTTCTCTCCATAAGTTCAATCGGAGGACCACATTGAGTAAAACAACCCTTGTGTAGGTACATGTGCAATTACCATTTTCAAATCTACACACATTTAATCCCTCACATTTAACTAGGCAGGTAAATAACCATCATCTTGCAAAGAAAAAAAACACACCGTTGTTCCTTTCTGCAAGATTTATTCCATTTGATGCATGGTATGGATTTAATGAAAGAATGAATCGTTAAACTGTAAACAAGACACAAAATATCATGTGTGAGCTGACATGTGCAAACATTTTTTACAATTAGAAACATACAACAATTGGAACAGTGTCTTTGATAATCTTGCTAAATTTCTGGCAAAAAGCAACTTAGTTGCAGATGGTCTAACAAAGTTTACAGACAGAGCAGAGAACTACTGGGCATGGAGAGCTTTCTTTTGTAATGCTATTGAAGGATTAAGTTTAAAGCCTAGAGAAAAGTTAGATGTGCTCACCCAGTGGCTAGGAGAAGAGTTGTCCAAAAACGCCAAACGTATACACTCTATCCATCTCAACAATTCAGCAGAGGGCCAACGGCAAGTTTGGACACGGCTACAGAACGTTATAGCATTCCAGAGGCAATTTAGAAGTCACTCCTTGAGAGACTTGAACGTTTTCCTAGGGTGTCAAATAAGACCCCAGAACCTAAGAGAACTTTGTGACCTGATGCAGCCAAATCTGATGGCTCTTTATCTGGACTAGTGTATTTAAAGTGTAAAGTGTAAAGTGTCCCCATAGGGAAATAGTTCCTCTGCATTTAACCCATTCACCCAGTGAAGCAGTGGGCAGCCACCAGTGCAGCGCCCGGGGAGCAGTGTGTAGGGACGGTACCTTGCTCAGGGGTACCTCAGGGTAGCCGTTCAGTGGAGTCGAACCCCGACCTTCCGATCATGGGGCCACCACTCTACCTACTGAGCTATCCCTTTGGACACATTACGTGGCATTGCCCCAATAGTTGATAAGTTAACACTAATAGGGGGTGGCTGTAGCTCAGGCGGTAGCGCAGGTCATCCACTGATCGGAAGGTTGGTAGTTCGATTCCTGGCTTCCCCTAGTCTGCATGCCAAATATCCTTGGGTAAGATATTAACCCCAAATTGCTCTCCGATGCATCCATCGGAGTATGAATGTGTGTGAATGCTTCTTAGAAAGCACTTAGAACAATGTGCTTGTGTGAATGGGTGTGAATGGGTGAATGCACAAGTTGTGCAAAGCGCTTTGAGTGCTCAGAAGAGTAGAAAAGCACTATATAAGAACCAGTCCGTTTACCATTTACCACTAATATATGGATGTTTGAGCCATCTTTATTTAACATTTGCATCACACCACCACAACCCCACACCAACCCGAGTCCCTGTGTTTTAGCACGGCGGGCGTGATTGCAGATGCCGTGCAGGTGCGTCCGCACTGCACCGCAGACCACGCCCCACCACAACCTGGTACCTCATTATAACAAAGGACTTATCAACCTCTTAGATACCTTGGCTGCCTGGAACGTCTCTTCAGGAAAACGGGACTTACTATTCAAAAGGACATGTTTCTCAGTCATACACAACATTATAAAGACGCTATTTGTCATGCTGTCATGCTTACTACACTTCGATTATTGAATCGAAGAAAATTGAAGGAAACAGTTGCACTTTGTTTTCTACATTACACAATATTGTTAAACCTCCAGATACCTTAGCCACACATACACACTCTGCTGCAGCCTGTAACAAATTTATGGACTTTTTTTATACCAAGATTGTGAATTTTCATCAACAATTGCCCTCTTCTTGTGATATGGTCAGTTGTTCTATCTGCATTTTTTTCCTCCTACTCAACTGTCATCTTCTCTATCCAAATTTGAACTTCCTACAATTATTCAGCTATCTGCCATAATTACTAAATTAATTAAATTACCTCCAGTAGTAACCTTCAAGTAATATGTATAATATACAACAATGTAGATGCTATTGAACCAGTGTGACAAAAATCAAATTTTAGATGTCTTCATGACTGTGCAGTTCTTATGACAGAAAAATTCTCCAGACTCATACCATTGTTTTGCCTGATTTGCTATAAGTGGTGTGGAATTTTTTTAACCATTCCCTTTGAAGCAATAAGAAGAAGCAATAAAACACAACTCACCACACATAAAACTATGCTAATGGAAAATTGTGCAAAAGAAATATCAAAAGTAAAGATAATCATTCTGCATTACTGTTATAGGGATTAATGTGTTTATGATAGAGCTCATTTGAAATGCTATTCAGCATAACATCTAGCATCATAAAATATAAAGGATATGTTTTTAGTAATAATAACAATATTACAATATTAATAATTTTTAAAAAAGGCAGATGAATTAAAAGGCTTGAGGAGCGTGTGACAGGGTTAACTGTCAATATCTACAAGGCGAATTCAAAATATTAATGAAAAAATGAACGTGGAGTTTTGGCAAAACAGCTTGTTAATTAGATTACTTTCTGATATTCACATAGCTGCTAATCTGAAATCAATTTGTCTGTTTCACTAGATTGGACCTGTTGATAGTAGTGATGGGATTTCCGGCTCTTTTTAGAGAACCGGCTCTTTCGGCTCGGATCACTAAAAAGAGCTGGCTCTTTCGGCTCCCAACCGGATCTTCAGGTTGATTTGTTGCTTTAATTAATTAATTATCAACAACAATATAAAATTCTGCACAAAAGGAATTAGTAATGTAAAAAAACGTGGTTCTCTTTATGTATGTTTATATATAAATATTTATGGGGGCCCCTAGAGACGAAACACGTACAAACTCCAAAACACATTTCTAGCGTTAACTGAACTTCCAAAACAGAGCTACCTAGATCACTTAAATTACACAATCGAATTCATATGTCTATTGTTTTTGTATTAATACACAAACACTCATATATATATATATATATATATATATATATATATATATATATATATATATATATATATACACAAGTGTATTCTTGCTAAAATGGAGAGAATGTTGTCTCCGGGAGTTTAGCTGATTTGATTTAGAGCGGCAAGGTATGGTGGGTGTGTTCCGGTTAAAGAACACGGAGGCAGCTTCCAAGTTTAGGAGATTTATTCAGCTGTGGTCTGTAGTAACGATACATAAAGCAACTATCAGTACAGCACACATAAAACATTCAACATGCCCAGACATTATTCTAGCACAGAGATAGCACAAGGAACTGTATTCAACACTCACATCTATAACAACTTCAATAATTACACAAGATTTATAATTAGCATTAACTAGCTTAGTAGCTTACATAGCGTCTTAGCGCATTAGCATAAGATAACATTAGCATAGTCACGAGGGAACAAATACACACAATAGCATCTGACATACGGAACATCATGTAAACAGAACCCACCTTCCGGCATTCACACACAGCAATAAACCAAAACCCACGAAATGCTGATGAGAGGACACAAGGAGCAATGCTGGCTATCAGCAGCTACAAGGCAGACTAGCAGCACACGGCACAGAGTGGTGCATTCAAGGAGCGTCAGCATAGATATGGTGAGTTCAATGACGTAGGACATATCAATTTCCGCAGCGCAAACACTATCTATAAACAAACCACTACACTTCAACCAAGCAAATAATGTGTAAACAGTGGGCTTTCTAATACAGCCGCCCCCGACTGTCTGCACAGACAGTCGAATCCAAGGTAGAAAGCCACTCAGGTACGTGGATCCTTATCATCTTCAAGCATAGGGAGTGAGACCAAGCGGGCTACCGGTCGAATATACGTTCGATCTTCGACCTTAACGGCAGCAGTCCGGATGCGTCCATCAGCTCCAGGGTAAGTAGTCGCTACCTTACCAACAGGCCATAAAGCTCTTGGGAGCTGAGGATCAACTATGAGCACCACTTGGTCCGGTTTGAGGCACTCCGAATCCTTCTGCCACTTCTGTCTCTCTTGCAAGTTAGGCAGGTAGTGACGGATGAATCGGGACCAGAAATGGTCGACAAGAACTTGACTATGTCTCCATCTCCGACTCCCAATAAGGTTACTGGGATCGTAAACCACTTGAGGGAGTGATGCATCATAGCGTCCCATCAGCAGGATGTTAGGTGTGATGGGGTCTGGATCTGCTATGTCTGATGAGACGTAGCCGAGAGGCTTAGCATGTACGATGCCTTCCACTTCCACAAAGACTGTACGAAGCACAGTTTCAGGGACCGTCTGCTCCTTGAGTACGACCTTAAGAGCGGTTTTTACGGACCTGACCTCTCTCTCCCAGGCACCACCGAAGTGAGGAGCACTGGGAGGGTTGAAACGGAAAGCAATCTGCTGCTCTGCCAAACGCTCCCTCAACTGAGGCGCCATGGTCTCAAAGGCCTCATGGAGCTCTCGGGCTCCACCGACAAAATTTGTCCCATTGTCACACAGGAGCTCAAAGGGTTTGCCTCTTCTGGCAATAAAGCGCCTTAACGACAAGAGAAAGGAGTCAGTGTCAAGGCTCTCGAGGAGGTCTAGATGCACACAGCGGGTCGTCATGCATTTGAAGACTATGCCCCAACGCTTCTCTGTTCGACGTCCAATTTTCACGGTAAAGGGTCCAAAACAATCGACTCCAGTCGAGTAAAAGGGTGGTTTATACAGACGCAGACGAGCTGGTGGCAGATCTGCCATCTTTGGGATGGATGGATTGGCACGCCAAGCCTGACACTGCCTGCAGTCCCTCTGATACCGTCTGACTGCTTCCCTCCCCCGGAGGATCCAGAACCGGCGACGTAGTTCAGCCAACACTCTTTCTGGTCCAGGATGAAGGAGGGTCTCATCAAAATCTTGGATGATGAGCTTAGTCAGAGGATGTTTTGGGTCCAGTATGATTCAATTCAATTCAATTCAATTCAATTCAATTTTATTTATATAGCGCCAAATCACAACAAAAGTCGCCTCAAGGCGCTTCATAGATACAGAGAAAAACCCAACAATCATATGACCCCCTATGAGCAAGCACTTTGGCGACAGTGGGAAGGAAAAACTCCCTTTTAACAGGAAGAAACCTCCGGCAGAACCAGGCTCAGGGAGGGGCGGCCATCTGCTGCGACCGGTTGGGGTGAGAGAAGGTGATCGGGTGGATCGTGTCTAGCTCCAGCTGCTCAACTCTTCGTAACCTTCCACCAACTCTGATGAGTTCCGTATCCTTATCATATTCGGGTGATAAGGAGTTCAAACGGCTGTTGGTTGGCAATGGTCTGCCAGACCTGAGTGCATTGGCCTCATCTGGGAATGACTCTGACTGGGCCTTCATCAGGAGGAGTTTCTCGGCTTTGATGTAATCATCTGCTTCACTGTGCGAGCTTGAATTTGGGTCAGCCGCCCCATGTAGGGACCGCGCTGTTGTCTTCATGAGATCCTTCCAGGTAGAGAACATGCTGATTTCAGGAAGTTGAGGGCAGGAGTTAACCCTAACCTGTCCACAGAAATATGATTTCTTCAGCTCACCATCCTCTGGCTCTGGATATACTGATGGGCTGGTCGGCCAATGTTCCTCGGATTGACGTAAAAACTCAGGGCCTTGGTGCCACCGGTGTGGTCGTGACAGCTCCTTTAAGGTCTTGCCCCGGGTAATGTCATCGGCAGGGTTATTCACGCTATCCACATATCTCCAGGTACTCCCATCTGTAAGACTCTGGATCTCTGCCACCCGCGTGCCCACAAAAACTTTATAGCTGCAAGATTCTGACTTGATCCAGTGGAGGACGGTAGTAGAGTCCGACCAGAGAACAACCTTCCGAATGGGCAGCGTGAGCTCAGCTTGAAGGAGACCAGCTGGTTGTGCACCAGTGAGAGCGGCACTTAGCTCCAACCGTGGCATGGACAACTGTTTCTTTGGGGCCACTCGGGATCTAGCCATTACAAAGGCAACATAGACTTCCTTCTGAGCAGTTTCTGTCCGTAGGTAAGCGACAGACCCATACGCTCTCTCGGAAGCGTCGCAAAAGATGTGGAGATCTCTGCTCGAGGCAGATGAATCAGCAGACGCTGGTGCATAACATCTGGGGATTTCCATTTGGATAAGATCAGGAATCTCCTTTTCCCAGGCAAGCCATCTGTCACGAAGGCTAGGTGGCTGGATCGGGTCGTCCCAGCCGAGCTGGTCCTTCCAAAGATCCTGTACCAGAATCTTGGCCCGTGTGGTGAACGGTACTATATAACCTAGCGGATCATACTGACACGCAAGTTTTTTGTAGACGTTCCTCAGTATGGGTTCAGTTCTCTCCCCCAGTCGATGTCTGTATTTGAAGGAGTCACGAAGGCAATCCCATGTCAATCCCAGAGTTGGCTCCCAAAGGTCCGTGCTAGACTGAGAGAGCCATAGATCACTACTCTCAGATCTGACATTGGATGGAAGATGTTCAATGACAGCAGGGATGTTGCTGGCCCATTGATGTATCTCAAAGCCCCCGGTGTGAAGCAGCTGGCGCAGACTGTCGACTAGGGCCTTAGCCTCCTCTTGGGAGTGGGTGCTGCGGAGACAGTTATCCACATAGAACGACTGCTCTACACAATGGACGAGGTCATGATTGGACCTACAAGTGTCCCGGACGTGCTGCTGCAGTGCATAGATGGCGCAGCAAGGACTGCATGTAGTGCCAAATGGTAGCACTTGCCATTCATAGATCTTCGGCTCTTCATTCCTCTTCATGTCCCGCCAGAGGAAGCGCAGCACTGGTTTGTCTGCTGGCAACAGGCGTATCTGGTGGAACATACCTTTGATGTCGCCACTCACAGCAACTGGATACTGTCGAAACCGAAGAAGAACTCCTAGCAAAGATGGACCTAGGGCAGGTCCAGGGAGGAGAATAGAGTTGAGGGACTTCCCTTCGTACTGGAAAGAGCAGTTAAAGACGATCCTGTCCTTGTTATTGTGTCGCACCATGTGGTGAGGTATGAACCAGGATTCTGCAGTGGTTCTAGCTATCTCATGTGGCACCACAGCTACATAGCCCAACTTCTCTAGTTTCTGAATCTCCTGACAATACACTTCGGCACGTTGTGGGTCTTTGACAAGTCTCCTCTCTGTACTGCGCAGACTTGGCAAGACTGCTTCCATAGGAGCTTGAAGCGTGGCGGAGTTGGCGCGACGAAGCAGTGGTGTGGCATACCTCTGTGTCCCATCGACAGTGACCCTGATAGTGGATGTCTGGAGTAGGTTCAGAGCTTGCTGATCTTGCTTTGATCGGGTTACCTGCTTCTCGCTCACATAAGGGAGCGTATCAATCTGCCAGAGACGCTCAACATTCCTGAAAAGCTCACTGGTTGGCACAACGGTTGTTGTGAACAGGCACTGCTGCTCAGTTGCAGGAGTCTGGTCGATACTGATGGGACCTTGGAGCGACCAACCAAGCTTGGTATGGACAGCGATGGGTCCCCCTGTCGGGCCCAGATGAACTGGTTCTGTGGGGGCCAGGAGATGAGGCATGTCAGAGCCGATAAGCAGCAGAGGTTGAACATGGTCTACCAAAGGCAGAGGTAAGTCACGCAGGTGTTTATAGCGGCGTTGGAGAATCCTCACCGGATAGGAATGTTCTGAGAGACCAAGGGCATCGGCGGTGAATGCCTTTTGTATATGATACTTCTCCCCAGGTTTGTAGGGGGAAGACACTTGGAAGGAGACTGAGGCGCCACGAAGCTGCACTACCTCTTGCTCTTGGTGGACAGTCCGCAGGGTAAGCGTCTCGGGCTCTGGGGTGAGTTTTAAGCGTCGAACAGCTTGTGGTAAAATGATGCTTCGTTCTGAGCCATCATCAAGTATTGCATGAGTCTCCAATGTTTGGTCCCTGTTGTACAGCAAGACCTTTACAACCTTCAGCATCACCTTGGGGGAACGGTTCGGCCTATCCAAGTACACTGTTGTAGTCGGAGCAGTCATCATGAGCACACTCTTCTGGATCTGCTGGACAGCATCATGCAGTACAGTCAGGTGTTGTTCTCTGCAGGTATTACAAGGTCGTTTGAGGGTGCAAACCTCCGGCTGGTGAGTTCTTCCACATTTCCAGCACCGCTGTTCATCAGTTAACCACCTCACCATCTGGTCGGTGGTCAGTTTCTTAAACTCTACACAAGCGTTCAGGAAATGCTCCTTATTCTCGCAGCGCGGGCAATATGGTTTTGGTCTGGATGAGGTCTTTGGTCGGAAAGAACTCCCTTCTGCGCTGGGGGTTTCCTGGGAAGTCAGGAAGAAGGCTGTAGATTTCTCCTTTGGTTTATTGGGAAGACGCTGGTCTTTCTTTGTCAGCTTATAAGCTTCAGGACTATAGAGTGAAGCAGCTCTACCTGCGATGCGCTTCGCTTGGGATTTCATCTGCAGCCAGGAACTCAGATCAGGCAGGGTATAGGTTTGGTCAGTACCTGTCCGAAGAATGCCTTGGTTCAGGCAATGCTCTACAAACCCATCACGATAACTGGGTGGCATCTTACTCAGTAGTCGGTCGACATGAGACCCACATCTTAGCTCAAAGCCGTTGTGGCCCTCCAGTGTCCTAAGCATCCCTACTAGAGATTGGATAGACAAGGCAAATGCATCAAAGGCTTCTGCGTCGCCGAATTTGATAGCTGGAGCATTCAGAATTATGCCCAATTCGCTTTGGACGAGCTGACGGGGTTGCCCATACTTGTCCTGCAGGGCGTGCATGGCTGTGGTGTACGGCGTTGGGTCGTGCATGTATGCCTTAGCTAGCTGGATTGCACTAGGTAGCCGTAGGTGCCCAAGCAGCACTTGATATTTATACTGCTCATTCAGGTGTGGATGACTGTTCAACAGGTTGGCAAGGGCCATTTTCAATAAGGCAAAGTCACTTTCACGGCCACTCTCAAAGGAGGGAATCATAGGTTTAGGAATGCCATGACCTGTGGCGAGGAAAGGGTAGGCATTAGCTGTCGGTAGTTGATGTAGCTCGGACTTAGTCCGGGTGGGAGTGCAAGATAACTCTGCTTTGGCAGGGTTAGTGCAGGCTGCACGAGCGTACTGCGATGGCTGAACTGAGAATAGAGTAGATGCCTGGTAAGAGATATCAGGTGCAAAGGTAGTAGACCGAGGTCCAGCTGGAACAGTTGGGTGCAGCACTTGGGGCATGCATTGAGAATGCAATGGATGTGAGGCCATGGTTACTGGAGGTGGAGCTACCACAGGCGCTGGAGGCTGAGCCACAGTAAGTGTTGAGGGTGGAGCGATTAGCGGTACAGGAGGATGACCCACGGGACCGACTGAAGGTAGAGCTGCATGGGTGCTCGAATTACTATTCTCCGATGGGCATGATGAGACTCTGGAACCACTGGGTTCTTGTGCCTTCTCTTTAAGGAGAGAAGTAACCATCTTGGCTATCTCCAACTCGTTTACCCTCTTCTTTAGCTGTCGTCGCCTCTCCAGCTGTCTGCTCAATGACTCTTTGGTTCTAATGGCTTCTTCCTGTAGCTGCTGGGCCTCTCTGGCTTGATCTTGAAGTCATTGACACTCATATTCGACTTGTTGATCCTCTTCTAGGTGCTGTTGGAATTCCTCAAGTTCCATCTGCTTCACTCGCTCTTCGAGCTGGGCTGTTTCCAGGTCTGATAATGCGTGGGAAGGGAATCTGCCTATCGACGAGCGTGATGCTCTTGTGGATCTGGAGCTGGAGCTCCTCTGGGATGAGCGTGTTTTACCACTATGTGAACACTGAGAAGCAGTAGCAGGTTGCCTGGTTTGAGTTTGTCCCTCAAGAGGGAGTGTTGAAACCTCATAATCGGTCAGGTAAGTAGGTGGCCGTCGCTCTCTCTGCGAAACACGTGGGGGTGCTGAGTCAGCCTGGACATCTGTCTGTTCCATACCTTAATCAGTACTCTACTCCGGCTCGAAGGACCATAAAATGGAGAGAATGTTGTCTCCGGGAGTTTAGCTGATTTGATTTAGAGCGGCAAGGTATGGTGGGTGTGTTCCGGTTAAAGAACACGGAGGCAGCTTCCAAGTTTAGGAGATTTATTCAGCTGTGGTCTGTAGTAACGATACATAAAGCAACTATCAGTACAGCACACATAAAACATTCAACATGCCCAGACATTATTCTAGCACAGAGATAGCACAAGGAACTGTATTCAACACTCACATCTATAACAACTTCAATAATTACACAAGATTTATAATTAGCATTAACTAGCTTAGTAGCTTACATAGCGTCTTAGCGCATTAGCATAAGATAACATTAGCATAGTCACGAGGGAACAAATACACACAATAGCATCTGACATACGGAACATCATGTAAACAGAACCCACCTTCCGGCATTCACACACAGCAATAAACCAAAACCCACGAAATGCTGATGAGAGGACACAAGGAGCAATGCTGGCTATCAGCAGCTACAAGGCAGACTAGCAGCACACGGCACAGAGTGGTGCATTCAAGGAGCGTCAGCATAGATATGGTGAGTTCAATGACGTAGGACATATCAATTTCCGCAGCGCAAACACTATCTATAAACAAACCACTACACTTCAACCAAGCAAATAATGTGTAAACAGTGGGCTTTCTAACACTTGCGCCTCTGGCAAGAATACCAGAGGCGCAAAACACCAGCTACTGGTAGACAGAACAATCAGCCAAGACTGCAAGACCAGACTGACCAACCTGTGCACTGCCTGGATTGATTACAAGAAGGCCTATGACTCAATGCCCCACAGAATACTGGAATGCCTAGAATTGTACAAGATCAATGGGACCCTAAGAGCCTTCATCAGGAACTCAATGGGGATGTGGCGTACAACACTAGAGGCCAACTCCAAGCCCATAGCACAAGTCACCATCAAGTGCGGGATCTACCAAGGAGATGCTCTGTCCCCACTGCTGTTCTGCATAGGCCTGAACCCCCTCAGTGAGATCATTAACAAGACTGGCTACGGATACCGACTACGGAACGGAGCAGTTGTCAGCCACCTCCTGTACATGGATGACATCAAGCTGTATGCCAAGAGTGAACGAGACATCGATCTCCATCATTATCATCCCACCGTTCCTTGCTAATGTACGAAATACATTATTGACAACTTTTTCATCTTTCGTCTTATATACATCACACATGTTGATCAAGGTGGCTAGAGAAAGGAAAGTGTCTGTTACATCTGTTACTATTCTAAATCACTGAAGCTCATTTACTTGGTAAAGCTAGCTGTGTTTACATACCAATTGTTGGCCATAAGTGATGTCAGAGCAGTGAAAATGAAACCAGTGGTAGCTTGCCTCACGTACTTGTAGAGCTTTGAAACAAGGACTGCTTTCAATGACAATAACTGAATGCAGTCACAAAATTTCAGTTATGTAAAGGATGGATGCAAATGTTATTTGACAGGTAATGAGTTTCATGAAGGCGAAAGACTGCTTTAGTTTGGAAAGTATTAATTTATGTCTATTTTTAGATTTGCATGTCGTGATGGAGTGCCCCTGAGACCAGGGGTATTTAATTACAATTTAAGGAGTTCAAGTTAGAGAAAATCTGCTGCTGCAATAATAGTTTTGAGCTGAATTGTTTTTGATCATTTTTGAGTGTTTTTGAACTCAGCCCTCTGTTGGTTGATCATTTTCATTTTCATCAACCGATGTAGCATCCTTATGTTCCTAACCCAGTACACAGTCCATATCAGTATAGATATTCAGTATGATTTTTTTTCACCCATTGAACTCTGATCTGATTCCCAAGTGTTTTATCCCTAAGTTCTTAAATTTTTTTCAGCTGTATATTTTGAAGTAGCCTAATAGTTTTATTGATCTCTGTATGTATTCAGCAACAGGGTCTCAAGTATATATAAACTTGAATTGTCAAATTAAATAATAACGATATCATTATAAAACAGATTCTTTTACTTTTGAAAATAAAGACCTTTTGAGAAAGTTGTCTTCAAATAAAGTGCTCAATTTAAAAAAAAAAAAGAAAAGGGGTAGTTTCACTTTCCGTTTTCTTCTTTCTCCCTTTACAATTCAAATGTAAACAGTGTCTGCAAGTATTAAAACGTTCATGGTCCATGGGAGTGTCCACGGTGTTTGTGTTTTGTGGCTGTCGGTCTCCTGTCCACCCCTTTAGGGTGGACCCTCCTATGTCTCACCTGGACCTCGTGTACGTGCAATCAGCCGGAGGGCTTCTTAAACCCAGAGCAGTCTGCCATACCTTGCTAGTCTCTTGTGTGCCATCTGGCAGTAATTAGATCACTCTTTCTTGTAGTTAAAATAATTGCCTTTTCCTTGAGTAACCTTATCCTCCCTAGGGTTGACGTATCCATAAATCAAACCATCAGGAGTGAACTTACCTGCCCTGGTGATCTCTGGCTCCTTCTCCTACCTGGTTGCCTGCCCTCCAACCTGCCACTACACCCCACATTCTCGGACTGTGAGCTGACTTCCACTGACCTACCCTCCTTAGGACTCTCTAAAACTGGATCTGCAAATTAAGGAGAACAAAGCTCACCAGCAAACTCCCTTCAGTCAGTTGCTCCTAACCACAAGACAATAGTGTTGTGTTTACAAGGTTCTATAATAAGGGAAGAAAATTAGTACATGCTGTTACCCTGTCAGACCAGGGGTGTCGCTAATGAGGCTGGGTAAGAGAAAGAGGAATGAAGAAAGTAGAGAGCGAGAACAAGATGGAGCTCCGCTGTAAAGCCTAAAATAAAGTGTTGAACCCAGACGTCGCCTCCGCTGCCTGATTACACACCCAACAAATAGCTGTTTCTCCGTCTCCTTGCAGAACCCCCCTTGTCCCTCCTTCCCTTGTCGCCACACTCCTCTCCGTAAATCCAGTGTCAGTCGCCGTCTTGTCACCTCAGTTATTTCCTTCCCCCTAAGTCTCCCTCCTTGTGTTTGTTTGGTTCCCCGGTTGAATAAAATCTCTGTAAATAGTTCACCAGAGTCTGTGTTTGAGTCCATCCCTTGGGCAAAACTGCCAGGTTTATGACAAACAGCAGCTTTAACCCTACTGTTCACTTGGGATGAGTTAGAATGCACGTGACTGGTTGGTGTGTTTCAAATGTGCAGGGAAAGAACTATGTAGCCTGGAATAACCCAGCCAAAAATATGAGAAAATGTGTGCAAATTAAAATAGGAAAGGTCTGTCAGACTCTAATAAGTCCAAAATGGCTTCTGAGCCAGGATCTGGACCATAGTCAACCTGATAACCCAGAGTCTATAGTGTTATTGTAAACCTTTGATACCTTGGATTTTTTTTCCTGATTTTGTTAAAATCTCTAAACTTTCATTGCATTATATTTAGTGTTCACTGACTATATTTACAAGCCAACAATAAAAGAGAGGCCTGCTATAACCTGTCACATGTAAATATTCATATTCACTTATGGATTTTATTATGCTTTAAATCTAGAGGTAGTAAGGAGTTATGGATGAAGTTATGTATTGAGAGTTCTATACTAGGTGCTAATGCAAGAGCAATGTCATCCATTGCAACAGCATCTATGTAAAACAGTAGGATCACAACAACAAGAGGGCAGGGATAGCTCAGTAGTTATAGTAGTCGCCCCATGATCGGAAGGTCTGGAGTTCGAATTCACTGAACGGCTACCCTAAGGTACCCCTGAGGGAGGTACAGTCCCTACACGCTGCTTCCCAGGCGCTGGATTGGTGGCTGCCCACTGCTTCACTGAGTGAATGGGTTAAATGCAGAGGACTTATTTCCCTATGGGGATTAATAAAGTATACATTATTATTACAATGGTTTAGCTAATTGCACACAATGCATTTTTACTGCATACCTGCTACAGTTAAAGTAAAAGTAAAGTACATAATACATATACTTGCTTTTGATTTTGGTGATCAAAAATATATTTTTGACCTGTTATCAACAGAGGAGCGTTAATCTCCAAAAGTTGATTCTGTTCATCTGGACGTCGTGTTTTGTGGGAGAAATGTTTCGTCACTCATCCAAGTGACTTATTCAGATTAGTGTTAATTTTATTCAAAAACTGATTGGGTTTTTTTGTTTTTTGGTTATGGCAGTTGTGGTAGATCGGCACCAATTTAAAGACATTACTAGCCCCAAGTAATATGAACTTGTCTGAGAACAGTTTTGCTTTTTTTCCTGGCATGGCATCAAACTGTTGCCCATCTGCTGTAGTGCAAGTGACATATTTCTTGGTCTTAAACCCAAGTAAGAACAAAGTGCTGCAAAATAAACATACAAAAGGGACCACTGTGCAAATTAGCTGGTTTCCCACGGGGGATATCAAACATCAAGTGATGCAATTAGAGGAGAGATTATCTTTGGTTCAATAGAGAATGCCTGCAGAATTTAATCTGTCAGATATCGAGTCAGAACTGACTACAGGGGATGTCTAGGTCTTCACAATTAGTCTAATAGATTATTATCTCTGTCTTTTCATTGGGAAGCTCATTTGGTTCCAGAAGCTGATTATCTGGAGAAATAAATTAGCATATTTTGAGTCAAAGCCTTTTTCATAATATCAGATGCACTTATTCTTTGGGTGGTGAAGTTCAGGCCTCCTATCACATAGTTAATATTGTCTTCTAACTGTTTCTTCACTGAAAACCCCACCCATTTAAGTCATTGTCTGTGAAATTCACACAGCTCACAGCAACACAGTTGAATGGATGGCAATAGACTTAGTATCATCATTTAGCAAAACAAGGTACAGTTGTGGTGCATTCAAAATGTCTGTATAAATCTATCTATCCACCTCTACTAATATTTAGTTAAATATAGTTACAGTGTTCTAGGAAAACTTGGTAGAGTTTGCATATTTTCCTGGAGCAGACTACTGCTTGGTGTAGCCTGCTTCACTGATTCCAAAACCAGTTTTGATGTGTATTTTTGGGTGGCTGTGGTTGAGATAGAGTGAGTTGTCTACTAATTGGAAGGTTTGTGATTCGACCCCTGGTTGCTCCAGTTTGCATCCCAAAGTATCCTTGAATTGAACCTGAATACCAAGTTGTTCCCAATGTGTTTAACCAAGACCAACCAAATTAGAATTATTGTTAATTAATTTGAAATGTTATTTTTTCATTCATTCACGTAGTTGTAAAAAGCATTATATAATATTATATTATATTATATTATATCATATTTTATCATATTATATTAACTAATTTGTGTCTTTTTCACAAACACAAACTGGCTGGCTCATTTCATTTCCTCACCCCCCCCCCCCCCCCCACCTACTTTTATTTCTTACCTCCTATATCTAAGTCCTCTTTCATCTCTTTATTTAGTAGATTTGAGCATCACCAATAAATAAACTTGGATTCAAAGGATACATTATAGTTCTTCATACAGTACACAGTTGTCTACTTGGATAGCACGGTTTAATGTAATGGTCACAGAAGGAATTAGCCGGTGCAGTAAACCAAGGAAAATCCAAATCTTTTACCAGGAGGCTGAGGGCATATAGAGTGGGCAGTGTTGGGAAGGTTACTTTTAAAATGTATTCCATTACAGA
The DNA here is from genome assembly GCF_057382185.1 of Mchenga conophoros. Classification (NCBI taxonomy): domain Eukaryota; kingdom Metazoa; phylum Chordata; class Actinopteri; order Cichliformes; family Cichlidae; genus Mchenga; species Mchenga conophoros. The sequence goes on along the minus strand of NC_140535.1, from coordinate 5,636,030 downwards.
ATACAGATTACATGCCCCAAAATGTATTCTGTAACGTATTCCGTTACGTTACTCAATGACAGTAACGTATTCTGAATACTTTGGATTGCTTAATATATTATCATGCTTTTTACAACAACGTGAATGTACTATTGCTGTGTGATTTATTACTGTTACTGAAGATCCGCGACTCCGAACTGTAGTAAAGGGACCTCTGGCTAATACGGCGGGGTTCCTGTCGGCTCGTAGCTGAAAACTAGCTTTACTTTGTTGTGTGGGTCAACTTTTCTTGCGAGAGACAGAGAGAGGCGTTGAAAGGCTGCTCCAACGGAACTTATTGTTTTCGGAGGAAAACACGAACACGGCGTACAGTCGAGTCTTAATAGCTTACTTACAACTGGGCTCGTCAGGCACTCTTCTTGGCTGCAGTGGTTATTATTATATTTACATGCTTCCAGCTCCCGTTTTTCCTCGATGACAGCTCGTACCTTTCCACTCCCCTTTTTCTCCCTCCTCGCTCACAGACACATAACGTGTATGGCAGTCCATTCTCCCTGCAACACGGACTACACTGCCCATGATGCTACATTCTTTAGAGCTATGCTTGTAGCATTCTGCCTGTTAGCTTAGCACAACAACAACAACAAGGAAAAGGCGCTCTCTCACCCAGGAAACACACAGTCGCAGAGAGAGAGAGAGAGCGTTGCCCTGTAACCATGGCAACCGTAACGCTGCCACCTGGAACAACAGCTGTCAAACGAAACCCAAACAGTCCTGACCCGCAACAAAATGAAACAGGAAAGTACCGCAGTGTAATCCATTTATTTCAACAAAGTAACTGTATTCTGAATACCACCTTTTTAAACGGTAACTGTAACGGAATACAGTTACTCATATTTTGTATTTTAAATACGTAACGGCGGTACATGTATTCCGTTACTCCCCAACACTGAGGGTGGGCAATAAGAAAAGATGGGGAAAAGCAAATCGAGATAAATTAAGGAAATTCCTGGACAGTGTGACTACTTGGAGGCCGAGAAATTTGGGAAGGAACCAAGGAAGTGTTTATTGATGTGGCCAGAGATGTGCATGGAGTAGCATGAGATGATTTTTATGTTTAAACTGTTAATCATTACCTGTAGTGTGGGAAATGCTGTAATTGTTTAATCTGTACTGAATTTCTAAGTATGATCACTTACAAAGAAAAGTCTCTAACCTTCTCTAATTTTTATGATAGTTTCATTTTAATGGAAAGAGACACAATATAATTCACAAATTTAGAAAAAAAAACACATAAAAGTTAGGAAGGCACATGACACAAAACATTAGGATTGCGCACATCTCAGGAGGCATTTTGACCCATTTTGCTTTGTAGAAGCTGACTAAGCTTTGGGTTTCTTGGTCACCATATGGCAGGAACTGATGTTTTGAGCTGATGTATCTATGGGATTGACCCATGTAAGTGAAAATAAAGAGCCTTTCCAACCTTTACCAGAGCCTTTCCCAGATTTATTGCCATTAAGCAATGTTACAAAAAGAAATAATTGATCAAATGCACATTTTCTTACTTTTTTGTGCAAAATTTATGATAATAAATATTAACTTGTTGTTGATGTTTAAGATGAGCTTATGATGTTAAAATACATATGAATCCTTTTTACTTTAGCTTTTACTTATGTATACAAATATTTAAGAATATATACTATATAAAGTGTGGCATAAAAACATATTCCAATTTCCTGCTAAGCCATTCCAGGATCTAAAGTCTACATGAATGATGTGATGACTCCACATTCTGAACCCTTTCTGGCATGACTCTGAGGCAGATGACAGGAACATCTGGAACCAGTCAATTTGGAAAACTCCTCACGTAAGCATGGGAAATCACAGCTCTTAAACTTGTACGCCACTGTTTATAAATCAGTAGTTTTGTACTGTGGGCAGGAACAGGAAGTAAAGCACCATGGGAAAAGCATGTATAATCCCTTTGGCATGTGTAATTCCTTGGGAAAGATTTATTGGATGACAAAGACTGAGATAATAACTAGGCCGGCTTGAAGTGTACAATACTTAAATGCTATTAGTATTAATTTACTTATTCATATTGTCATATTTATTCATTACATGACCTGCATTTTGGGAATGTCACATTTTTGAATCAGGATAAAAAAAAAGAAGCATAGAATAAAAAGTCCACCCTCCCATCCACCCATCTTCTTCCACTTATCCAGGGCCTGGTCGTGGGGTAGCAGCCTACCCATATGGAAAAGATATATATAAATCTTATAAAGTTTGTATCTGTCTTGTGTGAAACTTGTATGAAAAGCATAAAAGAGTGAAAATAGATATAAGATCCCTTGAAAAATTCTATAAATGAAACTTGTATGTTTTGGATACATACTAAAACAATATATGAAAGTGATGAGAAAGTGGGCACTTTCATGAGTAAATCATATAAGCCTTATATGAGTCACTATATGAAGTAGGCCACATCTTATGGAAGTCTTTTTTACTATTTCTTTTCCATATGGGTAACAGAGAAGCCCAGACCTCCCTCTCCCTAGCCTTTCCAAGCAACATCAAAGCGTTCCCAGGCCGGCCGAGAGATATAATCCCTTCAGCATGTCCTGGGTGTGCCCCGGTGGGACATGCCTTACTCTGAACCTCTCCCAGATGACCAAACCCCACACCCTATCTCTAAAGAAGAAGCTAGAGGGAGATCATTTCCACCGCTTGTATCCGCAGTCTCGTTCTTTCGGTCACTACCCACAGCTCGTGACCATAGGTGAGGTTAGGGACATAAATCCAACAGTAAATTGAGAGCTTCACTGCAGCCACAGCACCAATCCTCCCGGTCCATTCTCCAGTCACTCGTGAACAAGACCCTTGTTAAGATACTTAACAGTAGCATGGCTCAGATTTGGAGGTGCTGATTCTCATTCCCACCTCTTCAAACTCTGCTACAAACCATTCCAGTGCAAGCTCGAGGCCATCGCCTGATGAAGTCAACACAAGCACCTCATCTGCAAAAAGCAGAGATGAGATTCTGAGACCACCCAAGTAAAAGCCTTCTACCACTGGGCTAGCCTAGAAATTCTGCCCATAAAAAAATTAGTTCAGTTAAGGTCAGGAACAGAGATGTAATCCGATTACTTTTTTCAAGTAACGAGTAAAGTAAGGGATTACTATTGCAAAAACTGTAATTAGATTACCGTTACTTTCACGTAGGAACGCTGCGTTACTGCGTTACTAAAACCGTGATTTTTTTTGCGAGAATGTCTCATGACAGTGACGTAAGCAAGTGCGACGTTTGTGAAAACAGCTGTGTGCAGATCAACAATGGATAATATATCGAGTGCGGGAGAGAGTATGAGCGTGCAGCGTTTAAAGCGTGGAAGTACTGACCTTAGTTTGATTCCAAAAAAAGTGACAAAAACATTAGTGTCCGTTGTGCGTGGGAAGAAAACTTCTTTTTCCAGCGAAAAAAACCCCTAAACTTCCAAGCAAGTACCGAGTGCGCTATGATGTAATGGGAAACTCACAGAGAAACTAGCGGATTCTTCCACTGACCGCTGCGGCACACCTGCACCAGGGTAAACCTCTGCCTACGCCACTCCTGCTTTACAGGTGAAAATAGAGCAAAAGGGCCGCTAGTCTTTGACTTTATTTATTTTCTGCTGTGTTTTACTTGCATCTATTTGAAAGAGTGAGTGTAAACACACAAAAAAACAATTATTTTATGTGCTGGAATGTGCAGAAAATAGGTTTAAATATTAAACAAATTTCTTCCAGTCAGAGAATGTTGCATATAATTAAATTTTTCCTTGATGCATAAAGTTAAAAGATTAAAACTAATAAAACAAGTTTTAAAAAAGGAGACTTTTCCATTTGATTACATTTTGTATGATGGATTATGTAGAAAAAGTGGAATTGGGCTGAAAGATCTATCGCTTTATCACCTATTCAGGTTGTAAATCGTGTTTTTAAAAAGTAACTAAGTAACTAAGTAATTAATTACTTTTGAAAATAAGTAATCAGTAAAGTAACGGGATTACTTTTTGGGTGAAATAATTAGTAATTAGTTACTGATTACTTTTTTCAAGTAACTTGACCAACACTGGTCAGGAACCATGGCATGTCGTTGCAAGAACAAAAATAATTGATTATGCCATTAGCACAAAGACTATTTTATTTCCAAAAGACGTCTACATTTACATTCTAGATGTATTACTTTAATTAGTCTGTTAAAAAATGAATTATTCTCATTTACTTATACAAAAACTTGGTAATATCACAGAACATAAAACATGTTTTACACTGAAATAACAAAATTTTGAGGTCAGTACAGTCAGTCTGAATATTACTGGATTAGTTATAAGTTATTATCTATAAATTTCAATTATGTTCTGGCTGGCAATATAAACTGCATCTGAGAGTGTCATGTATTGTCTGTATTTGTTCCATCTCCAGTTTTAATTGTTCATGAAGGTTGTAAGACAACTAGAGCAATTTTCCTTTGCATTAGTATGAGGCTATCAATGACAAATTAGACAGGACAATTAGGCCACCATCTAAATACAGCACTACAGATCAATTGGGTCCAATTTTGCAGCTGAATGCAGCTGATTATCAGTCTGAAGTAAACAAAATGTTTCCAGGGAAGCACTGAGGCATCCTTCATCTTTTATGAAACATCACTACAGCAGAATGATTTTCATACCACATTAATAAAGGTGATGATTACGATTCTAACTTTGCTAGATCAGCACCTCCTCTCATTCAACTCTCCAGTTGTTTTATGCCATTCTCAACTGTAAGAGCATAAGAAAATGAGAATAAAGAATTATTGCATCTTTATGCATTAATTTATGCCACATTTCAAATACACGTTTCTCACATCTATAAAATGTAGAACTGTTTTTTTTTTCATGCATTAAGCGCTGGTAATTTTTACATAAATGGCTAAGCAGTAACTGTGCATTCTTTAGTGTGCTTTTGAAGAGCATACAATATAAACCCGGATCACTCTGTCCAGACATGCATTATAGTTTGCAAACACTGTTCAAGATTCTTCAACTGTGACTCTCATTATGAAGAAAATACATTGAAAGTGGCCATAAAACAGATAAAACCAGCAAACAGTCAAAACAGAGTTACAGTCACCTAACTAAAACCGGATTTAAAACCTCTCTTACTCTGCTGTTGATCCCTGTGCGCTTTTCTAGAAACATTGATTTTTCCCTGTGGAATGAACTCTCTGTTAGCATTTTTTGTGCTGAGATTAATAATTTACGGTGGCCCCTAGAGACTAAGCACATACAAACTCGAAAACACTTGCAAACTCGAAAACACTTGCAAACTCGAAAACACATGCAAACTCCAAAACACTTGCAAAATCCAAAACACTTGCAAAATCCAAAACACTTGCAAAATCCAAAACACATGCAAATTCCAAAACACAACGGAAGTGCTCCAGGACGCTAGGGGCAGTGTTGAGCTTTTGTTACCTAGTAACTACACAAGCCAGGAAGTACCAATGACCGGATTTGGGCTGTATCCCAATTCAGGGTCTGCAGCCTTAAAGGCCGCATTTTAAGGCCGATTACGGCACAGCGACACGACGAAGGCTGTCCCAATTCAAAGGCTGCTCGAAATGCGGCCCTCAAATGCGTCCTTAATTTCCCTGAATTTTAAGGATGGGCCCAACATATCCCAGATTTCATAGTGCGGTGGTGGTGTGGATAATTTTGCCGAAAAAAACGGCAGAAACGGAGCCGCCGAAGAGTAAGCTTTCAGAAGTAAGTACTGAATATTACGTCACTTATTTATGCGCAAATGTTTTTATAATGAAGAACATTAAAACATTACTGTTGGCCACATGTTGGGAAAGTTATGTGACATTAGCAATGTTTGTACTAACTTGGTTTTAAAGCCTTTACTTCAAAATATACGCCGTTCAATAGTTGACTTTAATCTTACAGAGAATGTGATGATTTTATGGATAATTAAAGTCAGTCATATATCCACAAAAACAACAAGCTGAAAGTCAGTGATGCTGCGAGCAGCATCACTGTTATATTGCTGCCTCTGTTCGGTGGTGTCGAGCCAAACGGACTTTAACGTGTGTTTGAACGAGCTGATGGTTCACTCATTAAGCTGAAAGAAAGATGTTTTAATCACAGGAGCCACACGTGTCCACTGTACCATCTGGGAACTCTTTTTGTTTCGTAATAACACAAACACTAAATCCTTCTTCTTTTGTGCTGTTTTGTAGCAGTGTGTACACCTGAGACTGTCACCTGTCTGTCTGTCCTGCACTCTCTCTCTGTTTCTTTCTCTCTGATTGTGGAATAAAAGTATGAACATTCATTTATAAGTTACACTTGTGTTTGAATCCTGCAGCTTATCACACATTTGATTTCCATGTGTGACAACTGCAAGTGTCTAGAGTGAGGACAGACTGAGGGACCCACTGCTGTACATCATCTGTGAGGCTTTGCACCCATGATGATCCACCAGGACAAACTCAGCAGTGTGTGAGGAAGAGGAGGGGGAACACACATGCATCAACACTACAATGAGCGGGTGGAGGGAGGTTTGGAGTCTTCTCTCACCCTGTTCTCTGCGGCCTGCTGGAGCGGGGGGGCTAGGAGGAGTTGGCCGTCCGACTGCGGTCTGGAGTGTGGGGCCTCCCTGCTGCTGTGGAGTCGGGGCGGTCTGCCTCTCCCCACCGCAGGGAAAAGGGTAACACCACCTGGGTCTGGGTGCAGTTCCCCCCTCCAGGGGCAAGGGTACCTAGACCCGGTTCGTAGAGTACGCTTGGGGAGTGTGATCGTGTGTACAGCATCTCTTTATGTCTGTCTCCACGTTGGTTGAGTGTGGAGTAAGTGCATATGAGAGCATGCGGGTGGGAATGGATGTTTGTGTCTGTGTGTGCCTGTATGTCTGTGTCTATATGTCAGGTTGGGTATCAGACGCCACCTCTCTGTGGACATCTCAGGCCCTCCAAGGTTTGGAGGCCTATCTCCACCCACCACCACTTCCCCTGCCAGTGGCGGACTCCCTCAGGTGTCGGTGCGTTGGTGGGTCTTTGTGTCTGGGGGTGGGCGTCCGGGTACACACCGGCTCACTCCTTGGCGGCCACTTATCGGGGCCTGGAGCCTGGGGCTCGCTCGGGCCACTTCGGAGGTGGGGTGCCCCCGGCCTCTCGGCCTGGGGCTCGGTCACTCAGGCACAGCTGGCTGCCGGCGGAGCTCACGGGCGCGTCACTGCAACTCCCCCTGGCTTCTGCTCCGCGGCTGCTGAGTGAGCCCTCATCTGGGACTCTCCTCAGCTCTTACTGAGACAGTGACGCGGCTGCCCCTCTGTTGGTCTTCCTTGGTCTCTTGTGTTCTGGGGGCCTCTGGATGTCTGGAGTTTTGATCTCCTCCATACCTGCTTCATACCCTGGAGGACGGGGCTGTGGCCCCCCCACACTCCCTAGCAGATCGTTACATGGAGAAACCTTTGGAATGCAAGCATGCTGATCCACACAGGTATGCACACAGGTGTACACACGGGTATTCACAGACGCGGACTACAGCTTTCTTGGCTGCTGCCTCAAAGCACATTGTGCGCTGTCTATCTTGCGTGCTGCACAATATCGTTTATTACTTAGTATCTACTGATATTTACTGCTAGCTAGTTTATTGTGATGGTGCCGTTTTTTTTATTATGTTGCTCTTTGTTGTTTGCTTTCTCTTCTGTTTTTTTCTCCATACAGGTGACCCAGGTGTTTTGTTTTTTTTTGTTGTTTGTTTTTTTTCTTCTTTCTTCCCCCCCTTCTCACCGTCTCTTCTCCCCTTTGGTTTTCTTTCTCTCCCTCTCTTTCTTTCATTCTTTCTCCCTGTCCTATCCCCCAGTCATGACTGTCCTGTTTGTAGCAACTGAAAATAAAATAAATTCATAATTATAATAAAGGTCAATCAAATGGACCAATATGGCAAGGCCATGATGATCCACTTGGTAAAATAAATCCGCTTGGCATCTTTCTTGGCCTTAAGACAACAATTCTGATGGCTAAAGATCCAAACGGGACACAAAAAAAAAAAAAAAAAAAAAAGAGGAAGAGGAGGAGGAAGAGCCAGCAGCAGCTGACAGATGGAGAGAATAGACAGACTGTTCCCTGTTTGTGAAGGACTGCTAGAAAAGTTTAGAATCACTAATTGTCTGTCCTGAATCAGTCTTATTAGGTAATGTTCAAATAATTTTATCCTCCCAGTGTTTTCAGTGTGCACTGTAAACCCGAATAAGTTACCAGAACTCAAAAAAATTGAGGCAATCGATTGCCTCAATTTTTTTGAGTTGATCAACTCAAAAGTCAAATTTTTCCAGAACATAAAAGTTTGGATTACATGGTACTTGTATCTTTTGAGAACGGTCAACTCAAATATTTGCAGTTAATATGACTTAAAGTTTCAAGTTTACAAATTCAAAGAAATAAGTTCACAGAACTTATAAAAAATAAGTACACAACCACAACATTTTTATGTTAACAAAACTCAAATGTTTATTAGTTTGTGTTGTCATTATTTTAAGTACACGTTAGTCAAATATGTTGACTACTTGATACTTAAAAACATGTGACCCAAAACTTAAAATTTTTGAGGCAATTGATTGCCTCAATTACACTGAGTATCGGTAACTTAATATGCAAAAGTCATAAACATCTGCCATTGAACAGTATCTTGCCTGCTCCCTTTTAGCACTATGTTGAAATTAAATACATTAAAAAAAAAAATTAAATTAATTAAAAATAATTAACAAAAACATTTATAAATTAAAATAAGTAGACCAAAAATTGTTTAGTCAGGAAAACTGTCAGAGTAATGAAAAATAATGCCAAATAATAATTAATAATATCAAAATGTGCTTTTGGCTCTCTGGCTAATATCTGAATAAGACAACAAGGCAGCAATTTGAGTGAATTACAATGCTATTTGTTTTACATTAACTAGTATCAAACAGTGAAATTTAGGTCATCTTGCACAGCCCACAATGTTTTGGAAATAGTATTACGAAAAACATTAAAACATACAAAACATTAGTGTTGCTTTGCATTATGTTAATGAGAACAAAGGCACATTGTATAGTTTGGACCTATTGGCTGAACACCTGTAGAGTAATGCAATAATGTTTTGAGGCATTATTTAGATGAAAGGAGAGAACTTTGAACTAGCCTTTTATAATGCTTCACCCTGCATCCTTCTTTCAGATGAGTTCCTACAATAACCAAGTCATTCTTGAGGGTCTGTAACCTGGGTGACAGTTTACCACTTTCTAGACCAAATAAAATCTTTTGAGTAAATTCTAAAGTGTTGGTCAGGCCTTTGGGGTAGCTGAGGTGAAGTGCATAGATCAGTCCAAACATTACCAGGAAGGCTTCACCAAATCTGGGGAGACTGAACACGGCATCACTTACAATGACGACAGAGATTTTCACAGGTTGGTAGTGAACTGGACTTGTTGTGTCATGGTCACTGATGACAGTGAAGAGGGCCACTTCAACACCATCAAGCTCCAACTCATCAGATTCGTCCTGAATTAATGAAAAAGAGATACTAATCACAATCTAACCCAAGAAATACAACAGACGACATATAATTTCTCATTTTACCAACTCCCACTGAGATCAAATACCTCTTTTACAAGGGAGACCTGAGTCTCACTGTAAGAGGTGAAAAACAGAAGATCCATGTTCTGCACACATAAATCAGCTAATTCACCAGAGAATCAAGTGGTGTGAGATAGACTGAAACTAAGCTAAAGGAAATACACAGGAAAATGTTTTACTAAACATCTTATCACTTTCAACAAAACACCAATTCAGTTCATTCGTAGTGAGGAGACAGAAAAGACCATACATGGAAACCTTATGGGTAGACTAAACAAAGATAAGTCCAAACAAAATACATGTTTGTACTTTGATGCACTGTTTATATACACAGTAGTATCTGTTAGATACTTAAGGACACTCACAGTGCAGGTTCTGAAAAATCCAGAGACATCCTCACGCAGATAGACAGGAAGGGCGTGGAGAACGGTAGTGCGCTTGGTGTGGATATCATGGATTTCCTATTTCCAGATAAAAACAGAATTGTATATACTGGTGAGTTTACTGAACAACAACAAAAACAACAGTCAAATCAGAACATATGTCCACAAATAACCTGTTCACATCTTTAATACAGTCAGACAAATAGCAAACACAAAGTGGAGTAATAGCAAAATTCAAAAAGCTCATTTAAATCATTGAACCTGTCCAATGTTCCACTGGTTCAACCTATGAAATGTGTAACAATCTATTATTACCTGTTCATTGTGAATTCTTAGAATTTCAGCCAGGGCATCTGCTGTCTTCCCAGTTTTTGATGCCCTGGCTGAATAAGGTCATCAGTCGAGGAAGATGGCGGTCAAGTTCAGCGTAGAATGTATTGGGCAGGTTCTGATTTGTAATCCGCTGAAACTCTGCATACAACTACTAGTGATGGGTCGTTCGCGAACGAAATGGCTCTTAGAGCCGGCTCTTTGACGTGAACGACGCGAGCCGGCTCCTTATCGCGAGCCGTCACGTGGGTTTTTTTTTTTTTTTTTTCTTTCTCTCAGCCTCTCTCTCGCACTTTTTTCCGCTTCACTCTGCACGCGAGCCTTGTGCTTTACGCTGGGCAGAGGGGGGAGGGGCGGTAGTTACACTCAGTAGCACAGGAACAGAGCCAGAGAGAGAGAAAGAGAGGCAGGGACAACAACATTAGAAAGGTATAGTAATCATCCACAACTATTTTCGGTTGCAGATGATAAAGGATTGAGAAAGTTTATTCATGCAGGTCCATATGACAGAGAATATGCATGTTCTTTTAGTTTTCATATTATAATTTATATTTAATTGTGTTGTGGTTTGCAGTGTTTTGTGTTCTTTTCACTTTAAATTTGTGAAAGGAAAAAGCTGAAAATTTAAATAGTTAAAACTTGAAATGTGAATAGTTGATTTTTGTATTATATGATTTATTTATTACATTTTATGTGGAGTGAATAAATAAAAGTATATTTACGGTGGCCCCTAGAGACAAAGCACATACAAACTTCAAATCACGTACGAACTCTGAAGCATGTACAAACTCCAAAACACGTACAAACACGTACAAACTCCAAAACACGTAAAAACTCCGAAGCACGTAAAAACTCAGAAGCATATAAAAACTCAGAAGCACATAAAAACTCAAAACACGTACAAAAGACAACAGAAGTGCTCCAGGATGCTGGGCGCAGTGTTGAGCCTTTGTTATCTTGTGGCTACACAAGCCAGCAAGTACCAACGACCGGATTTGGTGTGTGGTAATAACAGGTAAATGAACTTTTTTTTAAATTATTTGAATATATATATGAGTGCCTGTGTATAAATATACAAACAATACACACATGCTTTCAATTGTGTAATTTAAGTGATCTAGTAGCTCTGCTTTGGAAGTTCAGTTCATGCTAGAAATGTGTTTTGGAGTTTGTACGTGTTTTGTCTCTAGGGGCCACCGCATATATTTATATATAAACATATATAAATAAAACCACTTGTTTTTACGTTAGTAATTCCTTTTGTGCCTAATTTTATATTATTGTTAATAATAAATTAATTAAAGCAACAAAACAACCTGAAGAGCCGGTTCGGAGCCGAAAGAGCCGGATCTTTTTAGTGAGGCGAACCGAAAGAGCCGGATCTCTAAAAAGAGCCGGAAATCCCATCACTAACAACTACAGCAGAAGAACAATACAGTTCAATTTGAAGAATCTCGCACATCTTTATAAAGCAGCAAAAAGCTGCCACATGAGTAAGAATTACAATTTTCATTTTAAAGAGAGCTGATCCATATTACCTCAGACTCCATTTTTAGAGCAGGCCAGAGGTCCAAGAGCTCCTTCACAACCCTAACCCTGAACATATAGTTTAAAATATAGCGTTTCTAACAAGAAAACTGCTTGAAAGCACTCTCACTGCAGACAGGCATCTCCGTTGTGTAACTGCAGGGACAACGGGCTTGTTTGGACCCAACTATTCTGAGTCATGAGAGGGGGTTTAAAAATTTAGAGAGATTAAAATACTTTGTTTTATACTAGGCGACCAGGCGCCACCTCTAGAACAAGTAGTATCTAACTTTTTAAACAGCCTGCGACCCTCATTACAACAACTTAATGCTAGCTCTGCAAGCGCAAAGTTTCCTTCGGGGAGAGCAGCAAAGCACATAAAAAAACACGGACCGACATTTCTGCTATTCTTTTCGACACGCACCCAAAATACAACTAAATATTCGTATTTTAACAATAAACTAATATCAACATTGAAAACTTACTGTAAGTCCAGTGATGCTAGTTGCTGCCGTTAGGTCCAACTTTCTCCAGTCGTCCATGTTGCCTCTTTGGTGCTGTTCCCGCCCATATACCTTCACTTCTTCTGTGTTTCCTATTAATGCTCATTAGCGCCGCCTTCCGCTTCGGAGGGTGAATCAGAGATTAACTCGGAATAAAAATTGATTCCTGCAGCTGCTCAACACTTACGGAAAAAATTAAAAATATATATGTAGGACACATTGATAAAACAATGAATATTAAAATAAATACATTTTGTCTTCCACTAATGCATTTAAGACAATTTGATTTTACTTATTTGGTGAAACACTTTGAGATTTTATTGTATTTTAGCATGTGCTACATAAATTAAGTTTATTATTAAATCCTACTTGAAACAACAAAAATAACAGGACTTTACCATTCTTATATGTCCTAACTTAACTGTGTTACGTTGTGCTTAAGTTATGATTTTAAGTGATGCTTACTTAATATAGAAATAGTTCAATTCAATCAAATATTATTAGTTTCATTTACTCAAAAAGAAGAACATGTTATACGAACTTGACATATTTAAGTTAACAGAACTTTTTAAAGACTTTGAGTATACACTACTTAATCTGTTTAATTACTTTGAACATTCGGGTTTACAGTGTGGGAGAAAGTACTCAGGGCCTTCAAGTTACACACTATGAAAGGCAGCAACAAGTTTAATATTCAGAAACCTAAAGTATGTATCAGCAGCAGAATGGACCTAAAAATAAATGTTTGTTTCAGTTCTATGAAGCTTTGAGTACACTCTAAGAACTAAAACTGATAATTACTTAAATATTTTGGTGCAACACTTTTACACTCAAAAATAATGAGTAAATGCAAAAACAATCACATCTCTTAAATACACCTTATTAATTGAGTAAATCCAACTAAAATGGAATAAGTTGTTATGAACAATTAAAGATGTTACAGTAACATACAAAATTGAGTAAATACAATTGAAAATCTAAGTTAAAACAACAGTAACCAAAAGTTCAAACTACATAAAATATTAATTAGGAAATGCTGAAATGCTTGGCACATTTAACCTACACCATTACAATTATTTGTTTTTAAATAATGGTGCAATTTACTTAATATTTTTAAGTTAATTTAAGCAAAAACGTTAATTACAATTAAGTGTTTATTTTATTTATACACACACACACACACAGGAAAAAAGAACCACGTCAATTCAACATTGTTCACAATGATTTATTTTTAAACAGCTTTTTTGTGAATCACACATTTAGCAGATTCCTTCTCTGAACACAGTGAGCTGAAATCTGTTCTACATTCAGTGGATAAAACTTGGATAAAATTTCAGTCACAACAGCCTTATATAATAAAATTGCATCCAAATTGGCATGCTTGATAAAACTCTGTAAAACTGGCATATTGATGCTAACAACAAGAAAAATGTACCTGCCATACAAAGAATAAAAGTGGCTCAAGTGAACGCAGTGCTTTACCTTTTCAGAAAAGGTCAAATGACAAAAATAAAATTAAGATCCCAAAAAGATATAAATCCTGAAAAAAAACCCATTTGCACTGTGACATAGTTTTTGAACATCTTATTTTGATTCCAAAAAATTGGGAAGATTATAACTAAAGAGTGACCAAAAAACATCCATAATGATACTCTCCCATTTACACCTTAATGTGAATCTGGAAAGTTAATACAAAAACACAGTTTATGGTACAAACATTATTTATGAACAGGAATGTCAAAACAATGTAATGTCGCAACTGAACCTTTTGATGAGCATTACATGTCAATTAACAAGTCTAACACTTTAAGAACAGCCCTGTGAAATTTTGTCTACAATGAACAGAGGTCATTTTTCAGTCTTTGAACCTTGACAGAAAGGTTTCCTGGATCCAGCTCCATGAACACTTTTCGAAATGCTTCAAATGTGCATTTGAAATTCTTGGGGTATTTCAGATCCAGAGCATAGCACAGTCCCAAAAGATAGCAACAGGCTTTGCTCAGATTCCCAAGTTTGCCCAGAACAGTAACGCCTTCAATAACAATACCCACATCAGTAGGTTCGCCTGACCTGTCTTGATTCTGCAGCAGGTAAATCTTCATCACCTCCTCAGCCAAAGCCTCTTCAACAAAGACAGCATCAGCACCGTCCTTTAAAAAGAGAAACAACTGTTTTAAGCTCACATATTTCCAAACATTGAAACAAAAAGTTTCATTTGTATGACATCACCGGTACTCATAATATGTAGACACTGTGCTCCAAAATCTTATAGCAATAGCAAATGCAAATGCTATTCTTTTGTATGCTTTGAAGTGTTTTTTTTCTTCTTTAGAACAGTATCTTAAAACTTTTCTATGATCTCACAAGCTAAAATAAACTACCGTAATTGTCGGGCTATAAGCCGCTACTTTTTGCACCAGCTTTGAACCCTGCGGCTTTTAGTCAGGTGCGGCTTTTCTCTGGATTGTCCATGATTTTTGTCATATCGTAAGATTTGTTTTGTTTGTTCCGCTGTTGCCTGGCGGAAGGGCATGTGATCAGACACACAGTATCGGGGTTCAAGAGTGGTATGTTGGTCACATGTCCATCCGCCAGGCAACACAGTGCCGTACAAGTAGCGCGAAAAACAAACTTCAAAGTAGCGCTACGCGTTCAGCGGGAGGCGTGGATGACAAGCGGTGATAAACTTGCGAAAAGCAAGTTATGCTCAATTCCACCGGTGGATTCTGACAGTGTGGAAAAGTGTGAAAACATCCACGATCACCAACGGATTTGAAGGGCTGGACTGTTGCATGATGGAGAGGAGGACACCGCCACGGCCCTTCTGAGGGTGTTCGACTCTGACACTGACAATGAGGATTTCTTTGGTTTTGAAAGTGACAACGAAGGAGAGAAGCGGAGAGTGGATGACGAAGCCATCCTGAGCCTGTTCGTTTCCGACACTGGAGAAGAGGACTTTGGTGGTTTCAGTGCGCAGGAAGAAGAGAAAGATGGTGGTGAATGACTGACTTTTCTTCTTGTTAAAGCCGTGTCGCTGCACCTGAGCCTAAAAGGTAGTCTGAATCTATTTTTCTGGTGTGCTGCAGGTTATTGTTATGTACTACATTTGTTACTCATTTATGAAGCACAGTACATGTGTCCTACTTGTAATTACCGCTACTTGTACATATACCTAAAAAGTTATGCAAATATGTACCCATAACTTGTTTTTCAAGATATTAATAAAAGGGGTGTGTCTCCAAACAGCCATCTCTTTCCTGACAATTCCCTTTGTGCATATTCTCTTACATATGATAAGTCAACATTGAAACACCTGCGGCTTTTGGTCAGGTGCGGCTAATGTATGTACAAACCAGGATTTTCCCCTGATTTTAGCTTGTGCGGCTAATATTCAGGTGCGCTTTGTAGTCCGGGAAATACGGTACTAATATTCCTAAAACAGATTTATTGCACCAACCTCAAAGGTTTTGATTAAGGCACTTGGATCCTCTCCCAGATGGTCAATGAAACATCTGATGATGACTTCTCGTTTTTTCTCGATGGAATTTCCACTCTGTAAAACAGGAAGTCTCAACTGAGGCAAAATTTGCACATTTAAAACATGACTTACCATTTCTAGCTTAAACATAACTATTTTTTTTCTGTTGTTGACCTGTTTTCACACCCACCATCAAGGTAAGAACACCTGTGGAGCTAAAATATTGAACAGAAACCTAAGAAAAGCTGTTTTTAGTGGAAGGGCCTCTTCAATGCTGTGTTGGAACGTTTTTGTGGTTAGAAAATGCAATCTTCCTTACCTGAAGCAGAAGGTTTAACTGTGCCCTGTGGCGTTGTCCAGCAGCACCTTTCTTGGCTTGAAACAAGGACAGGAGTTTGGATGAATACAAGTCCAATGATGACATGAACTTTGGTTCAAGGTTCAGGGTCGTGATCCTATGAAACGCTGCACTGACCTGGATGGGAGAGGACAAAAAATCTGAAGGCCAAAATTCTGATTCAATCAAAAAAAAAAAAATCTACCATTTTTTGCAACCTGGACCTTATTTTCTAACATGCAAAAGATTAATTTACACATCCAGACATAAATCCATATAAGTGGAGTTGTTCAGTATGCAGACTAAACCCTCAACATAAAGTATTATCTTCCACTAAGCTTCTAAATTTTATGTTATGAATTGCTTGCACTATTTCCCTGTGAGATTGTATAATCTTAGAGGGAAGAGGCGGAGCCAGGTTGCCCTCTGAACCATCGTCTGCCAGGCAGCGATGCGAGAGGAACACACCGCTGAAGTGGCGCACATATTCAGAATCGTGTCAGCGGCTTTACAGAGAAAGCCTTTCAGCTCCTCTGGCAGCTCTGCTTCCTCCACCTTCCTGGAGATGACAAACGCTAGCAAATCAGTGTTGTTAGTCAATGCAGCTGACTGAACAGTGCATTGATGTGCGCGATCAGTGAACCTTGCTATCAGCTGGTCAAGTTTGGCGGGATGGGCCGGTCGCTGTCCAACGACCTTGGTCATTTTGGTGCCGAAAACTGAAGCGAGGCTCGGCTCCAGAGGGGGAACAGGCGGAAAACTCTGGTCTGTGAAGCCCTCTGTGAAGCCCTAGGTAGAGACCGGCGCTCTAATCTTCGCTGGCTCTGCTGCTGCCTCAGAGAGGTCATCATCCCTGGGAACTGAGGCCAGATGGGATCTGGGCAACGAGAGTGAGTGGAGCCATACCTTCCCGCCAGATCATGGCCTGTATTTATATAGCGCTTTACTAGTCCCTAAGGACCCCAAAGTGCTTTACATATCCAGTCATCCACCCATTCACACACACATTCACACACTGGTGATGGCAAGCTACATTGTAGCCACAGCCACCCTGGGGCGCACTGACAGAGGCGAGGCTGCCGGACACTGGCGCCACCGGGCCCTCTGACCACCACCAGTAGGCAACGGGTGAAGTGTCTTGCCCAAGGACACAACGACCGAGACTGTCCAAGCCGGGGCTCGAACCGTCAACCTTCCGATTACAAGGCGAACTCCCAACTCTTGAGCCACGATCATCAGATGGGGGTGGAGCAGGCTGAGGGACGGGAAGTTCCTTCTCACCAGCTGCCTCCTGGATGATGCCAGGCAGATCCAGGAGCAGCGCACCAACAACTGGGAGCGGCGTCCTTGCCGACATGTGAAGGCCAGGGGTGGATGAGCGTCGGCTCATCCACCCTTCTGTCACCAGGCTGCCCAGCTGGGAGGCAGTGGAGCTGCCACCACTGCCGTTTTCCTCACGGTGGGTGGAATCATCCAATTCCGGCCCACCATCGAAGAACTCGATGGCTTCTTCCAGCGAGTGCCTCTCTTAGTGGGAACGCCTCCTCAGCATCAGCCTTGAAAAAGGCTGACCTCCGCTGCTTTTCCTCTGGCGGGAGGAGCTAACAGGAGCAGCAATAGGATTAAGGTGTGAGGGCAAGGTCCGCATGGTGAGGACCGAGGCAGCCCACGCAGACGGCATGTCGGTCATACGACATGATGTAGCCGGTCTGGCAGGATGGACACAGACGGATGGTCTCGCTGGACATCTTCTGGCTGGCTGAAGAAAAACGGTAGAGCCGATTTCCTGGTCTCACCGTAACTTATACTAGACCAGGGTGAGGCCCACACAGCAGGTGGGCGTGGACTAAAATACTTCAGTGCTGCGCGCACAAGGGGAATACCCACTTAAAGGGCTGCGCCTATACTCATGGTGACACTGGATGACAGGCCATGAACTCATCAATATATTTACCGAACTGAAAAATTCTCAAAATTTAGATTTGGCATTTGTATGACTAAAATAACCCACCACAAAACCAGTATAAATATTTAGGTGGTATCACCATCCACTACTCAGCTTGTATAAAACAATATCATATCCTTCCAAAATTTAACACATCAAGTCCTCTGAGTAAAATTACCTGCTTTACTTTGTAGTTGATGCAGATTTTTTTCCTGGTGGTGAAGATGGTGCTGAAAAAATACAAATCAAAACTTTATCATTACAAAACATGTCACTGAGTAATCTGCCATAACACCAATCTCTTATAAGAAAGTTTAGCTTGGATTGAAATAAACATTTATTTATGTAAATTGGGAGTAACTAGGCAAGGCAAGGCAAATTTATTTGTATAGCACAATTCAACAACAAGGTGATTCAAAGTGCTTTACAGAGAAACAAAAACAAATAAAAAGCATGATTTAAAATTGATTAAAGCAAGCAAACAAACAAACTAACAAACAAAACAGTATATAAAATCAAAACATAAAATCACAACAGTAGATAAAATCAGTAGTTAAATGTAAGTTTTGAAATTTAAGCTTAAAAGTGTGGATTTGGTGCTTTATTCAAATGCAGCAGAGAATAGGTGAGTCTTCAACCTGGATTTAAATAAACTGAGTGTTTCTGGAACTATACTATACTAACTATATACTAACTATACTGGAAATGATGGTACTTTTGGCTTGACCAAAAGGACCAAAGCTTTTTTTTTTTCATTATTTTCTGGGATCTGAAAGGAAGTAGGGCCCCCAGTCTAAATTTACTTAAGGCCCCATAGTACTTTGGACCGGCCCTGGATGAGGTAATCTGCTGACCCGGGCGGTCCTGTCAGTGTTCTCTCAAAAACTGGCCCTGTTCGGGACAAAGCTGAAAGCAGCGTCTTATATGCTCTGAAAGACCCCACATAGAACAAGAAAGCTAAGCAGCATGGTTGCTGCTATGAACTGTTCCGCGGGCAGGTCTTCTTAGTTACCAAAGCCATTGATGACGTCTGTTCATCTCCTCCTGAACAACCTGACAGAGTGAGTCAGGCCGCGTGACTACCGCAGCTCCCGCACCGCGACTCAACAGGGCCATTTTCTAGAAATGTCTGAGCACACCTGCTTTCACGTGGTTCCTAAAATGCCCCCAATTAAACGGTCAGGTCGCTGGTACCGGGACATTCCGGTCAAATTACCCGGAACGCAGATAGCGACTCAGAACGTAAAAGGATAAAAGGGTGCGGTTTCCCGCCGCCTTGACTGGAAGACGGGTTGAAAACTTAAATTAACGTGCACAAACACGCTGCGAAAATTGAGCCACCATGACAAACGCTTTCTTCAGAACATGTTATAAAAGAACGGTGTGGATAAAGACAGCTAATGTAAGAATTGGTCACTTACCTGAAAACGTTACCAAGTCTGCAGTGGATGTGTGTCTGTCTCGTTCAACGTGCAGAAAATCTCCCATGAGGCCATGCTCCTCGCGTGCGGTACATGCCAAAGGTCATTAGTCTTACTCAAAGTTTTAAGTTAGTATTGGGGGACAAAATTATATTGATTTTTGAACCATTAATAATTAAAGTTAAAGACAATGATAAGTATGAATACCAGTGTCTCAGTTATTATGAGTACTTTCTATGAGATATATTGAGTAGATTTAAATAATGCACCCTGTGTTTCAAATACAGAATTTTTTCTTTTAAATAAACTTGAACAAAAGAGCTCAGTTCAACTCAAAAACTGGTGTTGAAAATTTAAGCATTCTTTTCAGTATTTTCAACTCAAGATAACACTTTTGTGATTTTCAAAGATTTAATCAAGGTCATCTAACTTAGAATTATAATGATATTTACTAAGCCTCTGAATAATTTTTTAGGGTGTATTTTGGATTAGTAGTACTGCTGTGTTTGTTGCATCATATTGCTGTAATTGTTTATATGCTTTATATATTCTGAGGTAAGTTGATCTATAGTGTTATATCATATTTTATAAGGATGTTATGTGTTTGTATACTTTCTGCCCAGTTTGACCCATTTAGCAGAAGTCAGCCTGTTTAAGGCTCTGATATCTATTCTGCATGACTTAAAGCAGTTATGACATGGTCTGATTTTCTCACCCAATAAAGGAATGATTCACACTGCTGTAATAGCTAATAATGATTAATATAATAACTAGAATATTGGCCATATTATATTTACATTACCAAAGTGATATGACTTTAGTCTCATGAACAACATTAGCTAATTGTTATTTACTAACTAATCTTAAATGACTGTTCAGTACAGAAATGAAGCCCAAAAATCATGTTTTACTGTCCTGTGGTCTCAGCCTCAGATACTTATCAAATCACACAAAGCTCTTGTAGAAACAAACAAACAAATTAACAAAATATGTTCTCCTTCATTTCTGTCAAACAAAGTTGTATGACACGTTTCCAGTGGTTAGTATCATGGTTGCTAGGCAACCTGGGAAGCGAGACGGAGACTAGACCGTCCCATACAGACAAACTTTCCATTTATTTTGCAAATCGAGCTCAACACTGCCCCTAGCGTCCTGGAGCACTTCCGTTGTGTTTTGGAATTTGCATGTGTTTTGGAGTTTGCAAGTGTTTTGGAGTTTGCAAGTGTTTTGGAGTTTGCAAGTGTTTTGTCTCTAGGGGCCACCGTAATAATTAGATTGATGTTTATTGTATCTCACCAACAAGCTTGTTAACAGGTTAATTAAAAATGTTCACACCTTTTACAGTACATCGCATATGCCATTCTGATATTTGGCATTGCTTTTCAGAGTCATAGTTATGGCCTAGGAGTGTTATAGCACCTATAATAATTGAAGTACCTTCCTCTGTTCAACACTTTATACACTATATTGCCAAATGTATTCATTTGTCTGCCTTCACATGCATATGAACTTGGATGACATCCCATAGGTTTTAAGATAACGTCAGCCCACTCTTTCCAGGTTCAGCTCTTCTGGAAGGGCCTTCCACAAAGTTTAGGGGTGTTGATGAGAATTTTTGACCATTCTTCTAGAAGTGCATGAGATGGATAAGTGTGGATAAGAAGGCCTGGCTTGCAGTCTTTGCTCTAAGTCTTTGTTCCCAATGGTGTTATGTCAAGTTGACACTCCATGAGCACCTAGCAGTATAAATGAACCAGCTGCTAGTCAATGAGAGACACCCAGAATCGCTAACTGAAGGCCGGACGATCCTGATCCCCAAGGACCACCACACGGGATCGGTCCCATCCAGCTACCTGCCGATAACCTGCCTCAGTACCACATTGAAACTCCTGTTAGGCATCATAGCGACTAAGATGAATAGGCATATGGCTCAATACATGAGTGGGGCATAGGAAGGTATTGGCAAGAATATCAGAGGAGCGAAACACCAGCTGCTGATAGACAGAGCAGTCTCTGGAGACTGCAAGGCCTATGACTTGATGCCCCACACACAAATCCTGAAATGCCTGTAACTGTACAAAATCAACAGGACCCTAAGACCCTTCATCAGGAACTCAGGAACTGGGGATGTGGCATACAACATTATAGGCCAGCTTCAAGCCTATAGCACAGATTGCCATCAAGTGTGGGATCTATCAAGGAGATGCTCTGTCCCCATTGCTGTTCTGCATAGGCATAAACCACCTTAGTCGAATCATTAACCAGACTGGCTACGGATATCGACTATGGAATGGCACCCACCTCCTCTACATGGATGACATCAAGCTGTATGCCAAGAGTGAACGGGACATTGATTCACTGATCGCCACAACGAGGACATACAGCAATGACATTGGAATGTTGTTCAGACTGGAAAAGCGTAGTCAGATGATAACAAAGAGATGGAAGGTAGTCAGAACTGAAGGGATTGCAGACATCGAGGACAGCTACAACCTGAGAATCCCACAGGCAAATGGGAACCACGAAGAGGCCGCTGGGAAAGCTGCAACCACTAAGTACTTGCAGAGGGTCCGGCAAGTCCTGAGGAGTGAATGGTAAGAACAAGATTCGAGCTTTCAACGCCTACACCCAGCCCTTGATCAGGTCCCCTGCTGGGATAATAACCTGACAAAGGAGGAGGTAGAAGCCACTGACATCAAGACAAGGAAGCTCCTGACCAAACATGGAGGGTTTCACTGCGAGTCCAGCACCCTGAGGCTGTATGTTAAGCGAAAAGAATGAGGCTGGGGACTAATGAGTGGCAGTACCACAGTCCAGGATGAGACAACGAACATCCACCAGTAGATCAGGAAGGAGGAGTAACAAGCAGAAGAAGACAGCCATAATAATAGATGTGGCTATACCAAATGAAAAGCAACATCAGGATGGAGGAACATGAGAAGCTCAAGAAATACCAAGGGCTGAGAGAGGCACTCAAGAAGATGTGGAGGGTGAAGTCCCTGTTTTTACTCATGTGTTTATATATTGTTCTGCATTTAATTATTAGTTGTCTCTGGCTCTCTTTCACGGCATGTTTCTGTCCTGTCCTTTATCCGCTTTATCAGTTACAAGAGATAGCCACTGCTCCCACGGCTAGTTCTGCTGGAGGTGTCTTCCGGTTAAAAGGGAGATTTTCCATCCCACTGTTGCCAAAGCGCTTACTCATAGGTGGTCATCTGATTGTTATGGTGTTCTTTGTTTTCCTTTATTATTTTAAGTTCTTTACCTTACAATATAAAGTGCCGTAATGCAACTGTTGTGATTTGGTGCTATATAAATAAAATGAAATTGAACTGAACTGGTAGCGGACCTAAGCTTGAAGGAGAAAAAGACAGTCCACAGGTAAAATGGTAGTATACATACACGTCTTGACATCTTTAACATCCAGACAGAGACAACGAGATACACACAAATCTAATTACACTTGTAGACACACACACACACACACACACACACACACAAACAGATATTACTTCAGATGTAATATAAATTCAAACAAAGAATCAAGCAAAAATAGGGAATGACAGAAATTAGTACATATTTCTCAGTTCCTTTTACACTTGCAATAAGGCCTCAGCAGTACAAGAGCATGGCACAGTAACAAAAACAAGTTTGATGGTCTGAAAAAGACAAGTCTAAAGGTATCAGAGTAAACTGGGTAGCAGATACTGGTGAAAAGAAAAGAAATATATGAGAGGAATAGAAAGATGGAAGCAGAGAAACAGCAGAAGCGGCATTGCTGTTTTCCGCTTGTCAGAGTTAAAAGTGTAATATAAATGCAAAATGTAAAGGCTGTCTCCTGTAAAATTATACCTTCTAGATGTCTGGAGAACTGAGGTAAATTGTGTGTTATGTCTATTGCAATGTGTCCAGGCTAGAATCGGTGCAACCACAGTGGAGCAAAAGAACAGAAAAATCATGCTAAAGTCTTCAGCTGGAAAATAATGAGGTATGAGGAACTTGGATTAACCCTCTGATGCATAGCGGTCACTGGAGTGGACAGCTACTAAAACGTACATATCTCTTTAATGCATTGGTTTCTATGGTGGAACTGCATATTAGCCTCTAGAGTGCTCTCTGCTGCCATACTCCATTGAGGTCAATTCAGTGTTCAGTTAGTGCAACTGCAAGTAAATTTCCTCTGAATCAAAGATGGCAGACAAACTGCCACCCCTGCCGACCACTGCTGGCATATCCTATCAGTGCTTCTATGCTAGAAGAGCCCAACAGGTTAAAAAAATATGATGATATGCAGTAACATCTAGGGAATGATATTATCTTTTTGGAATAAGAAATTGTTATGAAAACTACGAGTAACCATGTGTCAAATAAAGTGGACATCATGCATTACCCACTATATTTTTTTAAGATTAGTCATAAATTGCTTCACTATTTCTTGGGACTGTTTTGGTTCTAAGTAAGCGTATAATTGTTACATTTATAAGCTACTCATTTAAAATATATATATTTTTGAGCAGATCAGCTGTAGGTTGAGTTACTGTAATAATTATTTTATCATATTTTGTAGACTTCAAATGCAGCAAAGAATAAGGCAGCGTACAGAATAATCCAGGAAATTCCATCCAGCTCCAGTGATGATGATTTCATTGATGAGTGCAGTGATGATGAGTTCAGTGATTAGTCCAGTGATGATGGGTGGCTGCCAGAGACGAACAGAGACATAGGAACAACGGATGATGAAGACCCAGACAGTCAGGATACAGAAAGTGAGAATGATGAGGGGCAGGATGAAGAGGAAGTTCCGCAGATGGGCACATGGCACCTGACCATACTCGAGCTTGCAAAAATATTTGGAAAGTCCAAGAGAATGACTTTGATGGAGACTTGCCTCCTTTTCTAGCAGAGTGGAAATTGAATGTGGAGGGGAAGGATAACAGATTTCTTCAGACATCTGTTTCCAGCAGATCTAATTGATAATATAACATACAATATATAACAAGAAGAAAAAAAAGATGATGGTCCAAAAGCCCTTCTCTGTGGCCCTTTTCAATCAGCACATGGGTGGGTGTTGATCTTGTTGACCAATGTCTGGCAATGTACCTCCACAGACGTCAAAACAAGAGGTGGTACATCTGAGTATTTTTTTAATTTTTTGGATGTGACCATTGTAAATGCCTGGCAC
Organism: Mchenga conophoros; assembly: GCF_057382185.1. NCBI lineage: Eukaryota > Metazoa > Chordata > Actinopteri > Cichliformes > Cichlidae > Mchenga > Mchenga conophoros. The sequence continues at coordinate 5,611,293 of NC_140535.1, read as the reverse complement.
CTCTACCAGATGTCTGGTTTGGAAAAGATGATGAGACTCCTCTTCAAAGCATCTGTGGCTCGTGCACTGATAAATAGTGGCACCCTCCAGCAATGCAAAAGAGGGAGACCTAGTGGGACCCCACAACCCGTGAAGCGGAGAGCAGTCACCAAAGTAGCCCGTGAGGTCAGGTTTGCCACAGGATATCAATGGCCCCAAGTGACCGAGGTGAAAAATGCAAACAAATGCCATGATGTTGCGTGCACACGGAAGACCAAATACATCTGCATGCAATGCTGTGTGCCATTGTGCCCTGGATGCTTTGCAAAATTTCACACAGCCTAAGTGTGATGAACATAGAAGAGTTCGGAGATGCAGAGACTAAGATGTCAGTTTGTGTTTTCTTCCAGCATGCTAATAAGGGCTTGGTAATACTGTCCTGCATCGTTATAGAACTGTGTAGACTCAAATGTTTGTCTTGTTGGAGATAATTTGCCATATTCAGGTGTAGGATTCACAGCTAGGACTGTTGATTGGTTTTGTTGTTTACGCCTAAACATTGGGGCTATATGAGTTAAAAGTTTTTCAAAGCATACAAGCAAACAAGTGTTTGTATATTTACAATAGAACACAAGGTAATTCATTTTTACAGTAAGTTCACAGTATTTCATGCTGAGTGCTCAGGTGCATGTAGTCCACTGGATTGGACAGATCTATAACTTTATAAAAAAATAAATAAAAAAAAAAAACATTTTGGAAAAAAAAAAAATACAAAAACAAACAAAACAAAAGACTTGAACATTTTTTTCATGTCCTGAGAAGAATAAAAGCACTTAAGAAAAAAAAATCTTGACCAAGGATTTTATAATTCAGTCAGAGGGTTAAGTAGAGAGAAGAAGAAAAAACCCATTACGTACAATCTGGGGCTTAACACTAGGATCTCCAGAATTCCAAACTTCCAAGAGCTGCTGCAACAACAGCTGTAAAGGTATACAAGTCATATGTCTGTGAAGGTTCTCAGTCATCCAGGTCATCGTAGTCAAAGGAGCTTGCAAAGAAAGGCGTCTGGACTTCTTTAAGTTGCTTGAAGACGTTTCACCTCTCATCCGAGAAGCTTCTTCAGTTCTAAGGTCAAATGGTGGAGAGTCCCAGATATAAACCTAGTGGGAATAACCCCCCACAGAGGGACAAAAGGACCCCCTGATGATCCTCTAATCGCCTGAGCCATGGTGTGAAACTGGGCGTGGGTCCCAATCAGCCAGAGTTTCGGGTGTGTTCATTGTGAAACCTGGCCCCACCTTATCATGCGAATTCCTGAGATCAGATGGCCCAGGATGTGAGTGGGCGTTAAGGCGTCTGGGAAGGGATCTCAGAACTGGATTATAGATGGCAGAGAGTTGGTGTCGTAAACCACCGCCTCTGTTCAAAGATGGTCTCTTTCAAACCATCTGTCCTCTCTGTCCAAAATGTGAACATTGGCATCCTCGAAAGAGTGTCCTTTATCCTTAAGATGCAGATGGACTGCTGAGTCTTGTTCTGTGGAGGTGGCTCTTCTGTGTTGTGCCATGCGCTTGTGAAGTGGCTGTTTGGTCTCTCCAATGTAGAGGTCTGGGCATTCCTCGCTGCACTGTACAGCATACACCACATTGTTAAGTCTGTGTTTTGGCGTTTTGTCTTTCGGGTGAACCAGTTTTTGTCTGAGTGTGTTGCTGGGTCTGAAATACACTGGGATGTCGTGCTTGGAGAAAACTCAGGAGAGCTAAAATAACGATAGTGTAAAACAGTATGCTCACTATGGAATAAGATTAAGCAGCCGATTGCCTGCATGTTAAAAGTGACCTCACAGCTAGCTACAAAAACAAACACATTTTAAAATATTTTTTGTAAAAGTCAAACAGTAAAACATTATAATCTCATCCACATCTGTAGCCCATCAACAAGCTTCCACACTGCTTCACCTCAGTCTGCAGATTCACCTCCTCAGCTTTCTGTGGCCTGAAACTCTTGGATTTGGTTCTACCAATAACGCCAAAGGAAATAATCACAGCAACAAAGGAAAAACTACCAAACAAATAAGGGAGGCACCTCCCACTTCATATTTTACTTCTCACCACAGGGAGACATTTCCAGGGCCCACAAGCCCATCTACTCACTACTCGCAAGGACGCTGTCTGTCCAAAACCTAGCAGAAAACCATGTAGCACCACAGAGGGGAAAAACCACACTGCTCACAGCTCATCCCCAGCTTATATAGCCTCAGAGATGATTGCTGACTGGGCCCAGGTGGCAAACGAGGCTAATCAAAAGCAGCTGCCCTGGGGAGAGAGAGGAGAGCAGTTGGTGGCGGTAATGCACCTTTCAATTGTTTGCCAACCACCAATATAACTGTAAGAAAGAAAGAAGAAAGAGAGAGGAGAGAATTGGACCACTTAGACATATGTCGGCAAGTGCCGAGGCCTGCAGTCAGACCATACTCCATACCAGTTGGTGGCGGTAATGCACAACAACAACAACAATCTTTATTTATAGAGCACATTTAAAAGCCAAGGGCATGCCAAAGTGCTTTACATAAAAGAATAAAACAATAAAACAATTAACACTATAACATCAGAGTCATATAAGTGTGGAATTATGTTCACAGGTAAAAACCACTAATAAGAGTAAACTATAGCACATAGTGTTACGTTTCGGTGTGTCAGTGTTTTGTTTTTGCATGACTTATGTATTTCCTGCTTTACTTTGAAAGTCTGTGTTATCTTAGTGTGTTCAGTTTACATTTTCCCTGTCTCGTCAGTTCTAATTTGCCCCAGCTGTGTTTCCCTCCTGTGGTCCATTTCCTGATTGCTCCCCCTATGTATTTAAACCCTGTGTTTCAGTGTGTCATGGTCGCGATCTCCCCTGTGTTGTAAATAGTTTGGTGTTTTGTTGTAAATAAATAGTCTGTTGTAAATAGTTGTGAATGGGTTTGTTAATACTTTCGTCATGGGATATTTTCGTTTTGGGATTTTGGTGGAGAGCCTTCGTGGTTTTATTTTCCTTATCTTTGTTTTTCTACGTTGCACCCCGGTTGCCTAGGCCGGGGTGTAACACATAGCTATAGCAAAGTAAAGCTGTACCATCAAACACAGTGATAGAGAACATAGACAACGCAAGACAAACAGAAAAATTAATAGAATAACTCACTGCAAACAAGGCCAGGATTTAACTGGTAGAAAAAGCAAGTTCAAACAGATATGTTTTAAGCCGTGATTTAAAAGATTGAATAGAATCAGACGCCCGGATGCCAATCGGGAGATTGTTCCACAGCTCAGGTGCAGCTAGAGCAAACGCTCGATCACCTCTAGACTTCAAACGAGATCTGGGCTGAACCAACAATAACTGTGAGGATGATCTTAAAGCCCTCGCAGGAGCATATGAGTTTAAGAGTTCCTTAAGATAGCTTGGTCCTGTGTTATTAGTAATTTTAAAAGTAAGCAACAGAATTTTAAATTGAATACGAAATTTCACTTTATGGTAAAATTTGGGAAGAGGATTAATAATGGATTGTCTGTGTTTACAGGAGAAATGATAGCGATTCTATTAGCAGTGCAGTGGGTGGAAGATTTGAGGCCATTGAACACAATTATTTGTTCAGATTCCAGTGCAGCCTTGGTTAGTCTACAGAATTGTCATTCGAAAGGTAGGTCAGATATTTTATTAGAGGTTCAGCAAACTCTTTACAGGATACATATGATGGGTCTATCAGTAGTGTTTGTATGGGTCCCGGCTCATTGTGGGGTAAGGGGGAATGAAGCAGCGGACAGGTTAGCAAAGGCAGCCCCTAATCATGAGATAGTTGATCTGGCGGTGAATTTTGGTCAGGAGGAAGTAAACAGTATTATTAAGCTAGAAATGAGGGGTAGATGGCAGAAACAGTGGGACGAAGACAGGAGGGGAAGGTGGTTATATAAAATTCAAAGGGGGGTGGGAGTGAGGAGATGCACAAGAAGGAGTAGGCGAGAGGAGGTGGTGGTCACACGACTGAGATTTGGGCATACGGGTTTGAATTCCACACTGTTCTTGATAGGGAAGCATGCCTCAGGGAAATGTGATTATTGTGGAGCGGATGGAACTTTGGAGCATGTTATTTTGAAGTGTCGGAAATATACGGTAGAGAGGAGACGGTTGGTCCGAAATCTCAGTAGCATTGATATGAAACTTGATCTTGTAGGGTTAGTACAGAAGGAGTCTGGGGATAAATGTTATCAGACATTGTTTCAGTTTTTGAGAGAAGTAAGGTTGTTTGGGAGGATATGAAGTGTTTTTTGTTTTGTTTGTTTTTTTAGCGTGATTTCTGTCCACACTCCATACCAGTGGTGGCGGTAATGCACCATGCAGTTGTTTGCCACCCGCCAATAATACGAAGAAGAAGAAGAAGAAGAAGAAAGTGAGAGAGACAGAGGGGAGAATTTGGTTGGACTCATTTGTGGTGGGTTGTGGACTTCAAGAGGGATTCCTTTTGTCACCAATTCTGTTCATAATTATTATGGGCAGAAGTTTTACACAGTGCCAAGTGGTGGAAGGCTTTTAGCTTAGATGCCTTGTTCTGTTGGCTTCCTCAAGTACCCGCCTTGCCATAGATCAGGAGATAGGGCAGATTATCTACTAATCAAAAGGTTGGTTGTGCAATCCCTGGCTACTGCAGTCTGGTGCCAGATATCCTTAGGCAAAATATTCACCCCAAGTTGCTCTTTCAAGCATTCATCAGAGTGTGAATGTTAGATTGAAGAAAGTGCTTTGAGTGCTCTGGTAGAGTAGAAAAACACTATGTAAGGACCAGCCTCTTTACCATTTAGCTCACACTCAATCTTTTAGTCCAGCACAAAAACAGTGACGCCATCCCAAAATTGTTGGTGTTTTCATTCAACACACATCACACTCATAACATTACCAGTATGACTGAGTAATTGGACTCCTGGGTTCTATTAATGTTTTGTTGAATTTAAAACTGTGCACTCCACTTCTTGATAATTTTCCTAACCAATTCATTCTATGCAGAAATAGTGGCTATTATTATTATTGTACTGACAGCTTAATGCTCTGCTAAAAATATTTGTCTGTTATGGAATGCAATTGCTAATCTTAATATGATTTCATAGATAATTAGGAGAGAATATACCAAAACAAATTGTGTCCTTATCAGCAATATCTTAAAGGAGGAGCTACATTAGAATAAGCACTTGTGCTAACATTATAGTGGATATTATAAGTTTTAATAAGGCAGCTGGATATTGGCTAATTAAGTGTGCAGGATTATCATTTATTGAGGGGCAGGGCCGGCCCGTGGCATAGGCCGTATAGGCAAATGCTAAGGGTGCCGTCCATCAGGGGGCGCCACGCCAGTGCCACAAATGTTGAAAAAAAAAAAAAAAACGTTGGTACTATTATTTCTAAATACAAAAAATAATCCGACGTTAATTAAAATGCAAAGTAAAGCTTATTTAATAGAAATATTATTTGTTACAACATTACACTACACTGCTGATGTAGGGGGGCGCCACCTAAAATCTTGCCTAGGGCGCCAGATTGGTTAGGGCCGTTTCTGTTGAGGGGTATTATTGTTGGAGAGAGAGGCAGCCTGTCAAGCCTATAAGATAATTAAAAAGCTCAATTTCAAATGGAACCCTTTTGAATTGTCAGATGCAGTACTGCAGAATTTCTGCACTACTTTTCCTTTTCCTTCTATATTAACGCTTTTCTTAGTTTTTACTCATTTTCTGTTAACACAGAGTAGCTACGTTTGTGCTAATTATATGAAGAGTTTGCATGTTCTCCCCATGACATGCAGTTAGTGGGGTTAGGTTAATTCGTGGATCTAAATTTGCAACAGGTGTGAATGTGACTGTGAATGTTTGTCTTTCTGTATTAGCCCTGCAACAGACTGGGTACTCTCCCTCTTTCCCTTTAAACTAACATAATCATCCTGTTGTAACCAGGTTTCTGTAAGGCAGAGTAAATCAGTTTGTTGATCACTTAATAATTCTGTTTTACTCTTTGGTGCTGTTGTGGATACTATATTGTTCTTTCTTCCCATTCTTTGTATTATTGTAGGGTCTTTCCTCGGCAATATAAAGTGCCTCAAGGCAACTGTTGTTGTGATTTGGTGCTGTATATATAAAAATGAACTGAGTTTTTTGGGGGATTTTTTTTGTATGTTTAAATTGTTTTTGGTGATTTGTGGTCTACATTTTTTGAGGTTTAATAAATTTGGTCAGATTTCTAGAAGTGAGAGCTGCTTCATCCAAAGTGGTATGAATGCCAATTTATAGCATAATCCTTGCTATGGCGGTTGTTGTAGAACAAACAATTGTGGCTCTGATAATCTGTAGCGGGTGTAGGCTGTTCTCTGCTGTTTACCTCAGCTGTCAATATGTGTCCATGTCTATTTACTCAATGACAGTGATGCTAGGGTGAGTAAGTGCTGCTGTTGTTATTACTGTTAGCTGCTGCCAGCGTTAGTGAAACTTTCTTTGAATTAAATCACCACCTTCTTGGACTTACATACAACAAAATAATGTCAAGTATTAATAAATGGGTTTCAAGGGCCAATAACAAAAGCCTTCACTGTGTAATTATTTTTACTGCACTATACACCTTTTAAATTTACCGTTTACCCCCTTTTTTTTTTTTAATAACCATCTCAAACTATTTACAGAACAATCAGCTGTTACTTTTAATGCTGTTACTCCCATCACTGATTATGACACCAACTTCTTACAGTCACCTCAAGGTTGTGTTGATTGGCTTTTTAGTTTGAGTAATTTCATAATATTTTGCTTTGGAGAAAACTGGAAAATGTAAGCATTTAAATCAATGAACACAATGAGAGGCTATCAGCACATATGTTGAGGAGTGACTTATCTAGGCGGAGTGCTGCTTTACTGATCCAGTGTCTACAGTGACAGTCAGAACATTCAAGTTTAATCAACACCTGTTGCAGCTCATTAACTACCAGCTATCTGCAAAATAGCATGTGTACAGTAGTTATAAATTAAATATATTTTCTGTTGTTGTGTTATTGTCAATATGAAATCGTCTTAATTTACACAATTTTAAAGACAATAAAAACATTTTTTCGGCCTAATCTTCACTTAATATGGTAGAACTACCAGTGATGCTTTATCTCCTCGAAAGAATCTTAGTATATGAAGATAATCTCCCCTCCACATTTGCTGCAACCGCAGCTTAGACAGGAACAAAACTACTGTATGTAAGATTTTTCTGTAGACAGTTGTTAAAGAGTTGCAGTGATCTTCAAGGTCATGAAAATGTTTGCTTTTTACAGAAAAGGCTATTGTTTGACCCACACTGCACAGATGGTAGTGTGCAAATTGCCCAAATCATTCTCCATTTTGGCCAAAAAATGGGAGTCTGGGGGGCAATCATCTGAAGTGGAGAAATCAAAGATTTGAAAGAGAGGAAAGGAGATAACAGATTAATCCATATTAGTGCAATACTTTGTTTTTTGCCTAACATTTCTAATATGACAATTAAGAATTTTGTCCAATCACATCCTGGCCTATATATTTATATCTTTTGGAAAATGCAGAAGAACTGATGGTAAATATGTAAATACATCTCATTTTCACATTTTCTCTATGATTCAGGCTTGCAAAACAAAATGGATTGGAAAATGTGGCTAATGAGCACAGACTATATCATATTTATAATTTTATGATCCTACACTTTCCTCGCAAAAATGCAGATTAAAGCAATTAATTAGCAAAACATTTGATTGCAGTAACTACACATAGCATTAACTCTAAGTTATAACTTATATCTAACTACCAGACATCAATTTTAACCTTACAATCCATGTATGTAAAAGATGGAAATATGAAAGTATATAGATGGGTCTATAAAGTGAACCCTCTGCTGGCTCTGGCACCAAAGGCATACATAACTCTGAGCCCTGGAAGACAGAGGAGGATGCTGACACTGCCCCAGCAGTAAACCTAAATCTTTCCCCCATATTCCAAAAGACCTTTTTCTATTTTTCTATAAACAGTATTTTGTATTTTTTTTTCTTGACCAGTGAAGAAAAACTGCACCGACCTGAACATAAATGCTGCAAAAAACAAAGGACTTTTGACAAAAATACAAATTGACTAACAGAGAGCGGGAAGATCTGTAGTAGTTTTTGATCTCCCGATCTACATGTCATTGGTTTCACTGCCAAGTCTCCAAGACTACAGAATCACATCTTGTCTGTGTCCCTTCGACCCAAAGTTATGATGCAACCCAGCATGGTGGCAAAATATGTAACACCGGTCTGCCATTTCCATTTCATGCTTTGCCTCCCCAAAACATGAAGCTGTGTTGCTGCATGCAGCTGCATTACCACCAGGAGGAAATAATATGTTTAAAGCCAAAAGGTTGGTAGTGAACAAAAACATACATTCCAGGGTCCTTAATCAGCAGAAATGATAAAGCTGGGCGGTTTACAGGGAGTGCAGAATTATTAGGCAAGTTGTATTTTTGAGGAATAATTTTATTATTGAACAACAACCATGTTCTCAATGAACCCAAAAAACTCATTAATCTCAAAGCTGAATGTTTTTGGAAGTAGTTTTTAGTTTGTTTTTAGTTTTAGCTATTTTAGGGGGATATCTGTGTGTGCAGGTGACTATTACTGTGCATAATTATTAGGCAACTTAACAAAAAACAAATATATACCCATTTCAATTATTTATTTTTACCAGTGAAACCAATATAACATCTCCACATTCACAAATATGCATTTCTGACATTCAAAAACAAAACAAAAACAAATCAGCGACCAATATAGCCACCTTTCTTTGCAAGGACACTCAAAAGCCTGCCATCCATGGATTCTGTCAGTGTTTTGATCTGTTCACCATCAACATTGCGTGCAGCAGCAACCACAGCCTCCCAGACACTGTTCAGAGAGGTGTACTGTTTTCCCTCCTTGTAAATCTCACATTTGATGATGGACCACAGGTTCTCAATGGGGTTCAGATCAGGTGAACAAGGAGGCCATGTCATTAGTTTTTCTTCTTTTATACCCTTTCTTGCCAGCCACGCTGTGGAGTACTTGGATGCGTGTGATGGATCATTGTCCTGCATGAAAATCATGTTTTTCTTGAAGGATGCAGACTTCTTCCTGTACCACTGCTTGAAGAAGGTGTCTTCCAGAAACTGGCAGTAGGACTGGGAGTTGAGCTTGACTCCATCCTCAACCCGAAAAGGCCCCACAAGCTCATCTTTGATGATACCAGCCCAAACCAGTACTCCACCTCCACCTTGCTACCGTCTGAGTCGGACTGGAGCTCTCTGTCCTTTACCAATCCAGCCACGGGCCTATCCATCTGGCCCATCAAGACTCACTCTCATTTCATCAGTCCATAAAACCTTAGAAAAACCAGTCTTGAGATATTTCTTGGCCCAGTCTTGACGTTTCAGCTTGTGTGTCTTGTTCAGTGGTGGTCGTCTTTCAGCCTTTCTTACCTTGGCCATGTCTCTGAGTATTGCACACCTTGTGCTTTTGGGCACTCCAGTGATGCTGCAGCTCTGAAATATGGCCAAACTGGTGGCAAGTGGCATCTTGGCAGCTGCACGCTTGACTTTTCTCAGTTCATGGGCAGTTATTTTGCGCCTTGGTTTTTCCACACGCTTCTTGCGACCCTGTTGACTATTTTGAATGAAACGCTTGATTGTTCGATGATCACGCTTCAGAAGCGTTGCAATTTTGAGACTGCTGCATGCATGTGTGTCTTTTTCACGCTTTCGAGGTGATATTGTGTTTAAAATAAAGACAAAATGATTGCTTGAATGTGAAAAAAGAAAAAGAACTACTGCTGCTAGTACATCAAAAAGTGATGGTGACACCATTCACAGTGCCATCTAATTGACCTTCCTGCTCAAAAGAGTGCTGACATGAATGCCTGTATAGTGCATTTAGGATGGAGTCACTGAAATCAGGTGGGTGTTTAATAGAATGAGAATATGATTTGTGGGGATAGGTTAATTGAAAAATCTAAATTGCCCATAGGTGTGAATGCGGGAGTGAATGTGAGTGTGAATGGTTGTCTGTCTCTATGTGTTTGCCCTGCGACAGACTGGCGACCTGTCCAGGGTGTACCCCGCCTCTCGCCCTATGACAGCTGGGATAGGTTCCAGCGACCCCCGCGACCCTGAAAAGGATAAGCGGAAGTGAATGGATGGATGGATGGATGGATGAATATGATTTTACCCCATAGGCAATGAATCTTATCATTTTTACAATATCCCCGTCTAGCACTAACTACAGGGAGAGGGACTGCATGTAATGAAACAGCAGTAGATTTTAAATCAGTGTGACACAAGCAGAATAGTTTTCATTTACTAGTTAAACTGGTTAAACTGGAGCTCATTAAATAATATTATAGTATTAAGTATTATCAGCAAAATGAACTTATATATCCTTTGTATCCTGGGTCATTATTACTGATTGTGTTCTATTAAAGTATTTATATTTCGCCAATTCACCAATATTTGATATTATATTTTGCATAGTACTTTTGTATAGTACTACTATTGTATATAGTATTTTATTTGTCTGTGAAGGTTCTCAGTCATCCAGGTCATCGTAGTCAAAGGAGCTTGCAAAGAAAAGCGTCTGGACTTCTTTAAGTTGCTTGAAGACGTTTCACCTCTTATCCGAGAAGCTTCTTCAGTTCTAAGGTCAAATGGTGGAGAGTCCCAGATATAAACCTAGTGGGAGTGACCCCCCACAGAGGGACAAAAGGACCCCCTGATGATCCTCTAATCGCCTGAGCCAAGGTGTGAAACTGGGTGTGGGTCCCAATCAGCCAGAGTTTCGGGTGTGTTCATTGTAAAACCTGGCCCCACCTTATCATGCGAATTCCTGAGATCAGATGGCCCAGGATGTGAGTGGGCGTTAAGGCGTCTGGGAAGGGATCTCAAAACTGGATTATAGATGGCAGAGAGTTGGTGTCGTAAACCCCCGCCTCTGTTCAAAGATGGTCGCTCACAGTGGACATAGATGGCTTCTTTCACTCCTCTTTCAAACCATCTGTCCTCTCTGTCCAAAATGTGAACATTGGCATCCTCGAAAGAGTGTCCTTTATCCTTAAGATGCAGATGGACTGCTGAGTCTTGTCCTGTGGAGGTGGCTCTTCTGTGTTGTGCCATGCGCTTGTGAAGTGGCTGTTTGGTCTCTCCAATGTAGAGGTCTGGGCATTCCTCGCTGCACTGTACAGCATACACCACATTGTTAAGTCTGTGTTTTGGCGTTTTGTCTTTCGGGTGAACCAGTTTTTGTCTGAGCGTGTTGCTGGGTCTGAAATGCACCGGGATGTCATGCTTGGAGAAAACTCTCCTGCGGTGTATCAGAAAAACTCAGGAGAGTTTTCTCCTGAGAGAGAATAAGAAAGAAAAGTATGTCTTTGTGACCCCTTTTCCCTGTTAATGCCCTATCGGCACCGATGGCTAAACTTTGCTAGATCCACCCCTGCACAGTTACCAGCCGTCAGCTACGTAGAAAAGAATCCTGGTGTAGAAAGTAATATTAAATAAATTCTTACAACAGTTTATCAAGGTCAAACGTGCTGCTGTTATTCAGCCGCTGGTTTCCTCTTTCTGGTGCAAAGTGGGCCAAAAACAAACAAGAGAGACGGACTCGCGACAGAAAAGCCAATCAGCTGATCATTAAGCAGTTTCATAATTGAAGCAGCAGCAGCAGGAGAGAGAGAGAAGAGGCAGTCGCTCCATATATTGGTTGTTAAGCTTAACGTGGGAATGCTTTACAAACATTCAGAGATGAACGTGTCAATGTCATATGGTCCAATGTAACAGAGGGGGAGCTTGAGTGAGAGTGACTTAAGTGGAATGTCTTTAGCTGCTGGCCATACCTTTTGCCCTGGTTGTTACCTCGGAGTGGGTGTCCTGTGGTGGTCACGGTTGTCCTGAGCAGGGCCTCCCTGGCCCATGTCCAGACTCATTGAGATTTACTGCAAGTACTGTTGCACTGAGGAAATTGCCAGCTCAATCTCCATTTCTGGGAACAAAGGTGGTTGGTATTCTAGGGAAACTAGCGCATGCTTTGGGTGGATGTCCATTAAGCGCACATGTCGCCAGAGTCTGAAGACAAGCCAGGAAGAGAAGCCTGGCTTGTGTGCAAAGTGACAATATGGACAATATGGACTGCAATTGCTCATGAATGTTCAGTAGAAAGGCACACATGGTATGTTTGTGCCTTTACTTTGTGTGTACGTTTTATTTGAGTTGTACTTTTTATTCTGCTGACATAATATCTGTTTTTCATTGATCATTTCAGCATAGTCTTTCAAGGTGTTTGCTGGTGAAGAGAAGCAAAATGCTGGTTAAATATCAGTTGGAGCATGGCCCTTTATTCTACTCCGAACATGAAAAAGAATAAACTTCAGGAGCACTTATAGTCTTTCATAGACACAAAGAAAAAACCAGTACCTACCAGGAATGAGGACAATTTTTTTTTTCCCCATAGACTCCCTCTCCAGCCGGGACAGATTGTAGCCTGCTGGAAGGTAGAGGTGCGCCTGGAAAGAGTGTCACGGCGACGGATGGCCGGTACTGAATAGGACTCAGGTGCAGAAACCCAGAGCGGAGACGGTAGATGATTTAATAGTTTATTACAGTTAAGTGCAAGGGGAACAAAAAAAGGGAAACGTGGCAAAGACAGAAAATGACGAGACGTGGAGCCTTGGTGTGGCGTGCCCAGGGGAACGTGGCTAGGGCGAGGGAACGAGGCCTGAGAAGGGGAACGGAGCTGAGTGGGGAACAGTCACATTGCAGTTAGGGACCTGGAGTGTTTGAGAGGGGGATGATGAAGATCCAGGGGAGGCTGAGTGGCGTGGAAAGGCTGACCTGAGATCTGGGGCTCCAGATGGAGTGTGATGGCAGGAGGGCAGGCAGGTGAGGCACAGAGGGATTTCCAAAATGATCACTAGGTATTCCGAGTCCGGAGGTGGAGTGAGCCAGGGTGGGTACAGCAAATGGGTTGATGACGAACTGGCAGTGAGTGAACATCGATGTGTGGTTTAAATCCCTCTGGCTTGATAGCCTGCAATAGGCTCCAGGTGTGCAGGAGCTGGAGTTGGCCCTGCCCAGGGGCGGATCCCAGGTCAGTTCAGGAGCCTAATGGAAACTCCAGCCACCCACCGTAGACCATGACAAAGAGGTCTATAGCACAGAGATCGTATCGAATTTACTGGAGCCTTTTGGTCAACCAGGCAAAAGACACTAAAGTGATCAGGAGAGCCACAGTATAAGCATTTCCTAAAACCAAAAAGTCAAAAGTGAAGAATACATTTTGCTCTATAAATTGATTCTATGATTTCTTTTGCTTATTTGTTTTCATTTCAGAGTGCAATGAACTTTTGACCATGAATTTATGTTTGGGATATGGGCCATTGCCCTTAAATACAACTAACTAAAGCTTTCAGACAGTTGTAGTGGTCACTGATTGTTAATATTTGTCTGCAAGAATGTCACAGAGGTATAGAATTATATAAAAAAGAAACAAATACCTTGAATTGAATTGAAATGTAACTTAAATGTAATATTTGAGACAACTGAGTTGCATTCTGCTGTACGGATCACTCTCTGAAGAGCTTTTTGGTCCTTAACACAGCTGTTCCCAAACCAGGATGTGATGTTCTGTGTGAAGTCCTGAGAATCACTGGCGAGACCCTGAACTTCCTCAGTTGTCGGAGGTGGTACAGGCTCTGCCTAGCCTTTTTGGACTGTATCTAAATGTAGGCAGACCATATCAGGTCTGAGGGGATGTGGACACTGAGATACTTGAAGGACTGCACACTCTTCACTGGAGCTCCATTGATGATAATGGGCTTGTAGTCCCTGTGGTGACTCCTTCTGAAGTCCACCACTAGCTCCTTGGTCTTGCCAACGTTCAGCTGGAGGTGGTTATCCTGGCACCATGATGCCAGATTCTTCACTTCATCAATGTAGGCCACCTCATCGTTGTTGGAGATGGTGCCCAACACCACTGTGTCATCAGCAAACTTCACAATGGTGTTGGAGCCACGGGTGGCCACACAGTCTGAAGTGTAGAGGGAGTAGCACACAGATGGCTGTTGAGTCCTAGATCTCTCAGTTTTGTGAACTGTCTGCTGGGCACTATTGTTTAAACTTTGAACTGTAATCAACAAATAGCAGTCTCACATAGTTACCCTGTTTCTTGTCCACGTGGCTAAGGGTGGTGTGCAGGACATAGGCTATGGCATCCTCTGTACATCAGTTGGGTCGGTAGGCAAACTGGAGCGGATCTGTGGTGTCTGGGATGGAAGAGAAGATGATGTTCTTCAGCAGCCTCTCGAACGCCTTCATTACTACCGAGGTCAGTGCAACTGGCCGGTAGTCGTTCAGGAATGAGGGCTTGTTGTTCTTGGGCACAGGGATGATGGTGGGTCTTTTGAAGCATGTGGGGACCACAGACTTCGCCAGGGACTCGTTGTAGATGGAAGTGTGCAGACCTGCTAGCTGGTCAGCACAGCAGCGCAGCAGACGACCGGTGATGCTGTCAGGCCCAGCCGCTTTCATTGCATTCAATCTCCTCAGTGTCGCTCTGCGATGCCGATCACCGGTCTCTCGCTGATGACATCACTGTCCTCAGTTGTCAGGTGGTAGCTAGCATTAGCCGACTGGCTAACCTCGAAACAGGCGTAGAATTGTTTTAAGAAATAGTTGTTAGATCCTAGAATGCTCAATAAGTTGAGGGAGAATGAAGGTTCTTACAAGAAGTGAAACTGACCCTGCTACAGATCATCTGCCTAACACCCAAAATCTTGTTTGTTGTTTACGTTCCTAATTTCTCCAATTTTAGATTAGTTGGATCTCAGAAGTATAATGAAAACTAAGAACCACCTGTGATCAGTGTTGGTCAAGTTACTTGAAAAAAGTAATCAGTAACTAATTACTGATTACTTCCCCCAAAAAGTAATCCCATTACTTTACTGATTACTTATTTTCAAACGTAATTAGTTACTTAGTTACTTTTTAAAACATAATTTACACCCTGACTAGGTAATAAAACAATAGATCTTTCAGCCCAATTCTACTTTTCTTGCATAATCCATTATAATCAAATAAAATGTCTCTTTTTAAAACTTGTTTTATTAGTTTTAATCGTTTAAATTTATGCATCAAGCAAACATTAAATTGTATGCAACATTCTCTACACTGGAAGAAATTTGTGTAACATTTAAACCTATTTTCTGCATATTCCAGCATATAAAATAAAATGTTTTTTGTGTTTACACTCACTCTTTCAAATAGATGTACGTAAAACACAGCAGACAATAAATAAAATCAAAGACTCAGCGGTCCTGTTGCTCTATTTTCACCTGTTTAGCAGGAGAGGGGCAGGTGGAGGTTTGCCCTGCTGGTGCAGGTGTGTCGCAACCGTCATGTCAGTGGAACGATCCGGCAATTTCTCTGTGAATTTCACATTACCGTGGCAGCGTACTCGGTGCTTGCTTGGAAGCTTAGGGGTTTTTTTGCTGTAAAAAGAAGTTTTCTTCCTAAGCAGTGCACAGTGGACGCTAATATTTTTATTACGGAATCAAACTGTTATGATTCCGTAATAAAGCTGTTAAGGTTCAAAATATTGGGGATGGAGACAAGAGAAAAAACCACAATAACAACACTGGTCCGGCCGGGTTGAGTCAAACGATGATTTAATGATCACACACGTGGGAGATGGACACTGATGCAGACAGCCTCAAAATCTCAAAATGGTGGAGCATTGCTCAAACTTTTATAGCCTCTGGTGCCTCCACCTTATCATAAAAATTGATACAATATGTTACCAGGAAATATACAGAGGATGTTCTATGACAGAGAAGGAGACTATGAATTGAGGGGGAAATTGAATCTAAGGATTCTTAAAGCACGGTCAAAGGTTAAAACCTTTTGTGTCACTATTTATGGGGTAAAACTGTGGAATAGTTTTACTATAGATCTACAGCAATGCTCAGGAATTAGTAAGTTCATGAAAATACTTCGAAAACTGATTTTGGAAGAATATGATACCGATAAAGATGATCACCCATTGTATGTATAAAAATATCAAATTATATCCAAATTATATCAATCACGGTAGCCATGTTTATATAGGTTCTCCTCGTGTATTGTGTGGAGTATGTGATGATGGGAATTAGGTGAATTATGTGGGATCAATAAGATGTTGAGCAGGGGTAGGAATTAATAAGTATGTTCATACTTCTTCCTACTCCTTTTCAGACCAAACATTGTTACATTATGTCAGACGATTTTGTTTTATTTCATTATATATTTTTTGTTTATCTGAACACATACATGTGTGTGCTTATATCTACATATATATTCGTATCTGTAAATGAAAATATATGTAGTGTGTATATATTGTTTTTTTGTTTTATATGTCTGAAACAAATAAAGATACAATACAAAAAATACAATACAAAACTCAAAGTAAGATTAGTATTTCCACGCTTTAAATGCTGCACGCTCATACTCTCTCCAGCACTCGTTATATTATCCATTTTTGATCTGCACACAGCTGTTGCCGCGAACATCGCACTCGCTTACGTCATTGTCATGAGACAGCCTCATAAAAAAATCATGTTTTAGTAACGCAGCATGCTTACAGGAAAGTAACAGTAATCTAATTACCTTTTTTGCAATAGTAATCCCTTACTTTACTCGTTACTTGAAAAAAGCAATTGAATGACAGTAACGCGTTACTCGGCGTTACTGCCCATCTCTGCCTGTCATGTTTTTAAAAATGTGTGCTCAAATGAGGATGGTAGCTAGGTTTGTCTCTTTGTCAGGATTAAGCTATCCCCAGCTTCCAGTTTAGGAAAAATGGAACAAGGGATACTCAAATACATCTGTCCACAGCTCTTGATGAATTCTATAAGAACAAGAAACAGTTCTTCACGGTGGGAAGCTTGCATGTAGAGACCACCCGTTCAACTTTTCTGCATCACACAAAGACACGCCAGGTCATCTGGTTCGCGTTGTCTCAGATGTGTCTGCTACTGGAACTAGTGATTGGAATTTCGGCTCTTTTTAGAGAGCGGCCTCTTTCGGCTCCCAACCAGCTCTTCAGGTTGTTTTGTTGCTTTAATTAATTTATTATTAACAATATAAAATTATGCACAAAAGGAGTCATTAATGTAAAAAAACAAAACGTGGCGTTATTTATAGATGTTTATATATAAATCTATAACCTCCCCCCTCTTCCCAGCGCAAGCACAAAGCTCGCATACGGAGTGAAGCAGAAAAAAAGGGTGAGAGAAAGGGTGAGAGAAAAAAAACCCCCCAAAGAGTCGGCTCTAAGAGACGTTTCGTTTGCGGCCGACACATCACTAACTGGAACTGTGTGCCTCATCTGGACTCGAATCTGATGTGATGTTCACTTGCGATTTCTGAGGCTGGTGACTCGGATCAGTTTATCCTCGGCAGCAGAGGTGACTCTTGTTCTCCCTTTCTGTAGCGCTTGTTCTGTCCTCACTAAGTGTTGGCCTCATGAACATAGAATCAGCTATTACAGACAGCTAAACATTCTCTTAATAAAAATCCAAGGAAAAGACCGATGTGCTGAGTCGGATGATTTAATAAGGATAAAGTGTGAAACTGTTGCGAAAACCAGAAATAAAACCCATAAAAATGTCGCTGTCATGACTGTCTGCAGGCAGGCAGGAAGAGAGGACCCAAAATGCAGGACTCACGGGAGGCAAACGTAACTCGGAATCCTCAGCTTTAAAACTTTTAAAACTAACTAAACTGAGAATACAGAACAAACTAAACAGGCAGGCAGGCTGGCAAACAGAACATACAGTGAAAGTGAGGGTACGACGCGACAATGAGCAGGGGAAGAAGCAGACACTAAATGCAAGAGATGAACAGAGCTAAGAGGAAACAGCTGGGAGACACGGTTGACGCTGATTACACTGACGAGACAGGAAGAGCACAAAGCTGAATGCACTGACATAAGGCACAGACCCTACCTTCAAGGTTCAAGGTTCTTTATTTGTCACATGCATAGTTATACAAGTATAACACACAGTGTGCAAAAATTGGGGGGGGTGTAGAGGAAGAACATTATCTATCTATCTATCTATCTATCTATACACACATATAGTATATACACTGGGTGAATGTGCAGTAGTAGCAGCAAGCAGGTGAATTCTGTACATTAATATGAATAGACATCTGACTATTTTACAGGATAGACAATATAAACATATTTAAAATTAAAGGAATTTGAAATGTACATTGTGCCTTGGTTTAGAGTGTCTGGAAGAGAGTCCTGTCTCAGTCAATTATAGATGATGTGAGAGGGCGGGTGTGTGTGTTTAGGGCACGGATGGCTTGGGGATAGAAGCTCCTCTTGAGTCTCTCTGTCCTTGCCCGGAAGATGCGGAACCTTCTACCAGATTGCAGAAGTTGGAACAGTTTGTTGCCAGGATGGGACGGGTCCTTCAGTATCTGCGCTGCTCTAGTCCGGCATCTCCTGGTGTAGGTGTCCTGAAGCGGGGGGAGAGCAATCCTGCAGCAGCGTTCTGCTGTACGGATCACTCTCTGGAGAGCTTTTTGGTCCTTCACACAGCTGTTCCCAAACCACGATGTCATGTTCTGTGTGAGGATGCTCTCCACAGCGCCTGTATAGAACATCCTGAGGATCTTTGGAGAGACCCTGAACTTTCTCAGTTGTCGTAGGTGATACAGGCACTGCCTAGCCTTTTTGGTCTGGACCTGAATGTGGGCAGCCCATGTCAGGTCTGAGGAGATGTGGACACCAAGATACTTGAAGGACTGCACCCTCTCCACTCTCCACCCTCTCCGTATGCTTTGTTTATACTGGGGAATGAGGAAGCTGGCGTTGTGGTCAGACTTCCCAAAAGCCGGGTGTGAGACAGCTTTGTAGCCCTGCTTGTATGGCGTGTAGCAGTGATCCAAAATCCGATCCCCTCTCGTTGGACACGAGACATGCTGGTAAAAGTTTGGCAGGACTTGTCTGAGGTTCGCTTTGTTAAAGTCTCCTGCTACAATGAGGGCTGCGCCTGGATCCTTGTTTTGAAGCGAGCTCAGCACATCATGTAATTTGGACAAAGCCATACCTGTGTCCGCTTGGGGTGGGATGTAGACCACCGTGGCGATGACTGAGGTGAACTCACGGGGCAGATAGAAAGGGCGGCACTTAATACAAAGTAAAACAGGAAGTACACGACGATGGTATATGAGCTAAATCAACCTAGAATAGTGTAGGTTGCATACCCATTCAGATTAGATTTAAAATATATCTCTCTTCCACAACAAAAAATAATGCTAAATCTTGCAGAATAACATACATAAAACAACCACTAGAGGGCAACTGCAGAACAGAAAACAGCTAATTCCGTTGGAGCGGTTGATGGTTGATGCAACTGCACTTGGGGACACATTCAAAATTTCAGCAATTTTCCGGACAGACTGACCTTCAGTTGTTAAAGTAATGATGGACTCTTGTTTCTCTTTACTTAGCTGATTGGTTCTTGCCATAATATGAATTCTAACAGATGTCAAATACAGCTGCTAGTTGTGTACCAACGTGACTTCTGCACAACACAACTGATGGTCCCAGCCTCATTAAGATGGCAAGAAATTCGACAAATGAGCCCTGACAAGGCACAGATGTGAAGTGAAAACCATTTCAGGTGACTAAATCATGAAGCTCATTGAGAGAAGGCCAAGGGTTTGCAGCACTGGCAACAAAGAAAAGGGTGGCTACTTTCTGCAAACACATGAGATTGGTCTGTTTAAATTACTTCCAGCATCTACAGAACATCCCCTCCATCAGGGCATCCACTACGGTCTCGGCATCCTCGTCAGGCAGGTGTTACAAAATAAATATATATTCTTAATGCTTATTTTCTGTTTATATTGTTTAGGCCAGCGTAGGAAAACGCCCCTGTGAGTTAGAATGTGTGCCAAAGGTACTGATAGGAGACTCCACGTCTTGTGCAGAGAACAAGAAGTTTAGTGCAGAGCTGCAGAGGCATATTAATAAAATACAGGAAACCAGACAGAAAAGGCGGAACTAAGTAACACACATACACATTAGTCAGACCAGAAGGAATTGTTTTGATCGAAACGGTGTGTGACGTATAGCAGAACTATATATACGTATTTTAGCTTGTAAATGTTTTCAGAACTGGTGGTACGTGCTCGTGTCTACAGTTCTCCGTTTCCGGAAATGTACAGTAAAGATCATTTTTTTGAGCTTTGACCACTCTGAGTCCAGTCTTTCTCTGTCGCCAAAAGAATTCAAAGGAACCCAATTTAATACAGGCTATATGGCTCTGGCTATTTTGTGAAATAGTCCATCCCAGGTCTGTGTACAACCCAAAAATCATAAGCCTATAGCTCCTTGATCCAGTGTGCTGGATCTTTAAAAGGCACGAGTCACTGCAAGGCAGCATAGTCAGTAGTGACTATGAAGAGGAGCCCCTTTAGGTAGTACCTAAAGAGCTGTACAGCACAGACCACTGCAAACAGCTCCCGCATAGTGACAAAGTAGCGGTGTTCTGCCTTGTTTAAAGCCCAACTGTGGTAAGAAAACTCCCCACTTGGTGTCATCTGAGCCGACACTACCTGATCCGATACTGCTGGTATTCGTATCAAGGAAAAGGGCAATTTTGGGTCTGGGGGGGAAAGAATCAGGGCCTTGTGGAGCAGGGAAATTATTTTACTGCTATTGTTAAATAATTGTCATCATTACCATTGCATTAATAATATAATCTGGAGTTTATATTATTAGGCTCACTGAGACTATGTGTATGTCTTCTACTAAATAAATGTTTTAACCAAGAACCTCTACTAAAACCTTAATATAAAATGATCTGATATGCTGAATTTAAGAGCATAAGGGGGTGATTTTTGTGTGCAAATTGTGTGGTTTTAATGAGACTTTCGGTGTATTGAGGAGGCGAAATTATGTGGTGGCAAAACTTTTGTGCGTTTAAGGTTGTTGAGGTTGTTGTGGTGATGGGTTGATTCTGTCAGTTAGGTTTGGGTTGTTGTTTTTGTTTTTAATAGAGGGAGTTTTAGGAAACATGGACATGTCTAAAAATTGGGCCCATTATTTTGTAACAGTGCACTTAAAGAAAACCTGTCAGGTGATTTTGTTTTGTGTTCTCATGAGCTAATAATCAGCTCTATTTTTTCATTTCTGTTTTGAGCAGGCCTGCAACAGTGAATAACGGCGCTGAAAATTCTCGGGAAGAGCAAATATGAGCCGGCGGCTTTCCAGATTACAATTGGCTGAGGAAAAAGCTACCTGGGGACAATTCAGGTCGTAAGTCCCTGTAAAAAGGATTTTATGCGAGTCAATCCAGTCCAAAAGCATGAAGAAATATTTTCCTATGGAAAATAAAAAAATGACTGAGCTCATTTTGCTGAGGGTGGAGAATCTGACGCGGGAAGCTCCACTATTAGCAAAAATATGGAGTGAATGTGTGAGTGAATGTGAGGATGAATAAATGTGGACAAACAATTTGCTTTTACCAGAGAAAATTTCTGTTTTGTTTTGTTGACTGGGGTTAGATTATGGGATTATAGTATATTGTTGGGAGAATGCCAAATGCTAAAGGGGAAATATTTTTTGATGTAACTCAGTTACCATTAATTGTAGAAACACATGACTGATAACTGTTCTGTTTTAAGTTTATTTTTATGACATAGATTGGATCATGAGTGGGGAAACTGAGCATTTTTAAGTTTTGTATAGTATCTTGACACATGAAATGTATCAAGATAAAGGGGGGTTTAGGGTTTAATAATTTAATTGTTTAATAATTTAGGATCATTTCAGGACCTTTTGGGTTTTTGATCATTTGGATATGGTAAAACTGAAACTGTTATTTTTAAGTTAAGGTTAAAGGATTAAAGTGAACTTGTCACGGTTTGCGGGGCAAGCCGTGTGGAGTTGTAGAAAAGGACCCAAAAGGCGGCAGCTCTGGTGCAGGTGAATATTTATTTACAACGGTGGGCACAAAACAGCACTGGTGGAAAAACAAGAAACCGGAAACCTAAACTGGGTAAGCTAATAACACAAACCAGAAACGAGGATGCAGGGAGGTCCGGGGAAATACACAAGAGACGCAGGGAGACCGAGGGGAAACAACACAGACGAACCAGCAACTACCATAACAGAAGACACAACTTAAATACACCCAGAGAACACAGGGAGATTACACACAGGTGACACTGATAAACATAACGAGACAGGGCAGGAGTGAACACAACATTACGCATACTGACGAGAGACTGTCAAAGTAAAACAGGAAGTACACAGAGGTTCAGACAGGAGGAGAGAGAGCACGGGGAGAACACAGACATAACAGGCTGGGGGAAACATGGAATAAACACAAAGAGAGACGAGAGCTCATAAATACACAGAGGGGCACAAGGGGGTAAGAGTCACAAAGGGAAAAAACACTTAGGGAACACCACAACAGGACACCTCAGAAAACCTGGCCTAAATAAGGAGCGAAAATACAAGGAACCAAGAATACTGGGCCAACATGGCCCAGGACCATGACAGAACTGAATCCTGTTTAGAAGATACAATGCCGGTTTTTCAAAGCTGTGAATAATTCTTAGAGGGAAAATTAGTGAGGGTTGAAGGGGTAGAACAGCTTTGATTTCTTTTTGATTTCTAGAAGTAGTGGTTATAATGTAGGCTTACACATACAGATATTACATAGGAGGTATTTTTAGGATAAAGGGGAGAGCTTGTAAATAGAAATGATTTTTATACATATTGCATTTTTTGATATGAGTTATTGAAGTTATTGAAGGATTGCACACGCTTACAGACACAGAGTTAAGAAACACACATGACAGTATTGATTCCAGGCAAAAGGCCTCAAATTCATTTAGCTTTTTGACTGAACTTAAAGAAGGACCAAAGAGGAAGGAAAGCATATATTTTGGGTAAGTCTGATAAACTAGAATTAGGAGGTATTGTTACATTAAAGGGAGCAAATGAAATAAAAAGGCTATACCAAAAACAGGTGATAACATAGGAAATGTGAGGTTAAAATGAAGTTAACACATAGGAGTTGTTTCAAGGCAGCATTTAGCTATGATGAAATGTATACAGGAGTAATTGCTTATATGCTTAAACTTAATTGATTAAAGTGGTTGTTTTCTTTTGGATCTTTTAGAGTAGAGGAACTTGCAGCAGCGACAATTTGTGCACAGGATGTTGATGATCAGATAAGGGAAAAATAGAGCGAGCAACTGGACGTGAAAGCAGGGCTTAAAGAGTTTTAAAGTGATGAGGAACGTTGAAGAATATACATAAATACAAGTCAATAAGTTAAGAGCATAATTAGGATCATGCTTTTGATTAAAGAGTCCCAAAAAGGATAAGTTAGGGAGATGCAAGAAAAGGTGTTTTGTTTCCTTTGCAGAAGATCTCAGCGACCACAGGAGGGGCGAGGATCCTGGAGATCTCGAGGCCTGCTGAACCACCAGAGAGGGTCTGAGCGAGGACACAATGTATTGCGACCTCTGGTGTTCCAGAGGTCGAGAGAGGGAGTGTGGAGCAGGGAAATTATTTTACTGCTATTGTTAAATAATTGTCATCATTACCATTGCATTAATAATATAATCTGGAGTTTATATTGCATTCAGGGGTTAAACAGTGTCTCTTTCAGAAAGACTGAGTTGCAGGCTGACAGGAAGTTGTATGCAGAAGTGAAAGCAGATAGTTATTTTGAGCAGCAGGCTAAGACGAGGCTTTAACAATGTAACAGACAGCTTTAAGAAGGCCTTAAGCAGTTATGACTATTTTATACACAATGCATATCTGTGCTTATTAAAGAGTTGGAGCTCGGTCAATTAATTGGGGGTTGGAAGCTTTGTTCGGCGCGATGTTCGGACAATCTATTGTGCAAGTGACTTGGAGCCATAGAAGGAATTGCAATACATGCTTACAAAACACTTATATATCAGATCATTTTATATTAAGGTTTTAGTAGAGGTTCTTGGTTAAAACATTTATTTAGTAGAAGACATACACATAGTCTCAGTGAGCCTAAAGAGCATGTGAGGTCGTGACACACACACATGAGTTAAATTTATTTAGAGGAGAGATTAGTCATGTCTGGTTGTAACTGCAAAAGTGTCTCGGCAAGAAAGAGGAACAATTTACTTTAAGACAAGAACGGAAAGTACCAGCCATGAAAATAGAAGATGATCTTCT
Source organism: Mchenga conophoros (assembly GCF_057382185.1). NCBI lineage: Eukaryota > Metazoa > Chordata > Actinopteri > Cichliformes > Cichlidae > Mchenga > Mchenga conophoros. The sequence goes on along the minus strand of NC_140535.1, from coordinate 5,587,016 downwards.
GGGTGAAAAGCCATTGTTGGTGTTGATCTGATCTATGTATAAAATGTATCTGTGACGCATGAAGGGGCGTCAGTAAATCAAACCCTGATGCTATAAAATATCTGTTCATGCTTTGATTAAGTTGAAGACTACTTGCTGTCGGCGCACAGAGTATCTTCCCACACGTGTGTTCATTAAAATCATTGTTTGACCAAGATCTTCTGGACCATGGGTGGTTTGTACTCTCCTTCCTCAATTTTGAACCTTAACAGCCTCCACCAGGGCTGTCTGTAGTGAAGTGAAAGCTCGGTTATAAATTCAAGATGTTGTTACAAAGTTTGCAGATGCATTAGCAACAGTTTTGGTAACATATTGTGACTGCCTACTTTTAAAAAAGTAGTATGTAAAATGTAAAAATCTCTTGTGATTCATTTTATTAAAGGACAAAACACATCAATGGCATTCAGTGAGATAATTTTACAGACAGGCAGAGATGGGGGGCTGCTGCTTGTCTGTAGAAGTCTCCTATTAATCATTAAAAGGTGACGATATGCAAATGAAGCATGGCAGCTCAATAACAAGCACTAAAATAAAAAAAAGGAAAAATCCCTCATTTGAACTTAGTCATAAAGTTCTGGAAAAAACACAAAGAAAATGGTTGTTTTTATAACAGTATTTTGTAAATACCGTTTACCGTATTTTTCGGACCATAAGGTGCACGGTATAAGACGCACTGTTGATGAACGGGTCTGTTTTCATACATAAGGCGCACGCAAGCGAAACAAAACAGTCAGATGAGTCAAACTTTACTCAACTCATTCTTCTTGGTTCCTCCACTTCCATACATTGCTTCATTAATGTTGAATTCTCTCACAGCTGCTCTGTTGTTGCAGTATATTAATGACTAACCTCGTATGGATTATTTCAGTTGTTCTCCTGACTGAAGTTTGGTCCATTTACAGCATCCTGCCATGCGATTGCATTTGTCCCTAACCATCAGCAGCCCTCATGTAACTTCTATCAAGTGGAAAAAAGTTAGCATTCATCCTCCAGCTTCACTGTGTTTATTCTATCGCTAGCGATCACATAGTACATAATTATATACCAGCTAGCCCAACTTCAATAACCTTACAGACATAACTGCGGTTTAGTTTTCTGTCATCGTTTATGTTGGAAGTGATAGCAGAGCTGTACGTTTGGATTTCTTCAGAAATCTCTCAGTCAGAACATGCTATATCATGTTTAGATGGAAACTAGCGAGCTAGCTTCCTGCTAACTTCTAACTCCATTAAATGTAATAAATTCTGTTTTCATTGACGCCTGGATGTTAAACTTAATTTTTGAACCTGGTAAAGCAACAATGCTGATCATTTTATTAAACATGAAAGAATTTAGACAGTTTTTATCTCTCAGTGATGCTGCAGTGTTTGCTTGACTTTGGGACCTGAAGCAGATGGAGTTTTGGACCCAGGTCACTCCGCGAGACTCCTGACCACTGTAGCCATAATGATCTGAAAATCCATCAAGCGGTGCGTCTTCATAGCTTACCAGAGTCGTAGTAAAACATTTTTGACAGATTTCTGAGCGCGGTGTACCACATAAAATTGGTTCGAAGTCAGTAAGCACAACCAGAATTCATACATAAGGCACGCCAGATTATAAGGCGCACTGTCGATTTTTGAGAAAATTAAAGTATATTAAGTGTGCCTTATAGTGCAGAAAAAAAGGTACATATGTCAAAATCACAGCTGGCATACAGAGGATACTACATTTTCCTTATTGTTTGCCTTCTGTGGGGGGTCGGAGAGCTGTTTGAACAATCACCTAATGTGTGACAAAGGAATCCCCCTGTGATGCTAATGACAGTCTGCACTCTCTTACCTGTCTGTAAAAGTTGTTTCATTATCAGGGAAGGAGAGTTTTAAAAAGCATACAGGAGATTCATAATTATAGAATCCCTGAACAAATTTAAAAGGTATAAATATATTGTTGACGTACCTGCACACTGCTCCACCTGGTGGATACACAAGACTTTACTAATGGTTTTCCTAAATGTTGCTTAGGGGTGTTACTACTCACGGCTGTCACAGGTAGGGGATATCGTTACATCCGCTCATCAGCCGGGAATCCATGATGGTCCTTTCACTGATGAGGTGGCCATTTTAAGTGACTGTGTCTGTGGTATGATTTGTTTTTTCAATTTATTATTATACTTATTATAAATTTTAGACTATTAAATAATAAATATGTAAGTAATGTGTATGTAAGTAAAAGGAATAAAAAATCAATTCATAATTGAATTTACTAATGCATATTTTATTGCACAATTTATTATTGAAGCACAAAATTATTTGTTTTGATGTGCGTGTCTCTTCTGGTTCTCCATACTAGTGCTCTTGAGGAATAAACTAACTGCACAAACTAACAGTGCATAATAAATGTTGGCTGCAGCAAAGTTTTTGTATCTCCATACTCATTGATCCTTGTTTTGAAATATATATTGGTTTAAACTACACAGGCAGAATACAAGGACATCTCTATTTGTATAGAGTGGCTTTTATTTATGTAACTGTTCCAAAGTAACAGCACTATACCAGTAACATTTGTAGCTCACTCTTAGCAAATGTTTAAGAGTTCTGTGTGTTCACATTTCACCAAAATATCTTTCACATTAAATAGTAACAGTAAACAGCGAGGGTACAAGCTTGAGCAAAACTCAGAACTGATAATAGGGAAGAGAGACTCTTAATTAACAATTTCATTCTCTGAAAGGGAATGAACTATGTATAATTATCTAACATTAAAGCGACACTTTTAAAATTTATGAAAGTAAAATGCAGATATTTGTGGAGCCATGTTTAGTGCAAATATCAAAGTTTAGAAATTCCTATGAATTATATAACAGAGCCACAGCTGAAACATTTTCTGTCACATCACGTCATGTTTTTCTAGCCATGTTGTTATTCACTGACAGCAGTACAGCGAGTGGCAATGAAGGACAATCAAGGGCAAGCATATCTCGGAGTGAAAACAGTCTGCCATTTGACATTTGAGTGTTTGGTGTGCAGTCCCACCATTCATCTGACATAACCTCTGTGGATATTTCCATGAGGAAATTTGCGATCAAACGTGCACCATGAGATGTTAAAAAATCACATTTATTACTTTATACACCTTCAGCTATGACCAAATGATATCTCAGTAGCCATCTTTGTGGGAATTCAGAAAACTGTCAGAAACAAATATATCAAACCACTTTAAAATTGTAAAATTCCGAGTTCTAATGGTTTTGAATGGTGGGCAGCCCTCAAGAATCCATAACTTATAATGATAGGTGATCCTCCGACCTCCTCAGTAGTGATGTGCGATACCACTGATTTCCTTTCCGATCCGATACCAAGTAAAATTCAGGGTGGTATCAACGATACTGATCCGATACGTTGTACAAAACCTAATGTTTTATTGTATTTCAAATTATAGCTACATAATGATTACATTCTGTGCTTCAATAATGATTACAGGACATTAGGCTACTTGTTCTTATTGCTTAATAATGCAGAATTATTATATAGAAGTAAAAAACCTGAAGTTGTGTTTGAACACGTTGCCTGCCTGCAGCACTAAAGGACTCTGTGAGAAACGTCTGTCTCACCCTAGCAGCACCTGTCCGTGTCCTCTTCTACTCTTCAGTTCGTAGTGATGGGATTTCCGTATCTTTTTAGAGAACCGGCTCTTTTCTTTCTCACTAAAAAGAGCCACCTCTTTCAGCTCCCAACCAGCTCTTCGGGTTGTTTTGTTGCTTTAATTAATGTATTATTAACAACAATACCAAATTATGCACAAAAGGAATTACTAATGTAAAAAAAACCCTGTGGTTTTATTTATATATGTTTATATATAAACATATACGGTGGCCCCTAGAGACAAAGCACAGACTAACTCCAAAGCATGTACAAACTCCAAAACACATTTCTAGCCAGGGGCGATTCTAGGATCAGAGCTTTGGGGGTGCTGAGCACCCAGAGAGCTGCCCAGCCAGGCAAGATAAACTTTACTCGTAAAGTCCCTGCATCCCTAAATGTCTCCAGTTGTCCCGAGTTCTCTCTGATTGTCTCCTTGGTGCATTTAAACCCCTGTTCCTCCCTGTCCTCGTCGTCTGTTCATCTCCGTTATCAGTCATCATAATTTTACCATCTCTGTACAAGTCTGCAGATTTCTTTATTAAATCATACGACTCTTAAATTCATCAAGTCTCTCTGTGCCTGGGTCCTCGTCACAAAACATGACATCACTGTTTTGTACATTTTAACACAATTTAATCCCCATATTTGTGAAAGAAAAGCAAAACACCTTTTTGAAAAGTTTGTAACAAAACCATCAAATCAAATCTAATAAAGATTGTTTAAATGCTGCAAAAGAAGAATGGATTGGAATAAACCCATGGTCCTTCTCAGCCAGGTATGGAGCCGACGCAAGACACTAAATGACCTCTCACAGCTATAGCTGCTAACTGGGATTGTCAGGGCAACCTGAATAACCGTTTTCAGTGTGGGGAAGATCTGATTATCCAGAAGATTATACACTGTTAACATATCTGGAATGGCACCAGCCTCACTCTTGAGCTTCAAAAAGTTTTTGGCAACCATGACTTCCTCTGACTGAAGTTCAATATGGTAATGCAGTGCCAGGGATGACAAATGAGGCTCAGACAAGAAGTGGTTTGAGGTTGGACTACATGCCTGAATCCCATTAAGCAATTCCTGACTAATACCAGAAAAACGCTTCTCAAGTTCAGAGATCATTCTGTCCAGACAAGGAAACAACAATTTCCTTTTAAGCTCTTCTGACACAGAAGAGCCACAGACTTCACTGCCTGCCCCACAGGTTGACTCAACAACAAATCCATTCATTCTCTTTTTTTTCCTGCCTCTGTCCAGAAGACTGCTCCAAAACAGCTATCTGGTTTGCCTCACACATAGCCTTTGTTCTTGCATGAAGATCTATAGCAGTAGCATCACTGCGCTTCTGCTTCAGTGTCTCAACCACCGCATCTTTGTATGTCTGTGCCTGGGCAATATCTATGGTCTCCTTCTGTAGGTATCTGTGTAAACATTCAGTTAGAGACAGTAGATCCTTTAAAACAATCAGCAAATACACTGAGAAGAATTTACTGAGTTTTGCCTTCAATCCCACTGCAATAGGTGTGTTGATAGAGGAGAGGCACTCAATGATGGCAGGGAAATTGTTAAGCACAGCCGTTACTGAACGAACCTGGCATGCCCAGCCTGTGTTTGACAACTGCGCAAGTTCACTTTGCTCCAATCCTAATTTCTTGAGTGTCCATGAACTTATGATGGTTTACAAGAGAAGCACTAAAGAAGGAATGGAGACTTTCAAGCATGTTAAAGAACTATATGGTTTCGGTAACAGCTCTGCATGTGTGACATAGGATGAGATTTAACTCATGTGCATAGCAGTGAACATATATGGCCTCAGGGTGCTTCTTTTGAAAATGGGTTTGCACACCTCCAACTGTTCCGCTCATGACAGCTGCTCCATCATAGGTCTGTGCCACACATTTCAACCGCTCAATTCCCTTCTCTTGCAGCTGATAGCAGTATTTATCGATGCAGCATCAAACGTTGGCATTTCTGTCAGGGCTAGGAACCTTTCTTTAACTACACCTTCCACAGACACATACCTCACACAGAGTGCCAACTGTTCCATCCTTCCATCTCTAGCCTCATCAGCCATATTGGCATAAATCTGTGATTCCTTCATCTCACGAACAATAGCTGCAGTTACTTCTTGTGAACAACATTCAATCATCTCATTCTGACTACAACAAGAGATGTATGTGGTGTTTGATGGGGGGGGGGAGTGCATAAAACTTCCAAAAGTTTAATGCACTCGCGGAAATTCCCTTTATTGTCACTCTCTTCTGTTTCGTCATGACCTCAAAATGATATTCCTTGCTTCCCCAAAAAGCAGGTCACTGCCACAATACGTTCCAGGTACTCCCTTCTTTCACTTACTTCAGTGGCACTTGCTGCCTCTATCTGTTCAACAATATTGCCTTGTGACAGACTTGCTTTGTAGCTGTTCCAACAAACTACACTGTCCTTGTGTGACTGGTTGGCTTTATGTTTTTGAAACTTGCTCAGTGCTTTTTGCCAGTTACTGACTCCATCATTCACTAATGTGTCATACCTAAGACTTTTGCCAAAGACTCGACAAGCAAAGCAGAAAGCAGCATTTTTTTGGGAAGAATATTCTAACCATTTAAAGCTTTTGAACCAGTTTTCTTGGAAGGATCTTTTTTGTGTTTCAAATTGAGTGAGAGGGTACTGGGACACTTTCAACTGTTTAGGACCAGTAGTCTTATCCCCTAAATCAAGAGCCATATCTTGAACTCCTTTGGATTGCTGACTGGAATGCTGCTCTGTCTGCCTCTCCTCATCTTGTTCCCTGGTCTTCTCTCCGTGTTCTTCTCCTCCTTGTGTAATGAAATTAACCAAACAGTAAATCATATAGACAATTAGGAAAATGTAATGAAGGTGTCCTGTTCAGAATGAAGTCTAATGATATAAGGTCATGATTCTCAAACTGCCAGTGGTACATGAACTCCCCATTGTGGTACTTGGAGGAAAGTCATAAATAACTTTTGAAAATAAAAATACTTCAAACATGTACAATTCGATCAAAAAAAAGTACAAAGCTTTGAATTAAAATACTTAAAGTATACTAAATTCATATTTCAAATATCCTAAGCATTGTCTTCCCTTTTCTTCTTGTTTCGGTGTCAGCCTGCTACATTTTCACGTTCTTAGGCTGCTCATTCTGACTTAATGCGCTTACTTTTTAATGTGACTTTTCATTTTAGTAACAGATTGGAATTTTGTCTTGTAAGATTTATAGGTTTCATGCTTTCATAGTGGTACTTTGGAGAGCTTGACATTTTCTCAGATGGTACACACTGTAAAAAGTTATAAAAGTTGTATAAAGTTATAAAAGGCTATGCTAAAGACCATGCTGGATGAGCACAAAGCCTCGCTTTCGTCAGAATTTAAAACATCGTTCAGCGATTTGAAAACAAGCTGGACAGCATCCAAACTCTGAACAGCCATGACCAACGGATTTGGGAACCACGGCCACAGCTACGAATGCAGAGCTCCAGGACGTGGTAGCTAAATTAGCGGTAGTGGTAGAGTGAGGATAACGATAAGCTGAGAGCTAGGCTAATCGACGTTGAAAGCAGAAGCCGCCGCAACAACATTCGCCTCTTGGGGTTCCCTGAAAATATTGAGTGGCCCAGGCCAACGGTGTTCTTTTCTCAGATGCTTGTGGACATATTTGGAGTGGACATTTTGAAAACGGCCCCGGAGTTGGATCAAGCCCACCGGGTGCTCGTACAACGCGAAACCCTGGGTGGTTGTTGTCTGTTTTCATAGCTACCAGACCTGTGAGCTTGTTGTGCGCAAAGGAAATACGGGTAAACTGAAATATAAGGACACCCCCATACATATTGTCGAGGACTATTGCCCTGAGGTGCTGGAACAACGGTCCGCTTACCGGGGAGTCATGAAGGAGTTGTATGACCTGGGACTCAAGCCTCAGCTTCGCTACCCACCCAGTTCATTATGACTGACGAAGGGAACCGTCACCAGGCGACGCCCGGAGCTACATCCCCTCACACTGATCTCTGAGTTCTAACATTCTAACAGTGTGTTCTAACATTCTGGAGACATGATCTGAAAACATGGTCATGGTTGAATCCTGCCACCTCCGTAGAAGGGCTCATGACATTTTAGTTTGATGTTTGGTATCTAGAGGACAACACAGTATGAGTAATTCTAAACTCATTGTTTTCCACTGTTTTTCTCTCATTTTCCTCTACAATACCCCTGCTTGTTCTAATGCCACTGTTGACATGTTCATTAGTCTGCTACATACACATATATGTATATACTGTTTTACTTTATACAAACACATATTCTTTTATTATTATTACTACCTCTCCTACAATTTGATTCCTGCCATGTATAAATGGAGGACAACAATACCTCTGCCTGCCCTTTTTTGTGTTTTTCTTTTGTATGTTTTTGTATAGTAAGATACATCCTAGTTCCTCAGTTTTTCTAGCAGAATCTTGACATGGTATATTTTAATAGTGAGACCTTAGCGGGAAGCCATTTGATAAAGTTGGAATTAAAATGAAATTTAAACTTTATTACATTTTCTGTGTTGTGGCCATTTTTGTTGAATGTTTATAAAATGCAATTTGTATTCATTTTTGTTTTTTCTTTAAAGGTGTAAGAATATTCTGACCTGGTTTTGTTATGTAAATTTGTAATTAATTTTATTGGAGAAGCTTTTGGAAAGTGATTGGTTTATTAGCTTATGGACCCTCCCATTAATCAAGAGATTAAGAGCACCCTGGATGGGTGTGGTAAAGAGGTTTTTCGTTTTTTTGTTTGCCAAATGTCAGATGGGAAGACGGGAGGGTTAGAAAATGATTTTTTGACCACTTTTGAAGTTGTTAAAGCAAATTAAATTAACTTTCGTTTAATTTTAAGTTTTAAGAAGTTATTTGGTTGATTTTTGTTTATAATTTTGCACGAAATAAACCACATATGATTTTTAAACAATGGAGTCAGAAGTGCATTCTAAAACAAACCTCCCATTGCCACCCACGGCCTTTTCTTGAACTTTTTTGGTGTTTGGAAAGTAAAAGGCCGCGACATTTAAGTCAAAAAATCATTTTGACTCACTTGGATGTCAACTTGGAAGATGGGAAAACTTGCAAGATTGGACTTGGAAGATTGTATCTTCGCAGAATGGACTGAAAAAATGACGCAAAGTTTGTGAGTAAATGCGAAACTTTGTTTGGATCAACCGAGATGCTGAGCTGCAACATGAAACATTTGTATTAAACAATTATCTTTTGGACCCTGTGAAATGAATTTTCTGGTTAAAATGGAGGAACAAGAAAGAGAGCTTTTTAATTTAATTAAAAAATGCAGAGCGAAGCTTGGCTTTCTGACAAGAAAACGAAATGACATTAATGCTCTCATTGATGCTGGAGAATCAAAAGCCTCCATAGATGAACACATGAGAACATTTAACGATTATTTGGGAGAGTTTATGGACTTACAGACTTCAGTTCAAAAATTGCTGAACGATGATGAAAAGGAAACAGATCACAGCGATTGGTATGAACCTAAGCTGATCAGTTTTAAAGACTTTCTGCATGAAATCGACACTTGGATAAATGCAGACCCTGATCCACAAAAGGATGAAGTTGCAGCCTCTAATGTTGAATCAAAGGTAGCATCTCATGACAGTGACATTGTGCCGCATGATAGTGTCTCACAAACAGCGCAAGAAGCGAGCGACATGATTTCTGAACGAGTTGCTAAACCTGGCAGCAAGGGCTCTAGTAAAGCGCCCAGTAATGTTACTGCAGCCTTAAGTTTAAGGAGTAAAAGCTCGCGTGCGGCTTCAATTGCGCTGATGGAAGCTGAAGTGGAAAGAGCCGCTTTAAAAGCGGAGGTGGACGCACTGCAAGAAAAACATGCGCTCGAACTGGAAGAAGTTCAATTAAAAGCAAGAAAAGAAGCATTGGCTCTAAGAACTAAGTTGGTTAAGGCTGATGCAAAAAGGCAAATTCTCACCTCTGCTCAGGATCGGCAGAGCCTTGCATCCAGGGCTGAGGTTGAATCAGAAGGCGGGATTACAGCGCCTTCTGGAACATCTACTGAGTTCATACCTGCTGCTACAGCTCAAAAGGCTCCAAGAACAAAGAAAGCCCCTTTAGTTCATTCTCCTTTGTCAATGCCCCTAGAGACACATGCACCTGCTAAGGTCAAACCAGAAGGGGAAAGCCCAAGGCCAATCTCTTCACAGGTTGATGTTCACAGCAGTGCCCTAATAGAGATTATGACAAAGCAAAGTGAAATTACTCAGATGCTTGTAAACCAACAGAGGTTGTCACTGCTTCCAGCTATAGACATTCCTGTTTTTGGTGGTGATCCTTTGCGTTTTAGATCCTTTCTTAAGGCTTTTGAACAAGGAATAGAGACTAAAACTGATAATATGCAGGATAGGCTTTATTATTTAGAACAGTTTACTACAGGACAGCCCAGAATTTTAGTGAGAAGTTGTATGCACATGAGTCCACAGACAGCTTATGTTGAGGCAAAAAGGCAGCTTGAGTGGAACTTTGGTAACAGAGCAAAGATAACGTCTGCATTTATAGACAAGGCTCTTAACTGGTGTTAAGGTTCAAAATTGAGGAAGGAGAGTACAAACCAGCCTTGGTCCAGAAGATCTTGGTCAAACAATGATTTTAATGAATACACGCGTGGGAAGACACTCTGTACGCAGACAGCCAGTAGTCCTCGACTTAATCAAAGCATGAACAGATATTTTATAGCATCAGGGTTTGATTTACTGACGCCCCTTCATGCGTCACAGATACATTTTATACATAGATCAGATCAACACCAGAATGACTTTTCACCTAGAAGATCATCTTCTATTTTCATGGCTGGTACTTTCCGTTATCTTAAAGTGAATTGTTCCTCTTTCTTGTCGAGACATAACTGATCTCTCCTCTAAATAAGTCTAACTAATATGTGTGTACGTGTTGACCTCACATGCTCTTTGTGTCACCTCTTCACCTCCTACTGTCTGTGTCTCGTCCTCAAATGCTCCTCAAAATAACCTGCACTTAGACTCTGCTTTCGGTTTCAGTTCTGCAAAAGGCACACTCTGCAAACCTGCAACTTCCTGTCAGCCTGCAACTTAGTCTTTCTGAAAGACACACACTGTTTAAACATCTGAATGCAATATAAACTCCAGATTATATTATTAATGCAATGGTAATGATGACAATTATTTAGCAATAGCAGTAAAATAATTTCCCTGCTCCACACTGGTCAGTTTTAAAGTCTGATGATGCTTCAGCATTACGTGCTTACACATTCTTTCTAAGAAGCTGCTTCAACACAATGGATGAAGCTGGGTTTCTTGATGAGCTGGAAAATTCAACCAATATGAGGATTCTTGTTTCAAAGTTGCCTTTTAGACTTCGTGATAAATGGCGACTAATAATCGTTGATATAACAGAAAAGTGCGATCGCAGAGCAGGATTTAAAGATCTTCTTGATTTTCTTGAAAAGCAAACAAGAGCTGCATTAGATCCTGTTTTTGGAGAGAGTCAAAACACAAAAGAAAAGATAGCTTCAAAACCATCAAAGACACCGCTTAAAACTAAAAGCAGTAGCTTTGCTACTTCTGTTGCTGTAGTTTCAGAACAGATCAATGACAAACACAAACCGGAATGGATTCAGATAAACCATGAAGATACGTATGTGACTCATTCAAACTAAAATTCATTCAAACTAAAAGCCAACAAAGAAAAGGTGACATTCCTTAAGAGTAAAGGTTTATGCTTTGGTTGCTTAAAGAGAGGCCACATGAGTAAAGCTTGTCCACATCGTTTGACGTGCCACACCTGTAACAAAAATCACCCTACTGTTCTTCACATAGACTCAAAAGAACGGCAGTGGCAAGCAGCTAAAGCTGAATGTAAAGAATCATCAGTCTCAAATGCTCTTGTTTCTTTGAACTTTGGTAGCCATACTGGGGCCGGGTCTAATGAATGTGCCTTGTCAGTTGTTCCAGTAAAAGTGAAGTTGGAAAATGGGACGAAGGTTGTGGAGACTTACGGTGTGTTCACACCGAACGCGATGGACGCGAATAAAATGCCCCAAACGCCCCTAATTTGACGCGTGTACATTCGCGTCTCAACGCGTGTCCAAGAAAAATCCATCGCGCGTCTGACGCGCGTGAACTGGAAATGTGGGAGGAATGTGGGAGGGAGTTGTGCCAGACCTGGTTTTGCAAGATGGCAGCTATCGAGCTAGCGCTTGAAGAGAGAGTCTCCCTTCTCTATGTACTGTGGAGAGCAGAGCAGCAGCGTAAAAGACGTCCTCGCCGTACCTGGGTCCATCAGGTCCTCCAGAGGTGTGAGCAGTTTGGTGAGTTTCACCACTTGCTCCAGGAGCTGCGCCTGGATGACGGCCGATTCCAGCGCTATCACCGTCGGCCAGTTTGAGGACCTGCTTTCCCTCGTCGGTCCCAGCATTGCCCGCCTAGACACCAACTACAGACGCTCAATCCCACCTGCAGAGCGGCTGTCCGTCTGCCTGAGGTTAGTAAAAGTATTTAATACGGTAGTCCTTTATTGATACCTGTGCTAATATATGCTAAACCATCCAGTTATACACTGCTAACATGGATGTGCTATGCTAACAGTGAATGCTGTCGGTGTTTACTGAAAGCAAACTGTGGTACAGAGACAACTCTTTATAATATTTCTAGTGATACTCAGAAGGTCTCATCAAGTCCCGATTTAATTCGATTTATGCTGTTATCAGTGTTTGCATGATAGCATGGCTGTGGTGTCACATCAATGTATGCGCTCGGTGTTTGCTGATATCAAACTGTAGCATTAGGACCACTGAGTTAACCTTTGTAGTGATACTCACTCCTTTTTATTTAGACCTGGTTTAATTCTGGGATAGTTGAATATTTGTATATAATCCCTGCAGCTGTCAGACTCTATAGCAGGGGTCACCAGTCTTTATTAAAACAGAGTTAGATAAAACTGTGAACAGTTTGGTTCATCTCTAGTTACATGGTTCTATCTTGATAAGCTGTCTTATCACAGATTAATTTTTCAAAAATATTAATGATTTAAGCAAGGAAAGGGCTACATGTCAACACACAACTCTTTATTTCTATTAATGTCTTACTTCATTCCTACCTGATTGACATGTTTAGGAATTGTGAGTGATTGGCTCACTGTAGTTGTGAAAGTTGCTACCAATCAAATTATGATATGTTAAAGTTAAAACAAAACACAACTGTTTTAGATATTATCTAATATACATTTTGTAATTATCCTTATAATTACAAAAGGTTTTATGTAAGATTCATGTTTTGTGATTTAAATCTGACATCACCAAAGTATTTTGGAATTTGAATAATGTATTTTGTAACTGCAGTACACATAATACTGATTTTGAACAATTTTGTCCAGGTTCCTTGTCACCGGGGACTCCTTCAGGACCATCGCGTTCAGTTTCAGAGTCGGTGTGCCCACGGTGAGCCAGATCACCCCCCCAGGCAGCGACGTCCATCTGGGACTGTCTAGTGGACGACTTCATGGCTGTGCCTTCACCTGGAGACTGGCGCTCCATCACAGAGGGATTCCAGGAGCGCTGGAACTTTCCTCTGTGCTGTGCAGCTCTGGATGGGAAGCACATCCAGACAAAGGCACCCCATATATCATATAGGAGACACACACATTGATATACACTAAATATTCATTTCATTTCTTTTTTGTGGTGCCCAAATTGATGCACCTGCTTGATTTTGTTTAAACAATTATTGCACACTTTCTGTAAATCCAGTAAACTTCTTTTCACTTCTCAAATATCACTGTGTGTGTCTCCTGTATGATATTTAACTGACATTTTTTATTGTAACAACCAACGATTTATACAGGAAAATAATGTCTATTAACAAGGTTGCCCAAACTTCTGCATCCCACTGTATCAGTATATTTTGTCATTAGTATAATATGAAATAAATTCTACATGTGTCAAGTCGTGTGCCAACATTTGCTGTGTAGTAGAACTGAGACATTAGTCATTATAAACATTTATTTAGAATAATATTAAAAGTCTCAAACAGAAAAACATTAAACATAAATATATAAAATATAAGAATTTACAGAGAGACAGGAATAAAAAGGACCAGCTGCTCTCCAGAGCAGGAACAAGGCTGAGGAGGAAATGCTCCATTGGAGACTGGTGTGGCCTCTTCAGGGACTCCAGGATGGCCAGCTCCACCGCCGATGGACCGTCCTGGGACCCGTCCCTCATCTGCCTCGGAGCCGTCCTCCTCTGTGGGCCTGTAAAACAGCACAAAACACAAAGAAATGAGAAGGCTGCTACTAGATTTTAATTTCAACATTGAAAAAAAAAAAAAACAATAACAGGATATAATCAGATTGGTTGTAGATATTTAGTAAAGGTGATCACAAGGGAATCCCACCGACTAAAAAGGTATCAGTGCTTGCTGTACATATCTGTGGGTGCAGCAGCAGGAGCTCAGGGACTGGGGATGCTCTGCTACAGAATCAGTTGGTTCTATCAATACAGTATTAAATGTTAACAGGTTCGATATAATAATCGTAGAGTAGACAGTGGTCCCTCATTTATTGCAGGGGTTCTCAGAATAACTAGCCCCTGGTCACAGTTCTCACAATTGATTCTCAAAGTGCAAACCTTTGTAGATTGCAAAACATAAAAGTATTATTATGCCGCGGTTTGTCTTCATCTGCCCGCCACTTTCGTGCGCCTTTTTCCCTCACGGTGCAGGTGTCTATTTCCGAATGAGGCTCATAGTTATGGGTGTTTTTGTGCTGTTTTTTCTATTGGCTGCGATGGTTATCAAAACTAAACGTGATAAATTTGGCAAGCGCAGGAGATTTGTCAATCAGGCTGCAGAATGCAATGCTGTACTGTGCAATAAAAAATCAGCGAAAAAGCAAAGCAGTGACGGATGAACAGCGGGACCACTGTGTGCTGTTTATTAATAAACAATAAAATATATTCCTAAATGACAACATGCATAAAAGCAGAACGGTATTTGTACGTCAGTGGGAAAATAGCGGTGGCTTGCTAGCTTTTGTGCGGCTTCCCCGGGTCAGTGAAAACTTTCAAAAGAGAAATGAATGAACTTACCAGGTTGCCCGATCTCTTCACATATCTTCCTCCAAGCTCGGTCCTTTTTATTCCTGTCTCGGTACTGAAAGCAGCTGGTGTTGTACAGCTCCGAGTTGTTTGCTACCGCATTGATTAGCCTTCCCCTCCATTGAAGTATGAAAGGCTTTGGCTGGATCTGCCCCTTTGACCTAGGTAACAGCCACGTCACCAGGCTCCTGATTGGTTGTCGCGGCGCGATTTGACGCTGGAGTTCAGATTTTTCCAACTCGAGCGGTAGACGCGAAACGCGCGTATGCACAAAATGCAACACAAAAACTCACGCGCGTGGTTTTATTCGCGAGTCAAACGCGCCAGACGCGCTACACTGACGCGCGTTTCACGCGTTTTGGCGTTTTCGCGACGCAAATCTGCTTCCGAATTTTCGCGGGACCCGCAATCGCGCGTCATCGCGCCTTTCCATTGACTTTACATGTAAACCTGACGCTCTATTCGCGTCCATCGCGTTCGGTGTGAACACACCGTTACGCCCAGGGGCGGAGCGTGGGGGTGGCTTACGGGGCTTAAGCCCAGGTTGTTTTGTCAGAAGCCCGGGGTATTTTGGAGTGTAATTTTTTCATAGTTAGATGCCTGGCTGACAACTGTATAAAACAAAAAGTACACACAATATTCGAAGCACATAGTGCACACTGTGGGAATTTACGACTGTGCGTGAATCCCCCCCTGATATTGGTATGATCCAAGCTCAGGCACTAAGCGACTGAGCGAGGGGGCGGGGGGAGCTGCTGCCCGTGAGTGCGCTGTTGGAGAGACGGAGCCAGCCATACTAAGGAGAGCTTAAGTTTGAGCAGGTACCAAAGCAAATCATTCGTACCGTACAAATAATGTAAATATGACGGTGCATCACGAAAGATTGGTATGAAACTGATCACTTGACCAATATTATTTTACTTGCTCTTCAAGTGAATCAACAAATGGCGAAATGAAAAGCCGAACAAATGCTATTTTTAAGAGAGTCTTAGCTTACGTGTGTTTATTTCATATTTTCAGTTCTTACCCTCCCCGACTAATTCGGTTTCAGTTATGTACTGAAATATAAGAATGGACATTAGAGGGTTCTTTCAAAGAAAAAACTCAGGTAAATGTTATTTTATATATTATGCTTTGTATGTTGTTCAGTATATTTCTATGCAAAACAAGAGGGATTTCAGTACACAGCAGGATATTCACATTTGTAACCAGATATTTACATACACTTTAGGGAGAAAACATAAAACATTTTTACTGTACAACATCAATTTAGAGTAAACTTTTGTTTTAGATAAATATTGAAATATATTTTGAATTAGTTAAATGTCAGAATAAAGAGAGACAGAGCTGTCTATTTTTTATCACTTTCATTAAATTTAGGAGTACATGTACACTAAATTTATTGTTAATTAATAAGAAAACTCCAGACGATTCCATTCTGAGCTGAAGAAGCTTCTGATAGGTTAGTAGAGTCCATGTGAGTAAATTGGTGGCACAGCTGTGGATGCATATAAGGCAAAACACAGAGCCTGTTTCTTTGACATGGGAAAATCCAGAGATGTCAACCAAAACACCAGGAAAAGAATCGTGGAGCTCCATAAGTGTGGCTCAATTTGAATACAATTTGGTGCCATTTCAAATTAAAAAACACAGACAGTTTCTCTCTTTACTCTTAAAGTTAACAAATATGTTTTTATATTTATCAATCTAAAAAAATAAACATTTAGTCTGATTTGATGTTACAATTAAAAAAGTGTTTGTGTTTTGATCTGAAGAGTTTGTAAATATCTGGTTTCAACTGTATATTTGATGATTGTCAGCACAAAGAGGGAGAGAGAGGAACAGAGATTGAGATGGAGACTGAGGACAGAACAGAGATGAACAAGAGCAGGTGAGACACACATATTAGTCAAATGGTTGCTTACTAAAAGTATCACTGTATCATAGGTACTCATGTATCTCGTACCTAGTGTTTCTTTTTAGGTTTGCTATTTTTCAAATTCTATATTTATTAAGTTCTGCAGGCTTGTTTGCACAACAAGGCTAAATAATTATATAAACTTTTCTCAATCTAAATAGTGTACTTTGGTAGAATTAAATAAATAAGTGTAGTGCAGGTCTATGATGAT
This sequence comes from Mchenga conophoros, assembly GCF_057382185.1. Classification (NCBI taxonomy): domain Eukaryota; kingdom Metazoa; phylum Chordata; class Actinopteri; order Cichliformes; family Cichlidae; genus Mchenga; species Mchenga conophoros. The sequence goes on along the minus strand of NC_140535.1, from coordinate 5,570,080 downwards.
TTTTAGTGCTACTATCATCTAGTTCTGATTGTGGTTATGTCTTGGTTAAGTCCTCAGTAATCCTGCTTTTGAACTGTTGTAGTCCTGTTTTAATTCTGGATCAGTTCTGGGTCTGGTTGAATTGGGGTTTAGTCCCTGTGTCTTGATACAGCCCCGACTTCGTTCTGTCTTGCTGCTCAATTAAAAAACTAGTTTAAGGTGTCCTGCATGTGTGATATATATATTTCCCTATATGAAGTCATTCTTTTTTGAACAAAACTCAAAGCAGAGCCTATTAATCTTTCAGTCATTTCTACACCCCCCCCCCCCCCCCCCCCCTCAAAAAAAAAAAAAAAATCCCACATGCATACTACCCTTTAGGGCTAAGCCCCGGGTGTTTCAAATGTCTGGCTCCTCCTCTGCTTACGCCTTTCTTGATCCGCAACTTTTTGCACTGAGGCGTTGATGATGCAGTTAAATGCATCTGGAAAAAAAGTGGAAATCATGTTAAAGACTATGGGTCAGGAAAGGCCAGTAGCTATAAACTTTTTGGTATGTAAGTAGCTGCTTTGAAACAGAATGAGTATTTGAGGTTGCCTGTTGTGTACACCCAAAAGTTTATTCCTGTCACTAAAGAAAATATCCCTAAAGAAGAAAACTTAAGAAAATGGCCTTACTTAAAGGATGTTGAGTTGACACCGATAAATGCTGGCATTGGGCTGCTTATTGGTGTAAATTCTCCCAAAGTGCTGGAACCTTGGAGAATCATTAACAGTGAGGGTAATGGACCCTATGCTGTGCTAACTCGTCTTGGTTGGGTTGTCAATGGGCCACTCAATCAGGGTAGTGACAAGGATGAGCATGATGCTAGCTTTGTCCAGGTAAACCGCATTTCTATAAGTAGTTTAGAGGAAATGCTGGTTAAGCAGTATAATCAAGATTTTGTGGAGAACCAGTGTAATGAGCGTGCAGAAATGTCTGTAGAAGATAAACAGTTCATGAACATAATGTCAGAGTCAGCTGTACTTAAGGATGGCCATTATTATTTGAAATTACCCTTTCGTAAACCTGAAGTAAGAATGCCAAACAACAAGCAGGTGGCTCAGCAGAGGGCGCAATATCTGCTAAAACGGCTTCAGAAGGATCAGTTATTCTTTGAAGAATACAAAGAATTCATGCACAATGTTAGTATGGAGGGACATTCAGAAATCATACCACAAGAACAGTTGAAGAATGAGGAAGGAAAGGTGTGGTATATACCTCATCATGGGGTCTACCACCCCCGCAAGAAAACACTGCGTGTTGTGTATGATTGTGCTTCAACATTTTCTGGAACATCACTGAACAAAGAGCTATTACAAGGCCCAGATCTGACTAGCACTTTATTAGGTGTGCTGATTCGCTTTCGGCAGGGTCTAATAGCGCTTATGACAGACATTAAAGGGATGTTTCATCAGGTCAGAGTAGCTGAGGAACACGTAAACTTTTTACGTTTTCTCTGGTGGCCCGATGGTGACATCACAAAACAGCTGGTGGAACATAGAATGCTAGTCCACATTTTTGGTGCAGTATCCTCCCCCAGCTGTGCCACCTATGCACTACTAAAGACTGCTGATGACAACCAACATCTGTACCCAGAGGAGGTTATACATACAATCAGGCATAGTTTTTATGTAGATGACTGTCTTAAATCTACTCAGTCTGTTGAGCAGGCCATCTCACTTTATCAGCAGCTTACTGAAGTGTGTGCCAAGGGGGGATTTAAGCTCAATAAGTGGGTATGTAGTGATCGCTCTGTCCTCTGTCAGATCCCGGAGGAAAATAGAGCCACAGGTGTAAAGATGCTGGACCTTAGTCGGGATCAGCTACCCACAGAAAGAGCTCTCGGTGTGCAATGGGATATTGAATGTGATGTTTTTACATTCAGTATTGTGAACAAGAACAAACCACTTACAAGACGTGGTATTCTGTCCAATGTCAGCTCCATTTACGACCCTTTGGGTTTCTTAGCTCCAGTCATTCTGCCTGCAAAACAAATTCTGCAACATCTATGTAAACTGAGGTTTGGCTGGGATGAGACAATACCAGCAGAAATGGCACAAACTTGGCAAAAATGGGTTGAGGATTTAGTTCTTCTTAACAAGTTTAGTATTAGTAGATGTGTCACACCCAAAGGATTTGGGGAGATAAAAAGTGCTCAGCTGCATCACTTTTGTGATGCCAGTGAAACTGGGTATGGTGCTGTATCATATCTTAGGCTATCTAATAGCAAGCAGGAAGTGTGTGTTTCCTTTATTATTGGTAAAGCAAGGGTGGCGCCGTTAAAATAAGTCACCATCCCACGTCTTGAGCTGGCTGCTGCAGTTTTAACTGTGCGCTTGGACAAAATGCTATCAGTTGAACTCAATCTTAATCTGAGTGAGTCAGTCTTTTGGTCTGACAGCACAACTGTGCTACAGTACATTGCAAACACAACCACACGGTTCAAAACGTATGTAGCTAATAGAGTTTCCACCATTCATGCTTTGACAAAAGTTGAGCAGTGGAGGTACATCAGTTCAAAGCTGAATCCAGCTGATGCAGCCTCTCGAGGAATGACAGTTGGCTGTTTCCTGAAATCTTCCACCTGGATCAATGGTCCAGAATTTCTCAGTAAACCTGTTGTTCACTGGCCTGTAGGCATGAATTGTGTATCTGTCCATTTGGAAGCTGACCCAGAAGTAAAAGTGTTGTGTGCAGCTGTGCTGAAAGAAGATGTGTGTCCCACTACTAAGCTGCTGTTGTACTTCTCCAGCTGGACAAAATTAAAAAGGTGTGTGGCATGGATCCTGAAAGTAAAAGAAAGACTTAAACTGCAAACAAGAAAAAGACAGAAGTTGCTGGGCACGCACTGTGGAAGTCAAATAAGTGTTAAGCAAGATGATAAATGGAACACTCTGCTCAAAACTGAGGATTTGTCCAAGGCTGAGGAAGCTATAGTGAGCTTTGTGCAAAGAAAACATTTTGCTGATGAAATGACTGCCCTAAACTCTGGCACTGTAAGGAAGTCAAGTCATCTGTATAAGCTTGATCCTGTAGTTGCTAATGGTGTCTTGAGAGTGGGTGGAAGACTGAGCAAAGCGGATTTACCTGAGGAAACAAAACATCCTGCAATTTTGCCAAAAGAAAGCCACGTTTCAAAGCTTATTCTTCAGCATATTCACGAAAAGATTGGTCACAGAGGAAGAAATCACATGCTTTCAACCCTTCGCCGTCAGTACTGGATTCCTCATGCTAATTCAGCAGCTAGAAAAATAATCAGAGATTGCATAGTGTGTCAAAGACAACGGCAAAAGCCAGGTGAGCAGAAAATGTCTGATCTTCCTATTGACAGAATCTCAGCTGATCTTCCACCATTTACTTATGTTGGTGTTGATTATTTTGGACCAATAGAAGTAAAGAGAGGCAGGAGTCTTGTTAAGAGATATGGAGTTCTCTTCACATGCCTAACCTGTCGTGCAGTCCACCTTGAGGTGGCACATTCTCTTGATACAGGCTCCTGTATTAATGCCATCAGGAGATTCATCTGCCGCAGAGGACAGGTCAAAGAAATCCGGTCAGACAATGGAACCAACTTTGTCAGCTCGAATCGTGAGTTAAAACAAGCTATGTTAGAGCTAAACCAAAGTAAAATCCAAAAAGGCTTAGCACAGGATAGCATAAAGTGGACCTTTAACCCGCCCTATGGGGCCCATCATGGTGGAGTATGGGAGCACTTGGTGCAAGAAATAAAGAGAATATTATGCTCTATCACAAACCAGCAAGTACTAGATGATGAAACCTTGCATACAGTTTTTTGTGAAGTGGAGCAGAGGAGGAGCCAGACATTTGAAACACCCGGGGCTTAGCCCTAAAGGGTAGTATGCATGTGGGATTTTTTTTTTTTTGAGGGGGGGGGGGGGGGGGGTGTAGAACTGACTGAAAGATTAATAGGCTCTGTTTTGAGTTTTGTTCAAAAAAGAATGACTTCATATAGGGAAATATATATATCACACATGCAGGACACCTTAAACTAGTTTTTTAATTGAGCAGCAAGACGGAACGAAGTCGGGGCTGTATCAAGACACAGGGACTAAACCCCAATTCAACCAGACCCAGAACTGATCCAGAATTAAAACAGGACTACAACAGTTCAAAAGCAGGATTACTGAGGACTTAACCAAGACATAACCACAATCAGAACTAGATGATAGTAGCACTAAAAATCATCATAGACCTGCACTACACTTATTTTTTTAATTCTACCAAAGTACAATATTTAGATTGAGAAACGTTTATATAATTATTTAGCCTTGTTGTGCAAACAAGCCTGCAGAACTTAATAAATATAGAATTTGAAAAATAGCAAACCTAAAAAGAAACACTAGGTACGAGATACATGAGGACCTATGATACAGTGATACTTTTAGTAAGCAACCATTTGACTAACATGTGTGTCTCACCTGCTCTTGTTCATCTCTGTTCTGTCCTCATTCTCCATCTCAATCTCTGTTCCTCTCTCTCCCTCTTTGTGCTGACAATCATCAAATATACAGTTGAAACCAGATATTTACAAACTCTTCAGATCAAAACACAAACACTTTTTTAATTGTAACATCAAATCAGACTAAATGTTTATTTTTTTAGATTGATAAATATAAAAACATATTTGTTAACTTTAAGAGTAAAGAGAGAAACTGTCTGTGTTTTTTAATTGCAAATGGCACCAAATTGTATTCAAATTGAGCCACACTTATGGAGCTCCACAATTCTTTTCCTGGTGTTTTGGTTGACATCTCTGGATTTTCCCATGTCAAAGAAACAGGCTCTGTGTTTTGCCTTATATGCATCCACAGCTGTGCCACCAATTTACTCACATGGACTCTACTAACCTATCAGAAGCTTCTTCAGCTCAGAATGGAATCGTCTGGAGTTTTCTTATTAATTAACAATAAATTTAGTGTATATGTACTCCTAAATTTAATGAAAGTGATAAAAAATAGACAGCTCTGTCTCTCTTTATTCTGACATTTAACTAATTCAAAATATATTTCAATATTTATCTAAAACAAAAGTTTACTCTAAATTGATGTTGTACAGTAAAAATGTTTTATGTTTTCTCCCTAAAGTGTATGTAAATATCTGGTTACAAATGTGAATATCCTGCTGTGTACTGAAATCCCTCTTGTTTTGCATAGAAATATACTGAACAACATACAAAGCATAATATATAAAATAACATTTACCTGAGTTTTTTCTTTGAAAGAACCCTCTAATGTCCATTCTTATATTTCAGTACATAACTGAAACCGAATTAGTCGGGGAGGGTAAGAACTGAAAATATGAAATAAACACACGTAAGCTAAGACTCTCTTAAAAATAGCATTTGTTCGGCTTTTCATTTCGCCATTTGTTGATTCACTTGAAGAGCAAGTAAAATAATATTGGTCAAGTGATCAGTTTCATATCAATCTTTCGTGATGCACCGTCATATTTACATTATTTGTACAGTACGAATGATTTGCTTTGGTACCTGCTCAAACTTAAGCTCTCCTTAGTATGGCTGGCTCCGTCTCTCCAACAGCGCACTCACGGGCAGCAGCTCCCCCCGCCCCCTCGCTCAGTCGCTTAGTGCCTGAGCTTGGATCATACCAATATCAGGGGGGGATTCACGCACAGTCGTAAATTCCCACAGTGTGCACTATGTGCTTCGAATATTGTGTGTACTTTTTGTTTTATACAGTTGTCAGCCAGGCATCTAACTATGAAAAAATTACACTCCAAAATACCCCGGGCTTCTGACAAAACAACCTGGGCTTAAGCCCCGTAAGCCACCCCCACGCTCCGCCCCTGGTGGAGGCTATACTGAATGACCGCCCAATCACACCTTCTTCTGACGATCCCAATGATGTAGAAGCTCTTACTCCAAATCACTTGCTCCAGTTAAAAGGCAAACCTGTGCTGCCACCAGGTTTATTTAAAAAAGAGGATCTGTATCTGCGAAGACGATGGAAACAAGCCCAGTATATTGTGGATCTATTCTGGAAAAGGTGGGTGAAAGAATACCTTCCTATGTTGCAGGAACAACAGAAATGGAACAAGATTCGTAGGAACTTTTGCATTGGTGATGTTGTGCTTGTTGTTGATGGAGCTGCACCAAGAAATTCTTGGCCCATTGGCCGCATCACTGAAACCATGGCCGATGCACACGGAGTAGTTCGCCGTGTTAGAGTTAAGACACGAACAAATGAGCTGGAGAGGCCAATCAACAAAATATGTCTCCTGGTGGAGGCCATCTAGAGGAAACAATGAATGTTTGCCTCCAACTGAGCCAAGTTCTGGAACCTCTGGCTCTACATTTACACTGACACTCACTTTGCTCTACACTCCATTATGCAACATACACCTTTTTTGAATACACACAAAGCAAACACATGAACAACAGAGACTTGAAATCATAGAACATTGACCTTTCCTTTTGTTTGGTTTTTAAGAAGACTTATACAGATGGACTACTGAAGAAAATTATTGGTATTGCATTTTGTGATGGCCACTTAGACAGATATAATTCATGTTACACAGGAATTAGGGGCCGGAATGTTGTGGCCATTTTTGTTGAATGTTTATAAAATGCAATTTGTATTCATTTTTGTTTTTTCTTTAAAGGTGTAAGAATATTCTGACCTGGTTTTGTTATGTAAATTTGTAATTAATTTTATTGGAGAAGCTTTTGGAAAGTGATTGGTTTATTAGCTTATGGACCCTCCCATTAATCAAGAGATTAAGAGCACCCTGGATGGGTGTGGTAAAGAGGTTTTTCGTTTTTTGTTTGCCAAATGTCAGATGGGAAGACGGGAGGGTTAGAAAATGATTTTTTTGACCACTTTTGAAGTTGTTAAAGCAAATTAAATTAACTTTCGTTTAAGTTTTAAGAAGTTATTTGGTTGATTTTTGTTTATAATTTTGCACGAAATAAACCACATATGATTTTTAAACAATGGAGTCAGAAGTGCATTCTAAAACAAACCTCCCGTTGCCACCCACGGCCTTTTCTTGAACTTTTTTGGTGTTTGGAAAGTAAAAGGCCGCAACATTCTGCAAATGTACTCCTTATTATTAATTCAATCACATATGAATACTTAGTCACATATAAATATTCTTTCTTTAATGTCTCACTCAGTTTATGCTAATATACTAATTATCCACCACAAAATGCCCTTTTTACCAGGCAATTATTTCTCTTTCAGCATATAAAGACGATTTGGTGATAAGGACGATGACAAAAATACATATTTTAAGTAACTAATATAGAATGTGTAGTGTCTCTGGCTGGTCATTTTCTTGAGCTGGCCCTAAACCAGGGAAAAACATTAAAAAACACAGTACAAAACATAATCTTGTTACTTAACCTGAGAATATAGGAAAAGATCAAGCCCAAGGGCCCTCCCAGGCAGCAGTACCCTGGTTTCAGTGAGACAGAACAAATAAGCATCCCTTACAGACAGAACAATCATAACACATACACCTTGTATGATGTCAACCCTCAGTTAACATTAGTCTGTCCATATGATAGGAAGGGCGATTATGGCTCAAAGAGTTAGGTGTTCGTCTTGTAACCGGAAGGTTGCCGGTTCGAGCTCCAGCTCGGACAGTCTCGGTCGTTGTGTCCTTGGGCACTTCACCTACCGCCTACTGGTGATGGCCAGAGGGGCCGATGGCGCAATATGGCAGCCTCGCTTCTGTCAGTCTGCCCGAGCTGTGGCTACAACTCTGGTTTGCCTCCACCAGTGTATGAATGTGAGAGTGAATGAATAGTGGAATTTTAAAGCCCTTTTAGGGCCCTGAAAAGCGCTATATAAATGCAATCCATACATACATATAGTTAGTCCACCTGTTACCAGTCCAGCCAACAGTAATTCTGCCTCTGTGAGGCAGGGATATCCTCAGAGGGGTGACCATCCATGCCGTTATCCAACAGGGTCATGAGTGAAGCTTGAGGGAATGCTCCAGTCTCTTCCAGGCTCCTGGAGAATTTTTACAATTCTTATTTTCTTTTCAAGCTGACTAGAAAATGTGTGCTTTGATTGATGCACAGGCATTCTTTATGAGAAAGCTATCAAACAATCAGAGAAATTAATTAAAGCCACAAAAGCAGTGCAATTTGTTTGGGCAGCATGTCCCTACATATCAAAATGCCTGGGGTGATTCCATAATCTGACTACAATAGTGGAAAATCTCACAGAGAAAAGCTGCTATTTGTTCTTTCCAACTTAATAAAGTGAACAAGATTTTTCACCCAGTCGTTCATGGTCAACAGTCCCCCCCTATTAATGAACTAAAGAAAGAATTTTTTTTTTAAGGACACTGTCAAATTCACATATCTATTTGATTTCGTCAAATTAGAAAACTGTCAAATAGGTCATTTTGGAGGGAAAGGCACTTGTCCTTTTAAAAGGGATGCTTGGGCTTGGTGGGCTTGTTGAGACTTGTAGGCCTTTACCACGTAAAGAGCAATGTCAAAGAGAGAGTGTTTATTTTTATTGTGAAAGAGAAAATGTGGGTTATATGGAGAAAACAGTAACGGTTTAATTTCACCTGGCTGCAGCTCAGGTGGTAGCGCAGTTCACCTACTTACTGGAAAGTTGGTAGTTCGAACCCGTCTGCTCCTGTCTATATGCCCAATATCCTTGGGCAAAATGCATCTCCACTGCATCTATTGGAGTATGAATACAAGAGAATGTTAGACAGCATTCTAAGGAGCTTGGGGAAAAAAGTGTCTGGACTTCTTTAAGTTGCTTGAAGATGGTTCATCTCTCATCCGAGAAGCTTCTTCAGTTTTAGGGTCAAATGGTGGAGAGTTAGACAGGATTAGAAAGGGCATAGAAAAAAGTGCTTGTGAATGGACAAATGAGGCATGTTGTGTGAAGCACTTTGAGTCCTCAGTGTAGAAAGGCGCTATATAAAAAACAGTCCATTGACCATTTAATTTGAAACCATATCAAAGCCAAAGCCAAATTGGTGTCTCAAAAAAAGAGAGAAAACTGTTAGTATTCATTAGTTTGCAGGCTAGCCTTATTATTATTATTATTAATAGTAGTAGTAGTATTAAAAAAATTATTTTTAGCTGTTCCTTTCCGTACTGAAAGAGTGTGTTTCTCCTTTTAATCACACAAAAATGTGTTGCCTCACATTTAATGTGAGAGATTTAAAGCCTATCCCATGAAACATGTAAATAAAAAGAATTGATGTAGGTCCTATTGAATTTCATGGTTGAACTCAAATCTAAACCTGTGTTCATTCATGAGATCTCTATGACTTTGTAAGCTGTTCTATAAACAGAACAAATGTCAGGATCCTGGGTCATTCGACCCAGCGTTCTTAGTTTTTCCTGTGTTCCTGTTTCATGTTAAGTTCATTTGTTATTGTTGGAGTTATTTTATTGGTCCTAAGTTGTTTAGTTTATTGGCCTTCCCCTCCTTGTATTTCATTCCATGTTTTCCCAGCCCCTCATGTCTGTGCTTCCCCCTCATGCTTCTCTGTGCTTTTCTTTCCCCCTTTGGTCTGTGTCTCTGTGTATTTCCTGTTTTACACTGAAGGTCAGTTCTGATTTCCCCCAGCTGTGCTCTCCTTCTGTGGCTGTGTCCCAATTAAGTGACTGCACGCTTGAAGTACGCATTTTGAGTGCGATTACGTCACCGCCACGCAACGACGGGGAACACTCTCTGTTGAGGAGAAAAGCATGAATTTGTTTGTATACGGAGGTATCCATTGTTTAAATGTCCCGGTAGTCGAAAAGGAGGCAGAGCTGTTGAGAAATGCTAGGAGCTAACCGGGCGCTAACTGTATCATTCAAATATATTGAGTGTCGCAATGTTGGCAAAGAGAGGAAGTGACGTAAGATTTGCGCATGCGGGGTACGGATCGGGTAGTGACAGTCCGGTGCACGCTTCGTGGTCCCATATATCACACAATTCATAGCGCGGTGGTGGGTGTGGATAATTTTGTGGCAAAATACGGCAGACGGCAGAAGGGAGCGGCCGAAGAGTGAACTGTCAAAAGTAAATACTGAATATCATGTCACTTATTTATGTGCGAATGTTTAATAATGAAGAACATTAAAACATTACTATTGGCCACATGTCGGCAAAGTTATGTGACATTAGTGATGTTTGTACTTTCAGCGTTAACTTGGTTTTAAAACCTCTACTTCAATATATATATATATATATATATATATATATATATATATATATATATATATTAGGGGTGCAACGATACACAAAATTCACGGTTCGATACTTTGGTGCCAAGGTTCGATATTTTTTCGATACCAAAAAAATGTTCATGCCTTTTCAATTTGTCATTTATTAAAATTATGAATATAAATTTTAACTCATGAGTACAGTTTTTAAATTTAATGTTGCTGAAACAACAAAAATAAATCTATCTGATCGACAAAGCACTCATCTTTGGAAAAGAGAGTTTATCAGAGAAATGTCTCTTTCCAAAATAAAAGCTATACTATACACTTCTTCTGGGCTATATACTCAGCAGCATATTAAACATATCAGGTCCCCATAAGGAGAATCATGTGCTAACGGCTGTCTAAATGACTCGGGTAAAGTTTGTAGCATGCATGACTGGTTGTTTTTGTCTGCTTCCACTTGTCTTTGCACTAGGATGATGTCGGAGTAAATGTGCAGTCATATTCATTGTGTTCCCACTAGTGCTGTCAGCGTTAATCTTGTTGAAATGACATTAACGCCACAACACGTCAAATCTCCATTAACGAGCTACCGCGGATCACCCCGTGGACGGTGTCAACACATTAACGAGCTAACTGCGCTAACGCACTAGTTCCCACCCATGTAATTGAGCATTGCGTGGCACATCCAACATACTGTTTTACTTTTGTCCATGACGCGCTTACCTTCAGGGTCATACATCACATGTTTACCAAAATAGTTCCAAACACCAGATCTGAATGAGGGTGGGGGAGGTTCAAATTGCCATGTTGCAAGGAGAGCTTAACTTCTGTCTTGCTAGCTTGCCCTGCGCTCAGTGAATCTGCGTTCGACTACGCCTAGGCTGCACTGTCGAGTGCAGATCCACTGAGCGCTCAACACAGACAGCATCGTCAGAAGAAAAGTTGATAAAACAATTTAAAAAATTTTGTATTGTTTGATACATATGCATACCGAACCGAAAGCACTGCATTGAACGGTTCAATATTGATACGAGTATTGTTGCACCCCTAATATATATTTATAGTTGACCCTAATCTTACAGAGAATGTGATGATTTTATGGATATTTAAAGTCAGTCATATATCCACAAACACAACAAGCTGAAAGTCAGTGACGCTGCTCGGTTTGCTGTCCTGAATATCACGGCACAAGCAGGATTCACTGCACTGTTAATGTTAGCTATGTTATATTGCTGCCTCTGTTCGGTGGTGTCGAGCCAAACGAACTTAACGTGTGTTTGAACAAGCTAACGGTTCACTCGTTAAGCTGAAAGAAAGATACTTTAATCACAGGAGTCACACATGTGTCCACGTACCATCTGGGGACTCTTCTTGTTTAGCACTCGTAATAACACAAACACTAAATCCTCCTTCTCTTGTGCTGTTTTGTAGTAGTGTGTACACCTGAGACTGTCACCTGTCTGTCTGTCCTGCATTCTCTCTCTTTTTCTTTCTCTCTGATTGTGTAATAAAAGTATGAACATGTATTTATAAGTTACACTTGTCTGAATCCTGCAGCTTATCACACATTTGATTTCCATGTGTGACAACTGCAAGTGTCCAGAGTGAGGACAGACTGAGGGACCCACTGCTGTACATCATCTGTGAGGCTTTGCACCCCTGATGATCCACCAGGACAAACTCAGCAGTGTGTGAGGAAGAGGAGGAGGAAGAGCCAGCAGCAGCTGACAGATGGAGAGAATAGACAGACTGATCCCTGTTTGTGAAGGACTGCTAGAAAACTTTTTAACATAACTAATTGTCTGTCCTGAATCAGTCTTATTAGGTAATGTTCAAATAATTTTATCATTCCAGTGTTTTCAGTGTGGGAGAAAGTACTCAGGGCCTTCAGGTTACACACTATGAAAGGCAGAAACAAGTTTAATATTCAGAAACCTAAAGTATGTATCAGCAGCAGAATGGACCTATAAATAAATGTTTGTTTCAATTATTCTATGAAGCTTTGAGTATTTTGGATCAGTAGCACTGCTGTGTTTGTTGCATCATATTGCTGTAATTGTTTATATGCTTTATATATTTTGAGGTAAGTTGATCTATAGTGTTACATCATATTCTATAAGGATGTTATGTGTTTGTATACTTTCTGCCCAGTTTGAACCATTTAGCAGAAGTCAGCCTGTTTAAGGCCCTGATATCTGTTCTGTATGACTTAAAGCAGTTATGACATGGTCTGATTTTCTCACCCAATAAAGGAATATTTAGTATATCAGTCTACTCTTCATTTTATCAGAAACAGTTATCACAGCTCGTACATTTTCTTTTTACACATGTATGTAAGCATTGAGCCAAATTTAGTAATGCTAACATATTAAATGAACAATATTTGTCTCTTATGTATAATGCATCTATATATACACTGTCAAAGGTACTTGTCTTTGAGTGAAGATTGAAGGTGATAGGAAATATAAATAACTGCAACTTGAATCTTTGACCCAGAGTTCAAGCTCACTGCTGTTGTGTGTGTATATATATATATATATATATATATATCAATCATAATAATCTGACAATACATATAATATTGGCCATATTATATTTACATTACCACAGTGAGATGATTTTAGTCTCATGAACAACATTAGCTAATTGTTATTTACTAACTAATCTTGAAATGACTATTCAGCACAGAAATGAAGCCCAGCAATCATGTTTTACAGTCCTGTGGTCTCAGCCTCAGATACTCAACTAATCAAAGTGATGTAATGACAGAAATGAATGACCAACAAAACATTTTTCTTCATTTCTGTCACACAAAGCTGTATGAAGCGTTTCTCGCGGTTAGTATCATGGTTGCTAGGCAACCTGAACAGCGCGACGAAGGCTAGACCGTCCAATTTCACAAGCCTCACATTTCCGCACTTCTCGTACTTGCAGTACGCACTGTGCGTAGTGCGCGTACTTCACACGTGCAGACCCTGAATTGGGACACACCCCCTGTGTTTCTCTGAGTCTGTGTCGTGTCGTCCCTCATGCTGTGTGGATCTCCCTGTGTGTTTAGTTTGTTATTCCCAAGTTTAGTTTAGTTTACTTTGTATGCTTGTTTTCCTGTGACCAGCAAATAAAGCTTTTAAGTCCATCCCTCGAGTCAGAGTGCCTGCATTTTGAGTCCAACTCCTGCCTGCCACACAGCGCTTCTTGACAACAAAAGTGATTTCAGTCTTTATACGGCTGGAAAAAATGTAATTACATCATTCTCATTTATGAGATGGTCTAAGCCTTTCGGTTCAGAACATTTATATGCACGAGCCACACAATCAGTGCATCAGATTCATAAAAGCCTCTGTCATTTCCCTGTTCAGCCTTTTGTGGATTTACAAAGAGCATACAAAGGCAAACACAGTCAGTTAGATTTCTAGCCTGCAATCATCTTGGCTTCCATTGTGTTTAACTACCATGTCATACCACTTAGCACAATATTTACAAGTAAAAAATGATTCTACGGCTCCACACTGAGTTTAAATGGACCACAATTTCAAATGAGAGGAATGTGGACAATCTCTTTGTCTGCTGAACGTTTAAGTGGGCCGTCAACTTGGATGAATTTTAAAATATCTGACAACTGGCTAAGTGTCGGAACTGACTTTTCTCCAAGCTAGGGATATTGGCAACAAGATTAGCAGCTTTTTCTTTGTCTTTCTTTTTTTTTGGGAGGGGGAGGGGGGGCACTTCATATTGCCACCCAGAATTCTCAGCTTCTCTGGGGTCATATAACAAAATATGATGTTAAAGTTTGAGGAATTACTGAATGGGTAGAAACATAATTATGAGTTATTGTTTTTGGTTTCACACTAGGGGATTAATATGATTTTATTGCATTAGTTTTATTTTTCATGTTCTGTTCAAAATTCATTGTAAAGGCTGAAGGGCTAATGTGCTGATGATAGGACACACACACTGTCAATCCATTTGGCATAGAAGAAATGCAAAATGGTGCCAATGATCAAGTTTGAGACATGTCATCATGGGTGTCTTACATTCTCAGGAAAGTTTAGCTTGCCTAAATGTTTTGCATTTTAAGGGCAGCGATTGCATGCAACAGGGTTGCAGATAAACATGCTGATGACCCAGTGAGTGATGTTATATAACATTGAACATGAAATCTGAAAGCACATTACATGCTTTAAAGAGGTGATAGACACCGCCTTTAATAAGATATTTAAGGCCTTGATAGCAAGTGTTGAGCTCTGTTTCCATCATATTTAGTGAGAGGGAAGAGGTGAAGAGGTCTCTGTTAATCTCCTTGCAAAGCACAAAGACAGCTGAGACTGACGTAAAGGACAAAGTAGACTGAGAAGTAGAGAAAAACAAGTTCTGCCAACAGTGCAAAACAATAACTAGCAGATTGCAAGAACCATGTGGTCGTACTTTATATTGCATCCAAGCAACTAACATCCACATCGACTTGCCAGCCATGGATTTGCCTTTCAAGTTTTGTTTTATTTATACTTTAAATGAATAACTTAGCAGTCAAATATTGTGGGCAGTCTGATGATTTTTCTTATGTTTACATTTTGTTCTGTTCATGTGTGATTTTAAGTTAAGGGTAAATGAGGTTTTTTTGTATTTTTGGATTATTTATGAGATGATGTTAAGTTTTAGTAGTATTATTAATTCCCTTGAGTTGCAGTATAGTTTAGGTCCTTGCATGTCTCCTTAGTTATGAGTCTCTTCATGTCCCCTGGTGCAAATCTGTCCTGGTCTTCTGTGTCATGTATGTTTTGTCTGTGTGTTTTCATGTCCAATAGAAAAGAAATAGAAAAAACTTATAAAAGACTTGCATCAGATTTGGCCTACTTCATATACTGAATCATATAAGACTTATGTGATTTACTCATGAAAGTGGCCACTTTCATATATTTTTTTAGTAAGTATCCAAAACATACAAGTTTCATTTATATATTTTTTCATTAAGTTTTTCATTAGGTCATTTTTCATCAAAACATTAGGTTGTCATTCAGTCTATAAGCTGTTATGGCCTGTGGCCATAAGAAGTCTGTGGGAGCTGCTGTGTTTCTGTCTCTTTACTGTGTCTTAAGATTCTCTGCAGGTCCTTCCCCTAATGAAGAGTAGTGGGCTGCTGATTGGACCATGGAGCACATGACTGCGTTCAAAAAGCTGCTCTGGCAGCTGCCGGGAGAGAGAGAGAGAGAGAGAGAAGCGAGCAGTTTTGACAGCAGACGCGAACCTGGCCCTCGTTTCTAACTTTTTGGGTTACTTTGTATCTGTGTAAGCATGCTCTGTGAGAGCCGCCACTGGTGTACAAACTCAGTGCTTATGCATACATAGGCTGAAGCTGAAGGGGTGAGCGGCCTTTTCATTTGAACTTTTTTCTCCTGTTTCTGGGCTAGGAAGCGAGGGATAATATTGTCATTTCTTTGTTTTGTTTTTGATCTTAGGGTTTAGTTAGTTTTCTCTGGCGGGACTTACACTCAACAAAAATATAAACGCAACACCTTTGTTACTGCTCCCATTCCCCATGGGATGGACGTAGAGACCTAAAATTCATTCCAGATACACAATATAACCATCCCTCCCAAACAGTGGTCACAAATCAGTCCAAATGTGTGGTAGTGGGCACATCTGCTATATTGAGATAATCCATCCCACCTCACAGGTGTGCCACATCAGGATGCTGATCTGACATCATGAGTAGTGCACAGGTGTACCTCAGACTGCCCACAACAAAAGGCCACCCTGGAATGTGCAGTTTTTTGCGCTATTGGGGGTCTGGGGACCCAGAACCGGTCAGTATCTGGTGTGACCACCATTTGCCTCATGCAGTGCAACACATCGTCGCATGGAGTCTATCAGATTGTCAATTGTGGC
This sequence comes from Mchenga conophoros, assembly GCF_057382185.1. Classification (NCBI taxonomy): domain Eukaryota; kingdom Metazoa; phylum Chordata; class Actinopteri; order Cichliformes; family Cichlidae; genus Mchenga; species Mchenga conophoros. The sequence goes on along the minus strand of NC_140535.1, from coordinate 5,553,990 downwards.
CTGTGGAATGTTGGTCCACTCCACTTCAATGGCTGTGCGAGGTTGTTGGATATTCGTGGGAACTGGTACACGCTGTCGTATACGCCGGTCAAGCACATCCCGAACATGCTCAATGGGTGACATGTCCGGTGAGTATGCTGGCCATGCAAGAACTGGGACATTCTCAGCTGCCATCTGCCCTGAACAATGTGAACCATGATTCATCCGTGAAGCGCACACCTCTCCAACGTGCCAGAGGCCATCGAATGTGAGCATTTGCCCACACAAGTCTGTTACGGCGACGAGCTGGAGTCAGGTCAAGACCCCGATGAGGACGACGGGCATGCAGTTGAGCGTCCCTGAGACGGTTTCTGACAGTTTGTGCAGAAATTGTTTGGTTGTGCAAACCAATTGTTCCTGCAGCTGTCTGGGTGGCTGGTCTCAGACGATCTTGGAGGTGAACCTGCTGGATGTGGAGGTCCTGGGCTGGTGTGGTTACACGAGGTCTGCGGTTGTGAGGCCGGTTGGATGTGCTGCCATATTCTCTGAAACGCCTGTGGAGACGGCTTATGGTTGAGAAATGAACATTCAATGCACGGGCGACAGATCTGGTTGACATTCCTGCTGTCAGCATGCCAATTGCACGCTCCCTCATTGCTTGTGGCATCTGTGGCATTTTGCTGTGAGACAAAACTGCACATTCCAGGGTGGCCTTTTGTTGTGGGCAGTCTGAGGTACACCTGTGCACTACTCATGATGTCAGATCAGCATCCTGATGTGGCACACCTGTGAGGTGGGATGGATTATCTCAATATAGCAGATGTGCCCACTACCACACATTTGGACTGATTTGTGACCACTGTTTGGGAGGGATGGTTATATTGTGTATCTGGAATGAATTTTAGGTCTCTACGTCCATCCCATGGGGAATGGGAGCAGTAACAAAGGTGTTGCGTTTATATTTTTGTTGAGTGTAGTTGGTTTTGTTTATTATTTTGGCCTGGGTTCACCCTGGAGCTATGCTTCCTGACATTAAATAAAATCACCTTTTTACTCATAACTGTTTTTGGCTGCTTGGTTTGGGAACCAGGGCGGGTACTTGCTTCTCTCTCCTCCAACCTTATGTGTGTCCCTACGCGCCTAAACTAGGGGCGCAACAAAGCTAAAAATATACAAAATAAAAATCACTTCATATGACTATTCACCTTCAGCACAAAAACAAGCTCTCTGTAATTTCAAATGATAATTAAATATTTGGAGGTCAGAAGGATTATTTCTACCAAACATGAACTATTACAAGGATCTATAGCAACAACATCAGAGTGTCATTTGGACTGTTAATTGTAGCTCAGTGGTATCTAGGAGAGGAAATGTAGTCAAAACCTGGGGGATTGCACTACCAGAAGGTAACACTGCAGACACTGAGCATAGTACCTTGGACTCCTACAAGCAAATGGGAACCACAAGAGAGACCTAGGAAAGCCACAACAAACAAACACCTGGAGAGATTGAGGCAAGTCCAGAGGAGTCAGCTGAATGGGAAGAACAAGATCCAGGCAATTAACACCTAAGCCCTGGCATAATAAGCTGGCCAAAGAAGGATGTAGAAACCTCAAGAAAGCGCCCTATGACTGTACACTAAGCAAAAGGAGGGAGGCCAAGGACTAGTGAGTGTCAGAACCACTGACGAAGCAACCAAGTTCCATGAGTACATCAGGAAGATGGCTACTAGTGATGGTAAATTTGATTCTTTTTACTGAATCGAGTTTGAATGAGTTACTCATCAAAGTGAATCGGGTTTTTTGAGTCACTGAGTCAGTTGACCAGAGAGTGCAAAAAAATTTACATTTTCACTCAAACTTAATTCGTTTATCTTTTCATGTAAATCCTACTGCTAAGATGAGTGATTGAAAAAGAAAAACAACTATTTTTATAGAGCAAAAAAGAGCAAAAAAAAAAGATTTCTAAAGGAAACATTTATTTTATTTTTATTTTATTAGCATTTTCCTCAAATGTGTCAAATATACATTTTCTCATCTAAATGTCCACTGACCTGTTTGCCAGGGGGCGGTAATGCTCCTTAACATTGGTTGCCAACCAAGAAGAAGAAGAAGCAGCTGTGAGCCAGGAGGGAGTGAGTGAGTGAGTGAGTGAGTGAGTGAGTGAGTGAGTGAGTGAGTGAGTGAGTGAGTGATTTGCTTACACTACGATTCAGCACAGGAAGGGAGGGGGTGAGTGAGATGTGAGTGAAGTTGGCCCCCCACCTTCTTCAAATCCAACAAAAGTGGTATCAAACATTTGTGCTACGCAGACTGGTGCAGCTACAACAACCTGTCCCTGAATGCGGAGAAGACCAACAGCGACTCTACTTCCTCTGCAAACTGAGAAGCACAAGAGATTCAACCCCCATTATGAGCACCTTCTACAGAGGCACCATTGAGAGTATCCTCACCAACTGCATCACTGTGTGGTATGACTCCTGCACTGGGTCCTGCAGGAAAAAAATGACAACGGGTAGTGAGAGCAGCGGAGAGGATTTTGGGGACCTCTCTTGCCTCCCTCCCCAGGAAATCTACTGCGCCTGCCTCATCCAGAAGGTCCTCTCCATTACAGGTGACTCCACTCACCCCTTCAACGGCTTCTTCAGTTTGCTGCCATCAGGAAGGATACTGAAGAGCCTCCGGAACAGAACCCGCAGACTGAGAGACAGCTTCGTCCATCAGGCTGTCAGGATGCTGACCATCTCTGAATCGAGAAGGGGGGCCCAAGGGTACATCTTTCGCCATCTTACAATGCTGTGATTGCAGCCATTCCCCAACTCTCTGTGAATTGTACTCATGGCCATTCAAGAATCTTTGTCTTTGATTAGTAGTCGTTGATCAATGGTCATAAGAATTTGCATACTAACAATCATGGAACTATCCCCCCAGCCCATTGTTCATTCAGTGGTGCTAGTTTCCTTCACTATGCAAATGTACTGTTTATAAGGTTGGGGAAACCTGCAGTTAGCTGCAACTGAAGAAGTCACTTGGATGAGTGACAAAACGTTTCTCCCACTGAAAATGTCCAGATGAACAGAATCAACCTTTTGGAATTTACTTACCTGGATGATTGAGCATGCATCAAGACATTATTTTATTAATATTTTTGAAATGATAGCAGCACAAACGAAAATTTTAGCAGCACAAACCAGCACAAACATAGGACAGTTGAATGATACCAGTTTTGTTTGATTCCATTAATGTGGGAGGGCTGGTTGACCGCTGATGACCTCTAGAATTTTTTATTAATATCTTTAAAATGATAGCAGCACAAACAAATAATTTTGCAGCACAAACTAGCACAAACGTAGCATAAATGTTTGATATCACTTTTGTTGGATTTGAAGAAGGTGGGGGGGGGACAACTTCACTCAAGTGTGAGTGAGTCCTGAGTGATTTGTTCATGCTACGATTCAGCACAGGAAGGATGGGGGAGAGTAACTCAAATTTGCTGGTAGCATGTTAGCAGAGCGATGGTACTGTGAACTGAGAAGCTATTGTCTTGATGTGAGCTTTTTTTTTTTTACACATTTTTAATTATAAGCTAGATATGTTTCTACTAATGAAATTAGTTTGCTAATAGCAACAGGGATGAGTCAGTGAGTCAGTTGGGCTTGTGAATCATGATTCACGAGTCAGTAAAGTGATTCTCGAGTATTGAACGATTTGTTCATGATTCGCACATCACTAAATGCCTACAACTGATAGGGCCCATGCATGGGCCTGTACCCCATTCTGGTGGTACAGGCCAAGTATGGGCCTGTACCACCAGGAGATAGAGGACGTGACTGATATTAAGTAATTCTTCCAGTGGCTAGACAAAACTGGACTGAAAGACAGCACAAAGGCACTAATAATGGCAGCACAGGAACGAGCTCTAAGCAGAGAATCAGTAGTGGCTGGGGTGTGCCACACCGGGCAAGATTCAGGCAACAATGAGAAAACGCTGATATTAACAGGCTGAAAAATTCTAGTAACCAGGACATGGCATCATGTGTATGGCATACACATGATGCCATAACCAAGTGGCTGGCATAGTATCAGGAACATCTTTTCCAAATATGCCTGGAAGTCTCAAGGTCAAAATGCAATACACCCCCTAGGGTTGTTGAGAATAACCAAGCTAAGATCATGTGAGACTTTGAGATACACAGAGACAAATTGGTGATGGCTAAAATAGCCAGCCATAGTAGTGGTGAATAAACCAGAGAAGTAAGGACATAGTGATAGATGTAGCATAGCATAGCATAGCATCTTTATTTATAACGCACTTTACATCCAACAATGTTGACCAAAGTGCTACAAATATAAAACAGAGAGGAAACAGTTTAAATTACATATGAAATATCTTAAAATTAAAAATAATATAATTAATAAGAAACGTATTAAGAGACATCAACAAGTCCTGCTGTGCTAAAAGCCAAGGTAAATAAATATGTTTTAAGACGTGATTTAAAAACAGATAATGAAGGTGGCTGTCTAACATGTAAAGGCAACTCATTCCACAATTTTGGTGCTGCCACAGCAAATGCCCGATCCCCTCTGAGCTTACGATTAGTCCTGGGCACGCTCAGGAGGAGCTGGTCTGCCGACCTGAGGGACCGGGAAGGTATGTATGGATACAAAGAGCTATACAAAGTGACAGCAACATCAGGAAGAAGGAACACAAGCAGCTTGAGAAATACCAACGGCTGAGAGGGGAGCTATAGAAGATGTAGAGGCTGAAGGCAACAGTGGTCCCTGTGGTAATCGAAGCACTCAGGATACTGACGCCCAAATTGGCCAAGCAGCTCCAGCAGATTCCTGGAATGACATCTTTGTCCAGAGGAGTGCAGTCCTAGGAACAAAAATGACACTGCACAGGGCCCTCAAGATCCCAGGCCTCTAGTAGAGGACTCAAGCTTGTATTATTGAAATACACTAACAGATTAAACTTTGCTTGACTAGTTTTACATAATTGGGCAATCACAGAAACCTGCGCTTTCAGCAACTCCACTGTGCACTCTGTGCTCCTTGATTAATTTGGTTTTGCGCTTGTCTACTGATACCACTGGACACCACAGCTAATTGAATTTGCAGCTACAATTCAGAGGTCAAACTGTTTCTAAGTGCTCTATACATGCAAATGAGTTTAGGCCTTTGAAAATCATCTGTCTTCAAACAGAGCACATCAAACATCTTCTGTGATTTGTCAAGGGCTGGGTAAAAAAGTACCACACTCATCGTGAGCATCTACATCACAGGCACATGAAGGCTGAACAGGTGTCATCTGAGTACTGCTGTGGTTTATTCTACTGGATGTTTTTGAGGCTTAGGAACATTTTATTTTGTGTGCATGGAGTGTTTACATTATTAATTGCCAATATTAATACAAACTGATTCTGTGAAATTTGGCACTTGTGCATGCACTAGAAAAATTTATTTTCAACAGCCACTTCTCAAATTCATTTTATCATCTATTTTGATCACATCACCAGACTTTTTATATTACATTTAGACATACTGGCAGTTAAAGTTAAAGCAGTAAGGATTAGTGCGCATGCGCCAACCAGCGTGCAGCCTGTTACAGTCGCTCCTGCTTTTCTCTTAGTTTAGCTCTTTTTTCTTACGTATTCTTTTTTTTTCTGACTTGTATTTTCCTCCGTTTTCTATCTCTTACTCAATCATGTGGATTGAGAGAGTTTTTGTTCTTCTGGTGGCCGTGGAACTGTTACTTTTATCATGGAACGGGACCGCGGCACATCTCCTACATGCACGGACTGTTTACTCCAGAGATCAGCTGATCGCCCTGATGCCGGCCGGCTCGCTGGCCAGGCCCGCAGAAGTGCCCGCAGAAGTACCAGCTGAAATTTGGAGGAAAACACATCGGGGATGCAGAGGTCAAGGACAGAAGAGAAGAAAAAAGGTGACGGTGAGACAGCGGAGGCTCGAAGCGAGGAGGAGGTTTAAACCGTGTCTGCCGTCTATCGTGATGGGAAATGTGCGATCGTTGGCAAGTAAAATCGACGAGCTCTCAGCACTGGTACGGAGTCAGAGGGAATACCGAGAGTGTAGCCTGATGTGTTTCACCGAATCATGGCTGCACCAGGTCATTCCCGATGAGAATGCTTCCGTGGAAGGCTTCCACACTGTTCGGGCGGACAGGGACAGCATCGCTAGCGGTAAGCGTAAAGGAGGTGGGCTTGCTGTTTTAGTTAACAACCGGTGGTGTAACCCTGCCAACATAACAATCAAAGAAAGGATTTGTTGCCCGGACACTGAACTGTGTGCTGTTGGACTCAGGCCGTATTATTTACCCAGGGAATTCTCTCACGTCATCTTGGTGGCTGTTTATGTTCCCCCCTCTGCTAACCCCACAGCTGCATGTGACACTATCCACTCTGCCATAGCTCGGCTACAGACTCAGCACCCGAGTGCCTTTATTGTGATCTCGGGTGACTTCAACCATGTATCACTGGACAATACACTACCAACATTCAAACAATATGTGGACTGTCCCACCAGGGGAGAGAAAACTTTAGACTTACTGTATGCTAACGTCAAGGATGCATACAGCTCCTCCTCCCTCCCCCCACTTGGTAGGTCAGATCATAACCTGATTCACCTCACCCCCCGCTATGTGCCAATTGTGAGGAGGGAACCTGTGACCACCAGGACTGTTAGGAGGTGGTCAGAGGAGGCAATAGCGGAACTACAGGGCTGTTTCGAGGTGACCGACTGGGAAACACTCTGTGAGCCTCACGCCGAGGACATCAATGGGCTTACTGAGTGTATCACAGACTACATAACTTTCTGCACCGACTCCATTGTTCCATCTCAGACTGTTCATTGTTACCCAAATAACAAGCCGTGGGTGACTAAGGACATCAAAGCCCTCCTCAACAACAAGAAGAGGGCTTTCAGAGGGGGCAACAAAGAGGAGGTGAGGAAGATCCAGGTGTTACTAAAGGACAAGATCAGAGAGGCTAAGGACAATTACAGGAGGAAGCTGGAGTGGAAACTCCAGCAGAACAGCATGAGAGAGGTGTGGAGGGGCATGAAGACCATCACTGGATTCAGGCCAACCAACAGCAGGGGAGCTGAGGGAGGTGAGAATAGAGCCGACGAGTTGAATCTGTTTTTCAATAGATTCGACACCACAGTGTCTGCTCCCACCCCCACAACCTCACCTGCAGTCAGCCTGGAATCCAGAGCCACACCACTGTGCCAGCCTCTCTCTTCACATGTTGCCTCCTGTGAGATTCCTGACACCCCTCCCCCACCCATCACCTTCACTCAATACCAGGTTGAGATGCAAATGAGGAGACTTCACTCAGGCAAGTCTGCTGGACCAGACGGAGTGAGTCCCCTTGTCCTCAAGGCCTGTGCCCCCCAGCTGTGTGGAGTCTTTCATAAACTGTTTATGCTGAGTCTGAGTCTGCAGAGGGTCCCGGTGATGTGGAAGACATCATGCCTCGTCCCTGTACCAAAGACGCCTCGTCCCAGTGGCCCCCAGGATTACAGGCCCGTGGCACTGACCTCCCACATCATGAAGACCCTGGAAAGGCTCATCCTGGACCAGCTGCGACCCATAGTAAGACCACATCTGGATCCCCTTCAGTTCGCTTATCAGCCTCGTCTCGGAACAGAGGACGCCATCATCTACCTGCTCAATCGTGTCTACACCCATCTGGACCAGCCGGCGAGCACTGTGAGGGTCATGTTTTTTGACTTTTCCAGTGCTTTCAACACCATCAGGCCGACCCTCCTGGGTGATAAGTTAGCAGCGATGCAGGTGGATGCTTCTCTGGTGTCCTGGATTGTTGATTACCTGACAGGAAGACCACAATATGTACGTCTCCCACAGTGTGTGTCTGACAAGGTGATTAGCAACACAGGGGCACCACAGGGGACTGTCCTCTCCCCCTTCCTCTTCACCCTCTACACCACAGACTTCAGCCACTGCACAGAGACCTGCCATCTTCAGAAGTTTTCTGATGACTCTGCGGTGGTTGGATGCATCAGCAGGGATGATGAGACAGAGTACCGGGCTGTGGTCGACTCCTTTGTCACGTGGTGTGAGCAGAATCATCTGCAGCTCAACGTGGCAAAGACCAAGGAACTGATCGTGGACTTCAGGAAGACCAGGAAACACTTGACCCCTGTTTCAATCCAGGGGGTCAGTGTTGACATTGTGGAGGACTATAAATACCTTGGAGTACACATTGACAATAAACTGGACTGGGCTAAAAACACCACAGCACTTTACAGGAAGGGCCAGAGTCGTCTCTATTTTTTGAGGCGACTGAGGTCCTTCAACATCTGCCAGAAAATGCTGAGGATTTTCTATGAGTCTGTGGTGGCCAGTGCGATCCTCTATGCTGTTGCATGCTGGGGGAGCAGGCTGAGGGTCGCAGATGCCAACAGACTTAATAAACTGATCCGTAAGGCCAGCAATGTTGTGGGGATGGAGCTGGACTCCCTCAAGGTGGTGTCGGAGAGGCGGATGCTGTCCAAGATAAAGACAATGTTGGATAACACCTCCCACCCACTCCATGACATGCTGGTCAGTCACAGGAGCACGTTCAGTGAGAGACTGAGATTACCGAAAAGCACCACTGAACGACACAGGAAATCATTCCTGCCTGTGGCCATCTCCCTGTACAACGCATCCACTTAACACACTGTTTGCTGCTACAGCTACACATGTTTCTTTTCCAACTATTTATTTATGAGTGACTTATGTATGTATGTATGTATATATGTGTATATATTGTACTATTCTTAGTTAGTGTATTGTCTGTCTTGTCTTAATGTTGGTTTAAAATGGAGCACTGTAACAAAAATAATTTCCCCCAGGGATCAATAAAGTATTCTGATTCTGATTCTGATTCTGATTAAGTGTATGGTTGCATAATTAGAATCAATATTGTTTGTGTAAACGGATGGAATCAAATAAGTTGCACTGCTATTGCATAAGTTATATATAACTGGTCTGTCTTTTGGCAGGAAATATCAACAGCATAAGAACAGACATCCAATGAAATCTGCTGGACAGATGGGACTGATTACTAGATTTTGGTAGTAATCTGGGTGTAAGTACTGCCATTTAGAGACATTCATAACTCCATTTATGCAAATAAAGGAGTAGAGTTGATTTCCAAGCCAAAGAATATGTTATCAGAGTCCAAAAGCTGTTGAGTCCTTCAGTTCTTTATGTGCATGTCTCACTTAAGACTTAAAAATAAACACAATGAACAAGATAAAGTATTCATTAAACCATAAAACTAAACATAGAAAAGAAATTCCCAGAGCATTACCAATATGTAGATGGTTTTCAACCCTGCATTTTGAGTTTGGATTTTCAGGTTCTGTTGTTGAATATTTATTCTCGTTATCATAGATTTATATAAGTTGTGTCTCTGACCTTGGTGGTTCCCATCCCTTGATTGCCTCTTGTATCTATTGTTGTGCTTCCCTGTGTTTATGGTGTTTCTGTATATATTCTCACGCACTTTGTTTTCTGCTGTACTCCTTTGTCTTGAACAAAGGTTTGTCTTTCATTAAATTTGTCTTTGTAGTCTGCAACATGTATGCACTGACAGCGTCTTGTTATGACACTTGCAGTTAAAAGATTGAAGTTTATTATTTTTTTCAAGCAAGCTGCTTATTATTTTGAAATATGTAAATGACTGACTATATCTGCAGTATGCAGTATGTTGTGCTCTGCTTCTGAACACTGGAGTAGAGAAGACATATATCTCCATTTTTCAGGATACTATCAGTGTCAGGGGCTGACAGTAGTGACTGAAATACAATGTAAGCCCTCCCCCACACCCCATTTTTGTGTCATCCTACATCCTTACCTGCTGACAGCTGTACTTGACTTTGACACTTGAGATAAGCAGCTTGTCAGTGTCAAGAGTCTGGAGTAAAGAAATGGCTCGAGTTAGGGAGGCTTGGTGTTCTGTAAATGACATCTCATTTATACATAAAATCATGTATGTTAATATAAATTTATTCAATAGTAGCCTGCTTAGAGGTTTGTGGTTTGTAAGGAATTTACAAACAACTAAACTGTTGTATTTTTAAAAGGAGAAAACATGAAATGCTGTTATTGTGGCTTTATATCAGCAAATGAATTGATAAATATGGAATTGTAACTTTTTTTTAGAAAACAAAAAGTTTTTCTGTTGCTGTATTTTATTTAATTTTTATTTTGTATTTTAAGGCTGGTAAGATAGTCCTGTAGTGTGTCTTTCATGAATATGGTAGTTTTTTTACTTGCCGAATAAAAAGAAAGTCGGAGACTGACAGGCGGATTGCCACAGTATCTGTAGTAATGTAAATACTGTACATTCCTGTGAACATGCAGAAATTAGTAGATATTGGCATGTCATACAGCTATTTTGTCATACTGACAGCCCAGTTCTGCAATATATCCTGCGAGGACAAACCAAGGACAGAAAAAAAACCACATTGTGCTTCGAGTAGTACTCTCTCTGGTTCATAGTAGAATAGCTTTTTTTTAATCCAATGGAACAATAAAAGTGAAAAGGATTGAAGATTCAGCATGCCACTTTTAACCTTGCATTAATTATGTCCTTGATATTGTCACTGCATCTTTTTCAATGAAAAGTAAATTGTTTTTGAGAACCAAAGTGTCCTTCACATGGGCAGAAAAGATATTAACAGCCTTCAGGGTTGACCAAAGGTAATGATCATTTGTGAGAAACCTGCTTCAGATCAGTCTTCTGCTTGTGATTCACCATCCAATAACCTTGTACGTTTAGACAGAAAGTGTATACCTCTGGGCAATTAAGTTGTTGAAAAGTTCCAGTTTCATAGACATTATTTTTTTAAATCTCCTGCTGACAGCTATACTTGGCTTCAAAGTTACTCTTTGTTGGCATAGACTGGTAAGAAGAAATAATAAAAACTGCAGAATATATATTATGAGCCAAGTAAACAATAACATTATTCATCTTGTTCTGGATATAGCTTATCAAGTTTATTCAGCCTATTGCTGTTTTAGATCATTGCATAGCTTATTACATTACATATTATTGCAGTCTTAAAGACCTTCAGTAGAATAAAATGTAGAAATTGTGGCTATGTCACCAAACCGTTAAAGATTTTGAGAAATGAATCTCTAATAGCTCAGTCAACACTACATAGTTCAATGTATAATCAGTTCATAAAATCTAATTTAGCAGATTGTGCTGTCACATTGTATTAAAAGCAGTGCAGCAGCAACTGTTTTTTTTTGTGGGGAAGAAGGACTGTATGTTAGCAGCTATACAAAGAAATTAAGTGACACTTGACTAACTCAATGAAGGAAAAAAGACACAGATTAGTCTCTTGGAAGAAGGGAAGCAGGTTTGAAAGGAAACCTGAGTTAAATGCAAAGTGAAGATTTACACCGCCTTCTGAACATGAATGGCTCTTCAATCTGAGAGGGCTCAATGAGAACTACTGACTATTTGGCTCCTTTCCTGTTTGGAAGACTTCTTCTAATTGGCTATGGTGTGTACTAATTTATTGTAAAATTGAGGGTACAGTATAGTAGTAAGTAATCAAACAGTAACAGTTTGAAATATTACAGGTTAGGTTACCGGTTGCAGGGGCCGATCCTTCCATGATGATTCCTCGTCTTCCTCCTCTTTTTTGGGTTTCTACTGTCTGAGGTATTCAATGAGCACGCAGTCGGTTGGGCCATCTTCCTGATGTATTCATGGACACAGCTGGACTTTTGCCCGGTGGACCGATGGTGATTTTTTGTTTTTATGGGCTGATGGGTTTTTTGGGGGGGGGTTTGTAACAGTAAAAACAATGAAAGGTGGTGGATTGGCCAAAGGCAAGTTATGAACTGTTTCTGAGAGACAAATAACACCAGGATTCTTTTCTACATAACTGACAGCTGGTAACTGTGCAGGGGCGGGTCTACCAAAGTTATCCCAGGGGTGCAGGTAGGGCATTTCCAGGGAAAGGGAGCACAAAGAAATGCTTTTCCTTCTTATTCTCGTTTAAAATGTCTAGCTTTTAATAAAGCTGTTTTTTTTTCTGTTCTCAAACTGATCTCCCTGTTGGAGTTCAGTCTGAGGGGAGTTATTTTTTTCTCCTTATCTTTCCTCATGTGGTGCATTTTCTATTGTTATACCTCTCTGACCTGTCTTCCCCATGTGATGTTTTGTGTCTTGTATGTATGGTCGGAGGGTAAGATGGCGCCGCCATTGCGTGCAATAGGTCGGCAGCCTTATGAAATTTCCCCTTGTGGGACTAAAAAAAGGTATATCAAATCAAATCAAATCAAATAATTATCCGAATCTTACAACCAAAGTGGTCATCTGGTGTAAAATGTATAGAAATCATACATATATCCCAACAAGACAGTGAACGTCACTGTCACAACAGCGTTTGCTTTCATTCAAAGGCATTATGGCTTTTCCTATAATACTTGATGGGCTGGTCTCTAGTCAAAATGCCCGGGACGATTTTTTGTCCCAGTCCAGCCCTGGTCATGGATCTCTGTTGTGTCATCCTGGACCGTGGTACTGACCAATCCCTGGCCTCCTTCCTTCCTTCCTTGGCCTTCCTCTTTGAGATGTAAAATGGTGTAATGACCCCATATCATGTGCTTCAGCTTCTGCTTGAAGTGTTACCTCAGTTGACATCTCCATCAGTGATTGATAAAATCCCTCAAGAATTGTGCATAATCTTCTCCCAGAAATATTTTGTTGAACATTATTCATTAGCATTAGAAATGTTGCTAAATAAAAATATGATGTTCAAGGTAAAGACTCCAATTTATTTGTACCATTTGCAGTTTGAACAGTTGTCAAACTCTACAAAGTACTGAAATAGTTCAGCTGATGCCATTTTGTAGAGGCAGAGAATTCAGAAAAACCTAACCCCCAAACATGAAGTTCATTCATTCTATATTATCAGGTTTCATTCTATATATTCAGATTTTTATTGTAATATATATATAATATTTTAGCAGCATTATTTCAGCATCATTTTAGTATGACTCAATGGTGCCCTCGAGTGGCCTGAATCAGAGAGCTGCTTTTCTACACAGACAGAAATATACTAAATTACTTTTGCTGTCATTTAGTAAATGAAATTTCATTGCAGTTTTCTCAACACAGGATGAAAATATTAAAAACTGTTTTAAGCATAATAAAACATACAGAAATCTATAGCAGCAAAAATGCTATTCAATTCAAAATGTATTTGTATAACACGTTTAAAAACAACAGAGTTGACCAAAGTACTCACAATTGGTTAAAAACAAGAGAAAACAATGGAAATATAGATAAATTAGAAACTAATAGAGACAAATAACAAGACAGTGAATTAACAATAAAAACATAAAACAGGGCCCTGCGACAGATTACCCCGCCTCTCGCCCTATGACAGCTGGGATAGGCTCCAGCGCCCCCCGCGACCCTGAAAAGGAGAAGCAGAAGCGAATGGTTGGATGGATGGAACATAAAACAGGCCTGATAGTACTCATGCTGAACTCGAATTAAAAGCCAAAGTAAAAAAGTGAGTTTTAACACGCGATTTAAAAGACTGAATAGACTCTGAAGTACAAATCTCCTCTGGCAGATTATTCCAGAGTCTGGGTGCTGCTACTGCGAAGGCCCGATCTCCTCTATGCTTCAATCGAGACCTTAGTTGTGCTAAGAGCATCTGGCTAGAAGATCTCAGTGCTCTTTTGGGGTCATACGTGTTGAGGAGTTCGTTTAAATAACAGGCGCCATATTATTTAAAACTTTAGACGTAAGTAAAAGAATCTTAAAATCAATATGATATTTTACAGGGAGCCAGTGTAAATTTGCTAAAACTGGAGTGATACGTTCATACATTCTAACACCTGTTAAAAGATGTGCAGCGGCATTTTGGACTAACTGCAAGCGATGGAGAGATGAGTGTTGAAGACCCAAATAGAGAGAATTGCAGTATTCCAGTCTAGAGGTGATGAAGGCATGAATAAGTGTTTCTAGATCTCTTAGAGGAAGATAAGTGCTATGAAGTGCAATGGTTAAACGAGACCTGTGGAATTAGCATACAGAAACCTGGTATCCAGTACAAGTGGCATATTTTATTTAAAGTCAGAAAGCCTATCCAGCCAGAATATATGAAAGCTGAAAAGTGTCTTGACTGAAAGTGCTCTGTGATCCATGACTTTCTGCTTCAAAGAACAGGAAGAAAAACATTACATTCTGCAGTCGTCCCAAATCCTGAAACACACTGTTTATAATTGGACTTCCAAAATGGGAGCTTGTTCATTATAAGTCTCAGATCTGCATTGCATTCCTTTGAACCCATGGTCTCCATTATCCACCCAACAACCTCCCTGCTTTTGTCTTTGACTATATCAAAATAATTGCATTCTTTAATCTGTGGAAAATTCACCTCAGCAGTAATTCTGGGTTTGTCTTATAGAACAGTCGGTCAAGGTGACACAACTCTTCTTGTGGGTCTTTTGGTTGCTCAGAAGCACACAGATAATGATACTCAAAGACAACTCTGGGTAAACTACTTGCTTTGTTGAAACACTGAAAGTTTTTCTGTACAATTACTCCACCATCTCATTCTAAAGAAGTTGTTATGACCCAGGAACATCTGGGTCATATATGTGTGTGTGATTCCTCTCTCTCCTCTATCTCAGGTGGGACATGGGTGTGTCTTGATCAGTGTTGGGGAGTAAAGGAATACATGTACCGGCGTATTTAAAATACAAAATATGAGTATTCCATTGTAAATAACTGTAAATAGCTTTGTGAAATAGGTCATTTGTAACCCTTTCAATGTATATATTTATTGTCTACTGCAGCAGTCTTGTAGGAGTGAGAAGCTTTTTCTGTTGAACTCAGTTTTCTCCTGTTTTTCAAAGTAGAAAAACATTAGAAAAGCAAATTGTTTTTTGGTTGACTTTTGTTTGGTAGGGAAGCTTAGGGACCTTTAGAGATAAATAATTGACTAAATAGCATTTCAAAAGAGAGAGATTGCTACAGTTTTGGCTCTTTCTTGGGTGGTGTCGGAGAGGGGGGGCCACGTTTCTTGGAATGTTCAATTTACCTAAGAACATAACACAAGTATACGAGTATTGTGTGATGCCTGTAAGAACTGGTGCAATAATAAATAATGTAAAGTCTAGAATCTAATTACATTTTGGTAATTTTATACGTTACGATTTCCATTTCATATGAATTGGCTTGGACCTCAGTGTAATTAATTTGTGTGTGTTTACTGTTACTTACAAATCTCTGTTATTTGTGCATTAAGAAAGAACAGAATTGTGTGAAATACAAATAAAATCACTTTTAAAATGAGTGGCTCTCAGTCAGCCTTTAATAAAGAGCTCAGTAGGACTTTGATGTAGTAGAGTAGAAGCTCTTCGATAAATGTAAAATACAAAAACTGCAACTTCGTGTGGTTTCATTCTGATTAAAAAAACACACAACTAAATAAAAACAGTATTTATTTATTTGGAAATATATAGAATACAAGTGTCTGTAATTCACAGAAAACAAAGGATAAAAGACAGGAATACATCAAATAAAATATTCAATACCCTCACCTTGTATAAAATTATGCAATGGAAGTTGCGGAAAATGAATAGCACCCATAGCTGCCACTGAATATGTTCTTTTGTGTCTTGATGGAAATCAGGAGTGTACAGTATGGACTGTATATTTATGGAATTCTGATTTCTGACAAATGTCATGTTGTCAAAGAGTGTTCTCTTGCACACTGTCCTTTAGTAATTTAGTCGCCTATACTGAGACACAAAGAAATTCAGTGGCAGATATTGTAGAAAACTGACAAATCCTGCTCCATTGACATTTACAGCCAGAACTTTTTGCATTATAACTCAAAAAATGTTTTTGTTTTGTTTTGTTTTCAGCCCACCCCTTCCCTTTCTTATTCCCCCATGTTATCATATTGATTAAGTCCATAGGAGGCCTAGTAATGACTAAATGGTGCAGTCTCCTTCAACTCATGGTACCCCTGGTGGTTTGGCTCTGTAAAGAGACGGAGAGGGCAGTTAGAGAGATTAGATGAAACTTTATTAATCCCTCGGGTGGGTTCCTCCAGGAAATTCAGTAGGACTAGGAAGTACCACAACTCTATAACTACCTATCTATCAACGTATCTATTGATGTAAGCATAAGCCAGTGTTTTGAAAAGACTCTTTTAGAAACGTAGGTGCTCTGCTGTGGTTACATACAGGAAGACAAAAACCAGTGCAGTTTAAAACCACACAGAAAAAATATTGTGACTTGGATTCTTTAGTTGCCACTGCTTATCAAACTGCTTCCTTAAAGTCCTGTTGGACATGACCTTCATTTCTATGCAATGAGCACTGTGAAAGCCACCCTACTATATATGTAAAACATTTGTTATTCCCTTTTTAGAACCTGCGTCTGTAGGTCACTTAATGATTTTCTGTACATCCCAAATGACGTAAACAAAAATAGCCACTAGCAGAAGGCGTTTGAGTGTGTAGATAAGTGTTACGGTACCGAGACTCATGTTCTCCTCCACCAGAGGCCTCTTCTCATTGCAGTTCACCACTCTTCCCTGTGCTGCTCCCAGAATAGTCATGATGTCCACTAAGTTGAGTTTCCCTTCCTCCCTGGCCTCCCCAACTTCCTCAGCAAGCTCCTTTGCTGCCTCTTCACGCTCCTCTATTTCCTCTTGGGTCAGCATTGCATGTAAACCTTGTTGTGCTGTGGTGTTTCCCACCTGTGGGGGTGCCAGAGAACACAAAGCCCTCACCTGCCCATAGGACTTCAAGTGAGCTATATTGGCACGTAAGAAGAGCAAGAGGACATTGAGGTCGTTCAGTGGGCAACCTAGCCGTCGTCTGTTGATGAGGTCCAGCGCTGGGAGGACCTCATAGATAGAAATGAAGGTGGTATCCCAAACAAAGAGTCGAAGGAGGCTGAAGAGGACGATAGGTGCCAATAGGATATAGATGGCACCATTAGCAACACTTATCACCTGAAAGACTAACTGGCCAATCATTTTACACTGAACCAATTCAGGGATCCAGTTCTGATCTCGCAGCATCCCTGTGCGTACAAAGCAGCTAAACTCATCCTGCAGGAAGGCAGACAGATGGAAGTAGGCCAGGTACAGGCAGGCAGCAGTCATGAAGATCAGGAGGAGGAAGCCCCGCAAGAAAAGCATGCTAACAAGAAAGTACGAGTTTTGTTTGCACTGCATGTGTCTCTCCAGAAGGGGGTACTCAAAGTACCGCTTCTTTTTGGCCCTGCAATGACACAAGAACAAACTCAGCATTATAACCATAGTCGTACTGCTACAAATACACACAGCTGGGAGCCACCCAACACAACCACAATGTTCTACTTTTGGCTCCTAGGAGTTCCTGACCACAATACCAACAGTACTGAGACTGTTGGTAGCTAAGCGCTTTGCTTAAGGGTATAACAAGGGTAGTTGCTGTGGGAGAGGAAGCGATCGCTCTTAGCTTTCCTAGTTTATCAAGAGACAGAAGAGCATCACTTTTGTATCCTCTGAATGATAGATACTTTTTACTGCTGCTGCAATGACCTAGTTTTATCACATGAGTCCTTGGAGATTTATGCAACTAGACATGTGAGTGAATCAATATTCATACGCTGAAGCTACTCAAAGCGTATGAACACTTGTGTTTACAAACTAACAATCATAAGTCCCTTACCGCTGCAACTCAGCCTGAAACGTCAGCGGGTTCTTAGTGTTCTGGCGCATATCCAGAATGTTTTGGGCCATTCGGACTGAGCGGTTGTAGGACTTGTCTAGTTCATCAATTATGAAGAGCAGGTCTGATCCCAGTGTGGGCATGACAAGCTGGCGCCAGAGTAGAGCTGGGAGGTACATCAGCACGGCCATGGCCAGAAGAGAGTAAGGGAACATCTGGACAGACAATGACAACAGAAATTAGGAATAAATGGAGAAGAAACATCCAATCATATAGATGAAACAAAAAGACAGCCAGTCTCACTACTGATCTTTTATTAATAAGTCAGTATTACAAATGAAGAAGCATGAATGATTTGTAAAGGGTTTTTAGAAAAAACTAAACTAAATCAATCCTTAACTCAGAAATGTGGTACACTGACATTTTTGACTGAAATTTTGCAGGGGTTTCAGCAGTTTATCATCCACTCTAGGCAGGAATAACATTCAAGAGTGCTTGATCAGAATCTTTGAACTCACTTTGTGTACCCAGAGGGAGCGCTCCTCGAAGTTCCCATCACTGTCAAACTCATGATGCATGAGAGAGTCCCAGCAGTATGTGTCTATATAGCTGGCCTGCTTCACAGTGAAGTTACTGGGAGGAAAACAGCTGATCTGAGGCCCTGCAGAATATACAAATATTGATCTAAAACCTGATGTGAAAATGTGGAAAATTACTTCATGCAACATCAGTTGATTCTGTTTTGTCAATATGCCTGTAAGCCACTGCACAGTAGCAATCTCTCTCTCTCTCTCTCTCGCACACACACACACACACACACACACACACACACACACACACACACACACACACACACACACACACACACACACACACACACACACACAGAGTTTTCCATCCTAAAAGTCCAATGCTAGACACATGCTGTACATCTGAGGTGCTGCATGCCCTTTCCCTTTCACTGGAATAGATCTCTGTGGAAATCATATGTTTCCAAGTGGCAACATGGCATTTAAAAGAAAAAGAAAAACTCTGGGTGACTGTGTTCCAAATTTGTGCTCACCCACCTTATATTTAGTTCACCTTTATATTACCACATATTGTCCACCCACACCCATCTGTCATTTCTCAAGGGTGCTCCACCCTTAAACAGAGAGCTAGAGTTAGAAGACATCAAAGTGTGCCCCACCTACTTGCAGCTTTGCAAGAGAAAGAGTCTGTTTTATCCTTGCACCCTCCACATTTGGCCAGCTCAATATAAGTACAAATATGCTGCCACTACTCTACTGCCAGGATATAATTTCTCTCACCACTCCACCTCACGATATAGTGCATGGCCCACTTATCTCATGGGTGTGCATATTTTTGTAATTATTCAGTCCTAGTTAAGTGCTAAAATTAAGAACCCAAGCAGACATGGGGAGAACATGCTCCACACAGCCACATGGTGGATTAGAAACCAGGAGTTTTTCAATTCAGTTCAATACAGTGTTATTTATACAGCGCCAAATCACAACAACAGTCACCTCAAGATACTTTATATTGTAAGGCAGACCCTACAATAATGCATACAGAGAAAAACCCAACAATCATTCAACCAGGTATGAGCAAGCACTTTGGCGACAGTGGGAAAGACAAAGTCCCTTTTAACAGGAATAAACCTCCGGCAGAACCAAGCTCAGGGTGAAGCAGCCATCTGTCACGACCGGTTGGGGAGAGAGAAGGAAGACTGGATAAAAGACATGCTGTGAAAGCATTATTATAATTATTATTATTATGTACTAACCATGCCAGTTATGGTTTCATGCAGCTTCTTACATATTGCTAAATAATTCCTAAATAAAAAAATATATAAACAAAAACAACAGAGCATGCCTTCTCATGAAGTCTTGTAACAATATTTTCCCCTTCAGTTCCCTACCTGTGCAAGCCATTTGACAAAATGAGGGAGTTGAAAAAAGTTCTGTCCCTGCTTCTATCACCTCCTTTCAATCCTCACTTAATATTGGGAGATCGCCTCCACATTTGTGCTTTAAACAAGGCTTCTTGGCTAAGAGCACAGGTGCAAGTAAACCAGGCTCCAGACAACAGTACACTCAGGCACTGTTGTGAAACTGACAAGCCAGCAGATAAGCAGCCAAGATGCAGCAGATAAGCTGTGAATCTCAGGACCATGTCATGTCCTACACACACACTCCCCATCTCCTCCTCTGGTTAATCAACACATCCTCTCATTTGACTTAAATAGAGGGGAGCTGCTAGAGAAAAACTTTGGCTGGTAATTACAGCTTGCCACCGTTAGTGAACACTCCTCTCAATCATCCCCTGTTTCAATTAGTATCAGGCGCATCAGGCTGATTGCACACCGGCTCTGTAGAGAAGACGTTTAGTTCAAGGTCAAGACAGTCAGTCTCTGCAGCAATACACTTGTGGACCTGCCAAGTATATTTATGATTGTCAGCTGTGCTCTTTTTGTTATGAATGGCCGGGGATATAGTATCTGTGTGCTTGTTCCACTTAAATTATATATTTTTTTATTTTCCCCTCTGACAGCAGAAGAAATGGCAGCAAAAACAATAAAGTGCTGAATGGAGTTTTAAACCCTTTGTTATTTCTTGTTTTCAGTAATTTCATGATGTCTTGTCAATGTTGCATAACATGTACTGTTGAGGCTTTGAGGGGGTCTTAATGGAGTCAGCCGTTACAGATGTTTAAATCTTTCCTCTTCCATGACTGAGTAATTAATATCTTTGTTTTACAGTTCTTTATATTAAATTTCCTTGTATATTTATTGTAAGAGGGAATGTGGGATAAAACTCTGTTTTATCGAACCTGCAAATCTGTAGAGATTAAAAAAGTTAAGAACCGTATTGGGGGGGGGGGGGGGGTAGTTTGAAGAGCAGCAGAAATATTAGTAATATTAGAAATATTAGGTCTATTTCGCTAAGTATGAGACTCATCCTTATCATGAATTCAGCTACATGCAAATGATTAAAAAGACATTTAGGAACAAAAAGTACAAGATTCGTGTACAAGGAGGACTATTAACATTGCTAAAACAAGGACCACAAAATCCAATAAGAGCATGGAGAAAAAAAGACCTATAATATTCATGAGGGTATAATTAAGGGCAAAAGCAAATGGAATACAAAACAAATGTCCTGACATAGTATTAAAAAAAACAGTTGCTCACCCAGGGAGATTTCACGGGCAAATGCCATGCACACCAGCATCAGCGGAAGGCCCACAGACACAAACTTGATGACCTTGTCAAGAGGAAGCTCCAGTTCCAGGTGGCTGATACGGTGTATCCCAGAGTCATCCCGCAGCAGGGCATCAGATAGCATGGCCTTGGCCGCTGCCTGGGCGATTGACATTTTGAACACCTAAGCAAGAAAAAAAGATGACTTTTTTTTTGTTTGGTTGTTTGTTTTTTACCTCATATATGACTGCTTTCCTTAAGCTTATGTTCACTGCTGTTCTTCACTACATGTGACAAAATACAGCAATAACTCTGATAAATCTTTAGTAATAAAAGAAATCCTCTAGAGTAACAAATCAGAAATGGAATTAACATTAACCAAAGTATATTATCCAAAGACATCTGATGAAAGCTGTTACCACCTTACCTCAAGTCTTTCTGCTTTCTCTGCTGATGTTATTTGAAAATGTGGTTGCAGAGACTAGAATTTCCATAAAAATCTGCACAGTGCTGGAAAGCAGCTTAAATAGTCAGGGAGGGTCTCAGCCTGGACCAGCCCAAGATCCAACCTCTCATTTACTGAGTCTAACTGTAATTACAGAGAGGACATCTGGAAGCATGTATTCTCCCAAATGGCACTGACTAAAGCAGACCTCCAGTTCTCAACAGCAGGTCTAACAGCCGGTTTGTGTGTGTGTGTGTGTGTGTGTGTGTGTGTGTGTGTGTGTGTGTGTGTGTGTGTGTGTGTGTGTGTGTGTGTGTGTATTTCTACACTGGCTGTAGACCACTTCAAACAAGTGAACCATCACCAGTGGCTTTTTCAGCCTCTATCATTCAGATTCTATTTTTTACTGCACTTCAGCCCAAGAGCTACTGCTAAGATACTGTTGCAAATAACACACCAGATGGCTTGTTTCTGTCCCTGGCAGGCTGTACATGCTGTACATTGTGCAAAACTTCTATTTGACTCCATGGGAGTGACAAGAACACTGTGACAGGGTTTTGTACTCTAAATGTAAGAAAGCTTTTATTTTACTTTATTTTTGCTTTTGCTTTTATTTTACTATAGATGATTTGCTCAAGTGGTTCTCAATTCTGACACAAAATTCCCACAACCACACACAAAGAAGCTTTGGTCACATGTTTGAATTCCTTAAGCATGTGCTAAGATTTAAATGTTTGTTCTTTCATGCAAGCCCACTGCTAGAATTCAGCAATGAAGGTTGGTATGGGTTAAAACTCTATTATAACTGAAAATCTTTTTTTATTATTTCATACTTTATTTAAACTAAGTTCTTCAATAATTCAATTTTCAGTTCAATTCAATTTTATTCATATACATCACAACAAGAGTCACCTCAATGTGATATGATCAAGCACTTTGGCAACAGTGGGAAGCAAAAATTCCCTTTTAATAGGAAGAAACCTCTGGCAGAACCAGGCTCAGGGAGAAGCAGCCATCTGCTGTGACCAGTGATGACGGTGATGAAGGGAGAAAGACAATAAACATACTATGGAAGACAGCCAGAAATTAATGCTAACATGTGGTGAGTGAAAAGAGTTCAGAAGAGGAGAAATGTTTAGTGCATCATGGGAAGCCCCCAGCAGCCTAACTCTATTGCAGCTAACTAAGGGTGGCTTCAGGGTCACCTAACTATAGGTTCTGTCAAAAAGGACAAATCCAAATTCAATTCAATTCAATTCAATTTTATTTATATAGCGCCAAATCACAACATAAGTCGCCTCAAGGCGCTTCATAGATACAGAGAAAAACCCAACAATCATATGACCCCCTATGAGCAAGCACTTTGGCAACAGTGGGAAGGAAAAACTCCCTTTTAACAGGAAGAAACCTCCGGCAGAACCAGGCTCAGGGAGGGGCGGGGCCATCTGCTGCGACCGGTTGGGGTGAGAGAAGGAAGACAGGATAAAAGACATGCAGAGAGACAGAGGTTAATAACAGATATGATTCAATGCAGAGAGGTCTGTTAATACATAGTGAGTGAGAAAGGTGACTGGAAAGGAAAAACTCAGTGCATCATGGGAATCCCCGGCAGCCTACGTCTATTGCAGCATAACTAAGGGAGGATTCAGGGTCACCTGGTCCAGCCCTAACTATATGCTTTAGCAAAAAGGAAAGTTTTAAGCCTAATCTTAAAAGTAGAGATAGTGTCTGTCTCCCAAATCCAAACTGGAAGCTGGTTCCACAGAAGAGGGGCCTGAAAACTGAAGGCTCTCCCTCCCATTCTACTTTTAAATACTCTAGGAACAACAAGTAGGCCTGCAGAGCAAGAGCGAAGTGCTCTAATAGGGTGATATGGTACTACAAGGTCATTGAGATAAGATGGGGCCTGATTATTTAAGACCTTGTATGTGAGGAGCAGGATTTTGAATTCAATTCTGGATTTAACAGGAAGCCAATGAAGGGAAGCCAAAACAGGAGAAATATGCTCTCTCTTTCTAGTCCCTGTCAGTACTCTTGCTGCAGCATTTTGGATTAGCTGAAGGCTTTTCAGTGAGTTTTTTGGACATCCTGATAATAATGAATTACAGTAGTCCAGCCTGGAAGTAATAAATGCATGAACTAGTTTTTCAGCATCACTCTGAGACAGGATATTTCTAATTTTAGAGATGTTGCGCAAATGGAAGAACGCAGTCTTACATATTTGTTTAATATGTGCATTGAAGGACATGTCCTGGTCAAAAATGACTCCAAGGTTCCTCACAGCGTTACTGGAGGCCAAGGTAATGCCATCCAGAGTAAGAATCTGGTTAGATACCATATTTCTAGGCTTTTCAGGGCCGAGTACAATAACCTCAGTTTTATCTGAATTAAGAAGCAGAAAGTTAGCGGCCATCCAGGTCTTTGTCTTTAAGACATTCCTGCAGTTTAACTAATTGGTGTGTGTTATCTGGCTTCATGGACAGATAGAGCTGGGTGTCATCTGCATAGCAGTGAAAATGTATGCTATGTCTTCTAATGATACTGCCTAAGGGAAGCATGTATAATGTAAACAGAATTGGTCCTAGCACTGAACCCTGTGGAACTCCATAATTAACCTCAGTGTGTGAAGAGGACTCTCCATTTACATGAACAAACTGGAGTCTATTAGATAGATATGATACAAACTACTGCAGTGCAGTACCTGTAATACCTACAGCATGTTCTAATCGCTCTAATAGGATATTATGGTCGACAGTATCGAATGCTGCACTAAGGTCTAGCAGGACAAGCACAGAGATGAGTCCACTGTCAGAGGCCATAAGAAGATCATTTGTAACCTTCACTAAAGCTGTTTCTGTGCTGTGATGAGCTCTGAAACCTGACTGAAACTCTTCAAATAAACCATTCCTCTGCAGATGATCTGTTAGCTGTTTGACAACTACTCTTTCAAGGATTTTTGATATGAAAGGAAGGTTGGAGATTGGCCTATAATTAGCTAAGACTGCTGGGTCTAGAGATGGCTTTTTGAGTAAAGGTTTAACTACAGCTAGCTTGAAGGCCTGTGGTACATAGCCGATCATTAGAGATAGGTTGATCATATTTAAGATCAAAGAATTAATTAATGGCAGGACTTCTTTGAGCAGTTTTGTAGGAATGGGGTCTAAAAGACACGTTGATGGCTTGGAGGAAGTAATTATTGAAGTTAACTCAGAAAGATCAATTAGAGAAAAAGAGTCTAACTTAACATCGATGGTACTAAGAGTAGCTGCAGATAATATTACATCTGTGGGATGATTACTGGTAATTTTTTCTCTAATGATAAAAATTTTATTTGTGAAGAAGTTCATGAAGTCGTTAACGTTAAAGGGATTGTTGGCTCAAAAGAGCTCTGACTTTTTGTCAGTCTGGCTACAGTGCTGAAGAGAAACCTGGGGTTGTTCTTATTTTCTTCAATCAGTGATGAATAGTAAGATGTTCTGGCTTTGCGGAGGGCTTTCTTATAAAGCAGCAAACTATTTCTCCGGGCTAAATGATGATCCTCTAAATTTGTGACACGCAATTTCCTCTCCAGATTACGAGTCATCTGCTTTAGGGTACGTGTTTGAGAATTATACCACGGAGTCAGGTACTTCTGATTAGAGACCTTAGTTTTCACAGGAGCTACAGTATCCAGAGTCGTACGTAGTGAGGAGGTGAAATTATTAACAAGATAATCGACTTCTGTTGGGGTAGCGTTCAGATAGCTGCTCTGCTCTATGTTGGTACAGGGCGTTGAAGATGATAACAGTGGGTGGATTATATTCTTAAACTTAGTTACAGCGCTTTCAGAAAGACATCTACTGTGATAAAGTCTTCTCTCCACTGCTGTGTAATCAATTATTGTAAATGTAAATGTTATCAGGAAATGATCAGACAGGAGAGGGTTTTCAGGAAACACTGTTAAATGTTCAGTTTCTATGCCATATGTTAAAACAAGATCTAGAGTGTGATTAAAGTGGTGGGTGGGTTCTTTTACATTTTGAGAGAAACCAACTGAGTCTAATAACAGATTAAATGCCATGTTGAGGCTGTCATTTTTAGCATCTACATGGATGTTAAAATCACCCACAATAATTATTTTATCTGAGCTGAGAACTAAATCAGATAAAAAGTCTGAGAAATCAGACAGAAACTCTGTGTAAGGCCCAGGTGGACGATAGATGATAACAAGTAAGACTGGTTTCTGAGTTTTACAGCTGGGGTGGACGAGGCTAAGCATCAGGCTTTCAAATGAATTAAAAGTCTGTCTTGGTCTTTCATTAATTAATAGGCTGGTGTGAAAAATTGCTGCCACACCGCCCCCTCGGCCTGTGCTTCGAGATTTCTGGTAGTTAGAATGACTCGGGGGTGTTGATTCATTTAAACTAACATAATCATCCTGCTGCAACCAGGTTTCTGTAAGGCAGAGTAAATCAATTTGTTGATCAATTATTAAGTCATGTACTAACAGAGACTTGGAGGAGAGAGACCTAATATTTAATAATCCACATTTCACTGTTTTACTCTTTGGTTCAGATGTGGATACTGTATTGTTCTTTCTTTGTAATTGTTTATGTTTAAGTTGTTTGTTGATGGTTTTTAGTTTGTTTTTTGTCTGTTTGGGAGCTGACACAGTCTCTATGGAGATGGGTTTTTGGGGGGGTAGCAGGAGGAGAGAAGCTGCAGAGAGGCGTGTAAGACTGCAACTCTGCTTCCTGGTCCCAACTCTGGATAGTCATATTTTGGGGGGTTTAATAAATTTGTCCATATTTCTAGAAATGAGAGCTGCTCCATCCAAAGTGGGATGGATGCCGTCTCTCCTAACAAGACCAGGTTTCCTCCAGAAGGTTTGCCAATTATCTATGAAGCCCACATCGTTTCTGGGACACCACTCAGACAGACAGCAATTTAAGGAGAACATGCGGCTAAACATGTCACTCCTGGTCTGATTGGGGAGGGGACCAGAGAAAACTACAGAGTCCGACATTGTTTTGGCAAAGTTGCACACCGATTCAATATTGATTTTAGTGACCTCCGATTGGCGTAACCGGGTGTCATTACTGCCGACGTGAATTATGATCTTACTGAATTTACGTTTACCCTTAGCCAGCAGTTTTAAATTTCCTTCAATGTCGCCTGCTCTGGCCCCTGGAAGACAATTGACTATGGTTGCCGGTGTCTCTAGCTTCACATGTCTGAGAACAGAATCACCAATTACCAGAGTTTGACGCCGAGTGGGGAAAAACGGTTAGACACATGAACGGGTTGGTGGTGTACCTGGGGCTTCTGTTTAGGACTATGCTTCCTCCTCACCGTGACCCAGCCGCCCTCTTTCCCCAGCTGCTTGGGGTCTGCCGGGGAACAGCTAGCTATCTTCGGCTGCACCAGCTACAGGGGCCTGGCTAGCTATGGGTGAATGAAGGGTGCGAAGCCGAGTCTCCAATTCAGTAATCCTGGCCTCCAGCGCTGCAAATATGCTACATTTGTTACAGATATCATTACTGCTAAAGGAGGCCGAGGAGTAACTAAACATCTGACACAATGAGCAAGAAAGTGCAGGAGGGACAGGTGAAGTAGCCATGGTGCTAACGAGTCGGCTACGAGCTAAGCTAAGCTAGCGAAACAGTACAGAGACAGTGAGTGAATACTTTGGCTATAAATTAGGTAGTGAGTACACAGAAAGTGTGCTTCGGATGAAGCACGTGAAGATTATACTATGAAAGAAGAATGTATTTAAAAGTTGTTAATTAAATTGCTAAGCAAATAAGCTACTCAGAAACACCACTGTGTTTGAGCAGGAACAGGAAGTGATACTCTACCGCAGAGCGAGCGAACACCAAGTGACAGCGCCACCAAATCCAAGCTGGGACCTAGTTCCACTGAAGAGGGGGCTGAAAGCTGAAGGCTCTGCCTTCCATTCTACTTTTAACTATCCTAGGGACCACAACTAAGCCTACAGTCTGAGTGCTCTACTGGGGTGATACAGTGCTGTAGGGGCTTTAAGATAAGATGGGGCCTGAGGAGAAGGATTTTATATTTGATTCTGAATTTAATGGGGAGGCACTGAAGAGAAGCTAGTAGTAGTTGTTGTTGTTGTTGTCAGTAGCCTACAAATAATAAATACATGAACTAGTTTTTCAGACAAGGTAATTGTAATTTTAGAGGTATTGTGCAAATAGGATAAAGCAGCCCCACATATTTAGTATGCACACTGAATGACATATCCTAATCAGATAACATATTTCTAAGATTTATAAGGAGAAAATTAGAGGTCATCTGAAATTAGTTTTACACCAGATATAACAGGACGCACATCTTCCAAGAAGTTCAGCTTCATGTCTTGACATTTTCACAGAATATTGTCCCAAAAATCTTGTGAATAATCAAGATGTTGTTTTGGGTCATCAGTGGTTTTCTCCTAGGAACTCTCCCATGGATGACATTTTTACATGGTTTCTTTTGATTGTTGGATCATGATTCAACAATCATTCAAGTGAGGCCTGCAATTCTTTAGAAGTTGTTCTGGGTTCTTTGGTCAGCTCCTGGTTTTCAGTGTGTTCATGCAGTAATTTTGGTATGCCAGCTACTCGGCAGAAGGTCCACCCTTTCCCTGGCGGGTCGCGGAGTATGGGGGTGCCTACTGGGGTCAGCAGAGGAGCTGGCCCCAGGGAGGGGTCCCTTCTTTCCCTCCCCATCTCCAGCTGCCTCCCTCTTCCCGCTCCACCACAACCACCCACACATGCAGGGCCTTGGAGTAGGGGTGTGTCACCAGGGTGCAGAGGAGGCATCCCCCCTTCTGTCCCCTTCTGGCTGCCTCTGCCTCAATTTTATCCCACAACTTAGACATTCACATTACTCACACTCTCATTACACATACATATAGGATCTTGGGGGTGGGCACGATACACGGAATCCAAATTACCATCAGGGTGTACACCTCACCCCTGGCGTCGTTGCCCACCTCTCAATTTTAAATACACGTAGACATTGAGGGCTAGCAGGAGGGGCTATGCGCTTACCTGCTGCTCTCTGGCAGGTAGCTCCATGCCCTCCTGGGTTTTAAATGCACCTTAGAACACACATGCATCAACACTACAATGAGCGGGCGGAGGGAGGTTTGGAGTCTTCACACACCCCCGTTCTCTGCGGCCTGGTGGAGCGGGGGGGCTAGGAGGAGGAGTTGGCCGTCCGACTGGGGTCTGGAGTGTGGGGCCTCCCTGCTGCTGCAGAGTCAGGGCGGTCTGCTTCTCCCCACCGCAGGGAAAAGGGTAACACCACCTGGGTCTGGGTGCAGTTCCCCCCTCCAGGGGCAAGGGTACCTAGACCCGGTTCGTAGAGTATGCTTGGGGAGTGTGATCGTGTGTACAGCGTCTCTTTATGTCTGTCTCCACGTTGGTTGAGTGTGGAGTAAGTGCATATGAGAGCATGAGGGTGGGAATGGATGTTTGTATCTGTGTGTGCCTGTATGTCTGTGTCTATATGTCAGGTTGGGTATCAGACGCCACCTCTCTGGGGACATCTCAGGCCCTCCAAGGTTTGGAGGCCTATCTCCCCCCACCACTTCCCCTGCCGGTGGCGGACTCCCTCAGACATCGGTGCGTTGGTGGTTCTTTGTGTCCGGGGATGGGCGTCCAGGTACACACCGGCTCACTCCTTGGCGGCCGCTTATCGGGGCCTGGAGCCTGGGGCTTGCTCGGGCCACTCCGGAGGTGGGGTGCCCCCGGCCCCTCGGCCTGGGGCTCGGTCACTCAGGCACAGCTGGCTGCTGGCGGAGCTCACGGGCGCGTCACTGCAACCCCCCCTGGCTTCTGCTCCGCGGCTGCTGAGTGAGCCCTCATCTGGGACTCTCCTCAGCTCTTTCTGGGACAGTGGCGCGGCTGCCCCTCTGTTAGTCTTCCTTGGTCTCTTGTGTTCTGGGGGCCTCTGGATGTCTGGAGTTTTGATCTCCTCCATACCTGCTTCATGCCCTGAAGGACGTGGCAGTGGCTCCCCACACCCTCTAGATTGTTAGGGGGTTTCCCATGGCAAATTGGTCCTCGGTGAGGGAGCAGACAAAAAGCAAATCAGAAGACGCCTATGAGTAAAAAGTCTTGGGAACAGTTCATCCTGCCTGAATAGAGTTACTAGGGCTCTGCCCTGGAGCTGGGCCTTGGAAGGGTGCCCAAGGGCGAGTGCCTGGGCCCCTTTAGGCAATGGGGCCCAGGCTGGCGCAAGAAGAAGGAACATGGGCCCACGCTCCTGTAGTCCTGTAGGGGTCGAGTACAGTGTGTGCCAGGCGGCAGCCAAGGGGGAAGACCGTGGCAGGCTGATACTGGCTACTGAGGGTAGCGACTGGGATGTGGAATAATTCTGGGACCAGTCTCCTAGAGACTCCTGCATGTACATTCAGGAATGGTTCCGGTGGCTGTATGTTCTGGATACTCGGTGAAGAAAGGGGCTGAGTTGGATCAGGTGGTGGAGAAGGATGCTGGACAGACCTAGCTCACCTAAATGTATATTGAGGGTGCACTGGGAATGTCTGGTAGAGGCCTTGGTCTGTGAGATCTTCAACTCCCACCTTTAGCAGAGCTAAGACTGCATTTCATGGGAGAATGGGGACATTGAGTATGAATGGACCATTTTTACTCTGAGTCGTGGTCAAAAGCTGGTTGGTACCAACAGGCCAAGCGGAACGTGGCTAGAGCAGTGGCTGAAGCAAAAACTCGGGTGTGGGAGGAGTTTAAAGAGTCTATGGAAAAAGACTGTAGGACTGTGTCGATGAGTTTCTGGCAAACCCTCAGGTGACTCAGGAGGGGAAAGCGGTGTTTTACCTGCACAATGTATGGTACAGGTGGACCGTTGCTTACTTCAACTGAGGATATTGTCAGGCAGTGGAAGGAATACTTTGAAGACCTCGATCCCACTGACACGTCTTCTGTAGGGAAAGCAAAGTCTGGGGACAAAGGGGACAACACATCCATCACCGGCGATGAGGTCACTGAAGAAGTTAAATAACTCTTTGGTGTATGAGGTTTGCCCTGAGTTCCTAAAGGTGCTGGATGCTATAGCCTGTCAAGGTTGACACGCCTCTATAATGTTGCGTCGAGATAAAGGGCGGTATCTTATGGTTGGTGGTTCCCCTCTTCGCGAAGGGGGGCCAGAGGCGTGTGCTTCAACTACAAGAGGATCACACTCCTTAGTCTCCCCGCCCATTATTTGAACCTCAGATACAGGAGGGTAGGTGCAAAACACTGCATCAGCTCTTTACCCTCTTGAGGGTACTTGAGCATGAATGGGAGTTTGCCCAACTAGTCAACATGTGTTTTGTGGACTTCGACCATGTCAGTTGGAGAATTCTGTGAGAGATGCTTCGGGAGTATGGTGGTTGGTACCGACAGGTGTCTGTCAGGGCGGTTGCTCCGAGCCATTGGATCCTTATACAATTGTTGCAAGAGCTTGGTACACATAGGAAGTAATTAGCCACACTTGTTCCCGGTGGGTGTTGGACTTTGCCAGGACTGCCCTTTGTTCATAAAAATTATGAAGAATTGGTGACACAATTTGATGAACTTGGGTGGTCTCAGAATCTCACCTCTACAGAACCACATCATCTGCAAAAAGCACAAATCAGGTGGTGGCCTCCAGCTCACTGGAGTCATTCACAGCCGAGTGTGAAGCGGCAGAAATGAGATGGCACCTCCAAGTCTGAGGCCATGGTCCTCAGTGGGAAAAAGGTGGAGTGCCCACTCCAGGTTAGGGACAAGTTGCTGCCCTAGGAGTTTGTTGGGGTTTGCAAGTGGGGGGAGAGGGGACGGGGAGATTGTTAGATGGATTGGTGCTGTAGCTGCAGTGATGTGGATGCTGGACCTATCCATTATGGTAAAGAGAGGGCTGAAGGTAAAAGTGAAGCTCTTGACTTACCAGTAAATCTATGCCCTGGTCACCTATGGTCACCAGCTTTAGGTAGTGGCAAAAATAACGAGATTGTGGATACAAGAGGTGGAAATGAGCTTTCCCTGAAGGGTGGATGGGGGAGTTCAGCCATCTGGTAGGGGCTATAAGTAGAGCTGCTACTCCTTCCACATTGAAAGGAGCCAGTTAAGGTGGTCTGGCATCTGATATTCCATGCCATGTAAGGGAGGTGGCTAACAAATGCACCATTCTGTAGTCGGTATCTAAGCCATTCTTATTAATGATCTTACTGAAGAGGGAGGCCTATGCAGAACAACAGTGGGGGTAGAGCACTTCCTTGTTCCTTGTCATTTGATGGTGACTTGTGTTATTGGCTTGAAGTCCACCTCTAGTGTTGTTTGCCACATCCCAATTGAAATCCTGATACTCTAAGAGTCCTGTTGATTTTCTATACTTCTAAATTTTCCCGAATCCATGTATGTGCATTGAGTTGTAGTTGAGGCTTTCTTGTAGTCAATCTAGGCAGTGCACAGGTTGGTCAGTCTGGTCTTACAGTCTCAACCAACTGCTCACTCTACCAGTTGCTGATGTTTTGCTCCTCTTGCATTTCTGCCAATTCTCTTCTGTGTCCTGTATTAGTATTGACCCATGTGGCAGTTCAACTTAGCCACTATGATGGCTGACAGGAGCTTCCATGTTGTGCTGAGACAGGTCCCTTCTGGGGAACCTTAGGGATCAGGACTTTTGGGCTTTTGGTTAGCAAAGGCCCAACACTTAGCAGCTGGTTCATTTATCCATGGAGAAGGAGAATATGTAATTTACTCATTGGAAGGTTAGCAGTTCAATTCCTAGCTGCTCAAGTCTGTGTGCCAAATATCCTTGGGCAAGATACTAATCCACTACAAGAGAGTAGAAAAGTGCTATATAAGTGCTATATAAGAATCAGTCAATTTACCATTACACCCAGATTGGATGATTGATTTGCATATATGGACTGTTACAGGCTTCCACCACATATACATATAGGCAATACTTCTACTGTAGCTATATCCATCCATTCTATGATAAATTCAAATGAATCTATCTAGATTCTTACATTCACATTTGATTCCACTTGCTCTCAAATTGGTATTTGCACTGTTCAGAAAAGATCTCTGGCTATTGTACTCATCTAATGTGTTGCGCATGAACTCCATGCAGAATAATTATTGAACAAATGCTATAATGTCTGAAGCACTTTTTTATTAGACCACTTGTGTAAATATGGCTGTGTCTTCCCTCCCACATATTTCCTCTCCCATGCATTTTGACCATTGCTCCCTCAAAAAAAAAAAAAAGTCAAGTAGCTAATCATCTCACTACATGTTACCTCTGCTAAGTAGGTCCTATGTGACTGCTATAGTTCACATTTCTCGTGCCATAAAATATGGCTAAAGGTGGAGTAACAAAGGTGAACAATAACAGAGATTTAAGTGATGCAATTAGAGTTTGACCTTCTATGGTGAGGTTGAAAACAATGCAGGAAGGCAATTACATATATAAGCCATGTCAAAAAAAAAAAAAAAAAAGCAATACAGTGATTTACTCAAAGAGGCCACAATTCAGGAGATTGTGGGTTTGTTTATGGTAGCTGGCTGAGAAGGTGGGCGAGCATTTGGGTGGGCATTTTCCAGCGAGTTAAATCACAGGCTTGAGATATAACGAGTGGGTGGAAGGCTATACATGATAGGACAGGCAAGTGGGAGAAGTTAACCAATAATTAGAATTTGTAATCTGAAAATTATTGTGAGGATGGTGAAGAAATGTTATACTCTCTTTTGTAAAAATGATTTACAGGTTATTGTATCGAAATATTAATGAATCAAACTGCCTCCCTCTATGAAAAGTCAGAGCCCTGCATGTGTTTGCTCAGCTCAAACAAATGCAGAACTTCCACGAGTCAAAATCAGTACCTTTACATGTTTAATTATTAAAAGTGATCTATTGAAACACAATAGATTATGACAACAACAAAGTTTACAAATGAAACAGAAATATTCCCCTAGTCTGTTGCTTGCTCTGGAAGATTCATTTAAAACTTTTTAAAAAGTTTAAAAAAAAAAGAAGAATAACAGGAAACATACTTCACAATGAACACTCAGAACATTCAATATAACAGTTTTTTTCTTTTTCTAGACATCTTCACATTAGAGATGAGTGATTCCATTTGTTTTAATACAAAACAGGGGGCTGAAATCGATTCACAGCTTCTTTAAAAGCCTTCACATAAAATGGAAAGATAGGTTACTACTGAGTCTCTTCCCTTTTTTATGTTTTTCTCAAAAATGTCTTCCATCAAAAAGAAGTCAGTGTCAGTACATGACATTTTTTTCCAAAGTCACTAGGCATCTCTGCGTGATTTCTCTCAGTGTTGAGTCTGTATGACCGGCACGCTCTTGATCTCTGACAGAACTGATCAAGGTCACAGAAATACGCAAGTAGTTTTCAAAGAGTTGGTGGTTGGAGTTAGGTACATATGTGCATGGCCACCTGCTTTTTCAACACCCTTATCCAGAAAATGTCATGGACAACATGAAGTCTGAAGCTACACACAAAAAATTGAATAAATATGCAAACCCTCAACACCAGAATACAAACATAGGAAAAATCCAATATACATACTATATGTGCAGTCAGTATACACTGGTTTAGTACAGCTGTTTTTGCTCATGGGGAGAGAGAAAATAAACCAAGAGTGTTGTAAAAGTCATGCGGCAGCAGTAAGTCAAGTGTTTTGCTCATGAGGAAGAAACATGTCAGATGAGAGTGCTGTTAAACCTGAGAACCTATGAGTCATTTAAAACGTGTGAATGATGTCCCAGAGTGGAAGCCAGCAGTCACTTCAACAAATATTTGAAATGTATTACACACACATCCTTTCCTTTATTTTGTCTTCTCACTCTTATTTTAGGAAGTGAAATGACACATTAGCTGCAAAGTGAAACTGTGGTCTGTCAATTGAAAATAAAGGGCACTTTCAGATGAAAAAAAAACTGATAAAAACGGCTGCAGCCCTTTTAGTAACTAATTTCAGATGACAAAATATTACATTCAATTAAGTAGTTGCTAAAACATA
Organism: Mchenga conophoros; assembly: GCF_057382185.1. Taxonomy (NCBI): domain Eukaryota; kingdom Metazoa; phylum Chordata; class Actinopteri; order Cichliformes; family Cichlidae; genus Mchenga; species Mchenga conophoros. The sequence continues at coordinate 5,519,598 of NC_140535.1, read as the reverse complement.
CAGTCAAAATAGATTTTCAGTTCTTTAATCCATGTAATGCTTTTCCTCATTGTTTGTTTCAAAAAAAGAAAAAAGAATCAGTTCCTGTAAAAGCACCAAACATCTTTAAATGCTGCTTTTAAACGTACTCAATTTCAAACCTATTAGTTCCTGTGTCATTCCTCTCCATAAATAACCAGAGCTATAAAAATGTGCTACTCTCCAGAAAGTTCATGAGTTCACTACATAGGAACATACTGTGTTAAAATGCAATAACACAATTCAGCATTAAACTAATATTTTTCCTATAAACATGATGGTCATTGTGTTTGATTAGAGTCTGTGGTAAAGAACTAATACGTGCGTAAATGCTCTCTAGAGTCACTCGGCATTAGAGGCGTACTATTTGAGTTTCAATGAGGCTGTATTAAGTTCACAACTGAGATCAGCGTTCATAAAGTCTGTCAGTTGCCCCTGGCAGACTACTCCAGTTCCTCTCTGTGCTCCATGCTAAGATCTCTCCTTCCCACTCCCTGGCTGGACAGCTGCCTCCCCCTGTCATCTTCCTCCTCTCCATCCTCTTCCTCATCGTCCTCCTCTATGCCTTCCTCCTCCTCTTCCTCCTCCTCTTCATCCTCTTCCTCAGTGCCGTCCATTGAGTCATCGGCTCCGAGCATGGCTTGCTGCATGGCCAGGGTGGCTGAATCTGAGGATAGTGACTGGAGACTGTCCATACTCAGTGGGTCTGAAGCGAGGCCAGAAAGAGGGTAGGGAGAAGAGGGGTTATAATGTGACAGATACATTTAAAAAATAATAATGTAGGCAGAGGAAGATAGACCTTTTTATTTGTCTGTGCATGCTTCAGTATTATTTAGAAATTTCACTTAGCCAATATTCAGAGTGGCTACAGGGCCAGAGACTCAATTTTGGGAGCCACCTGAAAAAAACCATCCCATATGGAAAAGATATATATAAATCTTATAAAGTTTGTATCTGTCTTGTGTGAAACTTGTATGAAAAGCATACAAGAGTGACAACAGATATAAGATCCCTTGAAAAATTATATAAATGAAACTTGTATGTTTTTGATACTTCCTAAAACAATATCTGAAAGTAATGAGAAAGTGGCCACTTTCATGAGTAAATCATATAAGCCTTACATGATTCACTATATGAAGTAGGCCAAATCTTATGCAAGTCTTTTATAAGTTTTTTCTATTGCTTTTCCATATGGGATCCTACACACCAGTTTGATCAATTTTACCTTGCAAAACGTTACGTAGACTTTGTCTGCCACTGAAATTAATTCTTACCCTGCCTTTTATCTATATTTGCACTCCAGTAGGGAAGCTTTCTTTTACTTGTCTATACTCGTACCAGCTGCAGTACTGTGACAGGAGATAACAAATTGCATAAGTAACTGAGGTCTACAGCCTACCGTGTAGCAGTAAAAGAAAACTATTCCCAAGAGACTTGTTTGTACACATGAGTGCAGGCTGAGCTATTGATTGATTTAGGACACATTTTTAAAGAAACTGATAGTCTAAAAAAAATTAAACAAAAGAGTGGTAATAGTGCCATCTAGTGGTTTGGATTCAAGCAGACACGCTTTTAGTTTGTTTATTTTTTTGTACAATGTGTACAATTTTACCGTTTATCAATATTCCCTCCAAATTCAAGTACATATCATAGCTATAGTGATCACTGTAGGACAAACACATCATAGTCAAGCAAGCAAAATCACAGACATTAAATTTAGACTGTATCCCATAACAGCCACAGTTGACGGCTGCTGTGTTTCTGCTGTTTGTTTTTACTGTTTCTACTACTATAATTGATTGTGTATAAAAATATTTTTCCAAACACTATATTTCAACTATATTTTAAGAGATGACATGTAAAAATTTAAATGTTCATGTATAGCTAGAAAGAGCTATTTGTGATCTTTAAATTACAAGTAAGCATCTATGGCTGGTAAATGGTAAATAGTTCTTATATGGCACTTTTCTACTCTCTTGGAGCACTCAAAGTGCTTTACAAAACAAAAATCAAGAAGACATTAAAGAAAAATTAAAAAGTAAAGGATTATTTAATGCCCAAAGAAAGCTGTTTGCTTTGCTTTGCTTTTCTTGGAAAATGTAACTGTTGGCATACTGTCTGAGTTGCTTCCTGTCTGAGATCTGTGCGTCTGCAATACACCAGCCACAATAGAGTCGGGCCAAAAGCGCTGTGTTGGACGATGCTGGGACTTCATCTTCTTCGCTTTAGGAGCTGGGTCAGGATTACTGGCATCTAACATAGGCTGAAGGATACGTCGACGAGCATTGATGAACCTGTGAAAATACCAAAGAAGTCATATTAGGAAAAGTAACACCTATGAATCCAACTTAATTACTCTGCATGTCTTTCACATATCTAATTAGTTCTACTAAACAGTACCGAGATTTAAGGAAGACATAAAATGAAAAACAAGTACACACAAAACTTTGAATATGACCATCAACACTTCAAAATGTTATCATTTGATTAAACCATACCCTAATGAAAAATTTTAATGCACTTTTATATCAAATTGTCTTTATTTATTTTTTTCTCTCTTTCTCTCTCTCTCTCTAAGGATAGACTGAAAGTCAGGACCCTCCACAGTACCATGGGAAGATAGAAGTGGCTGACACTGTGAAATTCTACTTGTGGAGAAAGCTGGACTGAAAGATAGCACTAATCATGGCAGCACAGGAACAAGCTCTAAGCACAAGATCCATAGAGGCTGGGGTCTATCACAGCAGAAAAGACCCCAGGTGGAGGTGTAAAGATGCTCCTGAGACAATTCTGGACATAACAGCAGGGTGTAAGATACTACTAGGTAGAGTATACATGAAATGCCATAACTAAGTGGCTGGCATTGTATAGTTGTACATTTGTGCTGAGTATGGTCTCCTCTATATCTCAGAAGGTTGAGCAAAGATCCTGTGGGATTTCCAGATACAGACACACTGGTAATGACTGTAGTGATAGATATAGCGATGCCAAGTGGTAGCAGTATCAGGAAAAAGGAACACAAGAAACAAGAAGAGAGAGAGGGAGAGAGGGAGAGGTTGTTCCACATGTACTTGGTGTATACAACCAGGAGATGGTGCCACTGTATCAATGATGTACTCGGATATGCCAGCATAGTCAAGTTCAATTTAAAGCTTAACATTCATGCTCTGTAGAAGAAGGGCCAAAGTTTGTTCGATCTGATGTGCAGGCTGAGGTCTTTTAGTGTATGTAGGACCTTTTATGACACAGTGATTGCTACTCCAAGCTTTTATATGGTTGTCTGCTGGGGAGAAACAGTACATGGATTAAAACGCTGATGAAGAGAGCCAGTGCGCTAGACTCCACAGAGGAAGTGGGTGAGAGGAGGATGTTAGTCAAACTAATGTCTATTATGGACAACACTTCTAAAAGACTGTGGGGACCCTGAACAGGTCCCTCAGCAGTAGGACAGATCACTGTCACAGGTCCTTCATCCTGACAGCAGTCAGACTATATAATACCCACACAGGATAAATACTGTTTAAAAAATGCATATGTATACATTATCACTTCCACTGCATTTTAGCTATTTATATAAATGTGTGCATATAATAGCATTTTGGCTTTTTTGTACACTATTTTTCATTTATTTCAATTAATAATTTTCTAAAATATCTCTAAAATATCTTCACAAAACGAATTTCCCTTGCGTCGGATTAATAAAGCGTATATGTCTATGTCTAAAGAAAACTTTGTCTTACTTTTTTAAATAAAAATATGAAGCCGTGTTTTACTTTTACACATGCAACATGAGGCCTTTTTGGGATTACAAAATCTTACCAGTTGTTTACTTGCAAGAGAGTCAGACTTGTTTGTGCTGCAATCTGTCTTTTCTCATCTTCTGTTGGATATGGGTGCTGCAAGAAGTAGGAAACGACATTTCAGTTTTCAAGCAGTTTCCAGCTGTTAAAATGGAATGTGCCGCACCATAATTATGTTAAACACTGAAAAGTCTTGCCCTCAAACACAGTGTAAATGTCTGCCTGCGTCTCACCATGAGATGCTGGAAGAGCCAGGAGCGCATGATGTTGGTGGCGTGTTTGGGCAGGACTCCCCTCTTATTCTTAGACTTCTTGTCTTCACTGTCCAAAAAGGAGGACAGGTCCACATTTACCTTTATTCACAGACAACAGAAAGGAAAGAAAGAGGAAGAAAAGAAAAAAGGGAAAAGACCATAGGGCTTAGTTATTGTTGCCACGGAAACAAACTCAGACTACCAATTACCTTTTTTTTTTCCTATGGCAAGGGCAGAAACACCTCCTCAAGTGTCACCATGGTAACTGAATTTGAGTAATGATACTTAAAATATAAAGAAGCAGTACCCGTGACTAGTCTGTTATATGTGTGGTGCTTGGACTTTGAGTTTGAGTGACGCTGATGCAGAGTGGGCCTGTGTTTGCTTGGATTTTCATTGGTGTTGACCTGTAGTACACCAGCCTTTGTGTTCAGTGAGAAATCATTATTCAGATGTTACTGTTTGGAGTGTGAGTGCTGAAGGACGAGATGCTCTCAGACTATTGACAGTCTTTGACAGCCTGCATATGGATGTGTGTGAGTATGTGAGTTCATGTTTGGCTGAGACAACTAACTGCAAATATTTTTAACTGTTGTAAGAACATTTAGGTTTGCTATTTGGCGAAGAAATCATTTTTATCACAGTCATGCTTAAGATAAAGTTTGCACATGGCTTATTAGATAGTAAAGGGAAAACATCTAGTGATATTCTTCATTATTATGTTCTAATTAATGATAAATAATTCACTATTTCTAATTAAAGCATGACTTATATTGTTTTGTATTTTTTCTTTTTTTTTCCCCCGTGGTAATTTGGGCTTTTTAATAATTTCTTTGAACTGTTTTATTTATTTTTATTTTATTTTTTTTAGGATGATTGCACAGCATATAAAAAACAAGTATTCAATATTTAGGCTCAAACATTTACATACATTCACTTAAATCTTAAAAAGTGGTGCTCAGGGTTCCATCCATCTTCATCCACTTTATCCGGGGCCGGGTCGCGGGGGCAGCAGCCTAAGCAGAGAAGCCCAGACCTCCCTCTCCCCAGCCACCTCCTCCAGCTTATCGGGGGGGAACACCAAGGCGTTCCCAGGCCAGCCGAGAGATATAATCTCTCCAGCGTGTCCTGGGTCTGCCCCGGGGGCCTCCTCTCGGTGGCACATGCCCGGAACACCAACCCCAGGAGGCGCCCAGGAGGCATCCTTGTCAGATGCCCGAACCACCTCAGCTGGCTCCTTTCGATGTGGAGGAGCAGCGGCTCTACTCTGAGCCCCTCCCGGATGGCTGAACTTCTCACCCTATCTCTAAGGGAGAGGCCAGCCACCCTTCGGAGGAAGCTCATTTCCGCCGCTTGTATCCGCGATCTCGTTTTTTCGGTCACTACCCACAGCTCGTGGCCATAGGTGAGGGTAGGGACGTAGATCGACCGGTAAATTGAGAGCTTCACTTTTACACTCAGCTCCCTCTTCACCACGACGGACCGGTGCAGCGTCCGCATCACTGCAGCCGCCGCACCAATCCGTCTGTCGATCTCCGGCTCCCTTCTCCCATCACTCGCGAAAAAGACCCCGAGATACTTGAACTCCTCCACTTGGGGCAGGAACTCATCCCCGACCCGGAGTTGGCACTCCACCCTTTTCCGGCTGAGAACCATGTGTTATGAGTGGCTGTGTGCAGACAGGAATAGGACCCAAGGTGCAGACTCCGGAGCCAGATGTGAACTCAAAACAGCTTTAATGTTAAACTCAAATATAACATAACTGGGGGAAAAAATCAAAATAAACTTACATCGGAAAACTGACAGAACACACAGCTAGGTAAGCGGTAGATCGCGACACAGACACAGAGAAACACAGGGCTTAAATACACAGAGGGAGCAATCAGGGAATGGGTAACAGGAGGGAAACACAGCTGGGGCAAATCAGGCCTAACGAGACAAGGGGAAGCGAAACCAGATACATTAACCTCAGACAAGGACCTTCAAAATAAAACAGTAAACCTGACACAGACTGAACTAAAGACACAGACTCGCACGCACTGCAACAGAGGGAACAGAGACTGACTGGAAACGGGGATATAGCAACTAAGGATACACAGAGACGCGAACTAGACAAGGGGATACAGCTGACAGGGGAGACAGAGCAACTAGAGAAGACAGAGACATAAACCATAAGACAGAACTCAAACAAACCAAAGACTAGAAATTATAAATAATATAATAAACTCAACAACCCTGGGTCAACGACCCAGGCATCCTAACAACTTGGCCTCAGATTTGGAGGTGCTGATCCTCGTTCCCGCTGCTTCACACTCGGCTGCGAACCATTCCAGTGTGAGCTGGAGGCCTTCACCCGATGAAGCCAACAGAACCACATCATCCGCGAAAAGCAGAGATGAGATTCTGAGGCCACCAAAGTGAAAGCCCTCCACCCCTTGGCTGCGCCTAGAAATCCTGTCCATAAAAATTATGAACAGAATCGGTGACAAAGGGCAGCCCTGGCGGAGCCCATCACCCACCGGGAACAAGTCCGACTTATTGCCGCCAATGCGAACCAAGCTCTTGCAACGGTTGTATAGGGATCGAATGGCCCGTAACAATGGGCCAGACACCCCATACTCCCGCAGCACCTCCCACAGGACACCCCGAGGGACACGGTCGAATGCCTTCTCCAAGTCCACAAAACACATGTAGACTGGTTGGGCAAACTCCCATGCACCCTCAAGTATCCTTGAGAGGATAAAGAGCTGGTCCAGTGTTCCGCGACCAGGACGAAAACCGCATTGTTCCTCCTGTATCCAAGGTTCGACTAGCGGACGAACTCTCCTTTCCAGTACCACAGGCTAACCAAGCCCGATAGGACTCCCTCTTCAGCCTGGTGGCTCCCCTCACCTCTGGTGTCCACCATTTCGTTTGGGGATTACCACCACGCCAACCACCTTGCAACCACAGCTCAATGCAGTAGCTTCGGCAATGGGGACTCAATGTCCCCAGCTCTGCCGGAGGTGTGTGTTGAAGATCTCGCGGACTGCAGCCTCTGCTAGACGTTCCCAGCACACCCTCACTACGGGTTTAGGTGCACCAGGTCTGTCCACCGTCCTCCCGCACCACCTGATCCAACTCACCACCAGGTGGTGATCAGTTGACAGCTCAGCCCCTCTCTTTACCCAAGTGTCCAGAACATATGGTCGCCGGTCTGGTGATACGATTACAAAATCGATCATCGACCTGCGGTCTAGAGCGTCCTGGTGCCACGTGCACTTATGGACACTCTTATGTTCGAACAAGGTGTTCGTTATGGCCAAACTGTGAGAAGCACAGAAGTCCAATAACAAAACACCACTCGGGTTCAGATCAGGGAGGCCGTTCCTCCCAATCACGCCCCTCCAGGTCTCGCTGTCATTACCTACGTGAGCATTGAAGTCTCCCAGTAGGACAACAGAGTCTCCAGGTGGAGCGCCTTCCAGCACCCCACCCAGGGACTCTAAGAAGGCTGGGTACTCCGAACTGCCACTCGGCGCATAAGCGCAGATGACAGTCAGGACCTGTTCCCCGACCCTAAGGCGCAGGGAACAAACCCTCTCATCCACCGGGAAAAACCCCAACGTACCGGCAGCAAGCCGAGGGGATATTAGAATACCCACCCCAGCCCACCGCCTCTCACCGGGGGCAACTCCAGACTGAGACAGAGTCCAGCCCCTATCCAGGAGACTGGTTCCAGAGCCCAAGCCATGCGTTGAGGTGAGCCCGACTATATCTAGCCGGTACCTCTCAACATCACACACTAACTCAGGCTCCTTCCCCACCAGAGAGGTGACATTCCATGTCCCAACTGCCAGTCTTGGCAGCCGGGTATCAGTCTGCCAGGGTTTCCGCTCCTGGCCGCCGCCCGGCACACAATGCACCTGACCCCTAAGGCGCCTCCTGTGGGTGGTGGGCCTGCGGGAGGATGGGCCCATATCCCCTTTTCGGGCTGTGCCCAGCCGGGCCCCATGGACTAAGGCCCAGCCACCAGACGCTCGCCCTCGGGCACCCTCCCCGGGCCTGGCTCCAGGGCGGGGCCCCGGTAACCCTATCCCGGGCAGGGTAAACTGTTCCCTCGATGTTTTCTCCATAAGGGTCTTCTGAATCGCTCTTTGTCTGGTCCCTCACCCAGGACCAATTTGCCATGGGAGACCCTACCAGGGGGCAAAAGCCCCCAGACAACATAGCCCCTGAGATCCCCGGGACACACAAACCCCTCCACCACGATAAGGTAGCGATTCATGAAGAGGAGCTCAGGGTTCTACAGTCTATTTTAACTTAACAAGGCCAAGGTCATTTGGGGGGATTTATTTGACAGCAATAAATAAAGAATTGTAGATTTACACAAGTTGGAAGGCCTCCTGGAGTCATTAAGTTATTAATACAAATTATTTAGATCTATCAAATGAGAGGAAATTGGCTAGGATGTTCAGAAATAACACAAAACCCATTAATGCCATGAACTGAAAGCATCCCCAGAGCAAAAATAATTGATCATTGCTCTGGAGCTATTTTGCTGCTAGTGCTACATTGCACAGTGCTACATTGCACAGTGCTACATTGAATAATGAAGTTCTAGGACTACCTCCAAATTCTAAACTTCACCCCAAATGAACAGTTGGATGGTTGAAACTTGGGCACAGTTGGCCTTTCTAATAGAACAATAATCCTAAAGATCAAAACTGGTTTTGAAATACATGCAGTAGCTAACATTAAACTTCTGGAATGGCTTACCCCAAACCCTGACCTAACCCTATTCAAATCTTGTGGACTGTGCCTAAAAGCTCAGTCAGTGCCAAGAAATCAACCAACCATTTTCCTAGTATCATTCATTCCTACTATTTGGAGCCGTTTCAGTCCCCAAGACAGAGTATATTTTGTATACAAATGGGACATTGCTTGTTTTTTTCTATTAATAAATCTAACACCCCCATGGGTTAAATCCTCCTGACTAGGTCCTCTCATTGGTCCTCTAGTTTCATGTAAGTTGTATATTTTGTTGGAGGGAAATCATTATGCCCCACTATTATTAGGTTCCACGCAGAATAGTGTGGAAAGAATCCACAGACACGGAGATGCTGACCCTCACCCACCTACAACCCACATAATGCCCATAAATAGACATTCACACAGATCCCCCCTCATTCTCCCAACACAAAACAAGACTCATTACAGTTGCAGCTGTGTGTCACGTGGCTCCTTCTGTCCTGGGAGTGTGTGTGTTCCAGGAGAAAGCGAGGTTAAATTAATTGGCAGCACCGAGCCTCAGAGTGTGATTACTCGGGGCTTGTCGGCAAAGTGGCGAAGGGGCTGTGTTCAATTCCCAGCACGCATGTAGAACTCAGCACCAGCTGGGTCACTGTTACTGTCACAGAATTACATGAAACTGAGCCGCTCTTCAAACCAACACAGAACACTGTTAAATTTCTCTGCCCCATTTCTTTTCTTTTCCCCCCATTCAGAAAAGGCAAGTGTACAGCCTGTTGATTGGCTCTGCTTGGAGCCTTGGTTCCAGCATGGAGCCGTTCTTTGTCATAAATTTGTTTGAAATCTCCACAACAACAGAGTGGGCGGAGATTGTTAAAGTAAACCTTAAATTCCAAACACAATGAATTTGTAATAATTAAACTGCTGTTCATACAGATCGATATATAGCCTCTTACACCCACAACTCTATTTTCTGTAATAGAGTTATGCTATGAAATCACAATCAAGGTTAGATTACCGCTAATGCCAGACACACAATTTATTAAGAAACCACATTTTTTTATTCATGTTTTTATGTTCATCCAACTTTCATCCAATATATTTTGTCTGTTCTTCAGCTGTTGGTGTCTTAAGTCTTTGTTGTGACTGTATCTTGTACATAGACATAGGAAGGGTTCAAGTACCTGATACTCTATGCTTTAGAGGAGCCTTTGTACTCCTTCCCAAACAGAGATGAGGCGCTACACAACAAAAGAAAAGTCATAAAGGTTTGAAAAGGTGATAGTCCTCTCCTACCTAAACCACTCAAAAATTAGTCCCTGGGTATCACTCCTACAGTAAAATTATGATGATAAAGTATTTTTGCCTATATAATGACTACTTTAAAAGTCTTAGAGAAAGACAAAATGTTATACAGTATGAGTAATTTGCCAGCTTGTAGGAAGGCTGATACTGAAGGCTACTAAAGAACCTAATACTGAATGTCCTAGTCTTTTATATACGTCATAGTCAGTGGCTTTAGTAGTAGTAGTAATACTGTCATACTGTCTGCTTTGTTTATGACTACTTTGGTTAATTTCTTGTGCCTCTCTGTATTTTTTCTTGTATATTATGTGCTTCCGTGTCTATTTTTGTAGTTGTCATTATGTTCTGTCTTATTTTGATACTTTTCTTGAAACCATTTTGTTATTTTGCCTTCAGGCCTTGCCTGTTTTCTCTCTTTAAGTGTTCTCTAATTGTTGCCCTGAATTTAAGAACAGTAATATATTACTGTTAGGATACTCCTTTCTCAGAATGATTTGTTGATTCAAATGCTACGGTGAGGGTACTGACAGAGACTAAAAAGAGAAATCATTGTTAACTTGTTAAAGCAAATATCTAGTCAGCCATACACTCAGTGGCAGCAACTCAGTGCATTTAGGCATTTGCATTTGGGTATGGTTGTGGAACTTGTACAATTGTTTCACACTTGAACAATTTCTCAAGGTGTTCCAACTTGTAGAAATCTGCAATTATCACATTACTGATTCAATGTGAGGTAGATAATAAGTGTTTTGTGACTTGTAGACTAAACTGACTTCCAAGGTGCACACAGAAGAGTTGAAAGAGGCTAAAGCTCTGGCAAATTTTAAAACAATTTAAAAAATCATCAGGGTAAAAAACAACTTTTTAAATAATACATTTTAAATAAGGCTAAAAAATAAGATATCCCTAACACAAACATAAGGGAACCTATAATATACATTTGCACGAGCCCTTCTTGTCTAAAATACTTCATCTATTAATTACAAGGCGTTTTGTCCTAAACATACAGTTTGGCTAACTAATTTGACACATTGTCCGTATTATTCTTATGTTATTTACTGTGCATAACAGCAAGCTTCAATGTTAATATTCCATATGATATTCATCACTATTACTGTGTGGATCATCTGTTCACTTTTTGGCATTCACTTGTGAGTCAACAGACCCTTCCTTTGAAGGTTCTGTTGCCTTCAGAGTAATGATTTTCTAAAATAAGTATCCTCATATTTACAACAAACCAACAGTCACAGAGCAGGCATACAGCAAATGTCCCAGCTATTCTAAACAATTCCAGAAGCTTTTTGACAATCTAAATTGAACTAAAATACTAAAACCAGAAATCTGCCCCTGTGCAATAAAAAAAAATTCAGTCATTCATATGAGTTTCTAAATCTTTTGGCGATAAAACATTTGTGATCCTAATATTTCCTGTTCATAAAAATTCTGAAATATTTTACTTCTGTTCTGTTCACATCTCAAATGTCCTGTACTTTTTGTTTTTAACAAAAGGTTTTTGAACAATGAAAAATGAATGACTAAATGAATTAGTCTTTTGTATGAGATCCGAGATTTATTTCTTGTATCTACCTAAATCACATCATCCACAAATTTGTCTTTAACTGATATTCATCTGCAGTGGCATGGTATCACAAAGGCTCCCCAAACATCAGGGGAATAAACAATTTCTATTTTGTTTAGCAGCAGGAGGCTATGTTCAGACAGACAATGAAAAGACCCACTGGGGAGGTCTGAGAGATGTAAAGAACAAATTGAGACCATAGGTGGTGAGGGCACAAGGAGGAGTGACAACGTTGGCCAGAAAGCATTGTGGTTCAGACAGCTTTACCTGTGAGTTCTGGATCTGAATGGTTCCCGGAGGCAGCGCCTGAGTTAACACTTGCCCTTGCGATGTCACCATGGCAACTGGCTGGTACAGGGTCCCACCTGAGGGGATAATTTGCTGCCATGAGTATCAAGTGTCTTCAGCAGCTACTAGAAGCCAGATTCTACACTAGCACCAGAGCTTATTAACTGCTTGTCAGCCTTGCAATCAAACACACAGCAAACAAGAGACTAAATGATAAATTCAAAGTGCATTACTGCCCTTTAACCCAGAAAAAAAACACAGAGAACAAGGAGAAGGAGGAGTGTGTTTTTGCTGCTGGCTTAATTAGCCTTGATCAAGACACTCTTATCACAGTCTGTTTGAGCTCTTCAGTATGTCGTGATCAAAGGGAGAGACATTGATTTATTTTGGGTTAAAAGGATTTTCCAGAGGGCAGGATTAACATTTCACTGTACAGGCTTGACATTACAAGAACCTGCCAGCCAAGCTCTCTGTGATGGATACTTATCATGACCCTCTGATACCAGCTATACAAAACACAGCCACAAACATGTAGCTAATGATATGTGTATATAATAGCAATGGAATAGTAAACATGCGTGTATACTGATTGATCAAAAGCATGCTAATGACTATTTTTATTTGTCATTATGCTCAACAAACAATTGAGTTTTATACTAATAATATGAAAATGCTTTATAATGATAACCCCAAAATGACGCAAAGAAAAAAGATCAAAGTCAAACTGATAAACACAATGCAAATAATAAGAAAAGTATTCATTTGAATATGATAGTTATTAAAAGTCAGGAAATGGTGCTTTGGATAGCTGGTGTCAAATATTTCCTCTGATCAGAACGAGAGAGAAAATGTGGAGTACTATTTGAAAGTGTTGAGAGTGATTGGGCTAAGGCTCAGGTAAGTGTGCAGAAAACAACAGAACCACCTATGCGATTTTATTTATTTATCATTAGCTGTATGTCACTGACTGTCCCAAAATCTATGGAGACCCTATTTAGAGGTGGTAGTTTACTGAATAAGTTACACTGAGTTTTACATTTTTGTAGCACCTCTTCTTCACACATTGGGTCATAGAGCCATATGGAAAAAAAAGGTCGATAGTGTCAGGCCAAATTTTGTTTTATAGTGCTCATGTGAATTGACACGCTTACCCGAGACCACTTGAGAGTTGATGGTGGTCATGGCGACATTCCCCTGTTGCAGCCCTCCAGCAGGCACCACAATCCCTGAAGGGTTAACAGAGCTGGAGACAGAGGTCATGGATGGAGAGGAGGTCTGAATTAGTTCCTGGGGGATAACAGAGGGAGACACTGGTGAGCAACTCTAAGGGGGGGAAAGCTATTGCTTGTGTGTGATAACCAACAGCAAAATTTACCTGCTGATGAATGGCGTATCAAGGGAAACACTACATTACTGCATTATTACGCTAGGTACCATTAAGGAACTCTAAGCTCCACGGTGGGTCCATCACTGACCTGCTGCATGCTGAGACTGGTGTGTGACGGAGAATAGGGCCCTCCGAGGTCATTACGGAGGAGGTTATCGCTGTGCATCTTGGTCTTGAGACAAGTGATGTAACGGTTGCAGAAGTCCTTACAAAGCTCATTGACCTTCTCTAGTTCGAGTAGGTGGATTCGCAACACCTGAATGGCCTTTACCATCTGAGAGCAGCAAAGACAAAATATGAAACAGATCACATTCACCTTCTAAAACACTGATGACTTTTAGCGAACACCTTACCTTTAAAACACCAGGTTAACAACCATGAACAGAAGAATACGTTTGACGTTGGTCTCATGGATATTGCTGGCATTTGGTTTTATTGCAATTTATGTTACAAAGATCTGTAACGTCTAATGTCAAAATCAAAAATCATTGGTAATGGTATTTACAGATGCAGACTGCTGACTGACCTGCATCACTGATCCGTATATATATTAATACATTTTGGAATAAATGCAAATCTTCTGGTTTCTTGTTGTAATTATTTAACTTCTGGTACCCATCCGTAATGCTGGGTAATGTCTTTAAAACAGAGTCCAGGTAACAGATTAAAAAATCCTTAATACGGAAGACCCACGGGGGCCTGAGTGACTCAATAAACATTTGGGAAGTGCATCACATTCAGTAAAACAAACTAAAAAAAACATCTGGAGCCTTTCCACTCAATGTCTGTGGACTACAAATGTTTTTACATTAAGCATCATCATCATCATCACAGTAGTGTGTGAGTGAAGTGTATGTGTTAAGGCTGTCAAGGTTTAGTTCTATTTAGATTAGTTAACAAGCTGCCATGTTCTTCATGCTCTTCTAATTTTACCAAGACATGCACCAGTATCAAAGTGCATACTGCACTCTGGCTGTAAGATTAAGTTTTTCTTGGTCTGCAACTTTGCAGTACATTCCTATACAGGGTTCTAGTGGCTGTGCTTTTAAGATTACATATCCTGGCTAAGTCATTCACCAGTGTCTTGGCAGTTGTTTTGGGGTCTTTATACACATCTCACTATTTGTCTTTTCAGACTCTTTAAATTATTTCACTTGCTAACTCTGTCATGTTTGGTCTGTAATTTCTTGATGACACATCTCACTCCAATCCTTGGCACTTGGAAATGCTGTGATAACTTTGTATATCCATTTCTTCCTTTGTGAGCAACTATTTTCTCAACTGTGAACTCATTTTGTTTGTTTTTTGTTTTCCTTGTCAGGTGACAGCTCAAACCCTTGCTGAAGTTTTTTTTCTGTGTATGATTTGGAAGATAACCCTCGGGTTTCACTTGATTTTACAGCATTACAAATTTAAAGCGCATGACTGCAGCGCAGTGCACGGTGGTTGGTGCTTAGTTTTTCAGGGTACTCATAATATCGACCCAGCTAAATTTTTGTTTTTAAATAGTTATATTAATTTATGCAAGTAGAAATACTGTATGCTTTGTGAAGAAAATAATTATATTTAGAAGTTCTATAAGAAGTATAAGACTTTGAAAGCCATTTACACAGTTTTCAATAGACCAGTGTCTAATATTTAACAACTCCAATTCGTTGCAGTTGTGTTGCTAAGGAACAGCCTATTAAAGAATAAACTGCTGACAGCTACTGAGAAGAAATGAGAAACATGATTTTTGTTTTGCGTTGTTTTTCTACTAAGTTATGATCTGTCATTGAGTGAAATTTGGTTTGTTGGTTTGGCTGAAGTGACAACAGGAATCACTGACAATATATATATATATCATCAGCTGCCTGGCTTTTCTTCACTCTGTGTGATACAAGATGGCACACCTTCAAAGTTGCCATCCAAGGTCAACAGAATGGTCAGAAAAGCACTTGGCCAAGGAGGAGATAAATCAGCTAATTAAACTGCACTTGCTTAATCAAGGGACCAGTAACTCTTGTCCTCATCGCAGCCAGTCAGGCCCAGCGTAGCATTACTGCCCTATGGAAGAGTTAGTGTCCTCTGGCAGAGACGCCTATTCCCATTACCTCATAAAACACACAGATGCAGGGTTAATTGACTGTTCAGCACTTGTCAGCCTGCAAGTACTGTAATGAGAAGAGTGCACTTTTTTCCTAATTCCTTGTCTGTGTCTTTGTGTCTGTCTGGCTTCAACTCCTCCCCCCCTTTTGTCATAGAAGATTATCAGCTTCCTCCTTCTCGTAATTTATAATTATTTCTAACTGTTGTGCACAGAGAAGATGGGAAAATTACTTTAAAAAGGACTGAATACTTGGGAATAGCAAAAATGGGATTCAATGCAGACACAGAGCCACATCTGTTAAGATTTATGTTACAAAAAAGAGGTTCAGGAACAGAAAAGTTGGCCGCCAGTAGGAAGACAGGCAGTAATTGCTTGAAAATACTTAATTTTAGTGAAGTTTTTTATTAGTTTTAGTATTAGTTTGAGTCTTTAAATTTTATTGTATGATTTAGAAAAATCAGTAGAGGCCTTAGAATACATTTTTTTAAGGTTGTTGACTCAGTCTTGTAAACATCCAAAGTCTCAGTTAACACACCCATTAATGCCTCATCAGGCAAGCCGTAATACAATTTTTACCAAACTAACAAAAAAAAAGAGAAAGAGAATTTTTTCTCTTTATTTTTATATTTCACAAAATCATTTCATTTAGTTCTAGTTTTATTTGAGTTAAATAAAAAGTTTTTAGTTTAGTTTTAGTTAAATAAAAATAACCTTGGTTATGGCATCAGTCTGCACTCTGTTTAAAAGGAAAAGAAAAGGGTGAATTCAAAAATATATTCACAGTCTATTCATACAAAAGCATACAAAACACAACAAGACAGAATAGCTGTGGAAGTGACAAACTAAAGAATTCTTAAAAGAAGTGGAGGACTCTTCGGTGTGTGAGGGAGAAAAGGTTCCAGTTAATGTGTGTTCTGTCGCATGGTTCATATAATACTGTAGCTGTATGTTTGTTATAGGTTTTTCATTTTTCTCTTCTTTAAATCACCTCTGTTGAGTTTTCTGAACTTTTTTAAGAGTTTTTTTTTCTTTTTACTTCCATTGTTCTTTATTCAACCTTTATTGTGAGCATCTTTCCATTTGCTGGTGTTTCCTGAAGTTGCAGTACATGCAGTGTATGACCTCTTAGGGCTACTGCAGTTATAGTTGTATATAAAAATATAAAAGGCAGCTGTGGCTAAAAAGGTAAAATAGCTCATGTACTTATTAAGGATAATAAAAAAAACTGTACTCAGAAGGTAAAAAAACAGTAGAAATTACTGCATTACGTATTAATTACTGTTACATATTCATTTGAAAGAGCATCGGTACCAACAGTGCCATCTTCAGACACGCAACTTCACACAGCAGGCACACTGACCTTCCCCTCATTAGGAGCTGTTTCTCACAATAACACTTTGTGAGAAATTTTGAGAGGTCACTAAAGCTCCCATTTGAACAATATTAAAGTTTGACCAGCATATACACTAATGTTAGCTTTTTCAACTATTAGCAATTACCTGATAGCAACCGTAGCCATCTGTTATCATTAAAATAGCAGCTAGCAACTGGCTAATAATAGAACCTTAACATTAGTCTGCAATGTTAAAACACTGTGTTAGTTTAACAGGATAACACCTTTATTTGTATCTAAAAAGTTCAACATCAACTGAGAAAAGTTTATCAGATACTCCAACAGCCTACTTCATACATTCTATTGGATCTGGATCATCAGCTGGATCAGCAATGTAATATACATAAATATATCCATCCATCCATCCATTCATTTGCTTCCGCTTCTCCTTTTCAGGGTCGCAGGGGGAGCTGGAGCCTATCCCAGCTGTCATAGGGCGAGAGGCGGGGTACACCCTGGACAGGTCGCCAGTCTGTCGCAGGGCCAACACACAGGGACAGACAACCATTCGCACTCACATTCACTCCTATGGGCAATTTGGATTAATCAATTGACCTATCCCCACAAGCTGCATGTCTTTGGACTGTGGGAGGAGGCCAGAGTACCTGGAGGGAACCCACGCAAACACGGGGAGAACATGCAAACTCCACACAGAAAGACCCAGGCCTGATGGTGGAATTGAACTCAGGACCTTCTTGCTGTGTGGCAACAGTGCTAACCACCGTGCCACTGTGCTGCTATAAATATATATAAAATATAAAAATATAAAAGTCACCGCGATCGTGGCTCAAGAGTTGGCAGTTTGTCTTGTAGTCTCAGTCATTGTGTCCTTGGGCAAGACATTTCACCCGTTGCCTACTGGTTGTGGTCAGAGGGCCCATTGGCGCCAGTGTCTGGCAGCCTCACCTCTGTCAGTGCACCCCAGGGCAGCTGTGGCTACAATGTAGCTTGCCATCACCAGTGTGTGAATGTGTGAGTGAATGGGTGAATGTAGTGTGAAGCACTTTGGGGTCCTTAGGGACTACGTAAAGTGCTATACAAATACAGGTCATTTACCCTTTACAGTGTATAAGGCAAAAATAGAGTCTGTACAAATAGTATAGTGAGCTTGAAAATTAATATTTGGAATGACAACCTTTATTTTTCGACACAGTCTTTGGCTAACTTTCTTGTACTTAAGGAATTGTTCCCCAGGTTCTAAAGTTCTTCTTCATGCACTGCTTCAGTAATGTTGAGGTCTGAATTCAGAGGACACCGATTCATGACTGATGCTTTAACACGTGTGATATGTTGACTTACCAAGTTGTCCAATTCTGGATCTTCGCTAAAGAAGGGTTTATGTTCTCGTTCCTGCTGGTGCACAAAGTTTTCTATGTCCACATCAAAGCTGGCTGACGTGATGCATTCAGATCCCTGTGTGGCCTGTTCACATTTCTCAAACAGCAATGCTAGCAGGGGAAACAATGGATGCCTGAGGAAAAAAGATAAAGAGGCACAGTAGGTGTCAGTTTCTAAAATTGTTAATATTATCTTTTCTGCTGTGAACAGAATCTTTCTATAAAGATCAATATAATTGCTTGAAGGTGAGGTCAGTGCTGAAGAGACTCTCTTTTCTACCACTCTAGTTGTTAAGGATGTCTTAACTACATAAAAAAACAACTCTAATCTTCACTTAGTCCATCATTCAATCAAATTTCAACTCAATTTAACCTATATAATGCCAAATCATACCAACAATCACCACAAGGCACTTTATATTGTAAGGTAAAGATCCTATGATAATAAAGCGAAACCCCCAACAAATAAATAACCCCCTTTGAGCAAACATATGGTTATAGTGGAATGGAAAAACTCCCTTTTAACAGGAATGGACCTTGCAAAATTTTAGACCTTTAACTTTAAACAAAGTGCTTCTGCTATTTTGCTTGTACTTTAGCTACTCCAGGCTTAGCCACATGACAGCTGTGTGGTCACCGTGCTCATTCTCACGTTCCTCCAAACTGCAACAAATTATCTGTGATTAATTGCTTTTGCTCTGATGAAGATAACTGTTTTAGTTACAACACCAACAGCATGGTTTACTTTTAGAACCGACTTGCACCTGCATAATACAATTGAAAAATTCAATTTGTGTTAATTTCAGTCACTTTATCTTACATCTTGATAAAGACGTTTTCCAGTCAGAATGCGGACAACTATCAGTTGTAACACCTACGAGTTTGTCCCAATTCAGCCCCATAAAATAAATCACTCCCTGTTATAATCTCTTACATTGCACTACTGCCAGCTCCTCCATAATCTCAAACTCTTTTGTTATCCCTCATACAGCCTGTGTTCAGAGTCAGGAAGTCTTGCTCTGACTTGATTTTGACTGAGTACCAGTGTGAGGGTGTATACTGGGTGTATTTCTAGGTTGACCCACGGAGACTGATTTAGGTGCTTTCAGTTGGAACTATGTTGAAGTCAGTACCCTGGATTTCGAACACCATACCTTTCCAGGTGTGGGTTAGATTTAATGACTAAATCACAATCTGAGAAAAAAAAACTTAACATGAAATGTTGTCACAGCACAGCACAGGCTGCATATAAAACATTACTTTAAAAAAATAATTTGCTGCATTGTACGCTTTGACAACAACATTATGAATGAGGAAATGAATAATCAGCTATCATAATAATTCAGGTGCAGCAGGAGGGAAGGAGTTCGAGAGAAACTTAAAGAATATCTGACAATCAGTAGGTTTTTGTAGAGTCTGTTACCTCAGTAACTGACATAAATTGAAGTTAAATGTCTTTCTATAGCAGAAAACCTGGAGTTGCCCTCAGCAACTCCTGGGCAAACAAACTCTGTGTTGTTTGCTAATCCTACTTCCTGGAATAGGGCCCAAGTGTAACCCAACTAGAAAATTGTTCTTTTTCATAACGTCATATTGTTTTTCATGTTTCATAATAATAATGTTTTCATAATGATAACTGTGTGCAACAAGTAGAGGTAAGGCATTAATTTGGCACACCAATGGAAAATAGTTTTCAGTAAGATATGCCCATGCTTCTTTGCTCATAGCTACTCCAGGGTGAGGTGGCAGCACATTGGAGCACCGTAACCGTTTAAACATTAAAGCTTACTGTCTAAAGGAGACATGGAAGTCACTTTAGTTTATCATCAACGGGTAAGAAGAGACCAATCAAGTCTCCAGAAATTAACATTACAATTTCTAAAAGATCCCTCAGACCTCTGCAGGGAGCGTAGGAGAGTCTAAAGTTTTTCAGTCACGAGTTTTGTCTTTCTCTAATGTCCATCAGTAACAAATATGGATTTTTAGATTTTTTTTTCCTGTTGGTAGCACCTATGTTGTAGAAGAATACCTGTTCAATCACTAAAATTTCACTTTGATCTGCAAAAGCTAAAGCGATTTATATGTCTTCTATATTTTGCAATGGGACAGGTGATTCATTTTCTGTGTAAGAATAGTCTGTAAAATCATTTTAGATTGATTAGACTGTAGATTGCTAAGTGGTTAGTTATATTGTATATTGTTATAAGACCATACAATAATACAGAGAAACCCCCAACCCAACACATGACCCCCTAAGAGCAAGCATTTAGCAATCTGCACAAACAACGCTAATGCAACTAGAAGCGCAGAACCCGAGAGTGATGTCAAAGCTAAGTCTGTCCTGACCGTAGCCAAGCAGAGCTTCCACTTCAACAGAGGACATCACTACTATCATTGCGATAGTAGTCATGCTTGGTTTATTTCAGCCTCCATTTCTATCTGTAACTGGTTCTACAAAAGACTAAATAGTCTGGTTCTTATATAGTGAGCATTCAAAGCACTTTATACAACTTACATCATTCACACATATGTGTTTTCTAACGTTCACACTATGAATGCATCAGAGACCAACTTGGGGTTCAGTATCTTACCGGAGGATACTTAGAGCAGGTCTTCTATCAATTGGAAGGTTGGCGAATCAATATCTGCTCCTGTTTACAGTCTGCAAACCTCTCTTCTAAGCTACAGTCAGCATGGCCACAACAGTTTTCTGCGATGTGCTCTTTGATGAAGTTTACAGGTTTACACTGTTAAACGGTAATTATATGGCATCTCAGGTCATGTTAAAATGTACCCCAAAAAGGATGTATGCAGCAGTGTGACCTGGGCTCATGGCCAACTAACTCAAATGGCAATTAGCCAATGGTACTGTGAACAATTTGCCACTCGATACCACATACGCACACATTAGACTTGTCAATAGGGACAAGAATTTAAAACATATTGTAATATAAGCTGTACTCCAAGGACTCCTAATGCCCTTGTCCTACTTTTAACAGTGTGGTAGCTCTGTGAAGTACTTATAGTGGACAGGATATGGTCCAGTAACGGCACAGGGCTTCAGAGAGTTATCTAAATTGTTCCATTCTGTCTTTCACAGAGAACGACATTTGGATACTGTACAAGGATCTATAGTGTGCTGCTGTATACAGTACATGTTACATTATTGAACACATCCACTCGCCCCACTTTGATTCCAGGGGTACTTGGGAAGACAAATGGATTATAACAAAAATTTTGTGTAGCTAATTATACAATCCTGAAAGCTGCTTACACATGGCATATTTTATATTCATATTCCATGGTTTTAAATGTACAACATATATGTGAAGGCTTGGGGGAATGGTGATGCGTTTACTGTTTTAAAATACGAAAAGGCATTGATTTGATTGATGGTGTCTTGTATTTACTACATGCATAATAAATACTGCTTGGAGCTAAAAGCCACATTTAGGAGCGAAGAACTTTCATTCTTACATTTAAGCACATTTATGTAGAATCTGAATGTGGCTGTATAACTTTTAAATTAATATTGATTGCATAAAGTTTTGTTTCATAAAGACACAATGATGATGAAAATTGATGCAGTATACTTTTTAATTCCATTCAACTGTAAACCATACAGGCAAACATATCAATCACAGATCCTATCAGCTTTCACATAATGATGTAAATGTTGATGTCCCTCTGGGGACAAGTGGCAAAATTTGGGTGGAGACATCTAATATTTTATTTTTAGTATTTTCTTGATTCATACCACAACAAGCAAGTACTCAGGAAACTTTATAACAGATATGCAAGTTACAAAAAGTTTTCATTTTAAGCATCATCAGCAATGTTATAGATAAAGTTGTAAAACAATAGTAATGGGATTAGTTATTGTTGCATTTGACTTAGGAGATGCTAATATGCAAAGTGGTTCACTGCTATGACTTACAGAAGCACTTAATTATACTCATTCACTGTCTGTATAAGTCCATCATACTTCCCGTGTTAGCTTCTTTTGGTTTACTTTTATACTTTCTCCCTTCTTTTCCTATCATTGTAAAAATGACTGTATTCAATATTTTCTCTCCGTTCTAATACAATTTGCAAATTCTGATCAATTTAATTTATGTTTTAATCTGAAAAAATATACAAACACACCGTTCGGCCTTAAAGGTGAAGTTGTTAATGTTTTTTTTTTTAACCATCACTGGTTGAAAAGTAATAACCCTTGTGAATTAGAATTCAGTGTCCTTAGCCAAGGAGCCTCATACTGGAAATGTTTAATGTATTTCTATCTGCCATTGAGAATCACACAAAACTGGCACTCCACATGGAGTTCCTCTGGAGTCAATTAGTGGTCGTTTGTTGTTTACTTTCAATATAGAACTCAGGATTGCGGTTTCACCAACAAAATACATTATGGGACTGTTCTTCATGAAAGTCTGAGTGAATGGATTAGTGGAACATACCAAGATAAAGGTATGTAAGTCTGATGTCATTAGCCATTTCTGGGTCCAAACTCCTCTTCAGCTCTGAAAGTCAAACGAACACTGCGGCATCACTGAGAATTACAAACTGTCTAAATTCTTTCATCTTTAATAAAGTGATCAGTGTGGCTGCTCTACCAGGTGTAACAATTAAGTTTAAAATCCAGGCATCCATGAAAACAAAATTTGTGAAATTTATGAGTTAGAAGTTAGCTCACTACTTTCCACCTAAACATAACATACCATGTTCTGACTGAGGGATTTCTGAAAAAATTAAAACGTACAGCTCTGCTATCACTTCTGACATAAACGATGACAGGAAACTAAACAGCAGGGACGTTTGTAGGGTTACTGAAGTTGAGCTAGCTGGTATATAATGATGTGGTACACGGTGGCTAGCTATACACCTACAGTATAGTTAGCATGGCTGCCCCACATATTAGCATAGTGAAGCTGGAGGATGAACGCTAACTTTTTTCCACTCAATAAAAGTAAACGCGAGGGTTCCCGATGGTTAGAGACAAATGCAATTGTATGGTAGGATACTGTAAATGGACCAAACTTCACTCAGCAGAACAAATGAGATAATCCAGACACAATACAAGGTTAGTCATTAATTTACTGCTGCATGGGCTGGGCTGTAGTTACATTGTAAGGTTTTAAAAAATGAGCTTTAAAATTAATAGTGGCAATAAAAACCGAGAGAGAACGACAGTGATCACTGATGTTTTTAGAACAAAATGGCACATATTTCTGGCAGAAACACACGCATATATACACATTATTGTGTAACTGGAGTGCAAGTGTGGAGCAAGCCTTCAACTGAATACACCTCCAGGCTGGTCCCCCTGGTGGATACACAAGACATTACCACTAGTATTCCTAAATGCTGCTTAGGGGCGTTACTACTCATGGTTGCATGGTCCATGTCACAGGAGGGTCATCTATCAGCCGGCAATCGATCAGGATTCCACTAGGCATCCATCATGGTCCTGTCAGGGATGAGGCAACTATTTTAAGTGGCTGTAACTGTAAATCTCAAAACAAGGTGACTGTTTCTGGTGAACACTGTGAACCTTTCAAACAATAAATGAACTGATTCTTACATATCGCTTTTCTACTCTTCCATAGCACTCAAAGCCCTTTATACAACATGCTACATTCACACCCCTTCACAAAAGCACTTTCTTAAGTGCTTTTCAGTACTTCCCAGCTAACATTCACACTCTGATGGCTGCATTGGAGAGCAACTTGGGGTTAATATCTTGCCCAAGTATACTTGGCGTGGAGACCAGGATCAAACCACAAACCTTCCAATCAGTAGATGACCTGCTCTACCTCCTGAGCTACAGCCAAGTTGATAGGATTTTAGTTCAATGAGTGAGAACAAATGCAGTCAAACACAAAGCTTCTTTATATAAAGATTCTACAGTTCCAGTTAACTGGATAGCAAGCTAACCCACGAGTTTTGATGAGAATGTCCAGCCTGATTCGAAGACTGCACTTTTGTTGCATTTCATTTGCCTTGGAAACTGGATGACAGATCTGGGAGTGATGCTACTCCTTGCTGAGCATGTTCCAGTAGTAAAGTCAGAAAGGCAAAGAAAAACAGGATTTGTTTTGCTCATTAGCAAGGCAGAGGCATTCATACATCACTAGCAATACAACACTGCCAAAAGAAAAACCTTAAACGCAGCACTGCAACACATTCACAGACAAAGCTGTGCTGTGCAATACTGTGCACAAATACACAGTAGTCGCAGTGTAGATTACAAGTTCTTCAGTTTTACTAATGTTTACACACACACACACACACACACACACACACACACACACACACACACACACACACACACACAGAAGATGAAACAACTTTTGGTTTCATACTATCTTATTAATAAATATGACTTGTTTTTCTGATTGTCTATTTGACTTTTACAATTCCTTGGCTGGTTCTTTGCTTAATATTTATTGCTATTATTTTTCACTTTCATTCTATAGACTATAAACGGTAAATCGACAGGAACTTATGTAGTGCTTTTCTACTCTAACTGAATGCTTTGAGCACTTTTAAAATTATGGTAGGGAATTGTGGCGGTATGGACCCTACTCAGGCTCTAACCCATGGCTCTCATTTCTAGCCTTTAATAGTCAACTATATTATACTCTAATCTCCCTGATCCCAATTTAATACTGCTCCCTCAGCCTACGTGCCAGGAATATTAAACAGGACGGTCACGTGCACACTGGAGAGATGCTGCATTTTTTGTCTGGTATCTGCTTGAGTTGGTTTGGAGAAGAATCCAGGTGGGGGAGAGAGAGAGGTTTATTTAGTCTTAGATGTAGTGTTATTTTTATTACACAATCTGATTAATTTTGACATTTTTCTGAGTTTATTTAAACTCATATTTTTACTAAGCTCCGATATCTACTCAAAGATAACGCAAATGACATATTAGCCCACAAGTGTCAGCAAACTGATACTTTCCTTGTCTTATTAGACGTGCCCGTGTGATTTGTAAACATCAGACACAGAAAAAAATACTTGACTGCATCTATTAGCACAGTGCTGTCAAGGAGATCTGGCCTTATGGGGCTTAAAGCCTCAGGAGCATTGTGGCAAGAGCTAGAGAGTACACAACACCTTTAGTGGCTGGTAAATAAACAGGCAAATTGAAAGAAGTGATAACAGTAGGCAAGCTAAAAACAAAGCGAGCACGCCACTTAAAAGTGTTAACCAGATGACAGCTGAATTTCTTGCATGTCCAAGACAAGAAATTTAAATCACTTTGCATCAAGCTATTTCTTCAAATAACCTTAACACAATAACATGAGAGAAATATTTGATTTTGATCTCTTTCTATTGGTGAATACTTTAATAACAACTAGAATGTGATTATGCTTTTGTAAGGAGCTAAAAAAAAAAATAGTGTCAGTACCCAAAACTATAAGCGGTGTTCCATCAGGAAAAGGAAAGCAGGCAATGCTTGCCTTATCAGATCTAAAAACAGACATAATGTTTTAACAGACATTAAAACGTATCACAGCCTTTCATCTCATAAAGCTCCTAACCTGTTTGCATCCATCATTAAAATTACTGTAATCTTGTGACTGCAGCTGGCTATTATTATTGAAAGCTCCGCTGTTTTGTACTCAAAAGAATGTAGTAGCTGTCTCCATCTCCTGTTCACAATGACCGGGGTGAGCAAGCTAAGAGGCCAGAAGCTTTTTTCTGGTGGTTTTGCGCATGAGCATTGTGGATAAACCTTTGGTCTCTTTGGTAAACTGATAGCAGGCAAGCAAGGCAGAACAGTACAAATGCAGACCACAAAGTGGTACTACCACTTTGTACTGTGTACTGTGTACAAAGTGGTCTGGAAACAAAATGGTGTGGAAACAGAGCAAGCACTCAGTTATTTATCATTGTAACAGATCAGTTTCATCTTGCTTAACCACCTTGGCCAACATATGTCATGATAAATAAAACTAATAAAACAGGGAAGTTGAACAGAAATTATTAATTTGTTTTAATATATCCAAGGCCTCATGAAGAGCTTTTTCAGAGACCTCTGTTAATTTGGGGGAATATTTTTCTGCAGAATAATTCTTTTTATTTTCGATACTTTATGCACTTTTCATTGCTACAGTTTTATGTGCAATGAGAGTGTTTTCATAATGTTTTATTGCTTCTTTTCTTAAATTAGTGGTTTGAAAATGTCCTTGCCACTGTCAGATAGTAGTTAATTTTGTTTTTAGTAATATAATAGAATATAATAGATTTACATGTCTTCAGTCAGGAAGGAGTGCAGAAAGGTGAAAATGTCCATGAGAGTGCAGACGGCAGCACAAACGGTATGTTTTAATAAATACAGGTGAAACAAACAAAAAACAAACTTGCCAACTTGTACAGTAATTACATTTCATCTGAATTGTTGTTCCGAATGTGACATGTTTTGTTTTACTATTCATGCCATGTGCTGTAATTTTCAGTGACATTTGTAGTGAATGAGTAATAAAAAGCTCACTTGCATGTTAAAAAAGAAAACAGAGAGACATCTTTAACTGTACAGTTTTTATAGCTGATGATGCAAGCTATAGATTGAGACGTTTCATTTATCTGTTCTTCCTGCTGTTTGCATGTCATGTTTAATGACACTGACTCTAATTAGGATTCGCAAACAGTAAAGTTCATTAAACTGTTATACAACAGACTTTGTTGAGCTAAAGTGATAATGAAATCTAGAAACAAATTGTTTATGTATATGGTGAGATCTATATCTAGACAACAACAGCTTTGTAAAACCCATCCATTTGCATTCATTATATTTCATTTGCATTTAATTTTTCGTATATTTTCTTTGCCTGGCTTCTTGGCTTTAAACTACATTTCATATTGTTTAAATAAACACTTTTGTAGAAATCAAATGTTAGAAATTTCAGTCTAACATTTTGCAGTGTTTTTGGCAAAACAGATCATATAAAGTCTTTTGTTAAAGCAAACTACATCTGTGCGTTCTCTTGTGTAAAATCAAGTTCAGTGGATATGACAAAGTAATTATGGGTTTTGAGATTACTTTTGGAAATTCTAAGCTAACCGTTGCTGTCAGCAGTTCAATGTTGGTATATTCCAAAATCATGTAAAAGCCTAAAACTATCAAGGCACTATTGGTCTGCATGAGGAAGTCTGTCTCTGATGATGTTACACAATTGCACGCTGTTGGAGCTCACCAACTTTGAGTGAGGTCAAAACACCATCCTTCGGCACTTTCTATGACCTTTACACAGGAAGTTGGGATTAAGGTAGATGGGGTGTGAAAAGGCATGCATTTTTATGAATGTGAACATATGTATGTGTGTGCCAGTGTGTAGTCACACAGTGTGTGCTTTCCAGTCTCCCGCTACCTCCTCCAGCCATCTTGAGCACCCTCATGTTGACTGCCAGAAGCAGCGGTTCCTATCTGCAGTGCGACGGAATCGAGATTGCTGGCTGGGGGATCATTATGAGGGCCATAAAAGAGCGATTTACAGGACGGCCAGTGAGTGGAGTCATCACCAACCCCCCACCTCACCCCAACACACACACACACACACACACACACACACACACACACACACACACACACACAGACACACACACTTTTTCCTGCACTGCACCATGCTGGATCACCAACGAAAAGCCCAAAATGGAGAATCAGAGGCGAGCGGAGAGCATGATGACTTAAACATGAAGGTGAGGCACGTGGCAGCTTTAGTGGAATCTGCTTTATGACCTGTGGATCTAAGCAAGGGAATAAGGTGCCAGTACATTTTTGATCAGATAACAGAACACAACAAAAGGTAGAGCACTTTCAAAAAGCACAAAAAATGTCTTGTCTTAAAGTGAAAAACACATACAGTATGTGGTACTTTTTTTTTTTTACATTTATTATTATTTCTTTGGGGTTTTCTGTTGTTGTTGTTGTTGTATTTTCCCACATATCCATAGCCCTGAACCCCTTAATCATCACAACCTATGTTTAAATTATGATTATTTTAACCAATTATAAAATGTGTAATACTAGTCCTAGTTTTTAACAGAAAAAATGACCTTGTTGATATATATTGTTTTAAACCACAGTTTTCACATGATGTCAGATCTACTGGGACAATGTAGTGGACACGCCCACCTGGCAGGCATTTATCTAACTGTATTAAATAGTTTTTCATTACACTTTTGCACTGTGTTTTCAGCAGTTATTCTATGAATTAAGCTTATGATTTCAACATTTTAATGACAACTATTGCAACTTTTTTCTAATTAAATATTTAACCTTAGCTAACTATTTGGAAAATCCCTTCATTACATTTAATTACTTTTACATCAACCATTTGATCTCTACTTTTAACTTTTTTTCATTGCTTCAACTGTCTACCACAGGTATGGTATGTGATATTGTAACTGTGTTATCACAACATCAATCTACTATTCATAATACAATCCTTTACTTATTCCTTGCTAGTGCTATATTTGGTCATATATAAATAAAGCAGAATTATTATTATTCACTATATTGTTAAAAGTATTCACTCACCTATTCAAATCATTGAAGTCAGGTGTTTTAATCACTTCCATGCCTACATAAATATAAAATCAAGCACCTAAGTATGTAGACTGCTTCTTCAAGTATTTGTAAAAGAATGGGTAAATTTCAGGAGCATGGTACCATGATAGCCACTTTGTAATATTTCCTTGCTACTAAATATTCCACGGACAACTTTCAATGGGAATGACAGCAACTCAGCCACAAAGTGATAGCCCTCCTAAAATAATAGAGTGGTAGTACTCAGAGGTCACCAACTTTCTGCTGAGTCAATCACTACAGACATCCAAATTCCATGGTCCCTAGAAATTAGCTCAACAACAGTGTGTAGAGAACTTCATGGAATGGGTTTCCATGATTGAGCAGCTCAAGCCTTACATCTGCAAGCACGATATAATTCGGCAGATGCAGTGCTGTAATCACCATTGGCCACCATTGGACTCAATAGAAGTGGAGATGTGTGGCAGTTGCCAGGAGAACGGTACTTGTCTGCATTGTGACAAGTACTGTGTAAAGTGTAAAGTTTGGTGGAGGGGGGATTATGGTGTGGGGTTGTTTTCAGATGTTGGGTTTGGCCTCTTAGTTCCAATGAAAGGAACTCTTACTGCTTCAGCATATTCTGGATAATTTCATGCTTCCAACTTTGTGAGAACAGTTTGGTGTTGTCCCTTTCTGTTCCATCATGAGTGCAGGCTAGTGCAACCCGATAGAACACCTTTGGGATGATTCATAGCAGAGACTGCAAACCAGGCCTTCTGGTCCAACATCAGCATCTGACATTACAAACATCTGGAAGAATTGTCAAAATTCCCAGTTCTAGATGCAGTGAAGCATTCCACAGCATAATCCTTCCACCACCATGTTTAACGGTGGAGAAAGTGTTCTTTGGCTTGTAGACCTCTTTCTTTCTCCAAACATAAGCAGTGTCGCTACTGCCAAGATATATACTTTTACCTCATCTGACCAAAGGATGCATTTTCAGTATGTTCAAAAAGTCATTTTATACAAAAAGATCATAAATGTCTGGACATGTACACTCTATCCAGATTTGAAACTGGTAAACAGAAACAGGGAAAGTGAGGTACTCAGAAGAGGACTTTTGAACATCCACTATTCCATCACATGTTTAAGTACAAATCCATCTGCCGAGGAAGACTGTGTTATATAACTGGAAGCTCCAGGAGAGCTACTGAATGGAAATGTGGTGAGAGGTTCACTGTTTTTCAAGGAAAATAAAAGAAATGTCAATCCCAGTTGAAAATATTCTTTACATTTGAGTTTTAGCACTTAAATCTACCAAGTTGTCTACAGCCTATCAAAAACATTAAATCTGCAGATGAAGAGCAGCGCATGAAAACAAGCACAAATCAAAGCAGCGTAGTCATCTAAGGAACGAGTCATGTTTACCTGCATTTGCAATAATCTGTTAGGCCACCAAGTGGGTACAGAAAGACGACGGGGTGGGGTTTGAAGGTACCGCTGTGTGTTTTTGCGTGGGGATGCGTGTGAGTTGGAGAGAGAGAGGAAGAGACAGAGGTCCTCCTCTCTCTCTCTGCTCCCCACTGTTTGCCAGTCTAATCAGGCCTGCTGTACCCCTGTATATTAGAAGCCAGTTTGTGGTGAGCCCTGCTGTGTGTGCTCCCAACAAGGCCCCATTTCCCCAGGCTACATGTCTGAAGCACACCCTGTGTTAGAGAAAGGAGTGTGTCACACATTCACACACATACACACAAAGAACCTGCGGCATTATCTGAAAAAATCCAGTCTCCTTTTCTGTACTTCTCAATATTGCCTTTTATTCTTATGTCTGGTCTTGAAACCCTTCAACCAATATGTCATCTGTATTTAAACAGTCTACCTTTCATTTCACTTTGTATCCCTGTGTGTATGTACATCCTTTCTGATTATCCTGCATTGGCAGATGTTCTTTACTTGCGCTTTTGGCAATACACACACACACGCACACACACACACATACATATATACATATATATATATATATATGCGCGCTTTTTAAAAAAGCTGACAAAATACGTGACTTCGCCTACATTCTGTAAAAAGGTACTGTTATTTTCAATAAAGAAATAAAGATAAAAATTGAGGCTGACTGAATGAATGTTGTCTTTGCACAGAGTGTGGGTTAGCAGCTGTGAAGTGTAAATTATGTCCTATTCTGTGTTTGCTGTAGGCCACTCGTGCTAACAAAAGATAACATGGATCGCCAAGTTGTCCAAGTAAGAAATTAAAAAAAGGTAAAATTTGGACTTTCATTCTCAACTAAAGTCAAGCGGAAGGATACTCATAAAAATGAGTATCTTAAAGAAACAGCCAATAAAGCCACTTGAGCTTTGACACAGTTTCTTGCATTCAGAAGCAGCTGAACACCAACACATGCTGACCCGGTAAATGGAAAAAAGCACGGCCTGTTTTAAGCCCATCAAATGGTGAGAGACTTTGGGTTGCTGGAATAGCAGCACAGTGGTGGAGAACGCATTGATGCATTGTGGCAGTGAGGATAAATAGACTTTATGGTGCATTAGAGACTCACACAAACATGGAGGCTATAACAAAATGTGTCAATCCTAGGATGTATCAAATTAAAAGTAATCTCCTCCTGTGTATATTGTCATGTTGTAATGTTGTCAACAACAACTGCAAATAGAGGCTGAATAACTCGCTTTAGCTTTGTGAATTAAGGAACTAGCAGCATGGCTAACTGCTAACCTTTCCAGAAACACAAAGAAACCCCATCAATTCAAAATACAGGGGCCAGGACCAGCATGAGAAGGGCTTTCAGCAAAGATCCACTATGGAGGCATGTCAGTGGTAATGTGCACCACATACAGTTCTGCATTTGTACGGCTGTCAAAGACAAGAAGGAATCGAATTTTATTTCTATTTTTCTCAGATTTTTTGAAACGTATAAAATGACAATGACTACTTCTCGTAAGACAAAAATGTGTTTATTTGATTTTAGAGATTTATGAAATAACGTGTAAGTAACTAAATGTAGCATATGCTTCCATTTAATGTATACAGCAGATGTATGATACAGCCTGTGAGAACTTTTGAAAAGCACATTCACCCTGTTGTTTATCATTGATTCTCTACTCCAAGTTCTCTTCATGTAAAGTAAGTGAGCTGTTAAGTCAAGCATAAAAGTGTCACCTTAAAAGAGCGCATTGGTAAACACATCTCTTCTACCCGGGCTGGTTCTGAGAATTACAAGGACATTTCTGTTGAAAACAGAAACGACTATTATGATGTCTCTTTCAATTAAGCCCGTGTTTCCATCTCAGCCGCAAATTCTACATTCGCAACCTAAAAAACAAAAGACTCACCCGCTTTTTAATAAGATGCAGAGAATCCAGAAGGATCTTTATAGTAAATGCCACAACTCATTAGGCTAATTACCCTATCACACATTTACTCTGCTGCTAATAACAAAGTAGGCAGAGAGACAGAGAGACGGAGAGAGAAAAGCACACATCTCCTCATAAAATTGGCATTCCAGCAATTAGTGAAAAGAAACATTAAAGCCTGCACAGGCTTCCTGAGCAAAATAATTAAAGAAAAATGGCAGAGATGCTGATTCTCACTGCTCTTCTCCTTTCAAAGTCTACAGCCCCCATATGAGCACAGCACAGAAGCATAAAAACAAAGTGCTATTTGTGTCTTTTTGCATAATTTCACTCACTGTGGGAGACGGAAGTGAAGTCAAATTTAATTGTGTTTATAACAAGGTGCGTTTAGTCATTAGTTCCTCACAAGGGCAACAGTCATGCCAAAAATTCTAATCTGCTCAGCACTTCTTTGAGTGCTTAAACACAACTATTTCAATAGGAGATTTTAAACAGCACATGCTGGTGAATTCTTAGGGCTGCCTCTAAAAGCTAATTACTGCATTTTAATGACGGGCCATTATACATATTAACTGACTCATTCGACATTATATTCTCCGTAGCACCATTTACTCTCATCTCAATTTACCCTTTAGCCCACTGCTTTTTTATCACATAAAGACACTGATCATCTACAGCTATGTTTGTCTGTAACACTACGTTTCACAGACCCTGCCATTCTGTGAAGGTTCATAGTTGGAAAGGAGATATCTCAAATGGAAAACTTTTCTCAATTTAATGATCATTTTTTAAATTTTAATCCCCTTATAGGCCTCTGCATGTATCCCGTTCACTCAGTGAAGCAATAGGGATCTACTAATCCAGCACCCGGGGAGCAGTGTGTATAAAAGGGTACCTCCTTCCTTAAGGGTACCTCAGGATAACTGTTCGGTGGATTCAAACCCCCGACCTTGTGATCATGGAGCAAACCCTCAAACCTACTGACCCATCCCACCCCTAGGAAGACTCCTAACAGAGTAAAATGACTAAATATTTACTGAGCACTACTAAAGAAGTTCCACTCTCTGAACTTTCACTTTCATTTGGGGAACTACAAGACCATCTAGCTATTTATTATTAATAAGTGCCACTAAAGTTTATGAGAGTGTTTAATTTCAGTATACATGTAAAGTATTAACAGACTGCTAGTGTTTTTGTTCGCAACTTATTAGCTATACTGTGTTTGTGAAAAAATCAAATCAAATCTGGAATATTCTTGCCCAGAAACAAGTGTAAAAGATTACTTTATAAGGATTGTAAAGATTACTTCCTTTGTGCAAGCAGAGTCAAAACTGCAGAGAGAAGAGCAGATGCAAATATCAGAGCTAAACAATACAGGTTCTTCCCATCACTGTCTGTTTGGTTTTAATCACTGCTACCTATACTCTGGAATACCTGATTCTAATCTAATCTAACCTGATGGACTGGAAATTATAGTCAATGCAGGGGTGCAATTCAAATGGGATGCACATATTTTGTCTTTATATGATTAAAGTGCCAGTTTAGGACAGTCAGTTCATATAATGCAAGTCTATTCTTGTCAGCTGTAGCTTTTAGCTTAATAATAAAAGCAAGTAGTCAACAAACAGGTTTTATAATTGAGATCGCATTTTAATAATTTCAAATGTTCTATATGTCACAGCTAGAATTAGTAATTCGTATTGTATATGTGGTTGAGAACTGTTAAAGGAGGAAACCAAGATCCAAAACTCCCCAGAGGAAATGAAAGAGGGGCTGATTCCACCACCACAAATACACCCGGAGCTGCTCCAAACATGGTGCCTCACATCAAAGACAGCCTTGTATCTCAGTGGATCAACCAAGGACTTTACAGTGGCTTGCCTCAGGTCTGCACATGGGGGGGGACTCACATCTCCAGCAGTGGCAGATACACTCAGGTGGGACCCTAATACCATACAGTGCTGGGCAGCCTTCACTCAACAAATCAAGTTAGTTGCTGATAGTCTGGCAACACCAGGAGATCAGCCAGCTTGATTAAAAATGCCTGTATATTTTGAATAATTTACTTCATAAATAGATAATATAAACTCATTATAAGGGTTTATCAATATTCTAGTGATGAGCTGAGAGAAGAGGGAGGTGTAATTTGTATCTTTTTTTTTGCTGGCATTTTTTTTTTTATTGCTGGCATTCTGGGTTTTCCCCAAGCAGTAATTTTCTTACAAACATATATATATATATCAATATTCTATTCAAAATCAAATCAAATCAATATATATATATATATATATATATATATATATATATATATATATATATATATATATATATATATATATATATATATATATATATATAGAGAGAGAGAGAGAGAGAGAGAGAGAGAGAGAGAGAGAGAGATGTAGACTTTTAAATAAAAGATTAGTCAAATGGTGCTGAAAGTGTGACTTGAGATTTATTTGCTGATCATATGATTAATTTGAATTTTGAATAATTTGAATACAGAACTTCCACACAATCTGAAAATGTAAAAAAGCAATTCACTACACAGCATAAATGTCAACTTAATATATCTACCAGTGCCAGGCAGCTAATATAAAAACATAACCTAAGCAGCAGCGTAACTGTGGTAACTACTTTCTTTATTTCCTGTAAACAGTATAACCTTTTTCTTTTGTAATATTGCTGCACTTTACACAGACATTGGCCAGAACATAAAGTAAAAGCCTGTAAAATAAGTATTACGAGTAATTGTGACACATGATGAAATCCATTTTCACAAACATCTCTATTATCTCTATTAGTATGGTTCATGTGTTTCTACTTAAATGAACATCTATTCACAAGTGTGATTCCAAAAGAAGCTCTCTTTCATCTGAAGAGTGATGCTTACCTTTGAAAATGGCTGTTGGCGTGAAAGAGAAATAAATTATGTTTTACAATGTTGATCTGGAGTCAAGCTAAAACCTCACACAAAACAAATGGCCAATAAAATTTCAAATATCACTTTCAACAGCAAATAAACAAATGATTTAAATTTCTTTTTTGTCCTCTTCTGGTCTGCTTTATTTTTGTTGGCTGTTCGTAATTCAAAACAGTGAGTTTATAATGAGTGATAATTATAACAATTTAGAGCCCACCTCATTATACAGACAACTGCTGCACTATGAGATACTTTTTTTTAAAGTCTTGTAACATTTACACAGTTCAAAGCAGAGAAAACTGAACTGCCTATGAGGAGTCAAGGAACAAAGGTGCTCTCTGGTTTATAAATGAAATCTGAAGAAAGCCCCTTCAAGTATAATTCCAAAAGCTTTTATGTCATGGCTAGTTTGAGAGAATGCATTAAAAACAACACTAGTGCCTGTGTCCTTCATCGGTGAGTAACACATCAAGTTAATTTACTACAGTCTCTTAAAGTCAGCATGAAATGAAACATTTCTTCAAAGGGGAACAATTGAAATGTAATTCAGAAGCAGAAGGGTGCACACTGCCAAACTTCATGACACAAACACATGGCTAAATAATCAAAACAAAAAACCACTGATAAACAACATGGTCTTTCTCTGCTTCTTGTCCCTGGTCATCTTTACATATTTATGTTTTCAGACTGGCTTATAGCCCTTACAGTAAGAGATGTCTCATGAAAAATGTAACCAACCTGTAAACAGCCCTCTTGTCAGATTCAAGCTGGGCCTGGGGGTCAAGGGTCACACTGACAGAGCTATTTGGTGCTGCGGAGGCTGCTGGGATGTGGACCTGTGGGGTCTTGGTGTTCTGTTGAGTCGTGCCCGTCATCTGGTGATATTTAAAATAATCACAAAATGACTTAATGATAAATTTATGTTCTTTTTTTCTTACATTGGCAATTATGACTTTGAATATTGCTTTTGTTTTAGTATCATCTGTGATGTTGCATATATACGGTGATTTAGGATGCTAATACGCTCACAGTAATACTCCTAACACGGCAGTGCTAAGATTTAATGATTATCATTCATTTAAAGCATGCTGACATGCTCATATTTAGTAATTACCACTAATTAAGTACTTTCAAAATCCTACATCCTACGTCTCAAGTTATCGGAATGAAACTGCGATAACTTGAGACGACGATTTTCAGAAAACTTGACCTCTGACCTCTAACCTTGAGGTTTAGGTCACTGAGATTTGAACTTGTTTGTTTTTAGTATGTGGCCCTTTGGTATCAATTTGGAAATCCTAGGTTATCACACTCACAAACTTGGGTGTCCATGTTGACTGCCAACCCACCCACCTGGCAGGGTGATGACAGCCCCTCAGATATATATAAAAGTCATTTTTTAAAAGTAATTCTTGTAATTGCTTTTCGAAGCAAGTAAGGCCACAACATGCACTGAATTCTGTCAGACGCCAAATGAGGATGTCGCTGGCATGAATCATTATGGCTCGACAGGTCAATGGCCTGATGATGCTGTTAAGCAAATGAATTGTGAGTGAATGAGTGAGTTAGGACAGGTTGAGTAATTGAACAAGACACTTACAGATCTTATAGACTGCTGTTAAATGATAAATATCCAGTTTGGAACAAGAAACTGAACAGTGAATTAATCAGAATATAGAAAAGGAGTACAAAAGATTTTGACTGCCTCTGTCAGTAAATGTTTAGATTTTATATATGTCTTATAAGATGCACAAGTCTCATAGGATGTTTTTGCTTCTTTTGAAGGTATTTGTATTGTGGGTGAGAAAGAGGGCTAACATGTTTTACAAACATGACCACTCGTCTCCTTGATTATCTTCTTCCTTCATTCCACTTTTCTCTCTCATTTGTTTTTTATGAGGATATGAATGTAAAAAAAACCCCATCCCCCTTCTGTTTTTTTTCAGCAGGGTGGGGTGGAAGGAAGCTTCAAGTCTTAATCCCAGCACCAAATGGGAAATAAATTAGGTTCTTCACACTTAACTAGCTCTAATTTGCATTTACCGAGCACACAGGCTGCAGCTCGGGAGCTCTCCCCTGGCACTAATCCTCTGGCGAGAGCAGACAGAGGTGCTATGAACAACAAGCAGGGTTAGATGGTCAGATGAACCTACTCTATTCCACCATCACAGGATGTCTGTGGCGCTGAACAAAATATTCTCTATTCTAATATTTCTGTACTATTATGTATTATCCTTTCTGGTGATCACTCGGTATAAGCTGTGTATTTTTACACAGGTATCACTGTATCTGTAAGTTATTATTTAAAGCTAATGTTCAGCCAGGGATTCTCTTTATGTGCTTTATCATCTTTTATGACAGCATCTTTTTTCATGTTCACCCTTAATAATTCTCATAAACTTAAGGAAAAGTTACAAACAGATATGATTTTGAATAGTAGATTTAGAGGCTGGTTCACTACAAATAGCTACACATTTGTTTTACATCTATGAATGGTGCTGTACTGTAGTTCTCACAAAGGATCACCCATCCAAAATTCTATACAAGTCTGTTTAGAACATATCCTTGTAAAGAACATCAGTACATCTGCTGATGCATGGCTTGTGAGTTTACCAAACTATCAGCCCACAACACAACAAGCCAGCTCCACACTAGTTCCACTTTATATGTTTTAGGCTAACACCTGGCCTCCAGGTGGCTAACACCTGGAGGCCAGATAGCAAGTGTGGCCTTAGTAGGTTGGAACTGATTGGGCTAACGGGTGAGTAGACAGGACCAAAGGCAGGTCATGATATCATTGAGTATACGGTTTAGATTATATGTCATAGAATATGAAATGATTTGTAATTTAGCAAAACATTTTATGTCATTTTCATTTAGTTAATTTCTGTGTTCTCACAAAAATCAAAACAAATTCAAAACCTCAGCTCCTGTTGAAAAGAACAGCCTAATGCATACTGAGAAAAGATAGCTAGATAAAAAACAAGGGCATAAATCCCCTGTCAACAAAACCCCAAAGGTTAAACGTTACTTTCATTTTTTTTTCTTTAACTCCAGAAGTTGTTTAAAATGACACTATGTATGAATCATGAGAGGCTGCTCTTAAATGTGTACTACAAATCATCTTAGAAATTCAACTATAAAACAGTAAAAGTTTCAGTTTAGGTAAAAATTCAAAATGATTATTTTTCAAATCTTTAACCTTCAATCCTTCTCATCACATCCGGATTTATGCTTGTTGGCACATCCCCAGTTAAGTAAGAGCTCAGATAACATAGAAAACCTCCATAAGCCAAGCTGTGTGTTCACATTAGACACAGGGGTTACTGTACAGAGGTTTGTACCATATGACAAGTCTTTAAGTTGGCGCTCTAACCTGTTGGCTCTCCTGGTACGATGGCGGAGGAGCGCTCTGGGTGGCCATCATTGTCACTGCAGATGCTGGGGACACATGTTGCATCATGGGATAGTTTCACATTGAGACTGGTAAAGAAACAGACAAGAAAGAAAAAATCATAAATCCAGTGCAAGCAAGCAGTGATTGCAAATTCTATGACAGCAGCCACCACCAGGTGCTGCTATGATTAAATCATATGAGATGGGTTTCTCAAACACATCATCTCACACTTCTATCCCTTCTGCACTTACTAATTTATTTCTTTGCTATATTTCTCTTCAGTCTACTTCTGCATGTGTTGCATAGAGCTCACAGAACAGTCAGTATTAACACTGAGTGATCTAACAATGCTGACAAGTAAAAAGAAAACAACCTGATTAAGTGTGTGCAGCCCTTTTAATGAAATACCTTACATAGCAGCA
Source organism: Mchenga conophoros (assembly GCF_057382185.1). Taxonomy (NCBI): domain Eukaryota; kingdom Metazoa; phylum Chordata; class Actinopteri; order Cichliformes; family Cichlidae; genus Mchenga; species Mchenga conophoros. Next base: position 5,480,758 of record NC_140535.1, on the reverse strand, counting down.
GGTTCATAAGGATACCACAAATAAAGCCCACTACTTGTTTACCATTTACAGAGAGCTATGCTTGTTTGCTAATTACAGATGGCTTTACATGCATTGTGGCGGAGTCACCTTGGTCGTCTCTATGTTTTGGCTGCTGATGTTGTTGCTGTGCTGTAACTAAGCCAATCAAGAGGGCTAATTAGGGCTCTTGTTGGTAGGCTAATTGCTATTGGCCAAGACCCCACAGGGCTGAGGGCCGTACCCTGTGGAACTCTGTTGTAACCATTGCCCCCACCCCCACTGAAGGAAGCTAATTGGTTTGCAGAGACACACATACACACACACAGCACAGCTGGATCTCTTTCCTTAAGTTACATTTAACCTATGTGTATACTGCATGAAAGCGCCTTGTTAATGTGAGCTGATGGCAGAAAATGTGTTTTAGATAAAGGTGTGGTTAAACTTTATTAAACCTTTTGTGAGATTTCAACTTTTAAAAAAAGGCAGGCTTTAAACTCTGATCTCACAAATCATGTGAGATCAGACACATGGGATGTTTCAATCTGTCACTTTAAACAATCCGTTTGCTCGGTACCCTGAGCTGGGAGAGTTATTGGAAAAATGCACTCTAATGCCACATAAAGCCTTGCGTGGTTGTGAAAGACAGGCAGCAGTTACAATGGACTGGTGCACTTGGACTGAATGGTATTGACCTGGAGGAAAAGCACTTGATTACCAGCTAGTGAAATGAAACTGGAACATCTGACCAAAATCTCTGTAGCGCTTGCAACATCCGCTCAGGAGATACCGCCTCAGGAAAATGGAGCAAATCAACCAGACTGTTAAAGCCAAGGATTTGCAGTATTTGACAGTGAAGTTACAGACTATAATAATCATATAACACTGTTTACATGATAGTATAAACGAGGATCTTGGACAGACTACAAAAGAAAAACTGCAAAAATATGTAATGAATAAGTATATAAGACAAAACAAGTTGGACTATTACAGAAACATTAATGAGATTATGTTTGAGTATTATGCGGCATTCCTCCTTCCAGCACTATAAAATCTCCTCCTATGGCCTCCTGTGTGTTGAGCTGAGTGAACAAAAAGGCTCCTTTTGGGTAGACTTCAGTATCTTCAGGAGAAAGACGGGAAGCAGCAAGAGCAACTTTTTTCTCCTCTCTACTCTGGGATATTACATGACAGACATTTCACTGCCAGTCAGCTCATCACCCACTGAGACTCAGACCCTGACAATGTCTCTGAATGGGAAAGTCAGAGAAAAGACAACCATAGTAGACCTTTCTCTGTTTGAGTGGCACCCCTATCCACCACCGCTGCCAGCATTTTGATTTCAAATGGTGATTTGGTTTCTAATTTGGGGTTTCAGCTGTAAATCTGCATGTTTTATTGTGTCATTCTGTTTCAGTGTGTATGTATTCAGTGCACCCATATATAAGCAGGACTGTTTGCTCTGCGTGCGTTCACACTTGTTTGTGTGCCATGCGCATGTCTCAGTGAGTCGTGTTGTGTACCGATTGTGTCTTCTGGTTTCTGTTCTCATTCCAACTGGTATCAGCTGAAAGGCATCTTCTCTGTTATCAGTCCTCATTTTAATTGCAAATGAAGCGAGCGTGTTAGTGATTAAATGGAAAATTGCACATTAATTGATGAGACTGAAGATAAAGCAATTCCAATTACCACACAGTATTTTACGCAGCCTCTCAAGTTTTGCCATCCCTCAAAGGAACAAGCCACCAAATGGTAAATTTGAGCAGGCAATGGTGCATCCATAAATATACACACACTGAAACATAACTTGTGCACAAACACATGCTATACCAAGGCTGCTGAGGCGTGAATGTACATACAAGAGCAGACAAGAACACTGGGGAAAAAAACCCAGAAAAACACCAACAAGATATTTAATTTCAACCCAGCAAAAAAAATTCTCTCATGAATTTGAAAGTACAATTTTTGAAGACAATAAGCATCTGTCACCAACCCTTTCCAAAGTCACCAAAGGTGTGTGGTTACACAATAAGTTGTGAAATTAATTTCGGGGATAAATGACATGTTTGTTCCTCAACAAGGCCCTTTCAATTATTGCAAAGTTCGTAATGCATATCAATTGAAAAGTGCCTGTAGTCACAATCAAAATTCAAGAGCAAGCATAAAATAAAAAATGAGAAGTAGGCATAAAATTATTTCAACAAACATCAAAGGGTTTTGTGAATTTGGATTGGAGGCAGACGTTCTCTTTCATCGGATTGTGTGCAATAAGGAACATTTCTATTCAGCATTCAATTTTCCAACAATTCTCAGGCATAGAATGGGCCTGTGCTCTATTGATGCAAGGTTAGGCTGCAGTGTAGCTGCGGTTTCACCCCGTTTACCTCCGGCATTGAATAAATATTCATATCTAGTCACACATGATGTGATCACTGCCTGTGGACTTCACAGTTCAGCTATGTCTGAAGTGTTTTTTCTCTGCTTTGGTTTAAAGGTGAATTTCTTACAAAGTGTCCAGCTTCTATTATACATGGGATGAGAGTGTTTCGTGCCACTGACTACGGTGATAAAAAGAAACTTTGCGATTTAAACACACAAAGCAGCACCCTGGAGAACACTTCTTGCATGCCAAACTGTGACCTGGTAGGGGGCTTACACTGGTTCATTAATAAAAACAAGCCTGTTGTAGACAGAGATGCGGTATTCTCTCAGGTTGACTTATCAACACTTCACAGCAAAGAAGTGAACAGAGGTGATGGTGTTGACAGTCGCACAAACTGTGGAGTACAGGTAATGTGAGTCCTCACATGTAAAACTGAAAATAACCATGTTGCTGAATTGGTGGTTTGATGTGAGGCTGTGATGTTCAGATTTTTATAGCACTCTTGAATTCAGTCTCCAAACAGATTAAAGCTGAATGTTAACATTAGCATGCATTAGTGTGCTGTATATGCATACCTATATATATAATGTAAAAAAGTGACCAAGTTAAATATGTTTTGTTAGCATGTTTGCTCCATAATATTATCCATTATCATCTTATTTATTTTACTTTAGCATTTTAGCCCCACAAGCCAACAACACGGCATAATCTTACATTACCAAGTTAACCGTGACACTTTCTATCACTTGACGCTGTACACATGTAGACTCCACAGTATCAACCATTACCATCCATCAATCCACTTTCTTCCACTTATTTGAAGCCACTTTCTCTAGCTTATCCGGGAGAACACTGAGGTATTCCCAGACCAGCCAAGAGACATAATCCATCCATCTTCTTCCGCTTTATTTGGGACCCGGTCGCAGGGGCAGCAGCCTAAGCAGAAAAGCCCAGACCTCCCTCTCCCCAGCCACCTCCTCCAGCTTATCCGGGAGAACACCAAGGCGTTCCCAGGCCAGCCAAGAGATATAATCTCTCCAGTGTGTCCTGGGTCTGCCCCGGGGCCTCCTCCTGGTGGGACATGCCCGAAACACCAACCCCAGGAGGCATCCTTGTCAGATGCCCGAACCAGCTCAGCTGGCTCCTTTCAATGTGGAGGAGCAGCGGCTCTACTCTGAGCCCCTCCCGGATGGCCGAACTTCTCACCCTATCTCTAAGGGAGAGGCCAGCCACCCTTCGGAGGAAGCTCATTTCCGCCGCTTGTATCCGCGATCTCGTTCTTTCGGTCACTACCCACAGCTCGTGGCCATAGGTGAGGGTAGGGACGTAGATCGACCGGTAAATTGAGAGCTTCGCTTTTACACTCAGCTCCCTCTTCACCACGACGGACCGGTGCAGCGTCTGCATCACTGCAGCCGCCGCACCAATCCGTCTGTCGATCTCCGGCTCCCTTCTCCCATCACTTGCGAACAAGACCCTGAGGTACTTGAACTCTTCCAGATATAATCTCTCCAGCATATCCTGGGTCAGCCGCAGGAGCTTCTCCCGGTGGGACATGCCTGGAATACCCCAGCCAGGAGAAAGCATCCATGTCATGGCCGGACCACCTCAACTGGCTCCTTTCGATGTGGAGGAGTAGCGGCTCTACTCTGAGCCCCTCCCAGATGGCCAAACTCCTCACCCCATGTGTAAGGAAGAGGCCAGCCACCTAAAAGGTGAGGGCTGGAACAAACATTGACCGGTAAATCAAGAGCTTTAGTTTTACACTCAGCTCTCTTTTCACCATGACAGACTAGTAGTGCATCCGCATCAGTACAGCCACAGCATCAATCCATCTGTTGATCTTCCGCTCTCTTCTCTCATAAACAAGAGTGAACAGCCAGTACCCATTTAATTATATTACTTTAGCATATCAGCTCTATAATTTAGCTTATTAGCTTCTTATACTAGATATACATGGCACATGTAGTGGCATTTACATAACCTTCAGATCAGAAAATAAATGTAATAATCTGCAATCTTTGTAATACCCATTAGGAGTTTACTTCACTAGTTCCACCTTATACTACCTCAGTAAACAAATGTACAAAAAATGTATGGTCTTAATAAAATGAAGACCTTTAATTTTATTGAATTCATATCTTCTTCACTACAGCATGATTTCAATAGAAGTCAATGTGTTTAGTGTTTCCTTCAAAAGCTAAGACTGTTGCAACCAATTACCAAACTAAGGAAAGATGAGTTAAGTGGCCAACTCACCTGTAAAAATCATTACAGTTAATCTTGAGGATGTGAATGTTTGTTTGAAATGCTATGAAATTCCTCTATCAAAATCTATATGGCCCTGTGTGAAAAAGTGTCTCATGTCAGTCTGGAAAGGCCATCTCTAAAGCTGTGGGACTCCAGTGAACTACAGCGAGAGCCATTTTTTTTTACATATGACAATAACATGGAACAGTGGTGAACCTTCCCAGGAGTGGCCAGCCAACCAAATTTACCCCAAGAGTGCAGTAACAACTTGTCCAAGAGGTCACACAAAACCCCAGAACAACATCCAAAGAACTGCAGGCCTCACTTGCCTCAGCTAAGTTCAGTGTTCATGATTCGACCATAGGGAAGAGACTGAGCAAAAAAGGCCTGCATAGCAGAGTTCAAAGATGCAAGCCAATGCATCTCGAAGGCTTGTCTCAGTTTTGACAGAAAACATCTTGATGATCCCCAAGACTTTTGGGAAAATACTCTGTGGACTGACAAGACAAAGGTTGAACTTTTTGCAAGGTGTGTGCCCATTTACGTCTGGCTAACATAGCATTTCAGAGAAAGGACCATTATACAAATAGTAAAATACAGTGGTGTTAATCTGATGTTAATCTGGGGCTATTTGGTTGCCTCAGGACCTTGAAGACTTGCTGTGGTAAATGGAACCATGAATTCTGCCCTCTACTAAAACCTCCTGAAGGAGAATCACCTCAAGCTGAAGCACACTTGGGTTCTGCAGCAGGACAATGATCCAAAACACACCAGCCAATCCACCACTGAATAGCTTAACAAAAATAAAATGAAAACTTTTAAGTGGTCTAGTCCAAGTCCTGACCTGGATCTGATTGAGATGCTGTGGCATGACCTTAAAAAGGTGGTTTGTGCTCAAAAACCCTCCAATGTGGCTGAATTACAAAATTCTGCAAAGATCAGTGGGTCAAAATTCCTCCACAGCCCTGTGAAAGCCTCATTGCCAGTTATCACAAACGCTTGATTGCAGGCAATTACTTTTTCACACAGGGCCAGTAGGCTTGGATTGTTTTCCCCTTATTCATAAACACCTTCTTTCAGAAACTACATTTTGTGTTTACTTGTCTTATCGTTGTCTAATATTTAAATTTGTTTGATGATCTGAAACATTTAAGTGTATCCAAAAAATAGGAAATCAGGAAGCGGGCAAGCACTTTTTCACATATATTTGTTCACTTATATGATCAGCACTGATTAACCAATGAACCAAACAAAAATCCTTATGTGATTTTCAACAGACTTGTAGAGGCTTATCAAATACACATACGACAGTCTTATTTGCTTTCATTATCAACAGAAATAATGAAATAATCTCACAAGGGCAGGATGCAATTGGAAGAGAAATTAGCCCAGTCCCCATGATACCATTTTCTTAAAACCCCAAAATAACAACATCACTAAAGTTTGACTGACTTAAATAGTCCAGTACAATTGGACCTGCTTTTAGTATCCAGCAGCTTTTCAGACATAATATCTTGTGCATATTGATGAAAATAGGGACAGTGTGCCACAGTTTTACACCAGAGGATAGCTTCTAAGCCACTTACCCATAGATTGCAACACTTTAACGTAGTCTGATATCTGAACTGGTACTGTATGTACATGCATCAAAGAGGCAGTCCTTCCATGCATATCCTGTCATAAAAATCTCATTTAATCTGTCTTGGGTTTGTTGGTGAAAAGGTTGACCTGCAAAAGCAATGAATAACATTTGGAAGTGGGTATGTCACCTTGGTCAGATATTATGCATCTTGATGCCCTGCAAGGGGGGGAGATGAATAAATAAATAAGATGTTTTTGAATACGAGTAGGATCTAATCATTGCCTTATTGTCAGGCCTGATTTACAATGCAAACACCAGGAGGCAAGGCCTTGATGGCGTTGAGTAAAACGATGGAGGGAAGGGTGGAATGGTAATGAGATTTGGGGCCAGGGATGGGGGATGCTATGTACACATTTGTAGTTGGACTCGATACACAAAATCACAAAACACACAGATCCAAGTGCAAATACACCGCATGCAAGCAGGAATGGGTACGCATGCAAACACAGGCATGTATATTAATGCACAAATTCCAACACTAAACACAGAGATCTCAAAGCTTCAACCAGAGTCATCCTGAGGGCAATATTACAATCACTGTCTCCCGGCATACCACCATACAAGCACGCATACATCTGTATACACACACACACACACACACACACACTCACACTCAAAGGCTTGAGTGGATACATGGCCTGAGGCAAAAAGAGTCTAACCAGTGGTCTTAGGGCTACAAATCCCCCCCAGGCTAAAGTGAACTCCATGCATACTGCAGTCAGGACCCGGTCCATGCTCCCAGACCACCTCATTAACCCAATCCAGCAGCAGCTCCCTCCACCCAGCCAACCTCACAACTTTGCTCTTCAACAGTCCATACTTACCATTCATACTAGTATCATTTATTCATCTGCTCTTGTTGATTGGACTCATCCTCGCCTGCATGATAAATAAGGCATGGATTTGTAGTTTACTGAAGGATGTTACAGCAGTGTTGTGGTCAGTGGAAGGATTTAGCTAAGATCAAAATGTCAAAATGACAAGGCGTAGAGGGGCCCACGATGTGGGACTCTTGGGTCAACAGGGAAGTATTGGTATGTAATTCTGCATTTCTGCAGTGTCGGGGAAGTTGCTCAGTCTTGCCTCACCGCAGACAGTGTGGAGAGGGACAGAGAAGGATGTTCTGTTGCTGAAATAAAACGTGCAAAAGAAGGAGAACATGGTCCAGTGGACACTGACTGAAGATGTTTGCAATAAAAATAGGTTATATAGGTATTGGCTACGATATGTAGTCATTTCATTTTAACTAAATCACTAAGCTGCATCATAATTATCAACAAGATGCTTCTTACCATTAAGTCTTCTCCCTCTCTTTACTCACTTCACTCCAAAGGTTCCTCCGACTTTCAATTTCCAATGACATTTTGTGCTTGAATTTAAATGTCTAACCTTTCTAGTTTATTCTTTCATGCTGAACTTGATGAATGTCCTTCACAAATTCAAATATACCCCACAGTCTTAATGAAGACTTGGGATTTCCTGTGGGTGTGACAGTTTGCATGATTCGCCACTTTCTTTGAATGTGGTGAACAATGGCGCCAGCACTCCACGCTGACTGCAATTCTTTTCTTTGAATTTATGCAAATGTTTGTTTGGATATTAAAGATTCCAGTTTGATTCCATTGCTTCCTGCTTTTAAAATTAGATTAAAAAACACAGACTAAAATGGATGGTGGTGAAACTACAGTGCAATGGAAACATTTTTGGAATCCCCCGTAGGCAGGTGGTTTGCATGCAAATAGCCTTATTAACATAGCTAAAAACCCTTCTTGTAATGAGGTGAATTTTTAATCTAAAGAGACTGAACACATAAGACAAAGAATATTCTTGCAGCAGGTAAGTCATTCTACCATCGTAAATTCAATTCAATTTTATTCATATAGTGCCATTTCACAGGTACAGTCACCTGTACATTGTAAAATAAAGACCCTGCAATATTAGAAAGAAGTTCCAACAATCCCACAACCCACTCAAGGAAGGTCAGCCATCCAGCACAGTGAGTTTAAGGTGAGGGGAGAATCTGAAAACTAGTCTAGAAGAGTATTTATTGTAAGTTTCAACTTTTGCTGTGGTTTGGATAATGGAAGGTGGATAAATGAAAGTTTTGTGATAGACAAAATTAAGTATTTTTTTCTGATTAAGTATTAGAAAATGTTAATTAATTATTTCCATGATGCTTTAAAATGTCATAGTAACATATTTGGCTATAACTCAAATGTGTTACTGTGAAGGTTTGTTTCGACGCATTAGGCTCCAGTGCACACCTCAATCTTCCATCAAAATAATTATAAGACGAACATGGATATTCTCTACTACATATACAACACACACGGCAAACATGGCATGAGGCCACCAAATGGTTGGCGGGCCGACTTCAGTAAACTTATTTTTGTTTCAGCTGTGTCGTGGATAAATTTACACAAACTGGCTCTGCATCATTTCCTAAAACAAACATATACACAGGCACACACACTCCTGGGAAGAGTGGGTGGGTTGGGTGGAGAGTGCCAACAATGTACTCCCCTCCATCAACAGAAATAGCAGTGTAACAGCGTCTTTCTAGTGGAAAAAACTCAGAGAACCAGAGATAAAATGATGGTTGGTGGATTTCAAAGCAAATTCAGCTGTGATATTCTGTACCTTCTTGTTTGTATATAGGACCAAAGCCAAGTGCACTTCCGCCAAGTGGGATCGATATCACATGTTTCTGTGGCATAGAGCTCAATGAAACAATAGTTTTGCACCATGGTATTCAAGAAAATACTAAAAATCACTCAAATATATGAATGAATACCCTCATCATTCATTATTGTCTGCAAATTTAAATGAAACTAGTTTGATGAAGTGAAACTTTTTAACTTCACATAAACAGTGTAGGGGAGTAACGGAATACATGTACCGCTGTTATGTATTTAAAATACAAAATATGAGTAACTGTATTCCATTACAGTTACCATTTAAAAAGGTGGTATTTAGAATACAGTTACTTTGTTGAAATAAAGGGATTACACGGCGGTCTTTTCCTGTTTCATATGTTAGGTTATGCCCTCTCTATTTTTGGTAATTCCACACCGGTGGAAACCCAAACAAAACACGCATTAAGAGGCCCAAATGCCTGTGTCTCAATGTCAAGTCTCATAATGACGTGAAGAAACATTTTTTAAAATGATTTAATATGAAGGCAATCCGGTTGTTCAGTCTGACGTCACTAGCCGTGTCTGGAAACTCCGCTGCAGGTCCACAAACGATCACTATGGCATTACTGAGAGTTGAAAAACTGTCTAAAGTCTTTCATCTTTAATAAAATGATCAGCGTTCTGCTCTACCAGGTGTAACAATTGAGTTTAACATCCAGGCATCCATGAAAACGGAATTTATGACATTTAACGGAGTTAGAAGTTAGCAGGGAGTTAGCTCGCTAGCTTCTATCTAAATACAATATAGCATGTCCTGACTGCGGGGTTTTGGAAACAAATTAAAACGTACAGCTCTGTTATCACTTCCAGCATAAATGAAGACAGAAAACTAAAAAGCAGTGACGTTTGTAGGGTTACTGAAGTTGGGCTAGCTGGTATATAATGATGTGCTACGTGACCGCTAGCGACACAGCTATGTTAGCATAATATAAACAAGCTAACTTTTTTTCCACTCGATAAAAGTTAACGTGAGTGTTCTCGGTGGTCAGGAACAAATGTAATCGCATGGCAGGATGCTGTAAAAGGACCAAACTTCAGCCAGGAGAACAACTGAGATCATCCATCCACAATACGAGGTTAGTCATTCATATACTGCTGCATGGGCTGGGCTGTAGTTACATCCTAAGGTTTTAAAAACTGAGCTTAAATAAATGATTAGCGGTAATAAAAGCCGAGGGAGGTCAACAGTGATCACTGACTGTTTTAGGAGCTTTTTGAGATCAAATAGAAGAAAATACAAAACATTAAACATGTTAACAACACAAAAGCCATATTAAACGCAGACTACTTTAGGCCCGGAAGTAGGATTCGTCAGAGGTGGGACCAAGTCATTGTTTTGCAAGTCTCAAGTAAGTCTCAAGTCTTTATCCTCAAGTCTCAAGTCAAGTCTCAAGTAATGTCAGGCAAGTCAGAGTCGAGTCTCAAGTCACTGGTGTAAAAGTCCGAGTCAAGTCACAAGTCTGAAACTTTGAATTTCAAGTCCTTTCGAGTCTTTAAAAAAAAAAAAAAGAAAAAAGAATGTTGCAGTTATGCTAAATGTAAATATTAGACCATGTAATTTTAAAATCTGTGTTTTTCTCAACACATGACAAAATAGTGAACTTAGACAATATACACAAATTGTGAAATTGCACCTCTATAAAATGCAGCTCAATTAAACCTAGCTCCAAGAATAATTTTCACCGACAGTTCTGAGATAAGCTGCATGTTATTCTTGGATGCGGTTGTAGAACCGGCTTTAAAATCGCATGACAAAAATATCATACACATTAAAAAAAACTGTATCACCAACGTAGCCTGGACAACATTTGCTAGTTAGATGAAGTCAGCTATCTCATCGTAGCATATTTATATGCATATTTATAATTATACGGTTCTTGGAGTGAGTGCACACACTCATGAAGTTTAGTAACTTCAGGTCACTGCAACAAGCCCAGGTACAGTTTACCGACGGATGGGTACAGGACCTTGAAATGCACCGTGTAGAACGAAAGACCATCGTACCTATCATAAGTTTACCAGTCTCACAAATTGTCTTCATAAATACACATTCCTTAACCGTTTATTAATAGGACCTTTGAGCTCAACGGTAATTAATTAGTAGTGGAAATAATTTCTGGTACGCGTTACAGAAATGTAGCAGTGACAACAATATTGTATGCTGTAATCGTACTGGGCAATTAGTGATACATAAAACCTGTTTTATCCTGTGAATAAAAGTATATGTTTTTGTCAATGTACCATAATAACAGAGGCAAAATGCAATATTGTGTCAGGACAATTCACTATTTATGCACAATAAATAAAGGAGCATAGCGCGACAATTTCTGTTCAGCGCCAGACTTGCTTGTAACCTATATCACCAATTATGTTATGAAAATGACGTATTAACTACTAAAAAACACTGACCTTCGTGTAAATGCTTGGAGCAGACTAACCTGTGAGCTGGAGTGTTCTGGGACGTTATATTTGATCTTTGAATGGCTGCAATCCAGGCCATCCATCGCGTCTTTGTTACTTCGGAAACATGGCTTGAACAATTTCTCTTCAACGACGTAATCCGATAACAACCGATCTCTTTACCCGTCGGCTTCCCGTGGCTGTCATGCGACCGGCTATTGCAGTTAATAATACAACGGCTTCTTGACATTTTTGTGTTTCTTTTTATCGCTGTGTGACTGATTTCAATTGAAAGCCTGCGTGCGCTAGTACCTCTTGCCATGAGTTCCCAGAATCCTTTGCGGTTTACCCCTGAATGACGTCACATTTTCAATCTCTATATAATATGCATGTTAAATTTTATATTTGGGGTGAAATATCAAGTCTTTTCAAGTAAACCGGTTCAAGTCCAATTCAAGTCCCAGGTCATTGGTGTAAAAGTCCAAGTCAAGTCACAAGTCTTAGAACATTTTTTCAAGTCAAGTCTAAAGTCATAAAATTAATGACTCGAGTCTGACTCGAGTCCAAGTCATGTGACTCGAGTCCACACCTCTGGGATTCGTCGTGTCATCACTGAACAACCGGATAGGCAGAGTGTTACAGGCATCACCCTAAAGAATGTAGCCTCATGGGCAGTGTAGTCCGTGCTGCAGGGAGAATGGACTGCCATACCCGTTATGTGTCTGTGAGCGTGAGGAGGGAGAAAAAGGAGAGTGGAAAAGTACAAGCTGTCACCGAGCAGAAACGGGAGCTGGAAGCATGTAAATATAATAATAACCACTGCAGCCAAAAAGAGTGCCTGACGAGCCCAGTTGTAAGTAAGCTATTAAGATTTGACTGTTCACTGTGTTCGTGTTTTCCTGCGAAACAATAAGTTCCAGTGGAGCAGCCTTTCAACGCCTCTCTCTGTCGCTGCATGGAAAGTTGACCCAGACAACAAAGTAAAGCAAGTTTTCGGCTACGAGCCCGACACGAACCCGACGTATTAGCCAGAGGTCCCTTTACTACGGTTCCTAGTCGCGGACCTGTTTTATATACGCGCGGAATAGTTTTCTATACGAGATCGCTGCAAAAAGTGCAGCCTTACTTAATGTCCACCTACTGTTACTCATTTTATATTAAGATTTAAAAATGTAGCTGGTATTGGTATGGCAAGTAACCCTCAGTAATAGTAATAAATCACACAGCAATAGGACATTCATGTAGTTTTAAAAAAAGCATGATAACATATTAAGTAATCCAAAGTATTCAGAATACGTTACTCTCATTGAGTAACGTAATGGAATACGTTACAAAATACATTTTGGGGCATGTATTCTGTAATCTGTAGTGGAATACATTTTAAAAGTAACCTACCCAACACTGCACATAAAGAAGAAGCACAGAACTCCACCTAAATGTACAGATCTTAGTAGCTGTCATTTCATTTGATGACTCTAGTGAATTCCATAAGTGGATGAGTGATAAAAAAAAATGAACATTGTGTTTTACTTTATATAGTGTATGTCACTGCAAAATGAAAATTGCTTGATTGCGTACCCAGTTTCTCAGTAGCTACTGATAGCGTCCCATTAGGTCAAACAGCTGTCAAGCAGTTATTCTTTAAACCAACTCACTTTAAATATAAATCAAACAATTTCATTTCTTGCTTAAATGTATGAAATTTGGGTCAGCTATGTGGTAGATTGAACTCAGAACTAAAGAGGTAGTTCATAGAATGAAAATATATGAAACAAAAAAAATATATATTTATGTATGTGTAGTACATATCAGGCAAATGGGGATTAAAAATACTCAAAAACTGCTCAATTAATGTCTCTACTTTTTTTGGTCTTAAGATAAAAGTGATGGAATGAAAACTAAATGTATACAACATTGATTAATGTGTTGGTCTTTACGTCTCAAGTTTTTCTTCTTTAGCTACTGTTCTGGGCCTGTGTAGGGCAGAATTCATGAGACATTCAACTCAGGATCACATTTTTGAGGAATGCAGAACATGTTATGTCACACTCTCCAAGGGTTTCAGCTTGGACCATGGTGGTAAACCAAAAACATCGTCTCACTTCCTTTTAACTTACCAAAAGAAACATTGTATTTATGATTTATGCATGAGTGACATTCATTTGTTTAAACTGAAACGCGCTGGGCATGCAAATCACGTCTGTGAAACAGTTCCAAAATAATCAAAAAAGGAAATTCAGAAACCCTTAAGATGGAATGACTAGAAAGTATAAAACCCTGATGGCAATATCCTAAATTTAGAGGGAATGATGAAGGCAATATGAGGCCATCTAACAGAGTTCCTTTACCTTCTTATTGATACATTTGGGTTACTTAAATAATCATCCAATAGTAATTATGTTAACAACTCCCCTCAAGTCCTGACTTTGAGCTTAACAAAGTTATTCATAGAGGTTTTAGTATGAAACATACATATACAAATGCATTTGTGCCATTGAGCTGTTTTCCAAGAAGAGCATCTGAGACATTCTGATGTTGAAAGGTGTTGCGTGGCCGAGTGTCTGCACTTGACACGCAGATGCACATATGGGAGCAACATTTCCTCTGCTAGCTGATAACCATCAGAACACTGAAGGTAGAAAATTCAAGCTGAAATTGGAATGCCCAAGCTTGTGTAAATGTAATCTACAAGACTTTCCCCACTGAATCCTTCCCCAACACTATGCTTGTCTTCTCTCCTCCTCCACCACCACCACCATCTTTTCACTCACTCCTCCTCATCCTCCACTGTCATGTTTTCTGGCACATACATTGTGTAGATTATCTGCCATTGCGTCTGTCAAGTTCTTTTTTTTATGGATACCTCCCTATCACAGTGAGGGGGGCCATCTGTGTAATCCTAGAACAAGTTTAGGTACTGGCAGTGTAACGCGGCTGATTAATAAATTGTACAAGATGCATGGCCACTTATTTGTTTGAAAACTTAATTGGCTACAGAAAAAACTATGTATATGTGTAATGCAATGTAATGTAAGTTGACCACTAAAAACAAGAATGGGTGGAATAAAAGTTCTATTACAATGACTATTTTTTCTGGTATTAATCATAAGTAGAGCTTGCTAAACTGAACAGATAGAGCGGTTGGTTATTTGACAATATTGATTATTACTAACAGCAGGCACTAGAAAATATTTTGCCAATTTTCTCTAAATTTCTCCTAAAGATCCATTGCTAAAGATCCATTGAGACTAAGTAGCAAGCTAATTTTGGGACTGAATAATAAAGTCAGTCCAGAAGTGCCGGAAAAAATTCAGTTCTTAGTTATGTTTATATCTTTACCCACCATTTTAGCAAGGGATCGAAAAGGAGCTTTTTGCCGTCGATACATGGTTGCAATACCCTCAGCATAGTGCGTGCATTCTCTGGATTAAGTAGCTTAGACCATTACTTTTTCAAATAAATAGCTATGGTGTTCTTGCGCACATTGTGAATGTTGACTCATTGGCTCATTCACAATGTTTCGATCTCCCTCTGACTCTTGTACCTTATATATCTTGTTAGCTAGAGAGAACTACGAGGAGCTTGCACTTGTAATTGTTTCTGCTACTGTCTCCAACAATGTTGTTGGATCTAACTTCAGTATTGGCACTGACATTGTCCTTAACACTGTAACTAGTTTAGTTAGGACAAGTTTGTCTTTGACTGAAGAAAATATAAGAGCATCCTTGAACATGTGCAGCATGGTGGAAAATCCAGACAGGAATTTTGCCACAAAGATTGGGATAAAATCTGCTGACAAGCTGAAGGAATGCTACAGACATGGTCACATGTTTGCCAACTCTCATCTCAAGATGAGGCCTGTGACATGAGAAAGATGGCTTTGGTTTTCCAGCCTCTGGCAGAATTGGTAGAACAGACTGACATTGAACATCATATTCCAAAGGCCCATCTTGAAAATCATGGACAAGTACAAAGTCAGCCTGGATACCTCTAAAAAGGGCCACGATGGAATATGTTATCAAAATGAGAGATTTAGTTCATCAGTAATTTATATATGTCATTATTTATTGATCAGGCATGGTCTGATGACCTGACTGTCTTCTTTGAAAACACTTTGTAAACAGGGTGTCTTTGGTTCATGAGGTAGAGCAGGTCATCTATTAATTGGAAGCCAGCGAAAAAGAAGTTGTTGATTTCTTCAGTCTACATGCCAAAGCCAAAGTATCCCTGGACAAGATGCTTTCATTGCATGTTAGACACGGCATCAACGCGTTAGCGCAGTTAGATCGTTAACGTGTTAGTGCCATCCAGCCCCACGGACGGGGCAATTCACTATTACTCGCTAACGGAGATTTGCTGCGTTAATACGGTTATGCCGTTAACGTAATTTTAACGAGATTAACGCTGACAGCACTAATAAAAATTAGTCAGCTACTAGATTACCAGCTCTCTGTTTGTGTCATTGAGCATGTTTAGGTCAGCTAGTGTGATGACAGAGAAGATGGCCTTGTGCAAGTATTTGCATATTTATTCTGTGTCTACAGGTGATAATGAAGTGTATGTCAGCAAGACTTTAGGGTCATAAATTCAAACTGATAGTAAACATGGTTTCTTTTAGCCATGGTCATTAACAACTCCAATCACATGTATAACTAAGCTCCTAAAGGTCATGTCGGAATGTAGAGGCAGCCTTTATCATTTTTAAAGTCAAGGACTTGCTGTCCTATTATTTACTATCCATCCATCCATCCATCCATCTTCATCCGCTTTGTCCGGGTCCGGGTCGCGGGGGCAGCAGCCTAAGCAAAGAGGCCCAGACCTCCCTCTCCCCAGCCACCTCCTCCAGCTTATCCGGGGGAATACCAAGGCGTTCCCAGGCCAGCCGAGAGATATAATCTCTCCAGATTAATATCCTCACGTTATTTTTTCTCCTCCTTTGTTGAAAATCAGCCTCCTTCTGAAAATTATTTACTAATTACTAATATATGTTCTATCAGTATAAAAGTTTCTCCTGTGAAAACACATGGATATGTATGTTTAAATGTGACTTGTAGCATTTCTCAATATTTTTCCAAGCAGCCAGACTTTCTTTTAATTTTTATATTGGCTTCATCGGGTGAAGGCCTCCAGCTCGCACTGGAACGGTTCGCAGCCGAGTGTGAAGCAGCGAGAATGAGGATCAGCACCTCCAAATCTGAGGCCATGGTTCTCAGCCGGAAAAGGGTGGAGCGCCCACTCCGGGTCGGGGATGACTTCCTGCCCCAAGTGGAGGAGTTCAAGTATCTCGGGGTCTTGTTCACGAGTGATGGGAGAAGGGAGCCGGAGATCGACAGACGGATTGGTGCTGCGGCCGCAGTGATGCAGACGCTGCACCGGTCTGTTGTGGTGAAGAGGGAGCTGAGTGTAAAAGCGAAGCTCTCAATTTACCGTTCGATCTACGTCCCTACCCTCACCTATGGCCACGAGCTGTGGGTAGTGACCGAAAGAACGAGATCGCAGATACAAGCGGCGGAAATGAGCTTCCTCCGAAGGGTGACTGGTCTCTCCCTTAGAGATAGGGTGAGAAGTTCAGCCATCCGGGAGGGGCTCAGAGTAGAGCCGCTGCTCCTCCACATTGAAAGGAGCCAGCTGAGGTGGTTCGGGCATCTGACAAGGATGCCTCCTGGGGTTGGTGTTTCGGGCATGTCCCTCCAGGAGGAGGCCCCGGGGCAGACCCAGGACACACTGGAGAGATTATATCTCTTGGCTGGCCTGGGAACGCCTTGGTGTTCCCCCGGATAAGCTGGAGGAGGTAGCTGGGGAGAGGGAGGTCTGGGCTTCTCTGCTTAGGCTGCTGCCCCCGCGACCAGGTCCCGGATAAAGCGGAAGAAGATGGATGGATGGCACTACACAAATGTAAATTTTTATTATTAGTACAGTTTTCGAGGCTTAATGAAGGCCATTCAAAGTTGTCTTTGGGACACAGGCTGCTTCTTCACTCATTTTCAGTCCCTGTACTTTTTTTTTAAACATTTTCAGGAGACAGTTTTTTTCTTTGTTATGCACCCTAACACCGAACTATTAATCGACGGATGAGCTACGGTTGTGCCCACAAATAATAACAACTTACCAAAGATTTTTAACACTTTGTTTCTAACAGCTGGTCACAAAAACACTAATGATTTGTTCTTATTTCTGTAGTTAGGTATAAAGTAGTATTTTTGCACCAATAAGGTGATTCCTAAAGCGCTATAAGCTCAAAACCAATCAGAATGGTGTGCAGTGTGTGGACAACTAGAGGACCAAAGAGGAAGTGACATCTCAGATAACCTGTATCTGACCTAAGAAATCATAAAAAACAAAATGAACAAAGACTTGACACGGGACCTGAGAGATGGATCTGGCTCTTCATTTGAGTGTTTACCGAAGCCTCATTAGAAACAAAAGCACTCAGAGAGTGCAACTCCCTGTCAAAAGGGCAAGGGCTGTACTAAAACTATGATATTCGATTCTGTATTCGGTATTTTTTTTTCTTTATTTTATCAGCATTGGTAATATGGAAACCTCAATAATGATATCTGCATTGTTTTTGTAGATCACTTGTGTTGATGTCAGCATTTTTAATATGAAAAGGTAGTGTAGCATATTAATGTTTTTGTTTCATTGTGAGGTCAATTATTTCTTGTATTGAAAAAAGAATATTTTAAAGGGATATATTGGTTTAAAGTACGATTCAATGGAAACTAAATTGTTTCCTAAGTCATGTGAGCCTGACCTTTGACGTATGACCTTGAAGCATTACATACTAAGATGGTGAATTTTATCATCCGTATCCATATGATTGGAGCAGCACTGGATGAAATCTTTGGCGTCTATAAACTGTAAATGATATATTCATGCAGTGTATACTTGGTGGCCTCATTGTGATGTCATTGTGATGTCAAGTACAGCTCTCTCATTCCCCTTATGATACATTACTTTATTATTATTATTTTTTTCAAAGTTAATTTTGAACTTGGGATCTAACAGTGAAGGTCAACATCAAATACTCATGTCCCCCAAGGCCTAGTATATTGTTGTGAAGTTTGAAGACAAGCCATACAAAACTGTGCAGAGTAGGATCATTTTAACAGACACCAAAATAAAAGGCAGTCAACACTGTAAAAAGAATGTTTTGCTTCTAGAAACCTGGACTACTCAAAGAAATTACAAGAACGGTTGTCTAAATTTGCGTACACACACATACACATTCGCTTGTCACACATTGCTATGAAGCTGCCAGCTGGTTGCTTGTAGACATTCCAGGCTCTGGTTGCTTGGTGGTCACTACATTGCTGCAAACTGTTTGCAGTGTGTACAGAGCTTACGACAGTTCAGGCGGTGTTGAAGAATAATGGTTTATGACAAAAGCAGTATTTAAAATCATGTATATTTACACGTTTTAATAAATTATTCCACTGTTCCTAGTAAAATATAAGGAAATGAGGGATATCTCACAGCTTTTGCACAATGCTCTTTTTGTGCAATAGTGCAAAGATTATTTAGTTATTTTCTCCCACATGTCATCATTTAATTTTGAGTTCTGCAATCGAATACTTGTGATACCAGCTGTGGGCAAATGAGCAATGAGCACGTTTGACTAATTATAATGTAATGTGTTTGTAATCTACAAAAACTGACTTTACTATGAAAACTGTGAAGTCAATTTTACTTGAAGATTTAAAAAATTTAGTTGAGGTTAATCATTTTTTTCTAGCTTCCACCTCCATAGATGCTGTAAAACCTTCAAAAAAAGTTCAAGTTTCCATGAACTAGCACTGATATCTTTATTTTGTTAAGGAAATGTGTGGACTCAACCATACAGAAAACAATGGAAAATAAAATAGGTAGCTGACTATTACTGGTCAGAGTCTTCTGAGAGGCTAGCTAATGTTTGAAAGTGAAATTTAATGAATGGAGCCACCTGCAGAAGGCCCTGTTGCACAACCACCCCCACAATATACACACACAAACGCCCTAACAATGAGATCAACAGAAGGGAATATTTGAGGAGACTAGTGGGGGATTAATGAGAAGGGGATTAGAAGGTGGGTGGCTCTCTCTCTATGTATTTGTGTGTGTGTGTCTGTAGTGTTAGCCACTTGAGTGTCAGCATAGCTCTGGAGTTTGTCTTAGCGGGACAAGGCTAGCAAGCAGTCAGAGACAGGAGTAGGTTTAAAGAGAGCTGTTGGTGGCCAGACTGAACTAGAGACTGAGATGAGTGAGCAGACTGGTATGTGTGACAGCTCTGCACTGAGAAGCCCGGCCAGAGTAATGACAGGTCATACTCTCTGAGCATGCAAAGCAGAGAGTGAAGCGAAGGCAACTGGGATCTTGGTTTGGTAAACCTGTTTCTATTTTATTTTTTTCAACAGTAAGCCAGTTCTGTATTTCATGTAGTAGTAGATTGTAGCAGATAAGAGCTTTGATTTCAATGTGAATTTACTTTGACTCATGTAGACAAAAAGGAAGTGATAAAAAGTCTTGATGCATTCTCAATCATCCAGGAAAATAAATCTCCAAAAGTTGATTCTGTTCATCTGGACGTAGCATTTTCTGGGAGAAACGTTTCGTCACTCATCTAAGTGACTTCTTCAGTCTCAGCTGACTGCAGGTTTCCCCAACCTTATAAACAGTTTATAAACTGACTGCAGGTTTCAGTCAGCTGGAAACCTGCAGTCAGCTGAGACTGAAGAAGTCACTTGGATGAGTGATGCAACGTTTCTCCCAGAAAACGCTACGTCCAGATGAACAGAATCAACTTTTGGAGAAGTGATAAAAAGTATTTATCACTTCTTCACTTCCAGTATTTAACATTGGATTTTTGTTTGAAAATGAAAACATTGGGGAAAAAAACTTTTAAAGTACAAAAAAACAATACAACAAGAATTGGAAGAGTTAATTATCTCCTATGTGAAGGTCTGATGACACAGAATATATTTTAACTGAAGCAGAAGTGAGAATAAAGCTTAGTTATGGGAAATCATTTTTAAACTCGATACTTAAATCGAAACCTAAATCCACTAAATTCTAAACAAATGTGGATTCCAAGAAATTCAGCTGAATTAATTTTAATTGATTTTAATTCATTTCCAACAAAAGTCACAGAAGAAAATGCTCATTAATACTTAGTGGTAAGTAAACCACTGTTTTTCTCTAGCTGAGCACCCAAAGCACTTTCCCACACAGTGGATGTATGAATGGGTGAATGAGGTAAGTTGTCTAATGTCATACCAGCACAAACAGTCTGTCCAGCCAAACATTCGTCCACATTCATACTCTGATGGATGCATCGGGGAGCGACTTGGGTTTAGCATCTTGCCCAAGGATATTTGGCATGCAGACTGGAGCAGACAGGGATCAAACCACCAACCTTCCAATTAGTAGATGACCTGCTCTAGCTCCTGAGCTACAGCCGCCCCACAACACCCCACTGTTAAATGTCAAAATAAACAAGAGAAGGTAGAGATAATATCACTGAAATAATTTCAATCAGACTTCCATGCTTTGATGTGAGGAAGGTTACTTTGCTCAACACTTCACAAATCTAATTTTTTCATTGTCTTTTTAACATTTCTCTCTCTCCAGAGTGCAAGCTTCAGTGCATCACACATTTATCTTAGATCATTTAAGTGTATTTCCATTGGACGTGAGTAAAAAGCAAAAGAAAGAAACATACATTTTGCATTTCAAACTTTTCATCAGGTTTCATTACTTCCAGTTGGGAGCTTTTAAGTGCAAAGTGAAGAAGGGAACAGTGGGGTGATCAAAACTTCATAGTTTTATTTTTCTTAAACACTGGATTAAGAATATAGTGAGAACATTTAAAAGAAAACTGCAAGGCGCTCATGTTTTGCACTTTTGGGGCAGTCATTTTGTATTTAAGTTTGTACATTTCCAACTGAATAACAGGGTATCAGGGTACCACAAGCGTATCAGAGCTTCAAGTAAAAATAACAGCTGCACATCATCAGTGAAGCATTACTACTCACTGCGCAACAACTCTGATAAAAACTAATGGAAAGCAGAGGATGAACATCCTGTTTACATCCTAAGACGGTAACATATGAAGCTGTTTTTAATGTGCAGCAAAACTGTCTTACATGCACTTTATAAACTGTAAATACCATATGGATGTCATCTAATTCCTTTCACAGACCAGCTCACATAAGACATGCAGGTGCAAGTAGATCTAAAACTGAAGCTATGCTCATAAGAAGGGAACAAACAGAAAATGAAGTGCTGTTGGATTCATCTGAAATGTGAAGACCAAATAATGAAGCCAACACCAGCAGTGTTTGCTGCTCTTGGCTGGACAGGCTCTGTTTGTCTTAGTGTCGGGGGGCAAAGAGAGCTGGCAGCTGAATGGAATTCTTCGAAACACCAAATAAACCCATATTAAATTTCCTCTGCAATGCTTTAGGGAGAGGGCTGAATATGACAGGGAGGACGGACAGAAAGGAGGACAGCAGGAGCTCATTGTGTAGAGGCGAAGGTACACTGCAAAGTAGGTAGGTAAAGAGCTCAAAATATAGAGATGGGAAGGTGAGAAGAGACTGAGAAAGATGTTTGCAGGCTGTGAAGGGAGGATAGGGAAAAGGTCCAGAGGGAAATGGAGAGCGCAAGGTCGCAAAGGATGTAGAGGAGAAGCTGTGAAAAAGGTGAAAAAGAAAAGAATAAGAACGGTCATAGTAGAAAGACACGCCGAACAAATGAAAGTCACTATGTAGGCCCCAAACTGGATTCCTACCAGAAGAGAGGCACTCTGGGCATTTACCAGTCATAGTCATAGCCCTGCTTTTGTAATGGTTAACGTTACTGTGCACAGGTCTGAAATGAAGTTGAGTATCACACAGCTTTTTGTGGCCACTGCTGCAAAAAGTGAATATCTCATTCATGCAGAACAGATGGTGTGAAGTCTACGCACATCACAGTTTTGGCAAAGTGCAGTGCTGTGAAAAAACAATTGCCCTGTTTCTGGGTTATAGCTGTCACATGTGCATGTTTCAGATGATCGAACAAATGTTAGATTTAATATCAGACAAAGATCATCTGAGGTTATGATGATTACATTACATAGGGCCAATCTACTTGGCCCTATGTGAAAAAGTAATTGAATTAACTACAATTAACAACATTTGCTAGAAACCTTAGTTCAGTCTTACCGGCCACACCCAGTCCTAATTACTGCCAGACCCACTGAATCAAGATATAAAAGTAGACTAAAAAGCAACAAGTCACGTCACGATCTAAAGACACTCAAGAACAGATGAGAAACAATATAACAATAACACATCCAGGAGGTGAAGAACCCAAAACATCATCTAAAGTAGTTAAAGATACGTGTGGATGTCTGACAATCTGGAGCTGCTTTGCTACTTAAGGACCGGGACAACTTGCTGTAATTGATGAAACCATGAATTCAGCTCTATACTGGAAAATCCTGAGAGAGAATGTCTGGCCATCAGTTTGTTCCCTGGAGCTCAAGAAAACTAGGGTTGTGCAGCAGGATAATAATTGGAACACATCAGCAAATCCACCTCTGAACAGCTCAAAAAAAAGAAGGTTTTGGATGGACAGGCCACAGCTGAGGCTTAAGTCAGATTGGGATGCTTTGGCATGACCTTAAACATCTTGTTCATACTTAAAAAAACAAACAAACAAAAAACTTTAATGTAGTTAAATTAAAACAATTCTGCAAAGAAAAGTGGGACAAAATTTCTTCAGAGTACTGTGAAATTCGCATTGCCAGTTATCGCAGGTACTTCATAGTCCCCTCAAAGCATGCATGGGGTTAGGTTTGTTTGGTGATTCTAAACTGACTGTTGATGTGACTGGTTGTCTCTATGTGTTAACCCTGTCCCAGACTTGCTGACACGTCCATGGTGTATCGTGCCTGTGGCCTTTATTGGATAGACAGAAGAAAATTGATATCTGGATCTGAAACATGTAGCTGTGACTAACATGTAAAGAAATCAGAAAATACTTTTCACAGCATTATAAAAGTGAAACCTTATACATAGATGTTGGAAAAGACTTGTTACAGTTGAATTCTCCAGGTGTGATATTTAAAAATGAGAGCAGATTAACTCTCACAGTTAGTGAGTTGTAAAATAAGGTTTCCATGGAACAGTTCGTCCAGTGGACCCCGGGGGACTTTTGGATGCAGAGAGTGTGATAGAGTAGACTGAGGAACCTGGTCATTCAAGAGGGCCCAGAGTATAGCTGCCGCTCCTCTGCACTGAAAAGAGCCAGTTGAGGTGGTTCAGACGTCTAATTAGGATGTCTGCTGGATACCTCTTAGGTGAGGTGTTTCCAACATTGACTGGAGTCTCCAAAGCAGACCCAGGACACTCTGAAGGGATTTTTGGCTGACAGGCAATGCCTCAGTTTCACCACAGAAGAGCACGAGGAGGTGGTTGGGAAAAGTCTGAGCTTAGAATGTGTCACCCACAACCCTGCCCCAGATAAGATATCAAATACAAGGATGGATGGAAAACTCAGAAACTTCTCCGAAAACTGCACTCATTAAAATTAGCAACCAGAACAAGAGTACCATATGAGTACTGTGTTAAATAACTGTCACAGTTCCACAATGCCCCCCCACCCCCACCCCCTTAGCAACTATATACTTAGCTGTTTGTCTGCTGATGACATGGGAAGGAAACAAAGCTAAAGACAAAAAATGATATATGTAATCACTATTATTTTGAAATGAAACTCAACAGCACAAAGCCCCAGGTGCACCGGCAAGAATCCCCCAAACCAGAGCTATAGGCTGTGAGACAGCTAGAGGTCTGCTTTGAGGATTATAGCCTCCAATTCTCTCTCTGCCCCCCTCTCACTTCTCTCTCTCTGTCTCTCTTTCTTTCAGCTGAAGGGACATCTGGAGTGCATTAAAGCGTTGAGGACATTGGATCTCCCCAGAGCGCTCAACTGGATGGGTGGCCCACTGTAGCCCCTTTTCAGCAGCAGGACCCAACCCTTCCTGATTGATAGAGGGAGCCCCACATGCACACTTAACACTCACACACATCCTACATGGCTGACATACACCATAGACCACTGAAACACCGGTAGTGCTGCTAACGTGGATTAATTTGAACACATGTTTTTGCTCCTTTCAGTGTGTGCAATTTGGCCTATCAATCATCCATTGATACATTTTATGTGCTGTACATTCCTGCAGATTTAGGCCATATATTAGTGAAGTGACTTTGAAGCAAGCATGTCGACACTAAACACAAACCAGCTTGGTTTAATGGAAGCTCCTGACATGTGGAAGTAATATAGGAACACGGATACTCTGATCCTCACTGACAACATGCAGTGACTAAGGCTTTTTACAGCAATCCTCGACACCTCATTCACAGACATAATGAAGCAAATCAAAACCCAGAATTGTACTTTCTCATTAAAGTACAGGATGGACAATTCTATAAGAGTCTTTCCTACACACGATTAGAAAACACAAACTTTCTCAAAGAGGGAAAGTTCAAAGAAGCTCCTCATTTCCAGTAAATTGCTTTGCCTGATTTGCCATTTCAAATAAATTGCAGCGTTGGCCAAAATTTGCAATTCACTGGAAGTCGTCCCCTCAGCCACACAGAAGAGGTTAATCCATATTTCGCGTTTGAATATAAGACGGAAAAAGAGAAAAAGGGAAGATAGGTAACTCTTTGCCCGGAGATGGGGAGCTGAGGGGAGGGGAGTAGTGAGAGAAACTGTGGGAGTGGAGGAAAAGGCGAGAGAATGGGAAGAAACAGGCGTCATTTAGAGTAAATGGCATCCAAAAACCCTCTCCAATTATCTTTGCCTACCATGCCAGTGAGACTGACTTAATTAAAATGACTTGAGAGGGAGGGGAGAGAAGAAGAATCTGCCAGTGATTGAGGGGGCAGGCAGGCGACATATCTGCACTGAAACACAAAGCTCAGGCATCGTGCAGGCTGTCGACCACTCTCCCTTTTCAATTCTCGACTTCAAAAGTGAATAAAGAAATACTAATAAAAAGAGAGGGGCTCTCACCATTTGCAGCCATGTAATTGCGCTATTTAAATCCTACATTTTTTATCATTGTTGGAATATTGGTCGGGAGGGGGGTTGAGTGTATAAAAATGGATAGTGAAACAGCCCCATACCCTCACCACCTATAATCTCCGTGCCTTCTTTCTCAGAAAATCCTCTGACAGTGACCTTTTCGCATGAGGTCTGTTTCTATGGAAACAACGTCCAGCCCATCTACGTTTGGTGTTTTCCTGTCACCGGTCTGCCAGAACTGGCCCACTTGTGACTAAGAAGAAGAATGTGGCACATTTCAAGATCCGTCTCCTGTTTGTTGTTTCCACTGGTGTGCAGCCACAGGCCTGGGAAGCAGCATGGAGCATCTGCTATGGTAAACACACGTGTGTGATGTCTGAAGCCTAAAATGTTGCAGTCCTGTGGATGTGAAATCATACAAATTTCATGTTTTATGATGATTTCATGTTTGTTTTTTGTGCATCACACTGCAGCAAAAATTTCGAGTTATTATAAAAGTATTTTCCAAAACAACAATTACCAAAAAATGGATACTAAAGATATCCAGGTTGACAAAGATATAGTGACATAGTTACTCTAGCAGTTTTACAAATAGATCCCTCAGTTTATTATTTCAACTCTACGTCTTCATCAAATAAGATTTACTGTGGGTTACCCACTTTTCCTTTCTTGTCTTTATTTTTGCAGCCAGCTGGGGATGTATATGTGATTTATTTGAAGTGGCAGTTCATCTTATCAGTGTAAATCTAAAATAAAGCCAACGTTTTGCAGTTGTTACCACAGATATAACATACAGAAGAACAAGACGTCATTGTAAGAAGCCATTTGAAATCTGATATAGGTATCACCAACAAGGTGCACTGCAGAAATACTACTTAGCTTATTCCAGTATTATTAAAACTATTATGACATTTACTAACTAAATGTCCATTTTTACACACGTTCACACTTAGCATTAACATGTGCCATGGATAATTGGTAGATAAATCTATTGTGTCTGTTTAGGAAGTGCAGTCACGAGCATTTTCGATAGCTCTGTGTAAATGGATCTCATCTTTCTCTTTTGGTTTGCAAAGACTAACTATTCTCTTTTCAACTGTCAGAAGGCAACAATTCAACTTCTGTTACCATTTTGTCAAAAGAAAACGAAGAAGCATACATCCATCTTCTTCCCTTTATCCGTGGCTGGGTCGCGAGGGCAGCAGCCTAAGCAGAGAAGCCCAGACCTCCCTCTTCCCAGCCACCTCCTCCAGCTTGTCCAGGGGAACACCAAAGCGTTCCCAGGCCAGCAGAGAGATATAATCTCTCCAGTGTGTCCTGGGTCTGCCCCGGGGCCTCCTCCTGATAGGACATGCCCGGAACACATTAGCCAGGAGGCGCCCAGAAAGCATCCTTGTCAGATGCCCGAACCACCTCAACTGGCTCCTTTCGCTGTGGAGGAGCAGCGAAAGGAGCTCTGAGCCCCTCCCAGATGTCTGAACTTCTCACCATATCTATAAGGGAGAGGCCAGCCACCCTTCGAAGGAAGCTAATTTCCGCCACTTGTATCCACGGTCTCATTCTTTCAGTCACTACTGACAGCTTGTGACAATAGGTGAAGGTAGGTCGACTGGTAAATTGAGAGCTCTGCTTTTACACTCAGCTCTCTAGAAGAAGAAGCAATCCATTGATTGATTTGAACACGCAATCAAAACAATATAATTCATTATAAAATTGTTGGCATATCACTGAGTACTTCAACTAATACACTGTACATCAAAGGGTTAGGCAGAACATTAACACAGCCCATGATACATTAATATACACTCTAAATAGCAACCTGCAGGCTTCAAAAATTAATAGCAAAACTGCACTTTCCATAATGGCCATTGCTTAAAAAATGCTAAGAGTACAGTGGGTGTTTTTTTTCTCCTTATAGCCTGTGCACTGGAATGTTGGTGTCTGCTAGGCCTCAGCTCTCCATGTCAACGCGGTTTATTATAAGAGATTAATGAGCATATCAGCTTTGGGCATTGCCAAATAATAAAAGATTTGCTCTTTTAGATTTCATGAAGTATCTTTTGTCCATCCTATAGACATTCTAGACTTTGCATCTTTATCAAGAAAATACAGCTAGTGCGCTGTGGCAGCTGCTCTTTTGGAATTTAAGGCTCAGTTTGCTTGCCAGCAGATTCAGACACACTCTGGCTGATGAAAGAAGGTCGTTTTGTGGTGTAGTGTACACTGGGGACACGTAGCAATGTTAAAAACAATGTAAACGCTGATTTGAACAATATGTTCTCTTTAAGTGTTGTCTTGTTCAAATGACAAATGCTTTAAACACGTTTGTCACAGCCACTGCAGAAATTTCCATTTAAACATGCGTATTGTGCCATTTCAGTCTAAAATGTGCTTCTCTTCATAAGTTGCTGGCTTAAAAAAAGGAAGCAAAGAAAGAAAAAGTGAAGTAAATTGAAATTCATTTTGCACCAAAGTACAGTATGTGCTGCCAGTGTCAATAAAAAAAGCACTTCTCTGTCGCAAATACACACACATTCACAGACACACACACACACACTCCTCTCACACCTTGATCAGCCAATACACAATACTGCTCATGTGTCACAGCTAACACCTGTTACTGTGCTTTTGCCTTGTGAGCTTATTGTAACGGACTGTACAGAATCTTCCACTGAACACAATACAAACTCGCACCTGTCTCAACAAATGTGTTTGCACAGAAGGTTGGTGGGCGCTATAATTTCAAGTTAAAGTGCCAGGATGCACTGTATAGGATAATTGCCAAGACTCAGCAACCACTGTATCAATATACATTGACTGGAGTGGGCACAGACAGCTTGGATATAAATCAAAGCTTAGAGGAAAAAGACACAAACACACACACACACACAGCAGTGACTAAAACTTTGAAATCACCTCTTGGAGCGTTTGTGTAAAAGTTAGTGCATTTTCAAGTCAATGCAAAACATGACATTTTAGCAAACAGAAAAAGAAGAAAGAACTCTTGACAACAAACTAATCTAAGGCAATATACTTGTTTCCACTTATAGTAAAAGATTCATTCTTAAAGGTATAGTAAGTGATTAGACAATGTCTGAGAGCTCTGAGGCCCGGAGATGAAGGAGCACCTCAGTTTATGTGAAACAGAAAGGGAGGAAAGGGGGTGGAGTTAGCATGACAACTGCTATTTTGATGGGGCCAAAGCCAAGTACCATCATTGTCCATCCCCCTGCTTTTCCATCTCCAGAGCCCTCTCGTCTCCTCTCCTCTGCATCCCCTTGTTTTCTTTCTCATTCTCGTCAATATTCTCTCTTCATTCTTCTCTAAATTCACATCTTCCTCTTTCCACTGCTTTTCTCCTCCCCCATTTTCTCTATTCCTCCCGTTCTCAGTATCTTGGTCTTAGAGAGCTTCACATTCCCTTATGTTGAGAAACAGAGGGAGAGACCGAATATTAATCATCCCTGTGTGGTTTCAGCGGGCTTGTTTGTTGTTTTTTTAGGGAAGGAAATTTTACACTTCATGAACTCTGTTGACCTCATTCCATATCATCTTAGGGAAACATTTGATGATCGTTATATTGAAGGTGGTACTGAAAAAAGTAAGGAACAGCTCGGCACCTTTACCTCCCTAAAACTCACATGTACCGCATGCACAAACACACAGACACACACACGAGACCGCAGTCAGTCTCAGCTCTGGTTGCCAGGGAGACCGCCATACCAGGGCTCTGACCCAGGAGGTTTGGGACTGTTTTTCAGCCTCCCCACTGGCACCTCCCCCTCTGAAGCAGAAGAGATGGCAGCTGTAGGACAGCTGTTCCTACCAGGATCGAGCCTGAAACCACAACCACCATCCCACCATGAGCGCAGCCAGGACAACATATCAGGGGACAAAAAACACTGAAAAGGCCCAAACGATTACACACATCTGTTTGTTTCACGATAAGTCTGTGGAAAAGATTCACACTGAATTTATTCTATATTTCAGTATGACTCAGTATGACTTTTTTCTATCTGGAAAATGATCCTTTTAGCTTTTGTTTACATTGTTAGTCACTATATTATTATATAAATAATGTAACCTGGTAGCTCAGCTGACTGTGAAACTTTAGGACATAGTTATATTTCTGCAATTACTGCATTATCCTAAACTGGCATCAGTTCACATGTCGCTTTAGATTTGGTACCGGTAAGTACTTTAACCCTTACCATGGGCCTTTTGCTGGGCCCATTTTACAAGCTTTATTTAACTGGCTGTAACTCCATTAGTGTTAGTGTTTGTTGTAGAGACAAAATTCACATGGTTTTGCAAGAAGAAGATGAGTTTCATGGGGATATTTAATGCATCATAGTCACACAAGGCAATCACGAGGTACTGCTGTCTGAACACAGACAGAGTTTACCATCTGTGCTTCACATTACCTTACTCCTGAACCATTTTGACCTAGAGAGAAACTTCTACTTGCTACTGGAAGATGAGAATTTTTTTATTTTAAAGCAAAAGTAAAAGTAAAGTAAGTCCATTAGCTTGTGTGAATCTTGGTTAATAAAGAGATAAGAATAAAAAGTATAACAGAGTAGTATAATTTTCAACTTTGGCAGGTTCTGTTCTCAACTGTTTTCTTAGTATTATTATTGTTGTTAATTATTGTTTACCTTACAATATACAGAAAAGTGCCTTGAGACAGCTGTTAGGTAAAACTGAGTGAGAAAAGAAGAATTTAGGCAGTTTGACTGAGGCAGATCATGATTTTCCTTATATTGTGGCTGTTCAGACTAATACAGGATGGATTCCTACACTGTTCCAAAAAATACTAATGTCAAATTATTTTACTGTGTATTTTACAGTTGTGTACTGTTTTTCTAGAACATCATTACATTTACATAAGTAGACTGTGATCTGACACGTCAAATGTAAAATAACATAACATCACTGTAAATGTAATAAAACACAATTTACTTGTTTGTTAAATATATTTTGTTGTACATATGCATATTTAGATCGTAAAAATACATCCAGGAATGTCTCCCATCATGCCTTGGGACATGTGCTGCTGTTTAGATGTTCTTGTTTTATTGTTTATGGTTACGTTACTTTAAACTGTTATCTTGAATGTTGTGTTTATGCCGTGGTGCAGCGTCACTGATAGTTGTTGTTTTGTAGAGAGAGTGCTGTACCATGAGTGACTTCTGTTGTGCTGTTGTTGAACCTTGAGGCACATTGTAGCACCGCAAGTGTTTTAATAAGGGGCTCCCCCTACCAGCTTGGGGTTAAATAACAAGCTCAATCTCTCTCTGTGAGCTTCTTTGTTAAGATTTCTCTGCATGCCACAATGTAAAACATTGCACGGACACGCTGTGCTAATTATATATTTTGAAAAAGAAATGTAGAGGTAGGAATTGCAATAATATAAATAACATGACGCTAAGCATCGGCCAATGAATGTGAACTAACAACAAGGTCGCGGGTATGGCTGCGACCGTAGGAAAAAAAACCCTAATATGAAGGTATTTTACTGTGCATTTTACAGTAATGTTCTGTTCTTCTAGAATATCATTAAAGTTACGTAAATAGACTTTGACTTCACATTTTGAATGTAAATTAACGTTAAATCACTGTAATGTAATACAACATAATTGTCATGATTATTAAATGTATCTGTCTGTGCATATGCATATTTAGATTGTTAAAATACATTCACAAATGTATCATGATTTCACAAATATCTGTCCGTTATTTGAAAGATTGAACTGTTGAATTCAAATGTAATGCTATGGAAAAGTATATAACATGATCCCTATAAGCGTGTGTTACATCACATAAGTATTATTATCGTTGCTAGTTAGGGCGATCGTGGCTCAAGAGTTGGCAGTTCGCCTTGTGATCAGAAGATTGCCGGTTCGCGCCCCGGCTCGGACACTCTCCGTCGTTGTGTCCGTGGTCAAGACTCTTCACCTACCGCCTACTAGTGATGGCCAGAGGGGCCGATGGTGCAATATGGCAGCCTCGCCTCTGTCAGTCTGTCCCAGGGCATGCAATCAATTATTATTTAAACCAAATGTTAACTGTATATTTCTGTACATTTACGTATTATGATTCATATTTCCACATTCAGTGACCTTGTTTATAGGTAATTTCATTGTTTGATCGCGTAAAAATGTTCCTAATTTAATGTCTAAAAGCACTTGGAAAAGGCAGAATCCCATGTAAAATTAGCGCAACAAACTGTATTTTCATTACTGAAAATGACCGTATTTTTATGGGACAGTTATTTTCTGTTATTTTACGGTCGTATTTTTGGCGCCCCAGCTGCCGGAATATTACCGTTTTTTTAAGATGTTTTTTTTTCCTATTTATAGATGGTTTCATTGTTTCATCACATTAACATGTTCCTGATTTAATGTTTAGTGGCACTTGAAAAAGGCGAGATCCCATGTCAAATTAGCGCAACTAATTGTATTTTCATTACTGGAAATAACCGTATTTTTATGGGGAGTGATTTTCTGTTATTTCACGGTCGTATTTTGGCGCCCCAGCTGCCGGAATATTACCGTTGTTTTAGGATGTTTTTTTTAACAGTGTAGATCAAAAATATGAAATAGTAAGAAAATAGTGCTTTTTGCTTGAAATGTCAGAAATGAAGGTCTGGCTTTGGAGTAAATCACATTTTTCTCTATGGAATTAAACATGTATTTAAACAACATTTTAAAAATAAGGACAATTCTGAAGCTTTTTGTTATAGCAAATTTATCAAGTTGAGAACAGGAATTCTTCCCAGCACTTAAAATTGGCAGATTTATAAACCTCTTGGAGGAAAACGGGTCATATGAATATATGTGTGACGAGCTGAGGATACATATTTGATGAAGTGTTTGAGAATCTAGAAGGGTTTTGTCAGATAATCAGATCAGATATTTTAACCTTAAGTCTATTAACTGTAAGCTACATTTGAGCCTAAAGTCTAGAGAACAAAAACACAAGGATCGATGTATTTTACTAAAAATGTTCATTTTATTGTAGCTTCTATGGAACACTGTTTTTAAATTATGGTGGTTTATAAACCTGGCTGGTGATTTTTTTGTCCATGGCACAATAATAAAACCAACCAATTCAGTTTACTATGAGCAGACTTCTTTGCAGTGTATTAACACAGGTTTAGTTCATCATTACTTGATTATGCTTGCTCTGACTTAAAAACACCTTGGGTATATGTCACACCTGTATGTATATATAGGCAGTACACCTGTAGAACTTAAAAACGCATGATTCATTATTTAATATGTCAGTTTTAAACTAAACATTATGTTCTTAAAATGAAATAAAGTCAACATTGTATTGTTAAAAAATGAAATAAAAACTCAGTTTTACCTTTCTGGAATCCACAGCAGATCTAGCTTCTGGATAATTGGCCTTATTTCCACTGTGTCCACATACACTTTGCAATTCTTCACCACTATTTATATCACTGAATTTCCCTGGATAGCGGTTCTGGGATTCATATTTGCATGTTGTCGAAAGAACAGATACATTTGCATTGTCTCTGATCTAAAACAAGATGACTAAAATTAATTTAAAAAAAGAAACAGTCGACCAGTTGACAGCAGATCTTTCAAGAATTGCTTGTATGTCTCAGTCCAGCACTCACAACCCCACTATAAAGTTTATGCTGCATAATGTTTGATTTGTTTTGTAATTGTCGTTTTTCAGAAATTCATAATAATTACCCCTGCCTGACCCACACACACAAACACACACACACAAAAGAACCTCAGAAAATAAAAATAAAAAATGTTTCTATTGTGTAAAACTAAGTAATCAATTGAACCAATAAATTAATCAGGATAATGTTTAACAAGGTTACAGATAACATTAGCTGAAGAGATGTTTTTATATGGATTTCCACACAACTGGACTTTTTTCCAACCAGAGGAGAGGTGAATTATTGGTTAATTCTCATAAACCTGGAATTTATCAACTAAAAATACATAGGAGGGGGGCACTGGTTTTTGAAAGCTGCCATGTTGCTCGACCATCTTGAATACAGTGACTCAGATGGATATTGCAAATTCTACCTAATCAGGTTCTATGTAGGTGATGGGTCAAATATGTATTACGTTAAAGGCAGAGAAGAGAACTTGTAGGCGATCACGTGCCGTGGAGGCACATTTGAATTTGTTTCTGCACTTTCCAAGACAACATATCAAGGATCATATCTACGATTAGTCATTTGTAATTGAGGTCCTTTTTACCAAAGCAAACATGTGAAGGAAAGAAACAGCATGACCAGTATCATCTTCTTCCATACATAGGTGCATTCTTCAGGAGGAAGATGCAGGAGACACATCTATTCTGATATTTAGAAAGCGTATCTATGCACTTCTATATGTGAACATGATAAAGAATGCCTGAGAGCCTTACTGTATTTTATTATATGTTGAACTGTTACCTGTTTCCTTCTCCCAAATGTAGAGATTTTAACCACTACATTGATGCAGAAAAAGGAGTTGCAGTAAAAATCCTCAGAATGTAGGAAATAGTGTTTGATCTTTAACGTTTCTTGGAAAAGGACTTCTAAGACCAACTTAATGTACATTCCCCAATGATGAAGTGAAACCTGCACCCAAGTACATATGTTTACAACAATACATCATAAGATAATCACAATACCAGCTCTGAAATATTACGCGTGCCCTCTCTAGTTTCTGGTTTCGTGATTTAACTTGTATGCAGTTTTACAGTATTGCTTTGGTCTCATAACATGGTTTTGTGTGCATGCTATGCATTCGCATCTTTCTCTGTGAGAATAACGTGTGAAAAATGTGGGAGGACTTGACCTCGACGTTCTAGTCTATCCACAAATATATCATTTATATATACGATGTTATTTTGCCAATAAAGAAACAGTTGCCTTGAGACTGTTTCCAACAGCCTGAGATACATAAAATTGCTGCTTTTTATGATCAACTGGACAACCAGAGAAATGATGCGCACTTATCTCTTTAGCAGCGTCTGTTTTTTCATTGTAAGGCACTGTGCAGTTTTCAGTAGCACTGTATTTCTCTATAATTAGGTAGTATTCGTGTGCAAGAAGAGTAACCTGTTCTTTTTTGTCATCGGAGTGCCATGGAAAGGAGCAAGCTAAGTTAGTGTGGTGGTGATTTGGTTCTCCCCCTCCATCTGTTTTGTTTTCCTTCCATCTCCCTCTTTTTGATGAGCTGGGTCTTCAGTCCCCCTTATAAAATCCCATTAGATCTTAATGAAGTCAGGCTCCTAGCCTCTCGGCCTCACCTCATTTAGCACGATTGTCTGGCGGCCATTAGCATGGAGGCAATTACAGCCGCACGACAAGAGTAATTGGAAATGCCGACAGGGACCCTGAGAAATTGGAATAAATAAATATAAAAAAAAATATTCAAACTAATAAGCTTCCATTCAGATGGCAGGGAGGGAGCCGCATGTGTCTAAGTTAAATCAACGTAATTACAATTAGGGTTGGTAGGGTAAAGAGCCCGGGTGAGAGAGAAATGGATATGGATGGATTGGAGGATGTTGGTTAAGCACAGAGGTAGCAAATGTGATGGAGGGGAAAGCATAGTGAGGATATTAATGAAGAACTTAAGTGTCAAACACATTCAAGTCACAGAAGTTTGGAAGAAAATATCTATCTGAAGGTGAATTTTGTATTTTGTTGCCCAACTAGTACCTAAAATCATTTCATTACTTCTTAAAATATCAGCATTATTATTTGTAGTCTGTTGTGAAAGCTATAGTGCACATATACAGCTTCAGATCTGTCAAAAGCAACCAGCTAAACGACATGAGGTATACCTGTAATAGATACAGTGTTAACATTTTTGTCCTTTTTTTCCCCAGTTACAGTAACTGTAGTTATAAAGTAGATATGTATAATATGCACTGTCTATTAGCATCTCCATGCTAGTTTAACTAAACCAGCAACAATCTATAAGGACCTAATTCATAATAAATATGTTGGGCTACTGAGAATGACTTACACCAAGGGATAATTATTAATAGTATAATATTTTTTTGGAAAAGGATGGCCAAAAGAAAAACCCCATCTAGATTTGCTAGGCTGCAATAAAAAGCCTCTGGCCATCATAGCAAATACAACGTTGGCAATAACCAACATGGATTTTTCTTTGAGTCCACTGAACTGCACTGATTGTGTTCTTTCAATCATAGAGAAGATATGTACCTTATTGTGCAGGAACTTTAAGAAAAAAATAAACTGACCAAAAAGGACCGCTTGAGTCTGAGAGGCTCTGAGACTACTGAAACAGCAGTGGGCTGCAGGACCTGAGCCAGATTGCCATGGCATCTCTCCTGTGCTGCCACCCCCCAAGTCCATCCCCAACCCTCTCACTCCACACCACCCACTAGCAATCTTGCCCCCTTTCCTGCCTCCTAAACTGAATGACAGGTGGCAGAAATCCGATCAGCATGGGCCTTCATCAAGGAAGCACTCACATCTGAAACGGGCACATTGCCCACTCGCCCACCCGAGGGCCACAGCACACATGTGAGGCTGTTTGGTGTGTATGTGCATGTGCATAAATCAGACAGAGGATGGGGGAGCAGGGCTACAATGGACACAGAGGCTTCAGAGGGAGAAGATGGGGGAGTGTTAGGGGTATAATGGACTTCTTGGCCAGGGAGCCAAGCGGCGAAGCTGGCACTAGGTGTCCGGGACTCAAACGGGAAACAGGAGGTTGGCTCCCACTATAGTCATTGCAAGAGTCCCATTGGGTCATCCACAATAGCAGGGCAACCGGCTGCTGTCAACAATGACCTCCAAGGCCTCACTGCTTGAACTGAGAGAGTCCCACCCTTCAGCACTTCCCTTTTAGCACTCCAATGCAGCTAAGCAGGGATTATTATTAGGGACATGTATTTGGAACATGTGTGCATGGTTGTGATGACCTGTCACTTGGAGTTGCTTTAAAGCTTTGGCTACTGTGCTTCAAAATATGGCTGAAGAACAGCAGTACTGAAGTTAATACACATAAACTGCCACTTCTATTGTATTGCAGCTCATCTTTTCCTGCCCTTACAAACCCAATCAAATTTGAAAAACTCCCACTGTCCTGTTTCTCATAAAAAAAAGTTTATTTGTCTAAAACGAGCACAATCTCCATGGGCAGCAGTGGTAGTAAGTGGAAGGGGGGTAATGTAAAGGGAGGTAGGGGGTCTCCTCCAACCAGGAGGAGATTTAATTAGTGAAATCTCATTAAGTCTAACAAAATTAAGCGTAAAACAATCCTTGGTGGGGAATCGTGGTGGAGGTTCTGGGTGTAGAGGGTAGGAGGTGGGGGACACTTAGGGGCTGAGAGGACATGAAGACTGGCTGTGCGATTAGTCTTGCCTGTGTGTACAAGGAGACAAATGGCTTAGTATAACCAGACACCGCTTGGCAAAAAACTAGATTGCCATGTGTGTACAGCTCCTCCATTGTTTTAGTTCTTAACTCTTAACTTCTTAACTAAGCTCTTCCTAGGGAAGGTACATTTATAGAAATTGATACATAGAGTAGCTACAATATAGAATCAGACATTTCAAACTGGAGGCTTGATGAACGATATCAAGAGTGACTCTGAAACCTTCCTTTGATGGAATACAGGTGGCTGGAGAGGATATCATCTGGACAGCCTGCCAATCTGACATACAACTAACACTTAGAGACAGGCATTCATTCACATTCACATTCACAGCTGTAGCCAATTCCCAGTACATGTGACAGAGAATATGCCGACTCCATAGAGAAGGGCCCCTGGGTTAATCTCTTCTTGACTTGAGCATATAGTTCTACCCACCATAACAACATGCAACCCTCAGATACTACAATCCTATCCTTATATGGACTATGACTATATAGGACTATGACTTTCACCATTTGCTTCACAAACATTTTAGAGTTGATCCTGCGTGAAATAGCACTAAACTACTGCTGTACTGGGTAGCAGTAGTACAGCTGTAATGTAATGCTGTAGCATGCTGTGGTGCTATGTGATCATTTCCATTCTTCCAACGTACGAAACTGACAAACAAAAACACCAGTTAGTGTATTTTTTACATCAAAGAGAGAGATAGAATCTGAAATTATTCCAAGGGCAAAGTAACTTAAGCCACTGGTAAATGTAGCCTACTAGCCAAAGAAATAATGTTACAGCTTAAAGCGTTGTTACCCACTATGGCAACATTGTTTTTCCAAGAAGTACATGTCTGCTCTGTTTTAAAACCATGAAAGTTCGACTTCTTCGTTATAGGAAGTACCTTCACAGCACAAATAGGCAAAACATAGTCTTTACCTGCCTTAGAGTAAAAGCTGTCCAGTACAGAATGTACTATACTGGCTTTGGTGTTATGCTACTGAGTTTTTCCATTTTCCTCAAATAATTCTAAAATAGCTAATTAGAAAATAACCTAACCTGTTTTTTTCTCCCAACAACCCCTTTGATATCAATGTCCCCAGTGAAAAACTAGATAAATGAACTGTACACTAATGAGTGCCTATAATTTACTAAAAGTGGAACGCTACAATTTTACTTTGCTGTCTCAATGACTCGGCAGCAAACTAAGTGTTTTGTGGGAAGAAGTTCCAGTCATGAGGATCTAAAAAACAATTTGAGGGCATTAATGGGTTGTTTTGTCATGTAAATGTAATATAGAACCACTATCCAGCCCAAAGTAACATTCAAAAGCCAGACAATTGTTTCTTAGAAACCAATGAAGTGCCCTATTCTTGGTCTCCGGGAGGTCCAGGTATCATTAGAAAGTAATGGTCTTTTTAAAGATGGTGGTTTCCATCGCCACATAATTTCTGCTCAACATTATAAACAACATACAGAAAATATATGTTTTTCCCATCACCTGATTTTTCTAGTTTATCATTCATGACTAGGACACTTTAACACACTTTATATTTAACTAGTATAACTTTAAAGAAAATGAAGTCACATTTTTACATGAGATTGCTAATATAAGCCTGACCTCACCAGTAAAATAACAAGAGCAATAACTAATTGTGGTAAATGGCTACTCCTCAGGTGACCTCTTGCTGTCTTCTTAGTGCACATGCACCTAGGGTGGTATGTCTCAAAAGCCTGACAGAGGAGGCTCATAATGGGTAATTTAAGTAAAACTATCTGTTCCTAAACTTCCTACTTTTGTTGACTAACACTAACTAAACAGTAGCTAAAGACAACAGTAATAAACAAAAAAGGAAAGAACATGGAATAAGTGAGTTACCTGAAACCCAGGTCTTCTTTTGTGTGGATGTGTCATTGGTAACTGACTCTATTGTTTACTTGTAACATGTGCACAAACAGTTCATTTACTAAAGGGTTAATCATAATAATCAACAACTTCAAAAAACAGAACCACAGACAAACTACAGCAAGAAGCGAGTAAACATAACAATTCAGGGGTTGAAGAAATAGGGATAAAGTTTGCTCAGGTGATTGAAATTCAACTGGTTAAACTGAACTTCAGCAGGGTAATCAGTCACAGTGTACCCAACAACAATATGCCACCATGTGTAAAGTATGAATTACATGTGACTCTGTGCTCCTAAATTATTACAAGAACTGATCTTGATGCCGCTTTCTCAACATTTCTCTACAAAACAAAACCGCACATAGATTTGCTTCTGATACTTATAATAATATCCAACATCACACAACAGGAAAATGGCACCTTACAATTAGCTTGCCCACAACAACGCAGCACCTTGTTGTATTATCTTCTGTCTGTCTGTCCTCCACTCCCAGCCTATTGAGACATTACAGAATTATTAAACATTTAGCAAAAGTTATTATTAATACTGAAACACTATTAAATAATAGGAGCAGGAATGCAACTGGTCAATCGTTTGTTTAAGAAGGATATAAAGTTGTCATTCAAACCAGATTTAACCTCTTAAAACCAGTCTGCATCATAAACTGTCACATTAAAATAATAAAGCCAGAATGTTCCAGATTCTAGATCGACTTCTACGAAAACTGGTCTAAAACAAGTTGTCCTTTTAAAAACTAGTGAAACTATATTGTATCCAAGATGGCCGACTTCTAAATGGCCACCATGGTCACCACCCATCTTGAGGAGTTTGCTCCCTCACATATACTAATGTGCCACAAACAGGACTTTAATATCACCAACCATTCCCATTTTATGACGGTGTATCCATATAAATGGCCCACCCTGTACAAATGTGATTATAATTTTGAAGAGGTGAAAACAGGGAGGTCAGTAAATGGCTGTGGTTAAAATTCCATTGAATAGTTGACTGGCTGGCTGTGACTGATCCACACAGAGCATTTTTGGTGCACATGTAAAAGATTTAAGTTCAATCAGGCATTCAGGCCTGGACACCTGATCTTTCACTTAAAGCTCCCCCAGAACAGTGGGAGTGTGGTTCGGCCTCACAGCAGGCCACCTACCTCCAGCAATCTGTGAACACAGAGCTTCTTAAGGGATGGTATTTATCCAGTTCTACACAGCTCAGTCGGGAGTACTCTGTGTGGTATGCAGGTACCACCCTATGAGTAGGGAGGACTGGTATGAAATCTGCTGATGTCTGAGCCCAGATACTTTTCTCACTTTAAAGTTTATCAGTCTCACTAAGAAAATGGAAAGAGATTTTTTATTTATTTATTTATTTATTTTGAGGATGCAAACAAAGTGGTTAATTTAATTTAACATTTAATTTTACTGGGCAAATTGCCATGTCATCCAAAACCCATTTCATTTCCATAATCCATCTAGTTTATCGCTACCTATGACAATTCAAAAAGGAAGAAAATCCTGATTATTATTGTTGTTGTTGTTTTAAATTGTATAGAACTTGTTATTTCTATTAGCTCTTTCTCAACTTGAAAATGTCAAGCCTGTTAATGTAAAAAGGACAATGTGGGGATGGGCTGTGATATAGATATAGGCATAGGGCCACTCCAGTGATAAAATACATCAAAATAAGTTGAACACATTTACTTTTTATACAGGAAAATGAAGCAGCAAGACTTTAATAATGCTGCGGCCTTCGTTTTTCAGCTGCTCCCATTGGGGGCACATGTGCCTCCATCTCACAATCTCTCTACTATCCTCTTCTTTCCCTGTCCTCCTTCACTGCATCCTTGAATATTTTCTGTGGTGTTTTTCTTTTCCTTCTGCTTGGCACCTCAAGCTACATAAAACCTTTGTCAGCCATGTCACTATCCCTCCTCTGCACAGCCATACCATTTTAGCTTTGCATCTCTCATTTTTTCTGATATACACTCAACCTTAGCGGCCCCTCTGTTAGACTCATTTCTAGTCTTGTCCAGTTTTGTCACTCCAAATGAAAACTTTAACATCTTCAACACTACCACTTCCAGCTCCGCCTCCTTTCTTTTGGTTAATGTTCCTGTAGGTCTCGCTGCCATCTTATAAACCTTTGCTTTTGCTCTTCCTGCTGTCCTTTTGTCACATAACACTCCTGATGCTTCACTGCATTTTCTTCTACACCTTTGACAATGTTACTGTTGTTACTGCGCCAAATGTTATTTTCAACAAAAGTCAACTTGGATCATTTATAAATTTCAAAACTGTGTGTAATTGAGTATCAAGTTTTTGGGGTTTTTTGCTTCTGAAAGGGGGCGTATCAGAAAACAGAGATAGTAAAGAAAAACTTAAATCTGGGGGGAAACAAATATGTTGAGGATGTACAGTGCCAAGAAAAAGTAATTTCCCCTCCCCCTGATTTCTTTGGTTTTTGCATATTTGTAACATTTAAATATGTCGTATCATCAAACAAATTTTATTATTTTGCAAAAATAACTTGTGTAAATACAAAATGTAGTTTTTCAATGACGCTCTCATTCATTAGGAAAAAATATTTTAAAAAGTAATTGCTGCCATATTAAAACTGCATTTTATATTTACATGGTGGCAGATATTTTTCACTAATATTAAAATTTGTTTGCTGAAACATATAAATGTGACAAATACTGAAAATTTGAAGAACTCAAGGGAGGAGCAAATATTTATTCCCAGTACTATCGGTTGAGTTTCGCTGTCAAGCAGCCACTTCAGACCAGAGATTTGGGTAAGAGCATTTCTTAGATTTCCTTCAGCCACAAAGAAAACATTTTAGCCTTACGGTAATCCTTCCCAGAGCCCTCCCTAAGCTCAATGGCTCTTCCTCCCTAGGTGATCCCTCTGGCCCCTGTGTGTGATCCTAGAGGGGAATCTCTTTATACCAAAACCCACCGTGCACACCATTCCCCTCCTCTCGCTCCATGGCCCTTCTGAGACCCAGCTGATCTTCCTGTCGACGTCAAAGAAAA
The DNA here is from genome assembly GCF_057382185.1 of Mchenga conophoros. Lineage (NCBI taxonomy): Eukaryota > Metazoa > Chordata > Actinopteri > Cichliformes > Cichlidae > Mchenga > Mchenga conophoros. The sequence goes on along the minus strand of NC_140535.1, from coordinate 5,438,989 downwards.
ATCAGAGTGGAAGCTAGAGCAGTGAGGGTCTCCACCCAGGAGAGTGGAGGTCTAATCACCCTGTTCCTCACGAAATCCACAAGAGAAACATTAGCATTCCTTAATCTGCCCAGTATCAGGTACAATCGCTGGATCTGTACTTGCGCTTTTCTACTTCCATTTTCCTCTACGGAAAATAACATTTTACTTCAGTATAGATTTATATTTCCCAAGAAAATTATTTTTGCAACCAGACATTATAAAACAGAAAAGTTTGCTCTCAGTCTTGGAGTCTTGGCTGTCCAGGCATGTAAACCAAGCAGCAAAGTGAAAACGAAGCAACACCGAACAGCCAAAAATTGTTGTTCCTCTTCCTCTCAGGGCAATTTAAGCTTGGGTCCAAAGGCAAGTTAATCCCAACAGACTCCTATGTTAAAATTCCAAAATTTACACCAGTAAAAATCATTATATACAGCTGAAGCTTAAAGTTGGTTTGACATGTGGAGCAGCGGCAGCCAATAGCTAGGCCCCACCTCTGCTAATTCATGTTACTGAATTTCACCTGAATGTGTTTGCGCTGTATATACTTTTCGGAGCACTTTTAGTACTTTTAGTACCTTTAGTACTAATCAGCAGTTTTGTTTTGTTTTTGTTGTTGTCTCTTTTTTTTTTTGGGGGGGGGGGGGGGGGGTCATTTGTTTCAAGGTGTTTTTTTAGGATTAAGGATAGCTACTAATATTACTACTACTACTTAGCTACTCCATAATGTGTGTCTGTGGATTAGTCATTAATCATATAGTAGGGGACAAATTGTTAATGCTGAGGTTTTGTCCAGAAACCAGTTGGTTACATCATGTTGGCTATGTTCATTTTTTGATGTTTTTTTCAATGAGTGAGAAGTGATAGCTCTCATTTTAAGAATTTCCAACAGGCTTGTCGCAATTTTGCAAGGAAAGTGCAGCAACACATCCTATTTTTTAATAGGATGTGTTTTAAATGTATATTTAAAAGGAACGTATAAAATATTAAATATCCAAAGCACTAGAATTCTCACCATTCCCCTTTATCCATTATAACTGATATTCCCAATAACCAACTCAAAGCCAGAATGAAATTTAGATTGCACCTGTTTACAATTTCTGTTTGTAAGGGGCAACCAAAAAGAACTTAAAGGGCCCTTTTCGCAAATTTAATCAGATGAAATAAGGATTATTTTGAACTGGGAATCATGCAAAGCTAGTCTAGCAGAGTCCAAAAAGATAAATATGGAGTACAATTAATGTAAATATGTAAAGATTCTGCCTTGCTTTCAAAAGAGTCTATGTGCAAAAGCATTGTAATGCTGAACGAGTTACAAAAAGGTAGTATTCGATGTAGTGATAGGTTCACACCACCCCAGTCAGCTCTGCATTAAATCAAATAGTGGGAGGATGAGTCTTTGCTGTTGGTTCACGTTTCAGGGTTTATTATGACTGAAGGAGTGGGGCTCACAGAGTGCTACTCCCTGGACAAGTTGTGCTCCTTGTAAAATGATTGCTTTATTGTTGCACTGTGTACAACATTTGCTCATATCAATAATGGGATATGCTCCAATGCATCAGGCAAACCCTGGGAGAGAATGTAGCCTCATTTGGTTCATTCAATTTTCACTGTTCGCTTTCATGGCAAAGCAGGTTTTGGGTAGCCACAGGAATGAGTGAATATTCACAACTTCTTGACTAAACTTTATCTCTAATCATATGGAATCTCTGTACAGGGAGCAAAAAAATTCCAGATGGGCATCTTTAAGATATCTAAATCCCCCTCCGTTTGCTAGTAGGTTCTGGGGTCAAGGTGTGAAGGGAGGACCAAAAGACCTGTTTCCCACAATCCCTCCACAGCTATAGCCCCCCAGCTGTTCGAGGGCTTTCATAACAACAGCTGCGCAGAGGTTTAGTGGTTCATGTTGCTATGACAACAGCAGGATCAATTGGCATGCACAGACTCTCGGTGCTAATAGCAAAAGTGACATTATGGCATAATTTCATTTCAATAAAACACAGACAGCATTTTTGGTGCACAGAGATTCAGGGGCACATAAAAGGATAAAAGGAAATAATTAATTTTGCACGACAATTCTAGCAGCTCATATGTACAAAACTTACAAGAATCTCCCACACATATTGACAAGCCAGCAACATCTCATTTCAAAAACATTCCTCTGCGTTAAAGATAAGCTCAGTACAGAGCATGACTGTGTCCAAACTCATACAATAGAGGCTAAATATGTCTTCATGCCCGGCAGCTGTATTTGCCACAGATCGCTAACCGGCAGGATGTGCAACAATCAGAAATATTTCTGTTCTCCTGACAAACAGGATATCAGGTCACTTGGCCTCCTCAACAGTGAGGAATCTGATTGTATGGGGAGATTAAAGTATTGCGCAGAGTCAAGAACCAGCCCCAGTTCTACTTGAGGTTTACCAATGGAGGACATCTTTATTACTTAAATACACTCATTGTTCCTTCACATATATTCAACAGTTAGTTAGAGTTTAGTTTTATAGCTTTAATCTGGCCAGTGAATGACAATAGTAGGTATTCCCGAGGGAGTAACCGGAGCTGGCATGGCGTCACCACGGATTTAAGCCCAGCATTTAATGAGCATGCAGCAGATACAGGCAGCTGTGCCAGACAAAACACAGCACAGGCAGCCTATTCGCACACTGATGTGAGCATGTTATCCAGCTGCTACACTGTGAAACACAAGGTTTTTTAACTTTGTATGTACACCACTAATCGTCATTCGGCTGATATTTGACATTGATTATTCCTCTCTGTCTCAAAGAATATGATAGGCCTTGTGAACGGTGTGGGGAAAGCCAAACCGGAATTTACAGCTAAAAATACCCACAGTGATGAGTCAGGATGGACTGAGCAAACAAAAAGAGACCCGTCTAATTTCCTACAGTCTGGCCTTTCAGTGAAAAAACTTCCAGAGTCCTTTCTAGTTAATGAGAGCAGCATCGAGAAGAGAGAAAAGATAATCTATAGACTAGTGGAATAAAAAGAGATTGTCCAATTTCAGTTCAATTCAATGCAATTTGATTTATAGAGCACTAAATCGCAACAACTGTTGCCTCACAGCACTTTACACTGTAAGGTAAAGACCTTAAAATATTTGAGAGAAAACTCCAACAATGAAATAATCCCCTATGACCATGCAGTTGGCGACAGTGGAAAGGAAAATCTCATAACAAGAAAAAAAAAAGAAAAAAAAGAGCAGAGTTTAAGTCAAAGTTTAAAAATAATTACCCAGTTTGTTATCATATTGTATCTAGAATTTTCAGGTGAAAATGAATTTAATTAATTTTTGGAATAACGCTGTAACATAGTAAAAATGTGGAACAATTTGACCTGTGAATACTTTCCAGAAGCACTGTAAAGCAGGGTATCATCTGCATAGCAATGAAAGGTGATCAGGTATAATGTAAATAGCAGTGGTCCCAGCACAGAACCTTGTGGAACTCTGTGACGAACTTCTGTGTGCGAAGAAGCCTTCACATTTACACGAACAAATCCGTTATTCTTTTACATAGATATGATTCAAACCATAATTCCTTTAATATGGTGTTCTGCTTTGTAATTAAATATTATGGTTAACAATATCAAATCACTGCACTTAGGTGAGGTTTAACATGAAATGCACAGAGATCCACTGTCAGAAACCATAAGACTGTCATTAGCAGCTGTCTGTTTTGATAATGAGCTCTGAAACTTGACTGAAATTATTCAAATAAGCTATTCCTCTGCAGATGGTCAGTTAGCTTTTTTACAACTAGTCTTTTAAGAATTTCTGAAATAACAGGAAGGTTGGAGATTAGTCTATAAATCGCTAAGACAGGAGGGTAAAGTAAAGGCTTTTTAAGTAATAGTTTAATACCACCATCTTAAAAGCATGTAATCTGTTGTGGCAGGGCATGGGCTGTGGCACCGCTGCGGGGGAGGCGGACTCACCTGAGAGGCATCAGCGATCACGTCTCACCGGCTTAGAATGATTAACTGGGTCCTGACTGGGTTGTTGTTGTGTTGTGTGTGGATGGCAGCTGAAAAAGAGCCAACAACCGGGAAATAAAAGTGTGTAAAGTGAACTATGTGGTTGGGTCCATCGCAATTTCCATTCCACCCGTTAACAGAGATAGATTGACTACTAATGGTATGACTTCTTTCAGCAGTCTAGAAGGAACTGAGTGTAATAGACACATTGATGGTTTGAAGGAAGTAATTACTGAACAGAACAATCAGAGAGAGTTTAAATAAATATCAGCTGTTTTAAAAGTTTTGGATTAGCTGTTGGATTAGCAGTTGGATTAACAACTTCATTTTAAAAATCCTGCGAATATTCAAATTAGCCACACCGTGGGCTGTAAGGAGCTCTCTGATTGGTTGGACAGACACAGGCTGTCTGTCTGGATTTTTCTAGCTCATAGCTTCGCCCTGCTAAGTAGCGTGTGTGCTTTTACAAAGGCCGTTCAGCCTCAGGATTTACACTCGACTTGACACGGATATGTGAAGACCCTGCAGCAAAACAAACAGCGCAACCTCTGACTGAGTGCCTGTTTATTCAGTCTGACCACCTGTTGAAGGTAACGTGCTAACATGGCTAACGATAGCATCACCGCACGTCGCCACGTTATTTTAAGGTCATCTTAGCTTATGAAAATTTTACGTCACATCTGTACGAGCTGGCTACATGTTTTGTAAACTGCTGTGCTCTTCACAAATAAAGCTGGAAGCAGCTCAGACTATTAGAACCAGCACTGAGCCCTGTTACATTTACACAGTGTTAGAGCAACGGCTGCAGCCTACAGCCTTTAAACTAGCGTGTGCAGTTCCTGCTTTAACCTCCTAGGACCTGGCGTCCACATATGTCGACATCACATTTTCACTCATTACATCCCACGGTGTGGCTAATTTGAATAGCCGCAGGATTTTTAAAATGAAGTTGTTAATCCAACAGCTAATCCAAAAGTTAATCCCTGAGCGAACAGGAAAGGGAAATGGATTTTGAAATGAGGAGTGGAATCGCCATTTTAAAAAGCATTGTGAAAATCACTTTATTAAAGTGCAATTCGAAAAAGGGTTTTGAAATGAAGTTTTTAAAAAGCATTTTAAAAATCAGTTTACTAAATTGGAATTCAAAAATGAATTTACAAATGCAGAATTTATTCTACAACTCATTATTTAAGCACAGAATTCTTTATTTCCATGCGCATGGCTCTTGTGGTCCTCCATATTTGTTAACCTGGCTACAGTACTGAAAAGAAACCTGGGATTATTCTTTTTTCTTCTATCAGTGATGAATTGGAAGATGTCCCAGCTTTACAGAAGGCTTTTTTTATAGAGCACAAAACTATTTTTGCAAGCCAGACAAAGGTTTTCTAAATTAGTGAAACACTATCTCCTCCTCTTCAGCTAAAGGTTATCTGCTTTAAGGTGTCCATTTGTGAGTTATACCAAGGACTTTGATCTGGAGCTTTCTTTTTTAGAAGACTCATAGTATATATGTGTGTAGCTCTGCTTTGTGTGCCCAACTCTGAATAATCACACTTTGGGGGCTCAATAATTTGATGAGATTACTAGAAAAGAGAGCTGCTCCATGTAAAGTGGAATTGATGCCATTTCTCCTAAAAAAGACCACATAAATTTTTTGAACATGACACAGCCAGTGGTTTAAGAAAAACATGCAGCTAAGCATGTCACTACTGTTCTGAATGGAGAGGATGAGTCTGGTATTTTTTAAATCAAAATTACATACTTTGTCAGTTTCAGTATTAATCAGTAATAATTTGAGTGACTTAAGTAATTTCAAAATTAATGCAAACAGGTGCTTTACTGCTAAAGTGAATTCCAGTCTTGCAAAATCTAATTTATTCTTAGTTGGCAGTTTTATATTTCCTTCAAGGGGGGCTACTATGACCCCAGGAACAGAATCAACTATGGCTGCTCAAGTCTCTAGTGTTATGTTTCACAGACTAGAGTTTTTAGCTTGGCAGGTGTCTCATGAGAGGGTAAATTCAATTTGAAACATGAACAGGTTAGTGGAGTAGCAGGGGTACAGCTAACTGGGGTTAGCTATCTGGGAGTCCAAAGCTACAAGTTTTATTAAAGTACCACTGATGCTAAAGGAAGCTGAGAAGTAATTAAACATTTGAAAAACTGCACAGCAGCACGAGGGTGTGCTGCTGGTGCTTCATTTAAAGGTGTTTCTATAAAAGGGGCATCATTTTTAATTCTTCTTATCACCAAACTATTCACTGAGCTGTCGTGCCCTATGGATTGGTGCCAGTCATCTCTGAAGAGACCAGACAACTTCAGAATAAAACTGCTTCATCACAAGATGAATATGATAAAAGTGACTGCCCTGAAAAACATAATATTAATTTCTGTATTGAATTTGAGAAACTTGCCTTTAAGAAACGATACTAGTAAAATGCCTCTTGTCAACTGTCATTATAGGTATCAAAAGTTAATACCACTGTTCTCTCGACCTACGTCACACATCTGCTTGTCTAGTTGAGAATATAATGAAACTGACTATATCTTTACTCTTTGCTTATGTACGAGACGTCAAAAGGAAGGCAAAAATGTTTTTATTTTTTTTAATACCATGATATTACTTGGCCTTGCCTCCATGTACTGGGATAAATATTTTTACTTGAGAATACATTTATGTCCGATTCAAAACTTGCCCAAAAAAGTTTATATCCCAAGGCACCAAAGTGCATCTGTTATGCAAAATGTATATCAAGATTTACATGCATTATCTTTTGAGGCAAACACACAGGTAAAAACACACTGAAAACATAAAGGATGTGTTTTCACTTCATTCCAGCTGTCAGACTGTCAGATCTAACACACAGAGAGGAGACACAAGAGGCATTTCCCAGGTGGAATCCTGCCTTGATTCTCACAAAAATGAATCAAACAATCCAGACAGACAGCAGGCCAGTTAAAAGAAGTTGTCTTGGCTCATATTATGCAATATCCTGCAGAGGTATCTCTATAATGTGACTGCACAAGTTTAGATATATTTTGAAAAATATATATTTTGAAAACTAACTGATGTACATGTAAGTCAGTGAAATGAATCACATCTTTAAGATGTGGCCTCTGTGATAAATCAATGGAACTGCTGTGTTCTGTGGTAAGTACAAAGCACTGAATGGGAAGACTGAATGGATTAAACAGCCAGTGACCACAATTTACATTATTTTATATGGGTACATTCATTGTCAGATGAAGTGATGAACTGCAGTACGAACATCACTGATTTCTGATTATCTTTTTATGAAACTACAATCAGTGTTCTGCTTGAAAACCTTTGGCTGCTGTTACTCATATCCTTTCCCAAACATATAAAGGTAAGTTTTACTGCTTAAACCTATGTTAGGGACTAGAAAGGTGCTCGTGTAGTACCTTTCTAGTCAGTTGAGCATTCAAAGCACTTTCTTACTATAATCTCAACCAGTGACACACACATTCATACAACACTTATTTACGCGTAAGCACTTTCTAACAGTCACACTCCATTGGATGCATCCGGGGCAACTTGGATACTGCCCGATGGCAGTTGCCCTTACACAGCATCAAAATGCATGTTATTGGGTGTATTGGACCAATACAAGTGCTCAATACTTTCACCCAGCTTCTCAACAAGCACATTTGATCAAGAGGTTTGCTGGAATATGCCCAATCCACAGCGCTCACAGGATCCACTGCCAGCATCACAGTTCCAGACACTACAGGGCACGCACAGAGGTCCCAGGCCCATGCCTTAGGGCTGTTTTGGTGGCACAAAATAGAACTAAAATATTAAAAGGTACTTTTAAATTTGTTGCTAATAATACATCATAAAATGACTTACAGATTACAGATTTTCACATCTTGCACATAAATGATATAAAGCATGAAGACATGATCTGTTATTTTAATGTCCATCTTGTATAAAATGTCAGAGTCATGTGGTAGAATGAAATTTATACACTACAGTACACGCTGATGACAAAGTCATAAATGTAGTGAAGAATGTTGATAATCTCCTCAGCCTGGTGCTGTATAGCAGTAGTAAATTTTGCACATAATCTTTCAATGTCTCTCAGACAGAAAAAAGTGCTTCCCATATGTACATTAAAGAAGATGGATGAAGGAAGCACAAAGAAAGCTTCGGTTACAGCAGACTCATTCTCTCTGAATTTAAACAGCCAGTGTCTGCCCATTATATAAATAATGAGGCCATAGTAGGAATAAAGGTAACACTTTTTTTTGCTGCAAATTTAAACACTCTTTCATTGTCTGAGCATGAAACAGCTCGGGAAGGCAGAAGCACAATGGACTTGGCAGAGGCGGCAAAGGCAGAACAGACAGAGAGGAATTCCCCATCAGTGTCTGAAGCAAACTAACCTTTCTTTTTTCTTTCTGACTCTTCCCTCCTGGTGAGAGTCCAAAGGAAGAAAGTTAACTCTTTCACTGGCACACTGAATGTCTGCTTCAGTTGTTTGTTCAGAGTGCACAGCTCCTAATAATAATTCATGACATTCCTGTGGACTGAGGCTGCAGAATTTACTGACACCCTGGTTCTCTCTGTAGCCTCCACAATGTTTTTCCACACATTAGAGATGCACCACTTAACCCCCCCCCCCCCCTTCGCCACCACCACAATCCAGCTCCATATCCAGGTAGTTAAATACAAAGTACTTTCTGTCCTTTTCCCAGTACAGAAAATAGTGTCTTGAAGGTGCTTCTCTGTCTGTAAATGTCGGCTGGTGATGGTTTATAAATACCACTGACCACGGGGGAGAAGAAGAACAGTAGCATGCCATTCACTGAGATTGAGAGATTCACACAAAAGACTTATAAGAAAACCTCAAAACAGTAAACCGCTTTCTCAATTTCCCAGCCCTAGCTTGTACAAACACACTCTCATATCCTGGAAAGATAAGCAGGCCTGTTTTGAAGAGGGCATCAAGAAGGCAGGTGTAAGTCATCCCTCATCTCCTGTCATGGTGGGTCTCACCTTCACAGTCCAACTGACACTACGCTGCAGCCAATCCTTTCTGAGAAGCTTAACCACGCGTCTCTTTTTGAGAGTGGCCCATTGGTCAACTTTGCTCTGAACAAATGGGGAAAAAAAACAAGAACGAAAGCAACCACAGGTAAAATCACGTGTTCCACGTCCACATTTCCAGCAATAAGTCAGATTCATTCCCAGTAGATGCCGGACTTCACCAGGGCTGCCCTCTGTCACTGATTCTATTTACAATTTTTATTAATGCCAAGTGGTTTAAGGCTTCCACCTTGGTGGCTGCAGGATCACGTCTTTGCTTTTTGTGGATGATGTGGTTCTGCTGAATTTATTAGACTGTGGCCTCACACTGAAGTGGTTTACAGCTGAGAGTGAAGTAACAGAAATGAAAATTAGCACCTTCAAGTCTGAGTCCATGGTTCTCAGCAGAAAAAGGGTGGAGTGCCAAATATAGGTAAGGATGGATGGATGGACGTGTTACAAATGTTCTAACAGAAAAGTTTGATATTTTTCATATTCAAGCTAGATAAGAAGACTTATCTAGGTTACCACTAGATCTATAAGAGACTGGCAGCCAGGCACTGAACTTAGTTTGGCAAAATCTGTAAAAAGCAACTCACAACAAGTTTTTGTGTTGTTTGTGAACAAAGACTGCAGTCTTGTCGTCATCAGCTAGCAGGAGATCCAGGATCCAGGAGACCCACATGATTTTATTCTGTTTGTATGCAAGCCCAGTGTCCCAGGTGTCACATGCCAGTTTTGATGTCACATCATGTCACCTTGCCCAGTTGTGTAGCTCTTGATTTTTGTAACCTGGCGTGTTGCGCCACAAGACTTTGCAACAACAACAACAAAAAAACACTTGGCAAAGTCTTTGCTTACAGTTTTGAGTTTTTCTCTTCCTATAACATCACTTACATGGCAGTATTGTCTAAGTGGCGACACCTATCGTTCTGCAGAGGCTTCCTGTGCCTTAACAGTGGGCATAAATAGACTTCAAGATGATATTGCAAAGCAACCTTAGCTGTCAATTTCCAAATGGGAATGAGGAGTGAGTAAACCTGAAGATGAATTTTGCAGCATGAAAGAATTTTAAATATTCCAAATTCTATCCTTTGGTGAATATATCATTTCCAACATGAGTTCTCTGACGGAAAACCTTCAGTTGATCCAAATGCTTTAAGAGGGAGCATTTTTCTCTAATACTGGGTTCTCTTCCCTGTTCATTTCAGAATCAAATTTCAGCTCCTACTCCTCCCATACAAGGTATTGGATAATCAGCCACCGTCTTATCTTAAGGACCTTACAGTACCATATCACTCCAATAAAGCACTTCACGCTTAGACTGCTGGCTTGTCTACGGCTCCTAGGATATTTATTTACAAAGGTAGAATAGGAGGCAGAGCTTTCAGTTTTTAGGCCCCTATTCTGTCAAAACAGCTCCCAGTTTGGATTTGGGAGACAGACACCCTTGCTACTTTTAAGATTAGCCTTAAAACCTTTCTTGTTGAAAAAGCCTAGGGCTGGATCAGGTAACCCTAGGCTGCCAGAGGCTTCCCATGAGTGTTTCTTCTTCACTTGTTTGTTTTCACTGCGTTTTTATACTTTATTTAATCATTCATTATTAGTAATCTCTGTCTCTAGTATGTCTTTTGTCGTGTCCCCTGTCCTAATTCCCAACCAGTTGCAGCAGATGGCTGCCCCTCTCTGAGCCTGGTGCTGTTGAAGGTTTCTTCCTGTTTAAAAAAGGGAAGTTTTTTTTCCTTTCCACTGTCACTAAGTTCTTGCTCATAAGGGCTTGTCTAAATTTTGGTAGTTTTCTCTGTATCACTGTAGGGTCTGTCCCTTACAACATAAGGAACATCTTGGTAAGACTGTTTTTGTTGTTACTATATAACAGGTAATAACATGGAACAGAAATGATTGACCTATTGCAGAAAAACCTATCTAAAAGGCTTTTTCCTAACAAGAAGTTTTTATCAGAGGAAACATTGCAATCTAGAAAAAAAGTCTTCCATAATGAGGCCAATTGGATTAGCAGTGGTGTGGTCTGAATCTGTGCAATTATTGTTTTAGACATAATGGCGAGTTGAAAGAGGCATACTGCAGGCTTCAGTTATTAGAGCTAAAGGCTCATTATTGGAGGCATTAACTCAGTTATTGCTACCAACCAGAATGGCTGGGTTTTCATACATCTTGGATAAACTACAGGACTTGCTCTGGCTACTTAATGCTTCCCCAACCAGGCCAGAGAGACATTTTTAAAAACTTCTGTGCCACCAAATCCAAATGATAAATCACTTAACAGGAGCCTTATGAGTCTATGAGACTGTTGTTGCTGAACTTGTTCTAAAAAGATAAAGACTGAGACACGGTCTCCATTTGAACCATTTGGAGAATCCCCTTACAGTCCTGGTACAAGACTAGTGTTAAAGTTCAGATGTGTGGTACTAATCACATTTAAAAACAATGTCACATACAGCAATCTTTAGGTGTGAGCACAGAGCACTAATGAAACACTGATGATTTCAGTGAGGCTGTCGAAATTACTTATCCCCTCTGAAAAGCTCTTTAAACTAAAAAAACAAATTTCATCCACAATCAGCACTATCAGATTTCAAATTCCCATTTACACCACACTAACATTACAGCAATGCCAAGGCAGTGCCAGCAGGGATCCAGGCATAGATACAGCAGAGCGGTATGGAGACCTTGACCAGATGAGAGCAGCCAGGGGGAGGGGGATCTGGATAGCTGTCTTTCTTCTCCCAGACTCGAGCCCAGACATACAGAAACACACTTGACTCTGTACCGTCTCCAGACGACGCCAGTTCCACAGCTGTTTATAACTCACTTTTAGCACAAAACCATCATCACTCTTTGGAGATGAACCTTTATGAAGTCACATAGTGCGTGGGAGAGCTGTGTGGGTGCGTGACTATGTGTCATTTTTCATTCTTTTACTCAATTTTTTTTTAGTCGCTGGTAATTAAAGTGCTCTTTCCTATGAACTCCTCTGAGGTGCTTTTTCACCTCTTAGGCTGAAAACTTCTCTGTCTGGATTGATCTCAGTGGAGTTTGTCAGATTCTAATGTTATTTTCATTTAGAAATATAATAATGTATAATAGTGTGGGTTTTATGAATGTCTACGTGGAAAATAGGTGGGAAATTTTTTCTCAGCTAGGTATTGGAAACATTGCATGTTGCACCACCCACACCCACAGCCCGACACATGCACACACAACATTTTATTACAGAGTTAATTATATCTGATAGCAGAAGACACGCTGATTTTAATTGTACAAACTCTGAAACTTTCAGGATTTTGTTTGTTTGCCTTTCTTCTTTTTTTGGGGATTTTTGTTATCGGGGGAGGGGAGGGGTCAAATAAAGCCACTGGGCACAATATGGATATGGCTTTTTATTTTTGCTATGGCAAAATATAACTCCTTATTACGGTGTATTGCAGGTTTTAGGCACTTATCAGTGACAGGTGTTAGTGCCAAAAATATTGCAGGACAAAGTATGTACCTGAAAGTATCCACAATGTCACTTTCAGCCTTGAAATACTGATTTATGAGCACATACTGACACATTAAACTTTTTGAATTAATGTAGCTGCATGTTTCCTGCATTTAAATACATAAAACTATTTTAATACCGTAAACGAAACAGTCTAAATTTAGGCTCGATGATGGTTTCTCTGCAGAGTAGTGACATCACCTATATTTTAAGTTCACGTTTTTTTCTCTGTTTATTTACATGACAGACACTGCATTTTAATAACACTTTTTGAAAATTGGACTTTAATTGAGTAGTAAAATTTGTAGCTATTGCATTTTCACAAATCCCAGTGTCTTTATAGGCAATTCAAACTGCCGTCCTGATTGGCTCCCCTTATTAAATAATAGCTGAACTGTTTCCAAGCAGGCAGCATTAAACTAGGAGGCATCCAGCAGCAGGTTTACTTATTTCAATTGAAAGAGTTGCTGTTGTTCATGACTAACAGCTGTATCACAATGTTATTTTTTAGTTAGCCTTTAACTGACTTTCATTTATTTGTAAAAGGCAGGATAAGTAATGTTGTATTATAATGGAAGCTTGTTTGAAGACAACCTACAAATATTCTGAAAATGTCAAGAAGTTTAAGAAATATTAAATGCCTATTATATTAACAGCACACTATAACCTACTTACTGAAAGCTTGACTGAAGTGCTGCACATCTGTCCTTTGGACTGAACAAGATCTATACAGCAGACTGCTGCCAAAGTCAAGCATTTACAGTAGTCTCCATTTTCCTGCCATGTCTTTTTGCATCTTACGCATATTAACTACTCTGTGTGAAACCTGGAGTCCAAGATAACATTACTTCTTATGAGAAATGTACCCGAGATGTGAGTGCAAACACACACAGAGAAAATAAATAGACACTTTATAGAGTGATCATCCAATATTTCAGTTCTTTCTGCATTTCTCACTTTTCAGGAATGTCTTGAACAATAGCCTCTTTGAGAGAGCGAACCTCTTATCGTGGCACATATCCTAACATGCTAATTACCCACACAGTTTGAGTTCATTTATTATGCATGAAATAATCTAATATGATGACTGTGATAATTATGCGCACATAGATAAGATAAAAGAGTAGTAACCAATTATGGCACGGGAGTTGGGAAAAGTAATTATTCTTTGTAGTGGAAAGAAGTCTCGGTAGAGAAAAAGGGGGTTCGGTCTGTTTTTCTTTTTTTCTACTTAGTACTGGATTTAACATGTGAAATCATGTCTACACTCCCAGATAATGTTTAATGGTATTTTCGTGATTTAAAGTCTTATTTTTTAGCAGGCATTTCATTGACCAAAATGAAAAAGTAAAACTGCAGTAGACCAGAATTTGCTTCAGCTGCTGATATATCCACTTACAGTGATGTTTCTGTTATAATTGCACACGCTCACCCCCCCCAGCAAACTCCATAAATCTGACATGTTTACATTAAGACTTGAAAGGCAATGCAACTAAATGTCTTGGTTTTCATCGGCAGTAGCAAATCAGAAAGGACACCAAAAGGAAGGAGTGGTGCTCAGAGTCAAGTACTCACAAATCAGACGGGTGTTGTAGAGTCATTAAATATTACCACTTCTAAAATCAGAGCTGGCATGCGGTTAGCCCGCACCACTGTACAAACACACTTAACACAGCACAGCTTTCTTTGACAAATTATGTGCCTGCCACCACAAATCACAGGAAACAGAGACTCAGCAGTAATTTTGTTTCTCTGTGACTGTTTTGGCTCAAATCTTCTTATGAATTAAACTTTTATGTAACGGAATGTGGCAGCCTGGAAACGGTGCTGAATGTGGATTAATGTGTCGGCATGCTCACACAGACAGAGAAAGAAATGTTTTACGGTTGCTCGTAATGTCTTTAAATGAGAACCAAACTTGACTGAGTCACTGCTGCAGGCCAAAATAATGAGATACGGGAACGATAATTAAATGGGGGAAAAAGAGAAATTTTAAAACAGGTGCTAATTGCAAAATTTGTGCAATGTAAAGGAGGACTATTGTCTCTGACCTCAAACTAAAACCCAACTGAAAGTGACTCAGAAGTGCACACGTCATGGTCACACTCATCAACCGTCAACCGTGTCCCGGACCAAGTCTCCTGTGGACTCCTGTAGCTGACTCATAATTATTTGCAGAGTCCAAGCTTCAGGCCAAACACGAGTCCAGAACCATCCAGAAGACAGCTTTTAAAAACAATACTGCATCAATTTCGACAGGTTTTTCAAATCAGCTCAATTTCCATTTCCATCAGTGTCGATCCCGCCCTGTTTCAACTACACACAGGTCTGAACAAAGGGACTGGCTCTCTGTGTGCTCTGTCACTTTAAACTGGAGGTTAATGTCAGTGGTGCTCATGTTTCCTTACACACTCAGCAAAGTCATAATGTTCTAAATGCAATGAAGTGAGGAAAGGAGAGAGCAAGGACGATGGATACGGCTAAGACGGAAGCTACTGCATATCATGCATTTCATATGAACAGCTGATGTTTGGAAAACATTTTCATGGATTTTTTGATGGATATTTTTTAGGGGCATTAATCCATGTTATTACAAGCTTGCAGTGAAAAAGAAGATTACTTCAGCTCTCTAAAAACAGGTCATTCTCTGGTCCAAATAAAACAAGAAAGACGTATGGACCATAAAGCCAGTTTTAACTGCTGCCTTAAGTTAAAGTTCAACAGGAGTATGAATAGACTGTTCTTGGTTGACTTCACTAAATCATTGATCATCTCTTAGACATCATTTTCAATATACTGCCAGGAATAAGTTCACCAACATGTTTTCAATATGTAATTTTAGAATAAGGCTGTTGTAAATGCTTGGGGTGTGTAAAGGACAATTTGACTCTAGATCTATCATATTGGTTCCCAAGTGTGGTGGGGTTTAGGTCCCAAAAGCTCTGGTTCAGATTAGGAAAGATGCAGGTTTCCACATTAATAAATAGACTTGTCCTTTCCAAGTTATTCTTGGACTCTTTGATAAGTTCGCAAAAACCCGATCTTTCTAATCTGCATGTTTTTCTCCAAAACATAACCACCAAAATGAATATTTTATCATGGAAAGGAGATTACTCTTATGAGCTGAAAACTCATGTTTTGTCATTGTCACTGGACAGTGGTAATCAAGGAAGTGCTTAATGCAGTAATGTGTGTTTAGCATTGTAAAACTATGTACTTTTATTCAAACTGTGGTTTTTCCTTCTATAACCGAAAAAGCTATTTTGGTGCCTAAACCCAACCAAACAGAAAAAGAAAGAATGTGGAGTTAAAAACAAAAGTGCAAAACCAGGAGAACAGAAGAGTTTCCCAGGAGAACTCCTGTCTGGCTGTTTTCTTCTCTTTAGAGGGTGTGTAATTATGTCATCCATCGCCCCACCTAACACAGATTTTTGTAGGTTTTTATTGTTTTCCATGTTGAAAGCTGAACGCTAAAGAGTTGTCCCAATGCATCAGAATTGAGGCTAAGTGAGGGTGAGTTAAAAAACAAATACTTGGTCTTTTTTTAAAGTGAGACAGGTTTTTACATCTACACATTTCCCCCATATCTAACACTCTGACTAATAAGACTCGGTTAATTATTTCCACACCCAACTTGTTTAGTCCCGACTTTGAGAATTTCCACGTTGATATCAACCAAAAATGAAGTGTGAGACCTCAGTGGACTGAGAAGTGGATCATGGTCAAATGTTGGTGGCTCCCAAATCAAACTCATCCATGATTTATTATTTTTCTTTTGATGTTTCAGCCTTTCACCAATTACAGGACGTTACAGCCGGCTATTGTTAGACTTGGAAAAAAGAAGCACAAGAGCAGAGGATGGAAACAAGTTTTATTTGAAATATGGTCTGATGCTGGTGGGGGGAAATGGTGAATTGACCGATGAGATGGACACTTGGTTTTGTGGGGTTTTTGTTTTTTTGTTTTTTGCTTGTTGAAGACGGATAACAGTTGGGCTGCAGCTTATTATTATCTTATTATTATTATTTTAACAACTGGATATTCTGTTGATTATTCCATAGGTGAATCAAGTAATCGGATATGTTCTCAGTGGTTTCCATTTTAAAAATTTTAAGGTTTTTAATAGTTTATCTGCATACAACATCTGTCAAAAAACTAAAGCCTTTCATTGTCTTTATGTAAGCTGTTAACTTTCTTAAATGCAAAAATAAATAAATGATCGTAAGTGCGGTAATGTCAAAGAAAATAAGGTCTACATGAAATCTAAACTAAGGCATAAAATAAAACTGCCTTTGCTCTTTCTCCTTGGAGAGCTTTCTTACATTAGTACGAGGCAAACAGAGTTCTATGTTGCATCTTTTTGATGTTCGTTCGTGTGTGTGTGTGTGTGTGTGTGTGTGTGTGTGTGTGTGTGTGTGTGTTACTGAAAACAGAGGCTCTGATGATTAATCTTAATAACAATTCTGTGTCCACCCTAACAATAATAGGTCACAGGCTCAGAGTATTACTGGCACAGGTACATTTTTATCAGCCTGTGAAGAACCACTTTTAATTCTATATTTTAAGATATTTTTGTTTACTTTAAATATGAAAAAAATGATGTAAAAGCCTTAAATATGGTTTAGTACACCCCTGCTTGCTGCTGGTATCACTACAATAGAAAGCATGACGCCTGTAGTCGGCCTTCAGCAAGCTCATTTAAATATCGTATAGATATTGGAGCTTGCTAAAGATGTGGTTTGATCACGGACTCCTGCTGACTGTTTCTAGTAAAGTTTTTAATAAGAAACAACTATTTCCGTGGTGACAACTAAATGCTACAGAGCCTTGGATTAAACAAAGCATGAAGCAAAGAATTTTCATAGAGGATTTTTTTTAATAGTCGAATTATTCAAGTTACTGGATGAATCACTGCAATCCTGGAATAGAAAAAAAAAATGAATGACAGAACACCTATATCAGACATGTCTGTCTACAAAACCAGTCAATATTAGCATGTATAGTGTTGATGACAGAATGCAGTATTTCACTCATATGTATATAGTTAATAGTTAATAATTTAACATAATGCATTTTATGAATGTAGTTGCTAGGGGACTGGCCATTTTGTTAGGTTACCGTGTAGTTATATATATAAAATGTTATTTCTACTTTACCATTAGCATCCCTTTGGATGAAAAAGCTGCTGAAATTTAGCAGCAGTTCGACATCCAAGATGGCTGATGTTTAGTGAAATATAATACAGGAATGAAAGAGTGTAGTGCTCCTTTCACATTTTAGGAGTGACAAGTCTTGTGAAACACTGTGACAGATATAGCCTTCCTGTGGAAAATGAAATGCGCCTCGACTCAAGCCTGTACTGTCATAAAATCATGGCACTTTTATAGCAGGGTACTGGACTATGTAAAGGAAGTCATTTGCAGCTAATAAGAACGATTACTAAAAAGCACTGGGACAAATCATTGTGTCCTTGCCACTGCATAATGTCTTTACTAGTCTTACTAGTCTGCTGATAAGTCACAGTTTTAACTAACGACTTGTGCATTAACAAGAATTTCCCCGGGTGCCTTCAAAGACCTCTTAGAGATTAACAGCAAAGTATACAAATGGATTTGAAGAGACGACTGCTTTTGTTCAACTCTAATGCCAAGAATAAAGGAACAGCTATAGACTGAGTGAAAATATTGTCCTTCAGATCAATGGTGTCCTAGAGTGCAGTAGGCTGAAACATTCAGATGAGTGGCAGAAAGAGCAACACACTTGAATAATATCTTTGGAGAGGACTGTGGAAAATGGAAGTGTACTCCAGTAAATAGCCATTTGGAGGTCACAGCTTTAGCGTTGGTGTATTTCTATTCACAGCGCAGCAGACTTCAATGAGCTGCTGTGCCAACAATCAAAGGAAGCTGATATCTAAAGATCATCAACCACCATTTCAAAAAGGCTAATTTCCTCATCTTCTTGCCTATTGCCTTGTATCTCAATGTGTTGGGTTTTTTTTCATCTGTATATTAATTTAGCTGTAAAACAAACAAACAAACAAACAAACAACAACAGTGATCTGAGATAGCTTAGTGCTCACAGAAACAGCCTGAATTCTTGTGTACCTGGTTGTAAAACTAATAAAAGCAGATCTGCATCACATAGAGGAGACAACGCTTTTCTTAATGGCAACTGCACTGCAGTGCCGAAAACCAGCTGGAGCTGTACCTGCAGTAAAAAGACGCTGGAGTTTCAATAAAAACAGCAATTTTTGAAGCGACATCAATATAGTTGCATTAAGCTAATTGAAGCTCCTGCCTCTGTATCAGTGCATGGTGTGAAGATGGCTTCATCAAAATAAGTAACAGTTCTGAGGAAACTTAAATATGTTTTATAGAATATTGCAGTGTGTGAAATTCCCAAAAGTGGCAACAGCATTTTGGCCAATGCATTTATTCATGTATTCATTCTCAATATGCAGCCACATAGTACTTGGTCGGATTTACTCTGCTGTGATCTACTGTTGAATTCAAATCAAATATTTTGAACCTCACCCAGCTCAGCTGTTACCAGGACTCTGAAATATAATAAATTCAGGATTTGCTGGCAGGATTCATATTTCTCTGTGAGAAGCTCTACTCATTTATTCGGATTATCTACATTCCACCAGAGATAAGAAGCAAAGGCACAATGAGGTTCAGAGTCTTGCTAAAGGTCTTCAAATGCAGAATATATAATGTGCTGTAGCTAATTTGATTGCACGCTTGATCTTTGAATAGTAAGCACCAATGTCTAAAAATATTATGTTTTAATTGTTTTCACTGCAAAAATAATGACATCAAAAGCAGCTGATATTAACACTACTGAATACTGACGACGTGAGAGAGAGGCCGCAGCCTGTTTCTGAAGAATCTTTGAAATACTTTTCACCCCCAGTAAACAATGCACATGCATCCTGCTGCTGGTGGAAAAACTAAGCTGTATTGGACTTTCCATTCTAAGCCACAACTTTGACTCATTTTAGGGAATGTGTCCCTGCTGGGCTTTCATTTCCTCTGTCTGAAAAAAGGAATGCAATCAGAGAACTGATGCTAAAATCATTATCTAATGACTAAAGCCCTTATTTGACTCCTTCCATGCTGTCGTGTTCACTGTTCAAGCACACATCTGTGATTGTTATGTGAAGAAGAGTATTTCTAAAAGTTTAAGAACGATCTGCAGGGTAAACTGAATGTGCTACACACTATCATTCAGTGAATAGCAGTCTGGAGGCAGACATGGATTTTTCTTACTTTTTTCCAGCTGGAGATGAGCAGTGCTATACTGAGAGAACATTGTAATAACATTTTGTGGAGTAAAACAACACAAGAAAAAAAGAGTAGCCTGTGTCGTGTAGACAAGTATGTAATCCTCCACATGCTCATGTGCAATGGAATCACTTTTAGTTCATATTTTAAAAAAATAAACGAAACAAAACAATCTATGCATTTAAATAGTCATTAGGAATACTGTTTTACATCAAGACTTGTAAGTAATGTAATGACTGCCTTAAAAAAGTGACTATGAAGTGTAAATGGTATCAAATATATATTAATTCACATTTTCTCACTAACTTTATCTTAAAAATGCTTCCTTAATGTTTGCTTTTGCATTGCAGTTATTTGTAAATTCTACAAGACATACATCTGGAAACACTCATTGCTAAGGCACTAAGAGGATGTCTGTTGTTATACCGATCACCAACTGGCACTGGGGAGGAACCAGCTAAATGTACTGCTGTTTGCTATTTTAATAAAAATGAAAATAACTACAATTGTGCTCAGATGCAATTATGGGGCAAAAATGTTAAATTACATATAAATGTCAAAATGTTATTGATTACTATGGGGTTATATACCACTATTCAGACTACATCATTTATTTATTGTTATTAAAGTAAAATGTTTTAATCGCTTTTTCTGCCTCACACTCTTTTCATTGTTGAGCGTTTAGATTAAAATACATTTCAGCAGTACTGTATGCCGTTACTGCCTGATTCCCTTTTTAAATTAAATTACAGTTCTAATCAACATGCCTATTCATTATAGTTTGTTTATGTCTTTCCAGAAACAAAGTCTGTAATGTTGACACTATATGGAGAATCGCTAAATTTGCCTGCTGTTCCTCTTGAAGCATAAATCAAGCCAATCCATCTCTCTCCGAAGCCCACTCCCCGGTGGCTTACTTAGAGCCGTGCCAGCACAGCACTGGCTGCGGAATGAGCATGGGTAAGCATGCAAGGGCTGTCCTTAACCTGTGCTATCTGACGATATAAAAAGGTCTCTGCCTCCTCCTGAGAGCAATAGGGATCAAGCAGGCTTAGTGGGCATGACCTACGAGGGCCCAGACAGGACCAAAACATGCAGCGCAACACAATTGTCTAAAGAACTGCCGCGCTATCGAACATGAGAAAACTAGACTACATCACTTTGCTCATGGGCCAGAACAGGAGCTATATTCACTTCGCTGAGGATACCCAGCAGACTAAAACCCTATGAATAATTCAAAACATCCGCTGTTTTTCCAGCCTGATTTTAAAAAGCCGGGCCCTCAAAAAAAACAACAAATTAGATATTTCACAATTTGATTGCTAGAAAAAAGACTCCTGCAAAGTAAGCCCTATTAGTCTTACAAGAAACCCTGTGAAAAAAAGAGAAAGAAAGGAAAAAGACTGTCTCCAAAAATGATTCCACTGGCACCATGCAGGGAGGAATTAGCAGCAAAGGCGAAGAAAATGACAAGACATTCGCTCATGGTTTAATTTCCTCAATTGCTTTATGGCCATACATAAATGCTTAAATTGGTTTGTAACATATGCTCTCCTCGCTCTGTTTACTTCCTTCATTTAGTGTGACTGACTCACTTTATTAGTGATTATCCCCCAAAAAGCTGTAGGAATGCACAGCATCACATCTCATCATGTAATTTACCCATATAGTAAGAATGGGAATATGCAAATGGTGCCGGAGTATTGTGCAGCCCTAAATGTGCCCCTGGGCTGCTTGTCCAATGACACAAATCATCAATTAAGATCTCAGCAGGGTTTGGTGGATAAACTAAATTGGCATTATCGCCTTTTGACAATATGTAGAGCTGCGTGGGGTACATAACAACAAAGAACAAACATCTCTGAGGGTGACTAGTGATGCGTATCAACTCGTGTGCTTGCGTATTTGTGTACGCCGTCTCGATCCATTCGCAGGTAAATCATCTACTGACAAAGGGTGATTTGAACGGTGTAAAAGGTAAAAGGGCTTCTCTTGCTCTTTTAACAGCAATTCACAGAACAACAGCAGTATCTTACAAAGTGTTTACTTTCACAGTGGGTGCAAATTTAGCCCCTCGTGGGATTTCATGCTCAGCATTTTGCACCTGGTGAATGTGTCTGACAAAGGGACCTAAAGTGGTCCAAATCGCCATCGTGATTTCTCAGGGAAGCAGATGATTAGTAAACAAATGGTTCAGGCATATTTAATTAAGCTAATGTACTCTTGATGTTCACACTATGGCCTTAGTTATTAGGCCCTCAGTTAGCTTTGTATAGCCAGAGCATTTTACCACTGAGAGAAAACAACTGTGTCAGTTGTCAGTTTAAATTTTATATCAAGAAAAGCGTTTCTGTTTTTAAGTCACATGTGTTTATCAAATTTGCGCCTGCCTATATGAAATACTGCCCAAAGGAACACAGGAGTTGGCTGAATTTGACTCAAAAAAAACTACTAAGACAGAGCAAAAGACCAGCAAATCTGGGCCTCTCTAACTCAAGGATGTAAGTCAAATCATACAGGCTAGCAGTGCTGAAAACTAGCTGTCTCGCAGACAGTGTTTTGTGCCAGTCAAACAAGCTCTACGGTGAGCAAAACCGTCATTCAAGCAATTGTGGAATAAACAAGTCATCTGAAATAGAAAGTGGTGAGCGGCACACAAAGAGGGCCAGTGTTCAGACTAGGGAGGTTTTTGCAGGGCTGGGTAGGCTGAGTGTAAACTTTAGAGCTCACTTCAGTCAAACATTGATTGAGAAAATAAGAAGTCAAACATGCCCCTATATGAGGACAACTTAAATTACTACATGTAATATTTTAGCTTTATATATTGTTTGTTTTACTTTAAAATACTGCTGCTACACTAATTTCACTGAAAAGCTTGGGTACTTTTGTAAGTCATCAGCAAAAAAATGTAATTTTAAAGGTAACTATAGTTCACTTTTTTCAGTTTGAGATTGAAAAACATGCAACCATCTATTTTTCCTGCAAACCAAAATAATTACACACGCAAAACTCACGAGCATTAAGAAAAATAATAATAAAATTCAGTGAATTACATCAAATTGCAAGTGTGCTACATGACACCCCCCATTTACACCTCACCTAACTCGGTCAGTCAAAATAAAAGCCTTTTTAACAGCGCAACAACGAAACTTCAACATCAAGAAAATTGCATTACATTACAACACAACACGCCTTTTGCACGTTACAGACACGCCGTAAAATGAAGTGTTAATTTGCGATTAATTAGAATGGGATGAGGCGTTCCGAAGCTTTTTGACAAAGAAATCAAAGCAAACAGAACGCCAGCTTCCTGCACGCTTTACTGCTTTTATTCTCTTTAAACTATTACATTTGCACTAAAACATCCGCTTTATACATTTAAAAAAAATCTGAGATAACCGCATCACAAACATTACCGCGACAATTTCAAAAATCCAAATGCCGCATCAAGCAAAGGGAAAAAAAATCCACTGGTCTTTGAGTCCAGCACAAAAATGCTTCTCCTCTCCTTTCCCTCTCTCTTTTTTCACCCCCTCCTCTAGGCCCCCTCCCTTCCCTCAGTCTCTCGCTCTCTCTTTTTTTTTCTTTCTCCCTCCCTCACTCTCTCTCTGTCTCTCTTTCCCTCCCTATCTCTCTCTCCCTCACTCTGGCCTGGCTGGCTGTCTGACTGTATGAATAATGTCCTGCCTTTTGTAATGAAGGGGGGGAAAGGGGGAAAAAAGACGCTGGAGTGCTGAAGCCCTGCTCCCATGCACTGACATTGAAAATGAATGACAGCTTACCTGCATGCCAATCTTCATCAGACTGACACTGGGCTGACAGCACAGCCTATACTCCTCCACACAGTCGCTGACGTCAGTCATGTCAGGCCCCTCCCACCTCCATCTTCATCTCCGCTCCCCGTTTTCCCAACACCGGGCTGCTGATGCCTTCCAGTGTCCATGGGAAATACCGCAATCAGGTGTAGGGCTCCAAACACACGAAACCCCCAAGAAGAGCGCATTGACATTTGCGGTCGAGTTACGGTGGTGCAACTCGTTTACAACAATCACAGTAACAACAACAGCAAACAACAGTTCATTTCAATAAAAAAATCTAAAGAATTTAGTTGATTTTGAATCAAGAGAATCAGTCTGGACCAGCTTAAAACGCAAAAATGTGAACATTTAAATGACATTTTCAAATGATTTAATATATGAACACATTCATTGAGCTCGGGCGGACTCTGTTATAAACCTGAAAAGTAAAGTGACCTACATCTGTTCGGTCATCCTCTGTGCTTTCGGTCTTTATACAAACATAATGTGACAGCCTTTGTCAGGAAAGTGTGTCCAGTTACAGGCAAGCTTGAACCTTTTTAGTATAAGAAACCTAATTCACTGCGTGTTGATTTCCTGCTGTTCTAATCCCTACAGGAATCCCCAGTTTTATATTCACTTCATTGGCTGCCCGTGCATTTTAGGATCCATTTTAAGCTGCTTTTATTTGTCTTTAAGTGTTTGTCAAATGCTGCCCCTCTGTATCTCTCTGAGCGTCTTCATCCATACATAACTTCCCGGTCCCTCAGGTCGGCAGACCAGCTCCTCCTGAGCGTGCCCAGGACAAATCGTAAGCTCAGAGGGGATCGGGCGTTTGCTGTGGCAGCACCAAAATTGTGGAATGAGTTGCCTTTACATGTTAGACAGGCACCTTCATTATCTGTTTTTAAATCACGTCTTAAAACTTATCTATTTACCTCGGCTTTCAGCACAGCAGGACTTGTTGATGTCTCTTAATATGTTTCTAATTAATTATATTATTTTTAATTTTAAGATATTCTATATGTAATTTAAACTGTTTTCTCTTTGTTTTATATTTGTAGCACTTTGGCCAACATTGTTGGATGTAAAGTGCGTTATAAATAAAGATGCTATGCTATGCTACAGCTGTGGGTAGCTGCTTCAATGTTAAATGTCTCAGTTGTAGTCACCACAGCTCCACTTATCCTCGTTCTTTTTGTTATATCCTCACTTGTTCAGGTTTACCACTGATTACAGTTCTTCGTTCAAACAGAAAAGACCTGAGTTTAGACCTTCTTTATCGGGAATGTTCAAGCACCCCTGAATTTGGACATAGAACCCCTAAAAAATGTTCTGTTATCATTGTCTAATTTTGCATTTATATTCCCACCTGGTCTGCTGGAGACAGTGCAGGTTATAACAAGCACAGATTTAGATATCCAGTGTTCTTAATGTCATGATGTTACAGTGCACTCATACATGCTTCAACATCAACAGTGTGGATTTTTATTAATAGATTTGTGTTATTTTGACAGAAAGAAGATGAAGAGGTCATTCCACGACACCACTCACTTGTGAAGATTGAAAACACACATTACCTAAATATGTAAACATGCAAGGAAAAGTGTAAATTGTCCTGATAAAACAGGGTCATTACCATCAAAAATGTTAATGTAGGCTAGATTGTTAGAGTCTATTAGCTAATTTTAGCTTTCTGAGCCTTAGGTCTGCTGGTATATATGCATGTGCTTTATCAATTTCCTATTTCTGTTCTGGTGAAATCGGGGTGCAGTGTTTGTTTACAGCAAAGCAGACCTCTAGACAGAGAGAAAACAGCTAAGAGTGAATATGTAGTGAAAGCCAACAAAAGTTACAAAGCCATGGTAGCTTCTGCTTTGCTCACACTCATTAATAATGATTTCACATTCTAAATAGAACATATTAATTGATACGAACTGAATAGGGTTCCCATCGCTAAACATGGCTTGAACAGGATGGATGCCATTACAAATCTATTCTCCACTCTTGGATCAGGGGACCTGATATCATGTGTCCTGCAGAATAAATGAAGGGTTTGCATGAATTTGGAAACTTTAGTGTAAAATAAACTCTACCAACTCCAGGTGTATGGGGTGGCAGAGTGATGTTTTTTTTTTAATGTTTTAATTTTAATTGCAATTTAATTGAAGTAAACTGAACTGCCTGTACGTGGTTAAGAGACTGAAAAAAGAGAGTGACAAAAGGCTGTGCATGTTTCTTCTCATATCTGCTTTGTATAGTTCTTTAATGTACCGTGGTCATTTCTGGTCAACAATTGAACACAATTGAGTCTTTGCCTTCAGTTTGCCCGCTATAAGACTGGTGTTTCATATGGAAAACTGTGATTATTCATTCCAACTAATTGGGTTGCTTTGAAGGTAATATTGTAATGTGCATTCCTTTGAACTGAGGGTTGTAAAGGGGAAAAGGACAGCAGCGCATGTTTACAAACAGAATATTCCGCTAATATTAATTGCAAGGAAGTCTGTGCATGTCATTATGATAGGGGGCTGAGCCCCCTTCAAGGTCTAATCCCAGAATCGCCCCTTCCTGGACACTTTGATACAACATTGAAAGTGAGACGTTTGTGTGCGCTTTAATCTGTTTGATTGCAGTGAAAGTGTAGAAAAGATCAAATCGCCCGATGGAAAGTCAGGCAGGCACAGGCAAAACACAAAGAGCGGTTTAAACTGCTCTAAAAAAATGTAAATATCTAATAAGGCGACATATTCATAATTTCTCTCACACACGCGCGCTAGAATGCACATGCCTTTGAATTGCGGACCTGGCTAGCCCCCTGTTGGTCACCATGAATATTACCCATGATAAATCTTAGCTCGGAGTGCACGTGAGACATTCAGTCACTACTATTAATACACTTTGTAGATCAAGGAGCAGAATATTGTTACGAATAAAAACAGGAGTTTAAAATACGGCGGGATACTTTATGGACACGTGTGATAATCCCTTGAATTAAATGTGTTTTGTGCAAGACTGAATAATACTAATACTCCTTTAGGCTTACTCTGGGGATACCTTCAGATAAGTATTCATACAAGACTTTATGAGTGTTTCAAACACCGCCGGTTCATAAACTTTAAGGAAATCTACCTCAGTGAGCCGAACCTAACATAAGGCGCTGAAACGTGGCCTGGCTATAATGCAAGGACCTGGCTGTAAAATGGGACCCTTCCTCGGAATAAATGGGGTAAAGTTCGACATTCGCATAAGAAGGCTCTACTTCTTCTCTGGTGTTGTGTGGCAGCTTCACAGTGGGGCTTAACGCTTAAGTAACGACGCATTTGATTGGTTAGTCGTCTGGCTCATTTACCCAATTACATTACAGTTTGTTGTTACCAGGAAGCAGATGAAGCCATAGAGAAGGCTTAACCGATGCTAAGAAAAAAAATAAAAGGCTTAACCGATGCTCGGCTCGTTTTTATGTGAGAAATGGCGAGTTAGCTGGCAACATTAGTTCGCAACTGTGTCGGCCTGATATTTTAAAGCCTTCTGTCTCAGCGCTAGTAGAGACAGCGAACTTACTTGTAAGGCAGTGTCTCGACTACCTTTAGCTGCTGCAGCTGTCGGTAGTTCGATACCGCACAGCGTTGTTAAGTGTACAATTAGCATTTTTCATAAATACAAAGGATTGGGCGTTCGGTGTGATGAGTTAGCTCCCTTAAAAACGTTGCTTTAAAATGGCAAATACTGTCCTTGAAGTCGGTATCGGCGTTTTCGTTATTGTGGCGGTCTGGATTGTTGCTCTTGTGTTTGGGATTTTGCTGCTGAGAGCGCCAGGGTCCGCAAAGTGAGTGGCATAACAGCACACACACAGGCTTAACTCTGATGGAATATAGGAATATTTATAACGAAAAGCCGGGATAACATTTATCTCAATGGGCGCCGCATTTCCTTGAAATGCGCGCCACTTGTCTCATAGCTGGGCTCCAGTGCACCTAGGAGATAACACGTTGTAACCACTAATGAGGCTTCCTTGTAAATTCGGCATACTTTTGCATCACACAGTAACCACAGTGTAATCCCAAAAAATGTCTTCTGCTTTCCGCTGCTCCCTTTAGGGACCTGCAGCGGGTTATCTGGCTCCATTTCAGCCTTTCCCTACCATCCTCCTCTGTCTTTCAGTCCTCTTTCACTACATGCATGAAGCCGAAGATCTTTTTTTTGTCCTGCCTGACAGCTCCATCTGAAACATCCTTCGTCCAGTTTATCCACTGTCCCTCCACTGTACATGTCCCAACATTGTCAGGCGTGCCTTTCTAACTTTGTCCGTCCTGGTCACTCCTAAAAAAAAAACCTCAGCATCTTCAACTCTTTCACCATCTGTTCTGCCTCCTGTCATTTTGTTAGCACTGGCGTCTCTACAGCCAGATGTATGTGATGTATAGCAGGTCTACACCTACACCCCTCCAGGCTCTTTTCCACCTGTTCTCTACTCTCACTTTAGATTACAATGTCTTCTGTAAACATCATAGTCCATAGAAACCCCTGCCTGACCTCGTCTGTCGGCTTGTCGTACACCAATGCAGACAAGAAGGGGCTCAGACCCATCTGTAATCCCTATAATACCTGTAATACATGTCCTGCACCACCCTCACATACCTCTCTGTCACTCTTGACGTCCTCATGCAGTACCACAGTTCCTCTCTTGGAACCCTATTATATCATTTCTATAGATCTAAAAAAAAAAAAAAACACGGTGCAACTCCTGATTGTCTCTATACATTTACTCCCCCCCCCCCTTCAATGAAGCAGCTCATCCTTCATGACTACTCCTACTTCAATATACTCTCGGCCTTGCATTCCTTTCACCTGGTCTCTTGCACACACAATATATCTACCTTATGTCTCTCTATTCTGTTAGCCACTTTACCAGTCATTGTCCCCAAATTTATAGTTCGTAGAGTCATTTCCAGATTTCAGTCTTTCCTTTTTCTGCCTCCTAAGTGCCCTATTATACCTGCTTTTTGGTCCCTGGAGAAAAGCACCGTATGATAATGTTGACTTAATGCTTTAATGCCATTATTAGTTCACTGACTTGCGGCCACGTCCCACCCCCGTCAGCTGGGTTAAAATTACAAAAATTATAATGTCTCAAATATCATTAAGGGCTGGAGCTGGGTGTTTGAGAGGAGGCGAGGGACAGAGGAGGTGTTAAGTGCTCAAAAACAATCTAATTAACACCAAGGGAAGGGATTTTTGCACAGTCACCATGAGACATGCTGAGACATTGTTTTGCTTTATAGGCTACTCAGTGAGACCAGCAAAAATCAACTTTTCCATCAAAACACACGCTGCGTCACTGGTTGAGTGCTGCAGCGATACACCTTGCACTCCCTGCTGATTAACATTTGTGCAATTACTCAACATTGGACCATTATACCACTAAAGTCAGTAAAATTTGAACTCCTGTAACACCAAACACTGTGCAATTACAGTAAAGTTTAAATGTGTGAAACATGGTGCTATTTACTTGATTGGAAAGTTAACAACTTTTGAAAACCACAATAAAGGCTGCCATTGTTTAGATTGCTATTGGCTATGATGACATTAGCCCCAGGTAACCCTGCATGCCTTACAGATCATTAACTCAGTAGTGGAGACCTCATCCTCAATCCTCTGTCTTTGAATCCCATGTGTCTTCTCAGGTTAGGAGTTCTTCCTGTTTTCCTCTTGGCTCTCACGATCACTTTGGTGTTGGTGTTTTTCCCCCGCAGCCCAGAGACACCTCTGCCTTTCAAAGATATAGAGGTGAGCTTAATTCACTAATCACAGACACGTTAACATAATATTAAAGAGTGTGTCAGTGTCTGTATCTTTGTTTATTGGGTAACTCAACTCGGCTCCAAGTCTCATGTGCCACCTGGAATAATAATTAGTATGATTTTGCTCATCATTTTGTTCACTAGTTTTTACTGTAAATCTGCTGCAAAATCGATGTCAGGAAAACACAGAACACGATACCATTTATTGAAAATGTATTCATTAAAACAAAAACACATTTGCTATTATTATAAAACCTAGCTAGGGATGCATTGATTGATCAGTCACAGATCAATACTGCAGTTATCCACCATACTGAACAATATTCATCTCAGTGGCTTCCCGTGACGTAAATATTGCTGATTTTCACTAATAATATTTCACCAGTAGCTGAATTTGAGGCTATGAGTTGAGGGCATCTTTAAAGAGTTTAAGCAGAATTGAATCCTGCAACATGACACTGACCTAAAACATACCAGTAAATCCACCAAGAACTGGTTGAAAACTAAGAAATTGAGAGTCCTGGGGTGGCATTGTAAAGACCTATTAATTGTTGAGATGACTATTGAGAGTCTGCCACCACTGATGGTATTCTGCTATATTGCAGACTGATGTCAGAGACTGCTGGATGACTACAAAAAGCGTCTCTGAAGTTATTTTAGCCCAAGTCAAAGGGGGAAAACTGGTTATTAAGTGGTGGGGTAACCCTTTCCTCAGTTAGAACATAAAACAAGGTTCATTTTTGTTGTTTAGCTGTGATTAAAGCACTTTTCCCCCAGAGATAAATAAAAACAAGATTAGATATTAACATGTAAACCTTTTTAAATAAAGTGCTGAATGTTCACTGAGGTATCCAAATGTTTTCACATTGATGTATTTCAGCTGGCCAGTGTAATGTCGTATAAAAACTTGCATGTCTTCTCACACAGAGATTGCAGTTTTTGAAAACACATGGTATGGAAAGAGTGACACACATGTAAGAATATTTTGCAGACAAGTAAACTGGTAACAAAGATGGTGAAGAGGTGAATCACATTGCCCTAGAGCAAATAAGAAAGAGCCAGTCATTGGTGGCCATGACAAATGGTTTAAATGAACAGCTTATGTTGTTATAACCCACACTTATGCACTATAAATTTATAGTTTGGCAATAAAGCCACTGACAGCACTCTTTACACTACACCATATATATTTGAGTGCTTATGATATTGTGGGCTAGGCTAGACATTCAATAGTTCTGTATTTTTTAAATTTTTTTTTAGTATCCCTCAACTGTAAAAGGCTGATACTGCTGTCACCCTGCTAGGTGGGCAGTGTGGACAAGCAAATTTGTAAATGTGATAACTTGAGAACAAAGTGACGTAGGATTTTCAAACTAATAACAGAGGTAGATCTACTAGGAGGCTGCTCAGTTTCAGTTAGCCTGCCAGAGTATGGTTTGCTTGTTTTTGTTTAGTTTTTGTTATTAAAAAATGTTTGCTTCTGGTTTGGTTTTAATAGTTCAGTACAATTCAGTTCAGAAAATCAGTACAGTTATTACAAAAAACTCTGTATAATGGCTTTTTTCGAGCAGTTGACTCACAGTCTTATAGACATCAGCAGTCGCAATAAACACATCCATCAATTCCTTTTTTAATTTTTAATTTTATTTTACTTCCTTTTCCAAGTTCACAGAATTTTTTGTTTTAATTTTTTTAAGAATCTAGTTTTTTATTTTAGTTATTTAAAATCCTTTGTTTCAACATCTAGTTTTAGTTTTATTTTAGTTTTAGTTAATCATAATAGAAAGTTGTGGCTCAGAGAGTCTGATTGCTGTAAGCATGGAAGTAGTGAGGTGACACTCATACGTAATACTGCATAATGCCTGCACTGTCACAGACAGAAGGCAACGTGACTAAAAGAGCCCCTGATCAGTAGGTTCATCCACACCTGGTTCAGTCGGAGTCAGATTTATTAAGAGAACAATGCATGCAGGTATGTGTACATGTGTTGTAGAAATCAGATGTACTTTTTTTTTTAAATAAATAAGGTCCCAGAACTTTACAATTGGTGTGTCCCTACTTGTGTTTCCTGCTTAATGACAACATAATGTAGTTCATTTAGAAATGATGGGGGTCTGCGATGTCATCAGTCTTGATGTAAGGCCATATGGCATTCATTTCCAGCCAATATATTGGGTGCAGAGGGAAAAATGAGGATTTAGAGCCCACAAATTAACAGCAAGCTTTAGCTGAATGTTTATCTCATGTTCAATACATTATGTTATTTATTCAGTTAATTATAGTGCCTGCAATCCTAATTCTCAAAGACAATTTTATCATAGACGGTGTTATTATGTAGAAAGGTGAGTTATATTTAGTTCTAAATGGCAAAGCTCTGATCATGCAGGGTTGTAAAGTAAAGCATTCGCTACATTCATTTGTACTAATTAAAGATCTACGTTCTACTTAGCTTTAAGATGCAGTGAGTGTATATAAACAGCCGATGCAGAATGAAAGCTTAATTTTACTGTAATGTAAGGCAGTATCTGCACAACACTGTATGCCTGTAAATAGTGTCAGTGTGTGCACTTCTGTGCATGTGCTTGTCGTAAAAGGCCTGGTCTGCTTTATCTTAGACCAGCAGCAACACAGAACAAACACTCCCCCATGCTGCCTCGGGGTCGTGCCAATAAGCCGGCTAGATCTGCCAAGCAAGCTGCCACCCCATAGAAATAGCAGAGCGGAGCAGCATTCTGGCCAGCTCATGTTTTATATCCTTTGTGCAAAGGCAGATACCAGACCAACAACAGAGAGAGGGGGAGGCAGCAAAATCAGACTTCCTGGATTTCTGTACAAGGTTTCCAAATAAAATGAACCTATGCTGACTAATTATCACACACAGGTTTTCTTACTTCTCAAGTCATTATTGAGACGCACATTATTTCCCATGATTTGAGATAAAGATTTTTAAAAAATCAAGTCCTAAAAAGGGTTCTCTCATCATCATTTTTACAAAAACCTCAAAACAGAAAGATGCCACCAGAATTCAAATATTATAATAGCAAGACGCAAATTGCTTAAAGAAAAGAAAAGAAGAAAAAGAGGCGTGAAGAACATCTTCATCTCCGTTCTTTGGAGTATGTAGTAACACCTGTAGAAAACAGATCATCTACCCTCCCCCGTAGGATCCAAAACGGTATTTAAATGAAGGCAGATATGCATGTTAAGGTAATAAATTGATCTACTGGGCACAGTTAGTGACTTTTTGTGTTTGTATCATGTTGTGATGTACACTCATTTTTAGCTAATACACACAAAGACACACAAAACTTTGTAACCTATCTGCAAGCAGAAAGATAAGTGAGAGAAAAGAATGTCTAGCCTCCTGTTAAAGAAAAGTAAAATATCATAGTGCCAATTAGGCCAGTCTTAGAGCAGGAGTGGGGGTGGTTTGTACCACACCCCATAGTTCTCCCACCTCCCCCACCGCCTGCATGCTCACACTGTGCGTCCTGTGGCACATTAATAAAACATGGGCCGCTTTTTGGGCTCCTGCTTGCTGCGTAATTGGCAAATTAAAAAGTGAGATGTGTTAAATGCACCTATAAGAAACAGCATACATCAACCCCACCTCATGCACACCAGTGGGTTTACACGCGTGCACACACACACACGCACACACCTTCTCTCATTTCACAGCAGACTCTGTGAAATCCTGTTTAAGACTGCAGTAGAATTGCAGCTCTCCTCCCATTATTTAGCTTAAGGGCGTTTTCTCCGTTTGTCTTCTTGTATTCATGATCCAAATTATAACATGCAGCCATTAATGACGTGCTGATGAATCTTTTTGATGGCAAATTTTAAAAATCCAAACTTCCCCTTATCCACGAAACAGCATCATCAGTGTGGCAGATGTGTTGTTTTTCTGAGCCCTGCATCTTGCTCGCTTCACATCTCTTAATTGACATGTTGCTTGGGTGAGCTGCAGTGCTGTGTTGTTGGTGTCCCTGCTGATCATCTGTCTAGATAGGGAACAGCAGGATTCCAAAATAAAGAGAAGCCCGAATCAGCATTAAGTTGTGTGAGAGCGAAACAACAAACATGTTTTCAATCACAGCTTATTCCGTGAACAAACATAGCATCAGAGGTTTGATGACCAATTCTCGGCCAGTGGTTTAAAGTGACATGACCCTTCCAGCATGTTCAACCTATTCCACCTATTGAACTGATTTTCTTGTTATGCTATCTGGGATCATTTTTCTATGTGTAAGATAATAACGGGCTGTGTGGCTGGATAAGTTCTAAATGTGCACAGGACTTCTTTTAATGAGAGTCTCTAAGCTTATATAATGGCAGCTTTGTAACAGCAGGGACTCAGAGACAGCATTTAATATGAAAAAGTGCAGCTGGTTGTTGTGCAGTCTGTTAAAGGAGGTCAATTTACCACAGACACCCGTGCATTACATCAAATTAATTATTGCACTAAAAGTGTCAGATAGTGAACTATTAGTATGGGGGAAATGATCGTTTCCAAATGCAAAGAGAAACAAGAGTACAGCAGGGATTTTTTGTCTACTGTTTGAACCCAAAAGTGGCTGAACCCATAGAAGGTCACACTATATCACACTATATACTGAATACTGTACTACCTGCTGCCTTTAATAGCCAGCCAGTGGTGAACACTGTGAACACACAAAGTGTTCACCACTGTGAGTGAGCGTAGGCCAGAGCCAGCAAGAAATAGATCTGTCTCTATGCCTGCGAGTCAGCCTGCATCATGGTTTTCTCCCATCTGCCATATAACGAACTAAACTGAATGTTCACCAACACCAAATTAACTAGAAAGAGATCTTTGAATACTATATGTATTTATAGCATCACAGTTAACCAAATGTTTCAGGCTTGTCTGAGTTATGGAGTGATGTAGTTGTCAGAAAAGGCTTTACTGTTCAAGGATCTCATTGTTGTTTCCATGGATGCTTTTAACAAATAGGGCTTGACAGATACTAATAAACTTCAAGTCATTTTTTCAGCACTTCTTCATAAAGAGAGACTAAAAGCTATTGTGGAGCCATATTTGCTCTGTATATGAAGGGAAAATGTATAGCATATGGAGCAGTGGTTTGTGCTTAGTAAGACTAGAAAAGCACCATACAAATGCTAGTCCATCCCACTCCTTTGATACAGGTGCTCTTGATTATTGCTCATCGTTCTTCATGTCACTGCTTACAACACTCATCAAACTTGTCTGAAGTAGGTGAAAGCACAGATTGTGCCAGAATATGCAATGCAATCTGAATTTGGGGGGAAAAATGTGAAAATTGCAAAAAATAAATAAATCCAGCACCGATTTGGGGAATTCAGCGATTTCCGGCCACCTGAAGCCAAATCAAACTGTGTTTCCTGTCAAATGCTCAATTTTGCTCTGCCTCCATAGTTGACAGCAGTCATGAGGTTGTTGGTAAAGAAAGCCAGGTTAAGCTTAACTCGACAAAAAGAAATCCAGATAATGTTTTACTATCCATAGAACAATTTAAGAAATGTTAAATGAGTGACCTTCTAAAGTTGATTTCTCACTGAGAAATTTGCACTTGAGCCTTTATGAAAGCCCTACCATGACATCTAGTGGCTAATAGAGGAACTTTATGTATAACCCTGTGTTTTCCATACACTAGAAACTACAAACTTCTAATGGATTTACTTTATTTTGCTCTGTAGATAGTGGACACCTTGTTCATCGGCCGCTACGTGCTTCTGGCTGTGGTGAGCACCATCTTTCTGGTGGCATTCTTTGTGCTGCTTCCCTTTCATTTCCTGGAACCCGTGTATGCCAAGCCCTTAAAAACACACTAGAGTTGGCGCCTGAATCACAGGCTGATTTACCCAGTCTGACAAGTCCTGAAGACCCCAGCCTGCCTTCACAATAGATTGTGGAACACATGTGAATGGAAGATCCAGTTTTGTCTTAGCACTGCTGTTTGTGTCTTCATGATTTTGTATACAACAATATAAATTGATATATTTGGGTCAAGTTTTCATATTTTGTATCACTTAGCACAAGTAATGACCACATCCTTTAAATTTTGATGCATGTATGGAACAAGCCAGTAATTCTTTGTCATTCAACTTTTTCATCCAACAATAAATAAATAATTAAGTATGTGATTATGACTCTCAAGTTTTTGCTTCTGATTAATTTCTGCAGTACTCTCAAAGTACGGTAACTGATAATTGTGATGGTACATGATGCA
The DNA here is from genome assembly GCF_057382185.1 of Mchenga conophoros. Lineage (NCBI taxonomy): Eukaryota > Metazoa > Chordata > Actinopteri > Cichliformes > Cichlidae > Mchenga > Mchenga conophoros. The sequence goes on along the minus strand of NC_140535.1, from coordinate 5,403,303 downwards.
CATTTAGCCCAGAGTGAAAATTGCTCAATTTTCCACGATCTGCCATTTACAGCTGCCTGAAGCTGGAAGTTCTTCAAACAGACCGACTGTTGATATACCACATTATTTAGCTTGTTTTTACAGGATCTGATTCATGTGGTGCTAGTAAAAAAAAGTCTATAATTTGACTGATAACCAGAAAAGAAGTCATGGATTATATATTTGGCAATCAAAAAAGTACTGTGTGGATTATTTTTGCCTTTTGTTCTTTTGCTTTAAAGCTCAAATGTATGCTGGCGTAATATGACTTGTGTTTTCCAGAGAAGCGTTCCTAAATTGGACAGTTGAAAAAGCTTAAATAGGACAAGGCAAACTATAATTAGACTTCGCAATGCAAAACATAACCTTGTAACTATATTAGGCAGAGCTTTTTTTGCCTGTAAAACAGGCCAGTTGGGTTTACTTTAACCTAGCACCAGTTGCTGAACATAAGCATGCCCAGCTATCAGGGAACACCAAGAACTGATCGTGATGCAGGCTGGTTGTTGGAGGATTTTGCTGCTGCAGTGTCTAGTGACCACAGACGTGGACTGAGTGCTCTGATGTTGAACAGACATTAAAGAAAGTTAGGTTAGGAAAAAAAGACTCCAGACACGCTCTTGGAGATTAGCTGTTGAGGATAGCAATGATACTCTTCTAAACTAAGATTTTCTAAATACACATTTAAATGTAAGTGTTGGATAAGTCAATCATGTCATATCGTGTAAAGTGTTGTCAGTACATTGAAGAACAGGGGGATGCATTCACACAATTCCACAGGGTCGCAATAAGCGGATGATTCCATAGAGTAATGAGCTTTTGCAGTCCAGAGGCTCAATTATAAACACTTACCCCCCTCCCGCCTCCATTTTAAAAGTGTGAAGCCTGAGGAGACATGGAGTGGAATTCCAACCAGGCCGATGAAAGAGAATCTAATGAATCAAAACCAATCCTATTAGTTCCAGCCCACATCTCCATACTATGGTCCTTTTTCTGCATAACAATCCACTGCATGATTTCGCACAACCTGGGGAACTGGGGGGATTTCATCACGGTGGGGTAAGGGATCCGAAATCTTTTCAACCTGGAGGGACTTGTTGGCTGTAATTGACCGCATGAATACCGCAAAACATGATCTTAGCCCCAGTAGAAAGTGCCACCGAGTGTCTTTAAAAGCAGTGAAATTGAAGAAGAGGCTTAGCTGGCTGACTTTAACTTGATTGAAAACTTTTTGGATCTGTTCCTTTTACTTATCAACAGAATGGTCTTTTTGAGAATATTCCGCTGCAGTTTCTGTTTCAAGGTCATAATGCAAAAGGTATTTACACCAACTCCTCACTGCCTTTGCAGCCTCCACGCTCAAGGTTTTACATTCCCTGAAGTCTGGGCCTTGAAGAAGCCAGTATTCCCTGGCTCTCATTTTCACACACCCTCTCACTCTACCTCACCTTTTTAATCTTTCTCTATCCTCTATCCTTTCCTCATTTTAATTTTTGCTGTTAAACTCCATCTCTGGGGAGTGGGAAAATGAGCAGAACAAAGGATGTGGGGGTTTAAGGATCATTTGGAGCTGGGAGATGCAGTCTTTGTGGCGCAGCCAGCTGGACATATAAAGAGATGGGGGGTGGGAGAGATACAGAAAGAGAAAGCTATGCAAGGGCAAAGAGGTGTGAGCATGGTTTTGAAACTGCAGAGGGGCTGGTTGCTCTCCTTGGGGTAGATCCTGCATTTAGATGCACTCAAGCAGAACTTCTGGCTTGCCCTTCACATCCTTAGCCATCTTTGTTTGTGATATGGACACTGTCACCACCCCACCTAGCTCCCACAACATTCACAATCCATTAAAGATTTCAGGCAAAGTTGATGCACTTATCCCAAAAGAATGACATTCAGTTCGTGTTAAATCAAGCAGATGGCAATGTTTGCTATCCTTTCAGCAAGTTTGGTAAATAAAACCTGATGAGACTTTCGAAGGGAAACACAAGCAGGGTCATTTTAAGTCCTTATAAAGTCTTGAATTAGATAAGGACTGATTTGCCAACATGGGTGTCTGGCAGTGTCTGTTGAAGACACTAGAGTTCACTGTCTGCGGCTTTCACTGAGGTATGAGAGAGTTTGTGATAGAATGTGAAAATGAACCAAAGCCTTGTCGCCCAAGCAACAAACTATGCCGTTTTGGGGCCAAGAAGAGGGCTTTTTTTTCTCAGCACTGCCTGGTTGTGCTCTATTGTGCACTTTTGTATATCGCTAGGGGATGCTATAATTGCAATACACACTAGGGGGGCAAAATCCTCAAACTGAGATCCTAGTGTGGACTTAGCCTTTTACCTCTTGCTCAGGAATGATTTAATGCATAGCTCTTTCCTTTGGTAAGAGGATGGTGGCCCAAATTGGGGGTCAGGTTGCCCACGAACAGCCCTTTGCTGTTTGGACATGATATCTCCTTGAGGGCCAAAGCTTGGCCTATTTTCCATTCTGACAGTGCTGAAGACCTTATTGAATATTAGCTGGGTGTAGAAAGGCAATGGCTGCAGAGATCAAAGGCCACACGGGTGGCCTTGGTATTGCACAGAACATGCTTAGTTGTTACCAAAGTCACCTATGTTTGAATTTATCTAGATCTTTAGAAGCTATTCCAAAAAGTTGATTGTGTTCATCTGGACTTGGTGTTTTCAGTGGGAGAAATGTTTCATCACTCATCTGAGTGACTTCTTCAGTCTCCATTCTGTTGGCTATATATAGCCAGCTTTAAGTTTTTAACTGCCTTGTGGCACACATATTCTGATATTCCAGGGTTTGTGGGATTTTAAAAAATGTATTTTTGTAATATAGGAACAATTTTTAGTCACAAAACAACCTTTGATCCTTCATGTTGACTTTTTGGGATGTTTTTTAAAGCCAGAAATGAACACATTTGTCAGGATAGAGGTGGTGATTGATGTGAAGGCCAACAAAACGCACATCAGAAAGATGTTGCAATTCCCAGTAATTCTGGTGTTTCTATACAATATATGATTGGTCGTAACAGAAAGTATAAAGATAACTTTTTTCTGTAGGAAACACAAGTGACAGGTGCACTTGTACAGTGCAGTCCGGGTCTGACGGAGAGCAGAGTTTCCAGTCAACTTGAAAATAATTATAACCAGCCTTCTGGCAAAGCTCTTTATTTTTATTCACGCAGTATTTTTAGACTTGTGCATAGGCAATGAAAGGCCCATCACAGGCATTAGATAAATGCACTGAATATGTCTGAGATTGGTCACAATTTGAGATTTGTTTGTCACAAATTACAGACATACTGAAAGGAACTGGTACAGAGCAGAAAAAAATGGCCCAAACTGCTACCTATCTGTGCTTCTCTGTTTGGAAGCCCATTTGTTTTTGTTGATAGGTTGATGTAATGCAAATCAAATCAGGAGTGTATTCTTTGTGCACTCTGGGAGGCCACTCAAAGCAGGCGAACTGACTGCGTTTGAATTGCAAGCAGAACATTCTGACAAGGTTGACTTGGTACTTTTGTTTGCCTCTTGTGGGCGAGCCAAGATGATGTATGAGACTCATACTGTGCAGACAGGCAACTACAAATTTGCTTGGCTACTTGGCTGGTGGGAGGTTGGGTAGGGAGTGTACGGTGGTGTTGATGGTGGTATGGGATGTGTGTGTGTGTGTGTGTTTGGGAGGGGGGGAGTGTCACTTTAAAGCAAAGCAGTGAGAGAAAAAGGAGCCTTTGTACCCATTTTGTCCTTTTTTAAGCTATTGTTTGTCAAGCGACGCAGCATTCCTCTGGTGTTATAATTCACAATTGAGCATGTGAACTTAAAATAATATTTCAGATGTGCCTTTGAGCAGTCCAAATAAAGGTTCCTCTGAAATCTGACGAAATGAAATAACTTTCTGTCTGTTCTTGTGCATTTTCTGAAAGTTATAAGCCTCAGCTTCAGAATGATCAAAATAGGTCCAGTTATTCTGTTTATGAGATGATCTCCATATTTAGACACTGTTACGCTGCGTTTCATCAGTCAGTAGGTAGACATTTGATTGATGAAAGTGACCTGACTTAGTGAACACAGGCCTCACTCTCTTACCTCCCACTTATTTCATCTTTCTCTCCCCTCCTTCCTGCCCTACACTGAGCCCTGTTTTCTGTTCCCTCTTTATCCCAAGACAGTACCCCCTGGTCCCCTTCTCCTCACTATGTGCTCAGCATGAGGTCTGAAACTTGTTTTTTTTTTTTTATCATTGTTTGCCCCCAACCCAACCCCACATCTCCCAATTTCTTACTACTCAGAGGGGGGGTGGAGACCAAAGAGGAGGGAGAGAGTGAGAGCAACCAGAGTAAGAAGGGAGGGAAGAGGAGCTGAGGAATATGGAGAAACATAAATCTCCAAATAAGAAGTGGGGCGTAAGATAGGTCACATGTTGAATGTCTGTGGAGTGCCACGGTAGAGAGTAGACTGAGGGGATGGTTGATACAGCCGAACCACAGTAAGGAGTTGGGGAATTGCATCCTGGACCCGTAGCATGAAGATGCGTGTCTGTGTGTGGCTCCTCTGGGTGTCCTGGTTCTGCACCTGTGCAGAGTACTCCAAGTGGTGCAAGTGTCATGGCATCGTGCCGGCAGAGCCAGGTTTAGACAAGAGGTCAAAGACCCTGTTCAAGGAGCGTGCTCATCACAGTGGGGGACACCAGCACACACCTCACAGGAACAGGGCACACCGGAGAAAAGGTGAGTGCTAAACTCACAGAGCTGACAGACAGCACTCTGCTGCAGAAGAGCTGAAACTTTTCGTGCAAGACCTTTAAGTGAGAAGGTAGATGACAGCACCTTATAGGCTGGCATGTAGCGCATCTGACAGGCTTAGAGCTGCAACTAAATTTGTGATTTTAAAACAGATAAATATCTTCTATGTTACTAACATTGCCTTTTGCATCCTTGTTACATAAAGTGTAAGTATTGAAAATCAAAAGTCATCATAACTTTTCTTCAAAATGTTTACTTTTTTTTACTCTTTTTTACATTTCAAACTCTAGATCTATAAATGCATTAAGTTAATGACCAGATAAAGTAATGTAACTGTAAATGTAATCCAATGTTTATTTAAATCTAACTGTTTTACTAAACAAAACATATTTAAAATTTGTGATGTGTACTATATATGTCACAGCAAAAAAGTCAGTTCACAATTATGTTTCAAAGTAAGTCTCATCAAAGAGAAAACACATTGGCTGTATGTAATAAAGTCTCATCTATATTTTTTCTTCATAGTAGTTACATCAGCTCAGATTTATTAAGTGTATTAAGATCGGCATTTCGTTGTTGTCTTCAGTCTTTAATTATTATCTTAAGCCGCCAAAAAAGACAACCTATTTTGGGTTAAATTAAGTTAATTCAGCCTTTTGTGTTGACAGTGATTGTTAATTCCTTTACAAGCGAATTTACTCTGAAGTCACATTTTGTCACATTCCTCACTACAGCTGACACATTCTTTCTTTTTTCTAATGCCTTCCCACCCTCTTTTCCTCATTTCCAACACCTTTGCTGACCTTTTGGTCTACAGCCTGAAAGAGGTCCCTTCCCTCCGCACATCTTGGTCCCAGCACCATTCCCATGGGCTGTGTTTTTGCAGGGGCGACTCATCCTTCATCCTCTCTAAAGCCTTTGTTGTAGGCTGAAAGCTTGCCGATGCCGAGGCCATCCAGCCTAAGTTGTTGGATCAATATAAACATCCATCACTTAGCCCCGGGCCTTTCTGACCTTCACAATGCACAGTTCACTACACAATGCTTTATTTATGTGCGCCATTAGAAAGAATGAACTAGTGGTAGTCCATTTATTTGGGAGTTGTCCTCACTGTGGAAACTTGGAAGTAACTCAGCATCAGGACTGTTTTCTGTCTTTAGGAGATGTAGTAGAACTTATTCTTATATGGCATGGTTTTTTTTATAATCAAAAACTCAATTTATTGTATATTTGTACAAAATCTCTAACCTGTTTTTAGTTCAGTAATTTAAGATATCTACAAAAAGCTATAGTAAAACCTACTGTGGCAAAGCCTTCAAGCTGAATTGCTGGACACAATGAATGAGGAGCAGATGTACAGTTTCCTTCTATTGTTAAATAAAAACATGGAGAGATTCAAAACTTCCTGCCACATAGGAGTGCTAGCACAAAAGCTGAAAATGGACAACAGCTCATGATTAAATGGAAAATGTAATACTTCCTCCTCCGTTCCTTTGATTAAACCTAAAATACAATATTTAAAGGCAAAACCAAACTCTACTGTTGAAATTGATATTAATATTAGTGTGAAGTTTTGCTTGTTTGTTTATAGCAGTGTTTACAGTGGTCATCAGAAATGTATTTTCTTTTATTCTATTTATTTTATAACTGACTCCACAGAATATAAATTAGTGCTGTGAGAATCACTGGCAAATATATTTTAATTCGACAAGGTTTTCATTTATTCATTACTTTTCTTTGTTCAATAGCTGGTTATATTCTGTAATATTGTGGCATGTAAAAATCCAAAGAGCGTTGCTGGTCTCAGGTATTTCTGATAGTGTTATGCGATTTACATTTGGTTGTAAGGCAAGGCAAGTTTATTTGTATAGCACAATTCAACAACAAGGTGATTCAAAGTGCTTTACAGAGACATTAGAAACAAAAACAAATAAAAAGCATGATTTAAAATTGATTAAAACAAGCAAACAAACTAACTAATTAACAAACAAACAAAACAGTATATAAAATCAAAACAGATAAAATCAGAACAGTAGATAAAATCAGTAGTTAAAATGTAAGTTTTGAAATTTAAGCTTAAGTGCGGATTTGGTGCTTTATTCAAATGCAGCTGAGAACAGGTGAGTCTTCAGTAGTAATGTAGTAATTAAACGTTTCTTCCACGATGACATGTGACTTCTTTTTACCCTGAATTTCTTGCAAAGTATCTGCAATAGATACAACGAGAGAAAAGAACTTACTAAAACATAAACACAGGGGACACAGATTCATTAATCTAGATAGTAGTTTTCTTCATATAATGTAGCGGTTAACTTTCTGTGGTCAGAAAAGCGGAAACAAACCTTGCCATTTTGAATACAAATTAAAATCACATCAATTAAAATCACAGAATGCAGTTTTATGGACTAAAGCAAATAAATTTATTATTTATTTCCAAATAATAATAATAACAATAATAATATTTATTTCTACACTAATAATAATTTCTATACTAACATTGCGGGTTTTTTTCGTGGTCTTCCCAGGAAGTTGATTCTGTTCACCGAAAACGGAATGTCCCGGTGAACAGAATCAACTTTCAGGGACGATTGAGCCTTGTGCCTCGAGACCTTTCGTGGTTTTATTTTGAAAACCATTCCATCAGGAAGCTAAATTTCACTGCACCTCCCAGCTGTGTGGAGTTGGGACTGCGTGGGAGTAATCGTTATAGAGCAGTAATTAAGTTTAAGATATATATATATATAGTTGCGGTAACTTTAAAACAAACAACAAAAAACAACAACAAAAAAAAAACCCTCAAATGGCAATTTTGTGAAAATGAGGCGTAAATGCTACGTAACAGGTTAGCTTTAAATTTAATATCAGAGGAAAGTATCCTGGTTGTTGACTTGGCTGCTCAGAATGATGAGCAGAAGTTATTTGGAGAACATATTTCTACCCGTGTTTGGAGTTCTCCTCCTCGGTAAGTACTGTTGGAACTCTTCCTGTCAACTAAACAACCTGTGTTAGAAAAGATGAGCATGCCTTTTAACTGTAATGTGTTACTTTGAATCCTTGACATGAAATGAAAAATCTAAAAAGACCTAACGTAGAGTTTTGAGGGGGATGTTTGTAATACTGCTGCAGGGTCTGTGTTCAGGGTTCCACTTGCTTTAATTCTAGCAGCTTCACCAATGCACAGATAAACTGTAAAAAACTGTAAGACAATTAATGTGTCAAAGTCACTAACGAGACCACACAGACCAGTTCCACAAAGAAGTGTAAAATGATCTTTCGGCCGATTTGTTGTGTGACCTCTCCTGATGAGTTTATGGTCTCAAGTTACTCACCAGTTTGAAGTGTACATATATGCATGGATGTTGTGTAATTTCCACATCCTGTCTGCATTGTGCTTCTGCTGCATGAGCTGAATGGATTTGTTTTTTTAAATATAGTTACAATTATAATGAATCTGTTGCCAGCTGATCTTTGGGTAAACCTCTAACAGTTTATGAATTCATAATTTGTTACCCAGCTTGTGCAGCTTGTTTGAATGGAAATGTTGGTGACGTTCAGGAGCGTCCTGATTACCACCTACCTCCCAAGAATAAAGCATTTTAGAAATGTCCTGAGAGTGTTTTGACCACGACATGCTGGTATTTTGACTGCATCCTGCCTTTGCTCTGAATGTGAAAGGACACAGTGACAATGAGGTTGGACAGCTTATTGTTAGCTGTAATGGGAAGGCATTTCCGCCTATAGTAAATGAAAGAACAGCTCAAGAGGGACAAGAGCTGTTTTGTTGATTGTCCTTTCCCATTTCAGACTCCCAAAATGTTGGGTCAGATTAAGATAATATTCAGTTTAGATGTGAATTCAGTTTCCTGTTTTCCTGATTATTTTCTTTAAACACAGCTGGTATAAATTACATTGAAAGCATGTGTTTTTCATAGTATAAATTAAATAAGAAGCAGCGTCTGTGCTGTAACTTGCCTTCCCAAACCTTGCTAACCTAAGATGATTTAATGATGTAATTTAACACACTTGTAGGACTTTGTTTCTTCCCACATTTTAAGTTTTCAAAAGTGAGTGTTAAGTGTCTCTTGAAGATGGTCTTTTGTTCTGTGGCGGATGTCCCGTTGATGAGGAAGTTCCCGTCAGCTTTTGTTGGCCTGGATGTTCCTGAGAACCTCTGACTTCCGCTCCTGTCAGGAAGCTGATCACCATCTGTGCACCGTCTTTGGGTATCCAGTCCCATGGGAAGCTCAAACAATGGCATTCCATTGCAACTGGCTGCAAATACACATTGTTTGTTGGTAGCAGAGCATACGTTTGTTTGTTGTGGGTTTTGCTAGTGGCTGGAACTCAGGGGTGGCGATGTGTAGGGCTGAGGTTTGCTTCTTACAGAGAAAAGTGCTGTAATTTACACCAAATCTCCTGTTGTGAAACACACAGAAACAAACTCAGGAAATCAAAGCTAACATGAGCAGCATTGCTTAACCAATTCTCTCTTTATCCTCCTCAGGTTCCAAGGTTCGAGCAGAAGAGAGACCTCCCCGCATTGTCCACCACCCCTCTGATGTGGTGGTGAAAGTTGGCAATCCTGCCACCCTCTCCTGTCGCGCTGACGGAAGCCCGAAGCCAACTATTGAGTGGCTACGCAACAATCAGCTGCTAGAGACCGCAAAGAGAGATGGCCAGCTGCAGCCGATGATCCTTTCAGACGGGAGCCTCTTCTTTCTGAGCGTGGAAGGGGGAAGACAGGGGCAGTCGCATGAGGGTGTCTATACCTGTGTGGCTAGGAACAGTGCGGGGAAGGACACCAGCCGTAATGCATCGCTGTTTATCGCAGGTGAGACTGGGACATGTGTGGCTACTCATAGGACCTGCTGTACCACAGAAAATATTTCCCTACAGGCATAAAAAGAACTGTCTGTCTAACTGACAACTAAAACACTTTGATTAGATTAGTCTTTTCATATACAAGGCTCCACAGAAACATGATGTGCACGAGGTAACCAATCAGAAGAAAGTTGGCTTAAAGGGTGGTTGGCCTTATAGATAAATGAGGGTCTGCAAGAACATCTGGTGTCTGCGTGTATGTATGAATCATGCAAAGATGTAGTCCTTAAATAATCATATCGTAGTGCAACTACACTGTAGTCATATTTCGTATTTATTTTATATTTTTACAACGTATCAATAGTTGTTTGCCTTAAACATGAGTAGTAACAACCTTAATAATTTATATAATACATTTAAAATACAAGACCTATGAAGTGCATTACAAGACACCACACAACATAGAAACACTGAATTAAAAGCAACATAAAGTTAAATGAAAACCAAAATGACACTGAATGTTCAAATATACAAATACTGCAAAAAAACTGAGAGTAATAATAAAAAATAACCACTCAAAGTATAAAAACTGGTGTCAAATTTTTTGCACACTCAGAAACAAACTTGTTCTTTATAAGCAGTCTGTTCAAGGTCCAATCATGTTTTCTTCTGTGGGAACATCGGCCTCCCAGAGGCACAGAGTTCAAATGTTCATGACCAGTGTTGGTCAAGTTACTTGAAAAAAGTAAACTGATTACTTCTCCAAAAAAGTAATCCAGTTATACTGATTACTAATTTTCAAAAGTAATTAGTTACTTAGTTACTTTTAAAAAACATGATACACAACTTCAATAGGTAATAAAACAATACACCTTTCATTTTCCATCATATAAAATGTAATCAAATGAAAAAGTCTCTTTTTAAAACTTGTGTTATTAGTTTTAATCCTTTAACTTTATGCACATTGCATCAAGCAAAAATGTAATTATATGCAACAGTCTTTGACTTGAAGAAATTCATTTAACATTTGAACCTATTTTCTGCACAGTCCAGCATATTAAAAAAAATGTTTTGTGTTTACACTCACTCTTTCAAATAGATGCAAGTAAAACACAGCAGAAAATAAATAAAATCAAAGACTTGGCACTGAGTCCTGTCGTTCGTAAATCTATTTTCACCTGTTTAGCAGGAGTGGAGCAGGTGGAGGTTTGCCCAGTGCCGCGGCGGTCATGTCAGTGGGGGGATCCGGGGGTTTCTCTTCTATTTTCTATTTCACATTCCCGTGGCAGCGTGCTTGGTACTTGCTCAGAAGTTTAAGGGTTTTTTTGCTGTAAAAATAAGTTTTCTTCCCCCGCACTGTACAGCAGACGCTAATGTTTTTGTCACTTTTTTCAAAATCAAACTCAAAGTAAGGTCAGTACTTCCACGCTTTAAACGCTGTGTGCTGGTCATACTCTCCCCCACTCTATATATTATCCATTGTTGATCTGCAAATGTCTGTTACCATGAACGTCGCACGCGCCTACATTATTGCTATGAGACACTCTCACAAGCAAAATCACGGTTTAGTAACGCATTAACACAGCATGCTTACGGGAAAGTAACTGTAATCTAATTACTTTTTTTGCAATAGTAATCCCTTACTTTACTCGTAATTTCAGGATTTTACTACTGATAAGCACCTCGCACACAGTCATTCACATTAGAGTAATGAAGTAACAGATAAGCAATTAGTTCCTTTTGTTTCAGTCTCTACTTTATCAGTGTCTGTTTTTTACAATGTATCCAGTTAAAGACATAAATAAATAAATAAAATAGGAAATGTTCTTTGAATTAAGGAAATTAACTAAACTTCTCTAATGTTAAGCATTTATTTCATACAATTCAAGCCCAACAGTCATGCTGACAGAGTTTACTTCATTACTTCATTTACTACAGCATCATTTCTTTATCACGTAGAAAAACGGCATAGTAAGAGACGCTGTTGAAATTGCACTTTTGTTTCCTTCTTATATTGAGATATGTCAGGGACTAAATGTGCAGACAAACTGCTTCACACTGCAAGAAATGAGATTTTCACAGGTCTGGCCCACTTTTGGGCGGTATGTGTAAAATTAATTTGATCTAGGGGGTTTATGTCTATATTTTTCACATAGTTTCATTACTGAACCAATCAAAACACATTTCCTGTCTCCTGTTCTGGTTTGTCTCTAGACTTATTTCCAACTCCATTTTTAGCAAAAATAGTAATCAGTAATGAAGTGCTTTAGCAGCTGAGATATTTGATATTCTCAGTTGCTAAAGCACTTAATTGACAGTAGAATTTCTTCCAAGCACATCAGCCTTATTTCCACAGGAGAATTCTGGGTCTTTGAACATCGGAATGCTTTTTAAGCATCCATTCTCAAGTCTCGCCCGAGTACAGACAAGTGTTTGGCTGGATGCATGCATCTTAAAAATAATTTCTAGATGCGCTTATAATTTGTTTTTCTCTAAAAAAGACAATAGATGAAACCCTAATCAGAAAACAGAGGTGGGGCAATAAAGACATCACACAGACACTCGTACAGAGAGGTGATGAAGACGTGCGTGGTTACAGTCACAGAGAGACAGTGTCAGTGTTTGCTGGAGTCAAACAGTGTCCCAGTGAGCTGTTGATTTAATTCAGTTCACTTCAGGTAAATTCAGCTCAGCTGGATTTATACAGCACTACTTCACAACAACAGTCCCTACAGTATGAGGACCAGAACTCCCAACATTTCAAACCACCTGGCTCAATATCACTCCCTAAGCCACCCTGTTACCTATTCATCTTACTCCAGTCTCACATGGTAGGTCTGACTCATCAGCCTTTATATCACAGTCAGATTGATGGTTGTTCATGAATGTTCATTAATGCATTATTTGTAGTTAAAATAATGTATTCCTTTTTGGAGTTTATTTTATAAAACCTTCTATGTTTGTATAGCTTTTCACTATGTTCATAGAATAGATATAATATATAATGATATGATTAATATAATAGATAATATCCTTCATATTCTGGCGTCTAAAATTGCAAAATGTCATGTGGGTCAACTGTCTGATTAAATAAACAGACTAATATGATTTCTGTTTAAATGAAAATTTATTCAAAATAAATAAAAAAAATAAAATGTGTTAATGAGAAAATGTTAAAAATGTTGAGATCAAACAAATTTTCTTAAAAAGTAAAAAGCAATAAGAATGAAGAGGATATTTCCCCATTCAGAGGATGGCCATTTATGGTAGATGTCTGGTTATTTTACTTGGGAAAAAAGGTTCAGTAATGATGAGTAAAGCCCACAGAAAATATGAATTGGAGTTGATGGGAGCAGTGAGACACATGAATTTGTCTTGCTGGAAAAGTTGCAGTACAGAGAGGAATGCCTCTCATAAAGGTTTCCGACACATTCACAAGCTCAAACTGAGAGAAAATACACTGCATGCTTGTTGCATATCTTTCTTACATGCGAGTGAGTCAAGGCTGTTCTGTGGTTGAATATGAGGAAATGTCACTTGTCCAACCCTCTGGGCTGAGGGTTGGACAAGTGCAGAAATAGACATTTTATCTCATGCAGACAGTTTATCTCTCAGTGTATTCAAAGATATAGGTCTCAGGTAAGCTTAACCTGAACTCTCTGATTTTGCAGTGTTGAAGGAGGAGTTCAGTATGCAGCCTACTGATGTGGAAGTGGCAGAGGGGGAAATGGCTGTTTTAACCTGCAGCCCCCCAGTGGGACATCCGGAACCTAATGTTGTCTGGAAGAAGGATGGGCTGCCCATCAGCAGTGCTGATCATCATTACACTGTGAGCTGTCTGCCCCTAATAAATCTATTACAGCTATATAACCTGTGTAAAATAGATTCTTACAACTGTTTGAAATGGAACTTCACAACTATTAACAAATGCATCGGGCACTGTCACATGATGTTTCCTCTTAAGAACTTGCACTCTGACCTTTAGCATCCACACCTTTGTGCATGTTCCAACCCTTTTAATGACCCTGCAGGACCTCTTTCAGGGCAGTTTCTATGGTAGGAAAAAGCTGGATCCAAATAGGTGAATGTCAAAACAATCCAGTATCAGTGTGAAATTTGTCATGTCGGCTAAACCAACAAACAGCAACACAGCAGCCAGCTCTTGGAGGAATTCTCATCAAATTGACAACAATATTACATTCGTTTGACAGTAACGCTCTAGAGGGTAGAAACGGATCAGATGAGGAATACTGGCACTGAAATCAGCCTTGTAGATGCAGGTGCAGACATCGCTGTCAGATTAACATAACAGCAGCAGCAGGAGGTAAATGCATAGTTCTTAAGGTAACACTGTTTGCATTGATAAGAGCATAGTACTGGATTGAATTCATTCACTAAAAATCACCATTGTATTAAAAAAACTGGAAAAAAGTCAGATTATAAATTCTCGATAAATGCATTTGCAGAGGTTTGCCTGTGAAAGAAGGTCAGTACAAATCGATTTAGCTTTGAGGTCTAAAAAGTGCATGCTTTTACATTTCCAGCAGGGAGTTACTTCTGGTTCCACAAAGAAGTCTGATGGAAAATCTTCTGGCTGTTTTGTTGTGTGACCTCTACTAATGAGTTTATGGTCTCAAGTCACCAGTTTGAAGTGTACATATATGTATAGATCCTGTGCGATTTCCACATCCTGTCTGCATTGTGCTTCTGCTGCAGAAGCTGAATGGGAAGCTTATCATCGGTCCTGCAGAGAAAAGTCACTCTGGTGCTTACGTGTGTGCGGCCATCAACACTGTGGGGGAGAGGGAGAGCAGGGCAGCTCGGCTCTCTGTGCTGGGTGAGACAGGAACTGAAAACAACTCATCACTGTGTTAGCATCGCTAGTTTCCAATGCAATGTCAGGATTCCAAAGCAATATTACCCTATGCAAGTTTTCCTTCTGCAAACAAAACACTTTGATACATGCAAAGCATAGTTTTGAGTTTCTCTTCTGTTGTACTGCAGCCAAGCCCGTACTGGTGCTGAAGCCAGAAAACGTATCAGTAAGAGCGGGAGAGTCTGCCCAGTTTTACTGCCAAGCTAAAGGTGACCCTCCACCTGCTGTGGTCTGGAGCAGAGAGCAGGGACCACTGCCCAATGGCAGGTAATATAGAACCCTTTCACATGGTCACTGGCTAATATTCATTTATGCTTTATGGGTGTGGAAATATTACAGACTGTGGCGATTTTAAGTGTTAACATTTTATGTAAAACAGACACAAAACACCAAAAAGCACTGCGCTTCAGAGCAGTCTTTGTTTTTCAAATTCAAAAGTCCAAATTATTCTTAATCTTTGTCTACATCAAGCTGTTAAGTTATATGGAGGCTTGTAAATGAAATCAGTTGAATCTATGCTATGTCTAAATGTTGATTCTTTTAGACGAGATGAGGGGGATGTGAAATTTCAAATCCATGTGTGCACATGGATTTGGCAGGGATAGCTCAGTAGGTAGAGTGGTGGCCCCATGATCGGAAGGTCGGTGGTTCGACTCCACTGAACGGCTACCCTGAGGTACCCCTGAGCAAGGTACCGTTCCTACACACTGCTCCCCGGGCGCTGCATTGGTGGCTGCCCACTGCTTCACTGGGTGAATGGGTTAAATGCAGAGGAACTATTTCCCTACGGGGACTAACATGCACACTTTACACTTTACTTTACTTTACACAGGTACATCGTAAACCCAGACCAGACTCTCCAGATCCATTATGTGACAGCCCTGGATGCCGGGAAGTACACCTGCACTGCTCTCAATGATGTGGGTGTGGTCACTGCCAGTGCACAGCTACTAGTTGAAGGTGAGGTTACATGATAATGCTGTTAAAATATATCTGGTGTCATGTGTTTTACAATCACTCGATGAATGTTAAAAACACTCTGCTTCAGTGTGGGCCATCAGAATGTTTTCCTACGATTACTCTAAGTGTAGGAAATGAGTGCTTCCTTCACACAGTGACATTTCTGTTTTACAGCAGTCAGAGCCACAGTTTAGAAATGATTGTTATGATTTGATATGCTGAAACTAATTCATTTCATCATGTGGTGTCTACGACTTTAGTTGTAGTCTTCTGAATTCTGTAATTTAGACGCGATTGTAGTAAGTCCACACTTGGGAAGTAGGTTTGTGATTAGATTATTGTTCGTCTTTGTGCAAAGGTCTGCACATGAAGGAGAGAACAGTAATTTCCCAGAACGTGCTGTAGGTTTTTTATTAAAACAAAGTGACATTATATACAGGATGCAAAGGCAGAGGTGTTTTTCATAAATTAGCTGATTTGGTCAGTAAAAAGCTGAAGAATAGCAGAAATGTTAAGCACAGCTGCTCATTCTGGAGTAAGATCTTATAAGCTGTGGGCGTGCTTTGCTGCATGCATTTGCATTTGAATGAGTTGAAGCAGTTTTTGAAACTCGTGTTGGAGTTGTCCATGACAATCAACTGTGTTTTCTGTCATCGAGTATCTGTTGTCTAACTGAAAAATAACTTACCACAATTGTATATGCAAAAATATGATGCAAAAAATACCTTAGTTCAGCTTCAGACATTATAATATGCTCACTTGCAGATACTAAAGTGCTTATGCATGCCACAGTTGAAGATATTTATTCATCTCATACACCTTTCTTAAACACCTCTCCATAAAAAAATCCTTATCTTTGCACTGTCCAATGCACATGATGTTAAAATGGTTACTCATAGATTTGAGCAGTTAATGAAAAATAACAGAGAGGGAACCATGTGAATCATATGTTATGGTCTTCATAACTGCAAAATCTCCGTCCATCTGAACAGCTGTGAGGGTTTAGCAATCTCCCTACCATCATCATTGCACCAAATGAGGGTGAAGAATGATGTTTATCCTTTGGTTAGCAATTGAGGGATTTGAAGTATCAGTGGAAAGACTTTATGAATCTGTAATGTAAGTTTAGAGTCTTTAGGAACATGTTTGTGTTCAAAGAAACCTTGCAGTTCTATGTCAGCGGTAGATTCTTGCTGTGTGAATGAATTCATGAAACAAGTATGCTCTAGGTTAACGTTGGCTAGTGAATTTTCACTGCACAATCTGGCCAGCAACAGAGAGGTCCTCACACACTGCTGCAATCATCTGTGGTTAATGCAATGGGTTTGAATAAACCACTTGTGTTTCCAGAGGCTGCCAACACTGAGCAGAAAGACCTCCACAAAGAGCTGTCATCCCTGCGTGTGATTCTGGAGAACGTCACCGTCATGGCCCCTGATTCTAACATGTCCTTCTTACAGTGGAAGGTAAGGGAAAGCTGTTGCACCACGTGTCAGAAAGAATGCAGGAGTATGACACGTACACGATCCACATTGTATTTTCTCCCTGACCAGCTCCAGTCACTCCCAGCGCAGCCGCATTACCTTGATGGCTTTGAGGTTCTGTATCGCTCTCTGCTCACTGCCAGCTCAGACTGGGCAGCAGAGAAGGTGACATTCCCCAGCTTCCAGGCTCAGGTGGGCCCCCTAAAGAGAGGCTACAAGTATGATTTCAAAGTTCGGCCTTATGGCAGCGGCTTATATGGGAGGGAGAGCAACACCCGGCACCTGAGAGTTTCTGAGACAGGTGACAAAGGTTTTTACTTTATCTTTGTGATGTGAGAATATTCATTGTGTTTTGCTGGTAATAATAAGTGCTCTGTTTACAGTGCCCAGTGCCTCTCCTCGGGCTGTGTCAGTAACAGTCAATCATGAGCAGAATAACACCATCCATCTGAGCTGGGAGCCTCCTCCTCCTGTAACCCACAATGGGATCTTACAGGGATACCAGGTAATTACAGTAGGACTGCACGACACAGTTATCTGCTCAGCAGACTGTTGAAACCCTCAGGGAAACATAAATCCTTACAGATTGTAATGAATCATGCTGGAGTCATTTTAAGAGGGAAACATGGGATACAAACAGTCCTGCATACAAATATATGGAAGAATTAATCAGCAAGTGGAACAAGAAACAGATTAACCAATCACTGTGCACTAAGATTCTGAGGCAAACTTTGTGATGGAAGAAATGTGTTGTATTGTAGACATATTAAATATTTAATAAAGAAGAGCACATGGTTCTTAGTAGGAATGTTTTATTCTGTTATAACTGGAGTCTCAGTTACTGGTATGTCCATGTGGAGCAGCTGATGAATTGTTTAGTGATTAAAGCTTTATCCACACAAATGATTTTGATCATGTTTGGGGTGGATACAAGCTTCAATCTCACTCTTAAAGATGCAAACTTTCTTCAGGTGTGGTGTGTGGAGCCCGAAGAGCAGCAGTACCAAAACTGGACTGTGGATAGTAGCCAACTGAGCCTTCATATCTCTAGCCTCAAACAAGGGAAGCAGTACTGGGTCACCATAGCAGCAGTCAATGGGGCTGGAGTAGGAATGCTGAGTGACCCTCATGGATTTGTCATCAGTGAGCAATACAGCTGTCAACTTTTTATTTCTGTATCAGGACAGATAAAGACCAGCGTGTGTTCTCAGACTGGGTTGTATTCATTCATAATGTGCTTCCATTCTGCTGCTCAGACTCACAGTTAGGTGGACTACCCGAGGCAGATAGCCAGAGGCGGCGTTTGTCCCCGGTCCTGGCCTTTCTTCAGGACCCTGTGTTGCTCGGCAGCATCGGCGCCGTCTTGTGGTGTGTTCTGATGGGTGCAGCGATCTGTCTCTTCAGACACCACAGCAGGACCGGTCAGCTGATACCAAGACCTGGCAAGGCTAAAGGTATGAGTTTAAGGCTTTAATGTCCACCATAGTAAAAAGAAAAAGCTGAACCTCCAATACACCCACAAAGGCTTTGTGATAAACAATAATATGCATATTTTGTTGATACTATATCTTCCTTTATTTTTAGGTTTGCGAAGACTAGCCGGTGAAGATCTCATTATAAAACACAGGTAAAATGAAAAGAAGACGCATATTCGATTCTGTTGCGACAATAAAGTGACAGGAATACATTCAAACCACTAAAACCAAGTGTGGATGAATCAGCTTTACATTCATTCAAGTAGTGTCTTGAATGTATACAAACCACTTTGAATTATAGTCAGCAAGTCAGCTTTTAAAGTGTTGGTAAGACAGCTGGTTAAATGTATTACATTCATTCTCTTAGATGTTTGTTTACAGACAAAAAAACACCTGCTTTTAGTTGATGGCGCGTTGAAGAAGCACAGGAAGTAAGCAGTAGGCGGAACAGAAGCAAAATCTGTTTTCACCACCTAAAAGTATTCACCTGGAAAAGAAATGTTGGGGGGGGGTGTAGTGTAGGTACAAGGTAGAGCAGGTCTTCTGCCTATTGGAAGGTTGATGGTCAGATCCTTAACTTAATGGCTAAGCATTTTTGGACAGGATACTGAACTCTCTGTAATGCGTTCATCTGTGAATGTTAGTGAAAAGCACTACGTAAGAACCAGTCCTCTTTGCTTTTCCTCCATCCAGTACTTTCCTAAATCTATCTGTGTGAGCTTTAAAGGGAACGACTCCTTTTACTGACTCAATACTTTACACAGGAATTACTGAGTGACCTAACCCTTCGAAACACGAGCATCACAAAATATTGAACAGAAACCACCAAATGGTGTTAAAACTTTTAGTAGAAAATAAATTCACCAACCCCTCAATTCAATTCAATTTTATTTATATAGCGCCAAATCACAACAAAAGTCGCCTCAAGGCGCTTCGTAGATGGCTGCATTCACTCTAAAAAAAGTTCAAAATTGTTCCAAGTTACCTTCATTTTTTTCTCTTGCTTCCATCATTGCATGGTTTGCAGTACTGCTGCCTTCTTATTCAAACTCGGGATGTGCCAGCCTCTGACATGACTATGGTTAGGTAAATACTAGAGCACCACTGCTTCTTATATAACGCTTTTCTACTCTGAGCACTTACGGCGCTTTACATAACTCGCACAAGCACT
The DNA here is from genome assembly GCF_057382185.1 of Mchenga conophoros. NCBI lineage: Eukaryota > Metazoa > Chordata > Actinopteri > Cichliformes > Cichlidae > Mchenga > Mchenga conophoros. The sequence goes on along the minus strand of NC_140535.1, from coordinate 5,383,757 downwards.
TCTCCTACCAAACATTCACACGTATTCATATGAAGCAGCTCGGGGTTAGTAGCTTGCATGCAGACTGGAGCAGACGGGGATCGAACATGCTTCATCTTCCCCTCTACTGTCAGAGTGTTTTGTACTATTCAAAAGCAAAAAGCCATTTGTTAACAAGAATTCCACGGTATCCATGGTAGAGAACACAAAGTGAGATTCTTATAAATATTATATGGAGATAATGAATCTATGCTACAGCATAAAAACGTCTCTAATATTTGACGTTTGGTTCCAGCGAGTTCATTTTGGTTTGATTTGGTTTCTCTCCAGGATGGCAGCTCCAGATTCACCGTGGATCCCCGGAGGCTGGAGACCTTCTTTGAGTCAAAAGTACCATGACCTATGGGCCCAAGGTCAGCATCACCCAGGAATCCGAAGCACCAGTGAGTATGGACTGCAAAACAGTAGACTGATGATGACTTCTTTCTCCCAAACTGCTGTCCTACAGCAGACCCGACTAGATTTACTTGTTTGGGTTCGTGGTGACCTCTTAAAATCCACCAAAGATTTTTTGCTTACAGTTGAGGAAACGAAAAAAATCAACCAATGATTCTGATGGTGCTACATAAGCTGTTTTCAGACGTCATGTAAAACAATCTGGAGAATTAGCTTAGGACATTGTCTGAAATTGTGCTGCTGGATTGAACTTACTGGACTACAACATGTGCTATTCTCACAGGTTTGAGGCGTGTGTGACATGGTAAACTGTCAATATCTATGCGGGGAATCCAAATATTAATGAAAATGACTGTGGAGTGTTGGCACAGCAGGTGGGCAGACATTTAATTGGATGTTAATTTGAAACTGTTCTGATGCTGAATCACCAAAGCATGTTTACTGGCTAATGCAAACTGCGTTTTCATACAAAGTGGAGATCCTAGCTGATTCCAGAGCAGTGATAGCTGAGCCGGTATACTTTGTGCTCAGTTTCCAGTGAGCATAAGCACAGCTTTCAGTGACAATACCTAAATGTAGCCACAAGATGGCAGTAATGTAAAGACTGGATCCAAACATGGGAGGAGCTTTATGACAGCACTGTTTGAGATGAACAGACACATTTATGCAGAGCTTCTTTTATTGACCATCTTTAGCTTCCTCACATCCACAGTCATTTTAGAATATCCAGTTAACCCAGTATGCATGCCTTTTCACTATAGGAGGAAGCCAGGATACCTAGAGGCACAGGGAGACCATGCAAACTCCACAGAGTTGCAAACTCCAGTTGAGGTTCAAACCAGGAAGTGACACTGCTAACCACCTTATGGCTGTGCCACATGAAGCTGCAAGAAGGGAAAGCAGCAGCAAGACCCAGAGTAGAACAGAACAGGCCTTAATGGCCACAGCTACTACAGTGATTAGAAAGACAAAGCCTGAAAAGAAGTGATGGTTGTAGAACAGCTTGAAGGTGCTACATCTGTAAGATTCTTAGGCATCTGTGTGCAGGCTAAAGCCGCTCAGATAGTTCGTCGTATATAAGATTTGACAGCTGTGTTTGTTCAACTCATTTCTGGGATTACTGCCGAGCTTGACTTTGTGGCCCAATGCGTGAAACATAGAAACCTTTTAAACCCATGCAGTATTTTGCAATTTGGGATGCAGCCTTTTGTTCTACTTGTGTTCTTATAAATCTCTCTGTTTTCTTAGGCCTCCCAGTCTCATCCAAGAAGGACAGCAGCTGCCTGGAGTCGACCGTTCCCATTGTGACCGATAGCTGCGGTGTCTACGGCACCTTTTACGTGGACCTCATGGGCAGTGGTCTTAAGACCTTCAACAGTCCGGGACGTGTCACTAAAATGTCTCATGGTTTGCCCCACAAAGAAGGAGCCGAAACTATCCAGATATTTACTCATCCTGCCAGCAAGCCCTCACCCATCATCAGCAGGGAGGCTCTGCCATGGAAACAGGCCATACGACCCCAGCCCAAGATGGGTGTGCTAAGGGAATCATGGGAAAAGAACCACAGCAAGCAAGGTAGATATGGAGCAGTGGATATCTGGAAATGCAGTGTTAATTTCTTTCTTTCTTGAGTAACGTGAATTGGCCAATTGGTTTTCTCCACAGAGCTGCATGCAGTGAGCAGTGTCCCTATACTTTCAACAAGAACCCAGGGACATAGTCACATACCAGCTCTCCAGCACGGTACTTTCAATCTGTGTAATTAAATCATTATTGTCCACAAACCTCGTGGAAGTGTAAAAAACATTTTGTACACAGATCAAACTTTTTTGTAGTCCCGAAATTTAAAAATATGCTTATAGAATCTGGAATAAAAGGAATTATTGGATAATTATACTTTGCTATGGTTTGCTATGGTGTATCCAGGTGGACATCCAGACAGTGGTAAACCTGTGGGTTGTCCTCGTCTGCTGCATTACTCAGCATCACTACATCTTATGAACATGTTGCTGCCCCCTCCCCCAGTACCCACCGAGGACGCCACTGACACGCAAAGCCTCACCTCAGATGGAGGGTGAGATAAACACTCAGACTGGGTGTTAGAGGGTTGAATGGAGATGTTGTTCTGGGAAATGCAGGTGTTGTGTAGAAGGGGAATAATGAAAAAAAAAACAGATTTAGTTGTTTCTGACTCCTCATCAGCAACTGAAAAATTAGACTTGACAATGCAGGTTTTCAGATAACCCTATAAAAACCAGTGTATACGTCAGTCTTTAGGATAGTTTAGTTGGCATAAAGGTAGTACATTATCTATATAATACAGGATATTTCCTTCCTATAGTGCAGCTAGAATGCAGACTACCTTTAACTCTAAGGCTGTGAGTTTGTTTGTTCAGGTACTTTTGAAGAGTAACAGTAAACTCTTCAACAGTAAAACCTCTGTTTTTGTAACCTCTCCAATTCCACTGATAAAAACAGAATGTATTTACTAATCTGTAGCAGACACTAGCTGTCACTGTGACAGCGATGTGAGATTAACCTTAATATGACCCTCAAGTCAGTTTGGGACACACTGTTCAAACTCTGAAATTGTTAAATAGATGTGATTGTGGTTCACTCAGTTGGACAGTAGTATGCTTTAGTTTTGTCACAGTGGGAACTTTGAGCCCTCTGAAAATGTTAGCTAGCTAGTCCAGAATGAAAGACTGAAATTCAGTTCAGTTTTATTTACATAGCACCAGACGACAACAACAATGTCCTCAATTCACTTTATATTGTAAATATCCTACAACAGTACAAATCCTCCCACCTTCTCTCATACCTCCTGGATATGTCCTGCCCCTCTGGTTGCAAAGCATTACAGTAGTGTGTATTTTAATATTTCTTTCTATGCAATGTTTCAGTTGTTTTATGCAAATAACCAGAAGAAATGTTAAAAAATCTAGCAAAGTTTTCCTGCTTCCTGCCATGTATCTTCTATTTTTTTAGCCTTCCATTAATGGCCAGCGATGACTTAGACTTCGGTGCTTTGAGTATGTTTCTGTCCCAGAAAGTGCCCACTTTAGTGGAAACACTTAAGGAGAACAATGATAAGGATCCTATTTGCAGATATGTGTAACACTGAGTTTAAAACACAGGACACAAGAAGACTGCTAGTTTGGAAGTGTAACCAGTAAAGTTGTCATTAATTTATGACACCTTGTATATTTATAATTGTGGTTGTTACTGATCCCAGTACTTCCAGTAATTAAGCTGCCTGATGCAGAACATTTTGATCAGTTCAACTACTTGTTTATTTTTGTAGTAGTCTATTCTGTATTAGTCTAGTATTGAAGGACCTCAGGGAGTTGTTTCAGATATTGGTTTGCATGGACATAAATGAGGATGAACTGATTTATTTTGTTAGTTAAAGGCTTCTTTGACATCGTGTCACATATTAAAGGATTAACTCAATATTTCATAATTAGGAAGAAATTCACTAAATTGTTGAATAGAGTCAAATATTTGTTTTGTTTTTTTAATTTGCAGAAGTCAAACGCACAGATCAATGTTCAGCTGCATGTTAAACAAATCTTTTATATTCTCTGTACTTGCTTACAAAGCATTACACTATATCACAGACATACCAGGTTGTTTTTGCCCTTGTACTAGGTACTCGCTTTGAAACATGGAATAGTTTAACGTGGTGGTCTTTTCTTGTCACTGACTTCTTGTGCTCTCTGTTTAGCACTCTGTTACAAGTCACTTCCTACAAGTCACTGTGTGAATGTGTGTGTGAATGGGTGAATGACTGAATGTAGTGTAAAGCGCTTTGGGGTCCTTAGGGACTAAGTAGAGGGCTATACAAATACAGGCCATTTACCATTTACCATTCCTGTGTAGAACCTAATTACTATACAGAGCAGAAAAGTCAAAGCTCTGAAGTTTTTTTTCTTTTATCATATTTGAATGGTTATTCTTTTCTTTATGTAGTTGGTAGACTTTTATGTATAGAAAGGTACAAAGATAAAGACAGCTAAGAATAAGCTTATTGGCATGAATAGTGTTTGTGTCTGACCTCAGCAGGACAACTGAACTCTTATATACTGTAGTTCTGTTATGTAGCAAACCTCACTTTATATATATGTTTGCGAATTGATTAAATAAAGGAGATAAAGACAGCAACAACAATTTTTATGAACAAGTGGTGGTTCACTTTATTAACTTAGCTATCTAATTTCACATTTTCATAAATATATTTTATGTAAAAAAAAACTTCCTGTGACAATGAATTGCAGCTACGAGCACTTCTAACCTCAATAAAATCATACATTAAGTCTTACATGATATATTTTGTTAAGCTTGTTTTACGTTATGTTTAACAAAATGTGAGAAGAAAGCATAAAAATCAGTGATACCATTTATACAGTGTGATGTATACAGTGGTTTCCTGTATTTCTAAAGGTTGTTTGACAGAAGAAAAAAAAGACACAAGTCTTACAGTCTGTTTGCGTCTCCCTCAGCTCTAGTCGTTCCACAAAGCTAACAATGGACATGGGCTCTCTTCAGTCAGTGTGTCCTGCATCAGGCCCCCATGGACAACTGGGACCCAGCAACAAGAACATCTGCCCATCCTACAGCCACCTGTGCACTGCATTATCTTCTGTGTCACAGAGTGATGAACAGGGCAGCATGCTGACAGCACAGGAAGCTGCTGAGTACCTGGAGCTCACTCCTAAACCAGAGAGATGCAGGTAAAGCCATAATGAATCCATTTACAGTCAGCACTGAGCAAAGGTGAACACTATAATGACTATTCCATGATATTATTCTGCGTATCGGCTTAGTTTCTCCTGTATGCAGCCTACATACAGATGCATGCACAGTTACTGTAGCTGACCATTCTGCTCCTTTGTGTCAGCAGTGCCCTGCCAGAGCAGCGTCCTTCCCTGTCCCGTCATTTTGCCTCGACGCTGAATTACATCTGCGGGCCGACTCGCTCTGCTCAGGTGCACGACGCCTTCACTGAGCCCGAACCTCCATTAAATAGTCTCCGTCATGCCTGCCGTCAGAGCTCGCCTTCCTCCTGCTACAGCGAATGGGACAGCTCTCTGTGGAACACGATCAGCTCAGTCATGGACAGCAACCTGTCCAGTGCCCGAACCAGCCTCATCAGCTCCGTGGACAGCTGCTACACTAATGACAGTGCTAACTTTGCTCATCTCCTGGCCATGGCAGCGGAGAGCATGAGCGGAGCCTCTTTGTCAGGTAAACAGCAGAAATGTCACTTTTGAAATAGGAAAATCAGTTGTGGCAAAAAAATGTATAAAAACATCCGTTTTCATGAGATGATGGTGGAAATGAATGAGATTTAACTACGCACAGTTATGTGAGCTTTTTTGAATGACCAGCTAACCTAACCCCACGGCACTTAGTGGGTGGGGTTAAGTTATAAAATACTAGTAAAAATACTATTTAAAAAACTACAGAACTCCCACAAGTGATCCTGTGGAGTTGTTTTTTAATCTGCTACTTTCAACAACTTGTAGTCCTGAACCATCAGTGTGTTCAGTGTTGTCACCCATCTATATTTTGTCTGTGTTTTAAACTCATTTACTCACAAAAACATTTGTTTTTAAAAAGTTTATATTTTAAGAAAACAATTTGGAGGCTGCTTTCCGAAGGATTCGTTTAAGTTTTTATAGTATCAGGACAAAAGATACGTAAGAAGGAGAAATACCTAAGTCAGCATAAACTGTGGCTTATAGTTTTTACTAAAGGATAAACAGACTCATGTTTATGTCGTACTTTTTAGTTCATTCATTCATTTAGCACTTTAGTCTATGCCATAAACTTTTGCTAATTATTAGACGCACACACTCTAACAAGTGTGTGTCTCATTTTAGCATGTGGACTCGAGAAAACAGGGGATCAAACTACAGACCTTCAAAATAATAGAAGGTCAAGTGTACCTCCTGAGGCACAATGGAGCCCTGTAGCACACAGAACTTATACAGAGCAGTGTCTCAATACACTGACAAGTTGGTTTGGTTTAGTTCATTCCTACCAGTGGCTCCTCATGAACTGCTCTATCCTTTGGAGCATTATTATTTATTTATGAATGATAAATAAACAAAGATCAAATGATTCAGTTACTAAAAAAACAATTTGAACTTTGAAATGATAAAGTGTAGTTGCCAGCTGATGTGCTGTTGTCTCATAGCGCAAAAGTTCAGGTTCCATGTGCAGAATCACTGATTTTTCATGTGACATAAACAAAGCTGTGAGCTGCTGCTTTTAGTCTCTATTGGAATGGATGAAAACAAACAAGTGCAAAACCACTGACGCTGTTGTACTTACCACTTTCCCCCACTAGATGGGGCCTTTCATCTATGAAAGATGCTCAATGGTAAGGAAGAGCAGCCCTAAGTTGGTATGGAGGGTTACAATGTTGTGAAAATGCTTTGTGGAAGTAGCTTGGCCTCTCTGGCCTTCTTTGTATATTTCTGATGTCTCACTGTGTGCAGAAACGTGTCTGAGCAGACTTTCTGCTTTGGTCCACGTGCCCCCTGTGCAAAGACAAAAACTCATTCAGTCTAATATCTAGTGGCACCAGGCAATTACTTAGGGACCTTTCAACAGATTGAACCTCCAGATGAGTCATCTACTTCCCTCTTTGTCAACTCATCAGTCACCCTGCCCTCCCTCGGGGTCCGTGCAGCTTTATTCCACTCACTACACTCACTTTTGGCAACGTTCTGCCTTGCATGATTTTCACTCTATCACACAGTATGAAAACTCTTGAAGTGGCTTCTCTGCAGCTGATTATGTTCCCTCGCAGTTACTCTGAGTTACTTTGAGTACAAAGCTGTGGATCACATGCAGCCAAACCGTACCCGTTTTTAACATTTGTGCAATGATGGAATCAGGTCATGGGTTCATTTTATTGTATGTCAAGTGAAATTTTCTGGGTGTTCAGGACATCCTATCAGTTGTGTTTTCAGTAACATTTAAAATGTTTTGCTTTACAGTTACCAATAAAAAAAAAGTCTGTGCAGTTAAGTGCACACACAGGTTCAGTGTACTTATCTGAGACCTAGCTTGAAGGGTACAGTGTGGATTAATCCTAAGAAAACAGCAGGAAGAGGCTTGTCACAGATTGGTGCACTTTCACACTCTCACATTAATTGGCAGAGCCTGTATAGCTTCAAGGCTTCAGCGTCGTTTTTGTGTTTTGTTTCTGGACATGAGCTCGGAGCTCTTTGAAATTTGTTGCTACCACTGGACTGCACAAAGCGGTTGGTGTGAATTGGCTCGGTTTGTTTCAGAGCCTCAAACAAATTAGAAAAGTTTTATTTTCAGGGACAAACTGCTGCTTCAAAGAAGCTTCGAAATGTTCATTTCACCCCTGAGAATCATCATGAAAGGTGCTCCTCAGAGGGCTCGAAATGTTTACTCTTGCTTCTCCAAAGGCAAATAAAGTTTCACACGCGCACACACAGACACATGCTTGATATTGAAATGTCAACATGTTGTCCTCTCCTGTGTTTAGATTTCTCTCCGCCTGCCTCCCCCCTCAGCGCCTTGTACCCATCTTTCCATGCAGAAGGCGACTCATTCGGCGAACTGGAGCCTGTTTCTGCTTGGGACTGGAGCATGGCCTGGATGGAGGAAATGGAGGCCCAGTACTCAGAACACTATCCTGACAGAAACACCAGACCCTTCAACAGTTAGGGACTCTGCTACAATGGTGACTGAACTACCACAGCTGAAGTTTAAGAGCTGCAGATACACCTCCCAAGACCAAGGGACAGACACTGATCCATTCACGTTCTCAGAAATGTTGGTAACAGTTACGCGGTTGCGTTTATTCAGGTTTTTATTTTTGTTTCTGTCTGATCTGGTTTCATATAGCTCATACTGTATATGTTTGGGACACCTTCGCAGGCAGATGCATGCCTCTCTTTTTTTAAATACTTCTCCCCACTTATCTCAGGGTAGCATCCTTGAAATGACTTCCACAGAGTCGAAGAAGTTCTCTTTTTTCCTTCTCTACATCCTTTCCGCTCATTAGAGAAACAATAATGAGATACTTCCCTCAGGATATTCTCACCCAGCAAAAGGCCAGAGAGATGCAAAGGCAGGATGCTAGATGGTCAGAAAACAGTCATTAGGCAGAGATCCTGTGCTGGAGGTTCCCTCTCAGCACATGTCTGTATTTTTTGCAGGACATTTTATTTGGTGCTGAAGTCGTATGACACAGAGGATTTCACTCACTGATCAAACATGTGTATATATATCTATATATATAAATGCAGCATATTAAGCAAATATTATTTAAAGAAATCCAAGACACTGCATGTCCTGAGTTTATTGTTGCTTTTATAAACCCTGTTTGCAATAAGCTGTAGGTACAGAACTAGGAAAAAAAGTTAAAGTAATTAATCGAGTTAACCTTTTATCACCAAATACCTGGAACTGTAGTAAGATTTGAAGTATTTGAAATGAAAATGCTGCGTGCATAGTTTATCCTTTTATATATGCAGGTATTTCACTAATTCTAGCAGAAATGTACTTGTATTTTGAATTTTATTTTGTTCACATTACATTGCAGATGGTTTTATAGTTTGGAATAAAGTAATTTTATTGATTGAAAGCCACAAGAATAAGTTGTGAAATAAAATCATTTTTCTACTCAACAATATTTCACTGAAGCTGCTTTTCCTTTGACACTAGTAGTAACAAATCAAGCTAAAATGATCTTCATATGCTCTTTAAATAGTATATTGATGAAATTGTATTAATACCAGTACCATTATTGATTCTGTTTATGGCTTCCCTCATTGATTCCTGTTCACAGACACATTACAAACACTAAAAGTCTTGCTGTGTGCATGTTCTCAGTCATATGACGACTCCGTGTATTGGTTCTTAGTCATCAGAAATTTGAGCAGCCTGAGTGTGAGTTGGCTAACTTCAGACTGCCCCTCTTTGGCCTGTGGGCTGGATTTTTAATTGACCTCCTGCTGTTCTTCATAGCTGTGCAGAGCAGGAAGGGTGATGTATAGAACTCATCTGTTTGGCTTGAGTAACCAATAATGCTGCTCTACCTGATATTGGCTTCTAATTACAAAGCCACTGGAGAGAATAATTAAAGCTTAATATGTCTGTGTTTAGACGGGAACAGGAAGAGTGTAATTTTTAACTCTCCCACACTCTTCCTGTGGTGTCTCCCTGGAGATTGTGGAGATTATGTTGCAGCATTTTGACTTGATGTTTCAGTCAAAGTTCAGCTTAGTTGACGAGGAATCGGATTTCCTCAACGACTTTTGAGTTCTGGATGAGCCAATAGAGCCACAAATCACAGTGTGCTCCTTTTATTTGCTTTTTCAAATGTAACCCGCGCCTGTATCTGTGTTGACCCGGTCAAATCAAACTGGGACCGCAGAACGCTAAGAGCCGTTTTGTTGTCTGTTCCATTTCTAAGCTGCACAGTAGCAAGTGCGTCGGGAACAGAATTAATGTGTGGAGTATGAAGAAAAACGTGTGGGGCATGAGGCACAGGGGTCATTTATAGTGTTTCCTTTATGCAAAGAATGGGGAAGGCTCTTTAGTTCCATCCTAAAATCTAAAAGGAAGAAGCTGGAGCTCTTCTCATGTCAGCCTGCTTGATTTACTGTCAGATAAAGTGCAGCAGAGCAGCAAGCTAAAGCAGGCTGAAAAAACAAGTAATTAAGACAAAAAGCAGACCTTCGAGGACCAAGCTTTAAACGGTGTTAAACTCACAAAGCACACATATGCAGGACTAGATTATATGTGTGTGTGTGTGTGTGTGTGTGTGTGTGTGTGTGTGTGTGTGTGTGTGTGTGTGTGTGTGTGCTAGACTGCCAAAGGGATTATCCTTCATCTGTCTCCCTCTCTAAAGACCATATGTTTTCTACATGAAGCCCCCAGCTCCACTGAGCGGTGCAGGCACACATTTCCTGGTAGAACAGACCACACAGTACTTACATAGTAATGAATCAAAGCCTACTGTATGTTTTCTTGTCTTATTAGCTCACATTCACACACACACACAGGCACACCGCCTTTGGGATTTGTGCATCACAGATTTTGGCCCATGTCAAAATACCAGCTTTATATAGCATGTCAGCAAACCAATGACCCATATTACACATGGCCTGTAACCACACACACACACACACACACACACACACACACACACACACACACACACACACATGTAGATTTACAGTATCCCTTCCCTGTAGTCTGTTATTTTATTTTATCAAATGGATAATTACCATTCTAAGACCAGACGTGTAGACACAGGCAGAGTATTATTTGCTGGATTTCTAATTGTTTTACTTCAGCTGCCTATCAAGCATCGTGGGATATGACACTACCATTTGTGTCACACGTATTTGTATTACCAGATTATGTCTAAATCCTCAGTTTGAATCCATAGCCACATTTGGATCCAGTTACAGGACCGAGAGCTTAAACAATACAGTGGAGCTTTATTGATTCATTTACAGTCATAAAAAACAGCACAGTAAAAGAGAATGTACACACAACACAAATGGAACCTAACGTAAGGAGAAAATAGGCATAGCGATAATACTAGCACAGTAATCCCCCAAAAGTACATTTTCAAATCATACAGCACACTCACCGCATATTGATTTGATAAGTTGCTTTCATAAGAAGCATGTGCCTGGGGCAACACACACCAGCTACAGCGTTTGCACGTGTGAGATGTAAACCTGCTCTCGCTGTTGCACAGACAGCAGCTCAGGTGGCAGCGACGCATTCGTGCTGATTGACAGCAGAGGTTGGCTGTGGTGGTGCATGCTAAAGTGGTAATCATTCAATTAACTGGAAATCAATGGCAGCCATATGGGTGGTGTGTTTCAAGATTGCTCTGTCAGTCACACCGCTACACTCGTGCACACACGCACACGTTTCTATCTTTGTGAGTACCCTCGCTGACACCTCATATGGAAAAGATATATATAAATCGTATAAAGTTTGTATCTGTCTTGTGTGAAACTTGTATGAAAAGCATACAAGAGTGAAAACAGATATAAGTAAACTTGTATGTTTTGGATACTTACTAAAACAATATATGAAAGTGGCCACTTTCATGAGTAAATCATATAAGCCTTATATGATTCACTATATGAAGTAGGCCACATCTGATGCAAGTCTTTTATAAGTTTTTTCTATTTCTTTTCCATATAGGACATGTCCTCACTTTCAAAGCTGCTGTACAGTACAACAACAACACATGCATCCACGTTTTCATATTTACTTGCTGCGTCCTCTAAAACCCTCATATTTCCATAATGTCATGTGAAAAATAGCTCACAGCTTTCATTCTTTTTCTTTCTTTTGTGCCATTTCCCATTTCTTGGTGTTTTGTCTGTCGTTTGCTTTTGTCTGGTACAGTAGGACTGTGAATATTAGGCTTCTAAACAGTTATACGATTAAAAAATACATGGGGGTGAAATATTGATCATTTTGCAACTTCCCCTAAATGTTGAATATTCCCTCACATATACAAACAACACACATGTCCTACTTTCAGTGAACTAGCAGCCTCCTTAATAGCTTCATTTGAACTCTTCTATTGCTGCATCCCATCAACCAGCCAGTCACTAACATCCATCTCTGCTGTCACAAAGCAAATTAACATGGAAATTGGTGTGTTGTATTGTGGAAGATGGGAATGTGGCTTTTAACGACGCCATCCCCTTTCTTTTAATCCTTCCTCTTTCGGTCGGTGGTTCTGTGCTCTCGGGCAGCCGGCCCCTCTTCCTTCAGGCTCAGTGGGCGTTACAGCGCTGACACTGACCTAATGAATGAGTGAGGTGATTTATAGTAGAGGAGGAGAGAAAGAAGGGAAGGATGGGAGGATGGAGGGGAGTCTGGGGGTGTGGTAGAAGGTCAGTACATACTAGAAGGTCAGTAGCGTAAATCTTCTTCTTATCTGCGGCTGTCCTTTGCTCTCTGTTGTTTCTACAAGCTTGCTTGTGTAAGAACTAATGAAAGCTAACAAACTGCAAACAAAAGCATCCTGTGTGCTTGGAGGACAAATTTAGACAACCAAGTTTATAACTGAGGCAGCAAGTTTCCAATCATTTAAAAAATCCACTGTGTATGTGTATGTGTGTATACACTGTACTTTAGCAGGAACCACCATATAGATACTTTGATATACTTATTACTCATTTTGGAATTTATTCAGGTATTTATATGGGCATGAATCTGCCTCATAGAGTTAGCGGTGGATCAGGTGACGTTGAATCCTCCCTTAGTTATGCTGCAATCGGTGTAGGTTGCTGGGGAATTCCCATGATGCATTGAGTATTTCTCCTTCAGTCACCTTTCTCACTCACTATGTGTTGATCACCCCAACGGCAGATGGCCCCGCCCCTCCCTGAGCCTGGTTCTCCCAGAGGTTTCTTCCTGTTAAAAGGGAGTTTTTCCTTCCCACTGTTGCCAAAGTGCTGCTCATATGGGGTCATATGATTGTTGGGTTTTTCTCTGTATGTATTATTGTAGGGTCTTCCTTACAACATAAAGCACCTTGAGGTGACTGTTGTTGTGGTTTGGCGCTGTATAAATAAAAATTGAATTGAATTTTAATTTCATCAAGACTGCATGTATAAACTCGGTTCATTATGATACCACAAAATATCAAAAGTTTCAAGTTTTCACTTTTGTTAGCTCTGCCATGGCATGACCCAGCATGAACACATCTATGTTGCTGATGGTATTCAGCTAGCCATGAAAATGCTGTGTTTGATTAGAAGTCTCTACTTTTTTCTTTCTTTAGCACATCATTCTCAAACTAAACTAAAAAGTATATTCCAAAGATCCAGAAATAAAACATTACTCATTATTTTTGGAGTAATGCATCCTATTCATACTGCCGTTCATGGTTTATCAAGTATATTGTCTATGACCTTTGTTCACTTTCCTCAGTCTATACTTTTCACTGTCAACTTCCAACCTGATACTGCCCCATTCTGCCGGGGTCCTGGGTTTTTGGTTTGTGGACTTTGGATTCATTTATGTTATTATATAGATGTTCTATTTGATCTCAGCTATATACGTTTATACTTGTTGATCATGCCCCTTTATATCTTAGTTCACTGTTTCATTTGCTGTATTCTGCTAAGTCTCGTGTTATTTTCTTAGCCTTTTCCTTGTGGCTTTCTGTGTCAAGGTTGTGTATCACTCTGTCATCTCTGTTTATCTACCAGAGCTATTATAGTTTTATATTTTATTTTTGAAAAACAAATTATTTCATTTTGATTTTTTGGTTTCAGTTTAGTTTCAGTTAGTCTCCAGAGTGGATTTTCCATAATGACTGGTGGATGGGGGGCATGACAAAGGATACACTGTGCAGGAGAGCCAGAGATGAATAATAATTAATGATAATGATTAAATGCATAGTGTGAATAAACACATAATAATTGGAAAAGAAAGTGCATCATGGGAAGCCCCCAGCGGCCTATTGCCTATGTCACGGTACTGGGCCATGAGGCCCAGGGTTTAAGTTCTAATGCATATTTTTGTATCCACATGTGTAGTTTAACGCATCTAGTTGTTTTCTAGTTTGCAGTTTAGTCCTTGGTTTCTTAGTCCCTTTTGTCATCCCTCCCTGGTCCGTGTGTCTACCTGTCATGTTTCATGTCTCTGGTTAGGTTAAGTTCATGTTCTATCTCCATGTCTATGTCTCTGTGTTTCCTGTTTTATTTTGAAAGAGTATGGTGTTCTTTGTTCATTGTAGTTAGTGTTACTCTCCCCTGTATTGTCATTATGTTTCCTTCTAGTCAGCTGTGTTCTCATGTGTCTCCACTTCCCCTGATCACCTCATGTGTGTATTTAAGTCCTCAGTCTTCCTTTGTTCGTTGCCACGTTGTCTGTTCAACTTCCCCCATGTTACGCCAGGTTTCAGGACTCTGTGCTGCTCATGTCCATGTTACTTACGATATACGTTTCATAGTTCCTTGTTGTTCCAGCACAGTCCTGTTCACAGTTGCCTCCGTCATGTGCATCATTGTCACCCTGTCTTAGCCTTCCCTGCTGTCTGAGTTAAGTGTCAGTTCTTAGTTTTCCCAGTTCAGCTTCTAGTTTAGTTTTGCCTCAGTGCTTTCTGTTGTTTGCCACGTTAATCAGCCCAAATAAAGGCTCGCTTTTCGTTTCAAGTTCGGTAATGTCTCCTCGTCTGTGTCTGCACCTGGAACCTCACTTATGGGCGCATGCGCACGCAGCGACCGGCAGTGAGTGAGAGCTTGGCATCCTAAGTTTTTAAGTTTTTATTATTTCTTTTTGGTTTTATTTGTTGCCGTGTGTTTTGGTTGAAAGAAGTGACAGTTTCTTACAAAGTGACACACGCTCCACAACAGTGAGAACGTCATGGATTCTTTCTTCTTCATTTTGGTTGGATTTCTACTGTGCTGGCTTGTTTCCAATGAGGTGGGCGAGGCCGTGAGTCAGCTGAGGATTGTTTACTCCCGCGACGAACTGTTACAACTTAACTTACCGTATGATGGTAAGGACCTCACCTCATGTATACCGGATTTTATACATAAAGACTCTAACAGAACGAGTGAGAAGAGGAAGAGGAAAAGAGGGAGACGTGGAGGTGTTAAATTGCGTATGAGGAGACAACAGGTCAGTCGGTTTCCCCTGCCGTCTGTTATCCTTGGAAATGTTCAGTCTCTTAGGAACAAACTAGATGAACTCCAGGGAAACGTCAGGTTCCAGAAAGACTTCAGGGACAGCTGTGTAATGGCTTTTTCCGAGACATGGCTGACGGAGCTGGATCAGGACGCCGATTTTTCAATCGACGGTTTTGGAGCTCCCTTCCGCCGGGATCGAGATGCACGGGTAACAGGGAAATCTCAAGGAGGGGGAGTATGCTTGTATGTGAACAAACGTTATTGTAGCGCTGTGACTGTTAGAGAATGTATTTGTACACCAGATGTTGAACTTTTATCTGTGTCACTGCGCCCTTTTTATCTCCCTCGTGAGTTTCCACAACTTTTTATAACCGTAGTTTACATTCACCCGAAGGCTCACCCCGCCTCCACTTGCAGCATCATTTCAGACGTAGTGCAGAAGCTGCAGGCGCTTTCTCCTGATGCACCAAACTTTATAATGGGGGACTTTAACCATGTCTCCCTTAAATCAACTTTGGGCAATCTGTATCAATATGTATCCTGTCCTACCAGACGGGATAAAATGTTGGACCTCTGTTACGGATCGGTGAAGAATGCTTATAAATCCCTCCCGCTTCCTCCTCTGGGATCTTCTGACCATAACTGTGTGCATCTTCTGCCCATCTATAAAACTGTCTTAAAACGAGAGAAGACAAAGACTAAGGATGTTGACATATGGTCAGAAGAATCTGTGCTTACCTTGCAGGAATGTTTTAAGTGTACAGATTGGGAAGTTTTTATTCAGTCTTGTGGAGATGATCTCGACGCTTTGGTGGATGTTACTAGCTCTTATGCAGTATTTTGTAAAGACATGATTATACCCCGTAAGCGCGTTAAAATTTACGCTAACAATAAGCCATGGGTCACTAAAAGTGTCAAATCCTGTTTAAGGAAAAAGAGACAGGCCTTTAAAGAGGGGGCTGTTACCGATTTTCAGACAGCCACCAAGGAACTGAAAATCGAGATCTTGAAAGCAAAACAGAGCTACAAAAACCTTCTTGAAAGCAAATTTGCTGCAAAAAATTTGGGGTCTGCCTGGACTTGTATGAAAACCATAGCAGGGTTTCAAAATCCCCAGAGCAGCAGTCAGGTCATTTTAGATGGTTTTAATTCAGACAGAGATTTTGCAAATGCTCTAAACATGTTTTATGCTCGTTTTAGTTCTTCTGATTTTAGCGAGGATATTTTGGAACTGAAACAGAAACTGAGAGATACTCAGCACTTTATCATTGAACTCAGCGATGTTAAAAAGGCCTTTCATACAGTCAATGTGAATAAGAGCCAGGGTCCTGATAATATTAGTGGCCGCCTAATTAAATCTTGTGCTGATGAACTCAGTCCTATATTTCAGGTTATTTTTAACAAATCCTTGCAAACACAACATGTGCCCTCTCTTTGGAAAGAAGCAGTCGTGGTTCCTGTCCCCAAATCTAGTCGTCCAAAAATTCTAAACGACTTCAGGCCTGTTGCCCTCACTTCAGTTGTCATGAAAGTCTTTGAAAAAATCATCAGAAATGTGATTATGAAAGAGACTGAAGGTCAGCTAGATCCAATGCAGTTTGCATACAGGCCCAACAGAGGAGTGGAGGACGCACTTTTGACTTTACTAAATCTAATTCTTAAACATGTAGAGAGTAAAGGGACTTTTGCAAGACTTCTTTTCATTGATTTTTCTTCGGCTTTTAATACAATACAGCCCCATATTTTAATTAAAAGACTTTTAGAACAGTTTGAAATCAGGAAAAACCTGGTGGGCTGGATTTTAGATTTTTTAACTGACAGGTCACAAAGAGTGAGAATAAATGGGGTTCTGTCTGACCCAGTGTTCTCCTCCACAGGTTCTCCTCAAGGGTGCGTCCTATCGCCCTTATTATTCACTCTCTATACAAATATGTGTCAGAGCAGACATGAAAACAGGGCCATCATTAAATATGCAGATGACTCTGTTATTGTCAGCTTACTGAAAGAGGGTGAAACTAACCACGGTCCAGTCATTGATGACTTTGTTCAGTGGTGTGAGGAGTCTTATCTCCAGCTGAACATATCTAAAACAAAAGACATGGTTGTTGATTTTAGGAAACAACAAAATGGGCAAGCAGTCACTTTAATTAAAGGTCAGAAAATAGAGCAAGTACAATCATATAAATATCTTGGGACCATAATAAATGAAAAACTGAACTTTGATCAAAATTGCAAATCAGTTTGTAAAAAGGGTCACCAGCACCTTTATTGCCTTAGGAAACTTGTTCATTTCCACATTGACCAAAAAATTTTAACTTTGTTTTATCGTTCTTTTATTGAGTCTGTTTTATCCTTTTGTTTGGTGGCATGGTTTGGTCAGACCTCTGTCACAGAGAAAAACTCTCTAAATCAGATAGTGAGATGGTCCAGTCGTCTGATAGGTGAGCCACAGTCTTGTTTAGCCTCCCTGTACTCTAAGCAGGTACAGAGGATGGCTTTATCAATCCTTAAAAATGGTTCCCATCCTCTAAGGGGTGAATTTCAGCTTCTTCCCTCAGGACGGAGGTTTCTATTTCCGAGATGCAGGACAAAGCGTTATAGAAATAGCTTTGTCCCCGTTGCTGTCACTGAATTAAATAAGAACTGTTTTTGATTCGAAATATTAAAGTATGTGTCACAGTGAGTTTTATATATTTACTAGGTATGTGTGTTTTTAAAGGGATGTCAAATGCTGTCATTTTTCTGTAAAGCAAATTTACCTTGCCTTTAGGTATAAATAAAGTTACCTTACCTTACCTTACCTTACACTCCCACACTCGGCACCACCCACCGCAGACCGTGACAGCCTATAATCAAAAAGGAAAGTTTTAAACCTAATCTTAAAAGCAGAGAGGGTGTCCGTCTCCTGGATGTAAACTGGGAGCTGGTTCCACAGAAGAGGGACCTGAAAGCTGAAGGCCTCCCATTCTACTTTTACATACCCTGAGAAGCACAAGTCTGAGAGTGAAGTGCTCTCAGATGTGGTTGGTGACCTGATACACATGACTACTGAAGACTACTGTGAGTAGAAGGATTTAAATATTACTGAGAGTGTCTGTTTTCATTCCCCATGTGTTTCCCTGTGCTTTAGATTCATTTACGATTCTCTTTTGGACTTTGTCGTTTATGCTTCTTTTTGGAATTCATTTGGAACTCAACAGCAGCTCGTTTTTTTTTCTTTTTTCTTTTTTCTTTTTTTTAGAATTTCTCATACACCCAGTCTCACCGGACCTGATGCATTTCATCTGTAGTCGTTCTGTAAAGCTGCTCTGCTGCAAAATCAGGTCTAAATCTGATTTATGCAAGTCCTTCAGCACAATCAAAAACAGAAGCTTTAGCAGTCTATATTTTGGTGAATCAAATCTGTTTTTATGTAACTGAGACCATCATGAAATAAAGCCTGTTGAGAATCCCATCTTAATAAGCATGGAAAAATCAATTTAGCACCTAGAATATGTTCCCCTAAGGCTGTGTGCATTGCTCACAAGAATACACTGTAACTGTGTGTGGGTTATTGTAGTTTTTGCCAGTCAAACACCAACACATTCATCAAGTTTAAGCTCATCCTGCATCTATCAGAAGATTTCTTAATGTATTCACTTGGTTTCCACCTCCAGCATCTTTATCTGTGGAAGTCAACAAAGCTATGCTGCAGCATCTTATCGTGCTCCATTCAGGTAAGAGCTCTGAAAGAGGAAGTATACCCCTGGCTGTTCATGTGTGCCTGAGCCTGCAAGCCATGATGCCAAGACACAGCGAGCATCTGTAGAGCAGTGGAGGGTAATGCATGCCTTGTCTCTGGTGGACAGAGGGGAGAGTGTGTTGAACTCTCCGAGAAGTGAATTTGGCCAATTTCATGCGTGTACAGTACTCACCCAGGTGCAACGCACTGTGAAGCTGGAGAAAGAATTAGAGAATTAGGCATTAGGAGAATAAGAAGCAAACAGAACTTCAGCAATAAGCAAGAGCTTTTGTTTATTTATTCATGTAGTTCTAGCTGGAAGTGGTGGATGGGGAGTTAAAGACTGCATGCTTAGATGATGCATCTTTTTAGAAGTTTGCACCAGAGTAAATAATTTTCAGCCTTCGTTGTATTGATTACTTTCTGTATGTCAAGAAATCTACTTGAATGTGCTGCACATCCAGGAAAATCCCGTAAGAATGGTAGTGAAATACCAGAGTATGGCTGGAAAACTAAGAAAATTACCTTTCCTATCTTTAGAAGGTCTTTTCAAGAATTCACACCATCAGATATGCCCCATCAGTATGACTTTTTAGCAGCCCCTGAAAGAAGTCCATTGTGGCCTTATTTTCTTTTTCTTTTTTTTTTCTTTTTTTGCTGCAGTTGTCCCCTCAAAATCAGCTCCAACCCGTGTCTTATGGTATCAGACACCAACATTAGCAGCAGATATCAGGAAGTCTGTTTGTCATGTGAGCAGCATGGACACAGAGCTTCACCCTAACAGGGGTCAGTTTTTTGCTTTTATGGTAAATGGACTGGTTCTTATACACTTATGGTCAAAAGTTTTAGAACACTCCAATGTTTTATTGAAAATTATGCAGTTTAATGTCACATTGCGCTCTGAACTGAACTTACAAATAAGCAACTGGAGTGAAACCAGAAATCAGTGAATCAATTTTTAGACCAAAATGTTTTCTAAACTTTTGACTCATCAAAGTAGCCACCTTTGGTAGATATAACAGCTGAACACACCCGTGGCATTCTTTCAACAATAGAAATCAAATATTCTTCAGAAAGTTCTTCCCATATCTGTTTCAGAAGTTTCCATAAATGTGGCGCTTGTAGGTTACTTTGCTTTCACTCCTCTGTCCAGTTCATCCCAAACCAGCTTGATGGGGTTTAAGTCTGGAGACGGTCTTGGGCACCCCATGTTTTCAAGCTTACCATCTTGTTCTTTTTTCCTGAGGTAGTTCTGGCATAGCTTAGACTTATGTTTTTTGGGTCATTATCTTGCTGTAGGATGAACCCCTGACCAACTACATGAGGGTATTGTGTGGCGCTGCAGAATGCTGTGGTAGCAGTTTTGGTTCAGCGTGCCTCTCACTCTGTAGAAGTCACCAACCCGAATCCAGCAAAACAGCCCTAAACAATCACACTTCCTCCTCCATGTTTGACAGTTGATGCCACCCACTGAGGAGCCATCGTTTCGCCTTCTCGATAGCGTACAAAGATCTTGAATGATGAACCGAAGATTTCAAATTTTGATTAATCCGTCCATAATACCTTCTTCCTGTCTTCAGTAGTCCAATGGCCGTGTTTCATGGCCCAGGCAAGCTTCTTTGTCTTATTCTGACGTCATAGCATTGTCCTGTCAAACCTGGAGCTCAAAGTCTTCTCTTCACAGTTGAAACTGAGATTTGCTTACTATGACCACTATTAAGCTGTGCTTTAAGCTGTTGTGAGCCGCCTATCACGCAAGCTGTTAACTCTCAGAAATGTCCTCTGATTCACCTGTGGCTTTGAGTCTGCCAGACCTCTTCCTTTCGTCAAAGTTTGGCCCAGTTTCTGAGTGAAGGAAACTGCACTCACTGACATCTTGACTTTCTTTGCAATTTCTCTGTTGGAAAGACCTACATTTTTAAGTGTTATGATGGTCTGTCTCTCTTCCATTTTTATTTTTATTTGCCTTTATCTCACCATTTTTGTCACACTACTTTCTGCAGTACAATACTGTTCAACTGATACTTCAGTTCTAAGGTCAAATGGTGTCGAGTCCCAGATTTAAACCTAGTGGGAGTATCCCACCTAGTGGGACCATTTACCTTAGAACTGAAGAAGCTTCTCGGATGAGAGGTGAAACGTCTTCAAGCAACTTAAAGAAGTCCAGACGCTTTTCTTTGCAAGCTCCGTTGTCAGTTTTGAGTAAACTTACCTTTTTAAAAAAAAGTCTCTGGCGGTTTACCACTTACCCTTTTACAATTTTAAGCTGACTTGAACAACTTGAATTGCAATAAATTGAATTGCCTGTTTACATTCTGAGTCCATGATGATTCATAATTTAGCAGCCTATCCTGTTGTGCAAATACGATCACCTTAAAAAGTAAACTAAAAAACATGACAGTTCCCACAACACATATACTTACACTTCAAAATCTGTAGTCCATAAACCAACGGATAACATACATCCTATATACAGTTATGGGCAGGAGTTAGACTAACCAGGCATTTCATGAGGTACACTTGGCTAGTATCAGTTTGGATCCGTTTGCTTTCACAGCTGCGTTCAATATCCAAGACTCAACAAGGTGCTTCAAACCTTCCTCAGAGGTTTCATCATAATATGTTCATGATAACATTAGAACACATACTGCAGATTCATCATGATTTGAGTTGATGTGAACCTCCCATTCATTAACATCCCAGTAGTGCTAAATTGGATGGAAATCTAGTGACTGTGAAGCCCATTTGAGTAGTGAACTCATTATCACATTAAAGAAACCAGAAAATTGTGACTTTGGTACAGTGGTCGTAAAGGAAAGGCAACGTCAGCACCAGCACACAGGTATGTTGTGGCATTCAAATGAGGCTCAACTGGTACTAACAAGCCCAAAGTATAAACCTGATATTAAGGCCAGAAAAAAGATTTGCACAAGGATTGTTGTTACAGTGAGTGTCACAAGCTATTGTTATACGTTCATTCAGACCTGAGATTACAGGTTATGATGCAATGTAGTGATGTGGAAATACATAATATTTAAAAATGTTCTTTTAAAAGGTTTTTATCCACAGAGTTGAATGTTGTTGAACTGAGTGGGAGGATTTAATTTGATTTACGTAAAAAATATAGAGCTCTTATAATCCCTGTGAAAAGTTATGCCAGTTTGCATAAAATTGTTTTTCTACTAAATAACTGATTAGTGTTTGAGGTTAGTTATTCCGATGTAGATCAGTTATGAAGCACGGTCATTAAATAAGTAATAGTGAAAACCTTTCAGAAACTGACTCGGTGTGCGACAGAACTTACCTTCACCTAAGGTAACTTTGTCATTCACTGCAACACAACACAAAAAATCCAACACACATGCATGCACACACACACACACACACACACGCCGCTAAATGCAGACAAAAAGTCTTAATACCCTTGATATAGAGTTTTTAAAAAGCCACCACTGAGGCAACTAATGGCAACTGTGGCACAGTTAAAAAACAAACAAATGCATGCACTGTCTTATGCTTTCTGAAAAAAGAATGAGTACAGGCAGAGGTCATCAAATGTGTTTTACTGTACATTTACAAAACAACAAGAGTACAAAAAAGTCAGTCCACAGACATTTTTTGTTTGTTTGTTTGTTTGTTTGTTTTGGAGGGAGTATATTGACATTTCATCTGACAAATGCAGCAAACAGCCTCTCAGACAGACAAGAGGGGAAGCAGAGGGATTACAATCAAACTTTCATAAAGTCTGTCTGTCAGTCTGTCTGCAGAGTGGAACACTTTGCAGCAGAGAAACCAGAGGAAACATAGAAAAATATGACATTCGTAGCGGACAACATGGCAGCAGGGATCCTGGTGGGGAAGCGCTGGGGGGCGGAGACGTCCATCTGGGAGCGAGACCCAGCTCGTTTTGGTTTTTCTGACCCCCCCCCCCACCCCTCATTCTCGACCAGAAAACACACTTTGTGCTTCATATTTTCTGTTGTTTTGCCATCACAACAAGAGTGCAACAGTAGTTAATGCTTTTCCAAAAAGTATACATTTTGAGAAAAAAAGTTGGCACATTCAAGAAGACTTTTTTTTTTTGTTTGTTTGTTTGTTTTTTTAAATATCAGACGTTTGTGGTTTTTTAATCCTCATAAATACAATATACATCTTTTACCCCTGTATCCAGAGCTCACAAAATACAGACACAGGTATTTACAAACCAAAGGTGAGGAGTGATCTGAGTGGCTCATAAATATTCGGAGCAATACCAAAAGCAGAATGTAAAGTCTGTTTACAGCAATAACATAGGTTTGACTCTAGGTTCCTGAAACCCTAAGCTCCATGTCTTGTTCAGCTTATTGTCTCCACAGTGGTTAGATGGGCGGGGAGCAGGAGGGTGATCAAATCATCAAAGGTACACTGATAGAATTTCTTTATCTTAATTCCTGAAAGAGAGAAATATAACATCAGTAGCTTAAACAATCAGTCTCACAGAACGAGTTATCAGGACACCGTAGTACACAACTTATTCTAGCAGCAACTTGGTATCAGGGGCCAATTTAATCCATCCATGGAGATTGAATCAGTTTTTATCAAGACTGTTTAGCTGTCAGGGTGAAGAACTTCAGACAATTTCCTCTCGATCTGAGCCACATTCCTGCAGTAATCATCTATCTTGTAAATTTTGGGTCAGCACCACTTAACAGGAAGTTAAGTGACTTGTTGACATTTCCACGATGTACCGGAGGATGCTGAAAACAGCTTCAACTAAAATCTGTTTCTGGAAGCTCTGCAGTAACACAAAACACATGCAAGTGTTGCAAATAATATGATGCAATGTTTAATACTCATCTTTTAATGTGAAAATTAAGCTTTCAGCTCCATGCTGATCACAGTGAAGTTGCTACTACAAACAGGAATTCCTCTCCAAGTGGATCTAAAATGCATTTCCTTATTTTTTTAATCGCATCTACAGTATACTGCTACAGTTATGGATGTAAACCAAAAGCATGTGGGGCAGCCAATCAGAAGAAAATTAGCTCAAAGGGCAGAGGGAGGCAAAACAGCTTGTCTGAGGCAGTCTTTTATGCATGTAGTGCATTTTACTGACTGTCAATCAATTTATTTATAAGCACATTTAAAAACAGCACAGATTGACCAAAGTGCTGTACAAACAATCATGTGAACTATGCTTGAGCAGACTAGGTTCCCCATATTAAACACATATTAAAGCACTGCCAGTTGTTCCAGTTTCTGAAGATCGTGTCATGCACTGCATTTTGATTGTCATTATTCTGCATTCAGTCCAGAAAGATTGTTTCAAAAGAATCAAAAGTGATGCTACTTACTCTAATTACTCTAATTAACTTCATACAAAGGTCAGGATGGATGGATTTCACAAAACATGCTATGAAATTAAAAGGAGATATAAAAAGTATGAAAAAAACTTCAGTGTCTCAAACGTTCATACACACCTCTCTAATACCACTGTTACAGTGGCCTATTTAGTTCCTAGCCTCGGAGCATTTTTTAACAGGCTTGACGACATCTGCTGCCCTTCCGTCGCCCATCCTAGACTGGCCGTCTGCATCAAAGGCCACATGATAAGCAGGCAATAACACCACATGAGGAAGAGGTAACCTAATCCAGGCTTCCTGTAACTTTATTGCAAAGGAGGATTGTGCTTTCATGTGCCTGGGAAGGTGTGAAAAAGGTCAGCGTGGGTCAGTTAGGAGCATGTGGAGCAGGGGTGAGGTGTTCTTTAGTTCTCCACCGAGGGGGTGGAGGGGAATATAAGGAACCTTTGTGTGTGTGGCAAGAGAAAAGAGTGATTGTGCATGTGTGTCACTTTTACAAGTTGCTTTGCAACACTCATGTCTGATGTGCACTGAGAAGTGACCCGTGACAGAGCCATCCTTTCTCTGTTTCCTCACACATGCAGCTTTATAGTGATGCCTCGGGTTACAGCTGTAAGCTTAACAGCTACAGCATTAAAGGAATGCATCAAAGCTGCTGCACTAGCCATGTCTCATAAACCACTGCGTATGTAGGTTAACACTGAATTTTGAAAGTAACCAGAGTCAAAGTTGTGGCTGAAAGCTATTTTATCCATTTAATTACATAGAAGAAAATATTTGTCCTGATCCTTTTCAGCATTGTGCCTGCATGAAATTAATTAACACAACCTTTTCAGTTTTTTCCGTGCAGTTAACCAATCCAAAACACAGATTACAAACTGAATTTACATACAATTTGAATTTAACTTTAAAGAGCTCCCATCACTTTGGATTAAGCTCCTGTTGGGTTACCCAGCTTGCTGCCTACCTACAGTAATGTCAAACTTTGTAAGCACAAATTCCCTTCAGAGCCTTCCATTCAGCTGGCACAGTGTGCTCCACCATAAAAGACACTAGCACGTCGCAAGGGAGCCTGCAGGGAGTGCATTTAAAAGAGTGCTCCCACAGTTAAGTGTGCCCTCAGAAGTGTACTCCAGAGAGAGCAGTGGTTGTGTAGGCTTAACATTGTTTCTTACTGTAAAGGTTTTGAAGCAAATGGTAGTGGCAGATCTGTATGAATGGGCCTGAGAGCATGACGGTGTGAGTGTGTGTGGGGGGGAGTGTAGAAGCCCTCTCTGAAGTGCCTTCACATATTAGTAATGATATGTAGATTAAACTGAATCCCATGAAGAGGCTTTGTTCTCATATTCATGAATATATAAAAGAATCAATTATTAAAACCATTAGAGGTGCACAAAACTCTATAACTGGTTTTTTTTGCAGAATTTTACCTCATTGTGTTTCCTGGCTGAGTTGAGCCCCCGGGAGCCTGTGGAGCCTCTCGATGAGGAACTTCCTGTAGTTGAACAGTTACTAGACATCTGACCTCTGGAGAGGTAACCGGCCTTGCTGCTGTACAGGATCATCTCCTCATCTGGAGAGACAGATGCAAATGGGAAAATAAAGGTGCATTTGGACATTTTGCAGCTGATCTGGACAACACTTTTTCAGATGTAGGCTACGTCTACACTAATCCGGATAAATTTGAAAACTGCGTTTTCGTCTAAGAACGCTCCACGTCCATACTATCGTTTCCAAACAGTTGTTCATCCACACTGAAACGCTTATGGTCCTCTATTGCGCATACGTGAAACGTAAGATGATTTGACCTGCGGTATTTCTGTCTGCTGTTTATTTACTTTCCGGCTCTTTAAAACGCCGTGGCAAAATGTCGAGGAAAAGTTTTTTAAATGGACTAACAATGAGGTGGAGGTGTTGCTGCGAGTAACGCAAAAGTACAAAGTTGCAAAAGTGAGTGAGAATTAAACAATTTGAAGAAAAGCTATCTGGAGCATGTACAGGCTGATGTCAATCTTTAATAGAGCAAACAAAACAACGCCCTCCGCAATCTTAGTTTAATTGGTCACATGACTGGATCATATGACTAAAATGCGTCATCGTTTCCGAAAGTCTGCGGTTACGCTGTCCACACTGACTAAATGACCTCCTCAGCAGGTCTTGAAGTTCTCCAGAGGCCTGGTAATGACATAGTCATTTGATTCAGGTGTGTTGACCCAGGGTAATATCTAAAACCTGCCTTCAAGGCCTGGAGTTGGACACCCCTGCCTTACAATATAAAGCACCTTGAGGCAACTTCTGTTGTGATTTGACGCTATATAGTTAAACTGAAATTGAATTGAATACATTTCCATCCAAATGAATTCAATAACCACACATTTACCCAGATTTATTTTTGGAGTTGGGTTTGGAAAAACAACACTGAGTTTTCACATGATATTCTGTGAGGGATACACGCTGGAGGGTTTTTAGATTCTCTGAGCCATGCCTTTTGTTTTTGAAAATGGCCAGGAGAGCTGGCTTCACGGTTATTTTGCAAAGTCATTTATAAAGAATGACATGTTGCAAACAGACCCGTTTCACTCTCCCGTGTAACACTGCAGTGCAGTAGTGGACCGTGGTGCATCATTATGTGGAAGAGGCTTCATCAGCCGAGTGCATAAGTGCTGCCTTTTCTTCCGCTTTCTTCTTCTGCAAGAAGCACAACATTTCCAAGAGAGCCCACACTCTCTGTCCTAAATTTGATTTGTCTAACCTTAAACTGCATTATGGCTGAAATTCAACACACTTACTGTCAGTTTGTCTCTGTCCCGAGCCTTTTCGCTGCTGGCTATTAATGCTATATTCAGTCCTCTCCAGGGAGGACAGCGTGCCGTTTGTCACACAGTTGGCCTCCATGCACCCCTGGGGGTCCTGTAACCGGCTCTCTTCTGGGGGTGGTTCTGGAGGAGGGGGCAGGTCTAAAAAAAATGAGATACAGGGAAAGAGCATTAAAACTTTAAGAAAGAACTTTTTGTTTCCATTTTCATTGTTAGGTTTCTGTTAAAAAACAGTTTTCTTAGTTTCCAAAAAATGACAGCTTTTTCTTATTTCTCTCTTTGTTTTCTTTGCTAAGTGAGAAAAGTGAAGAGACTTACAGTCTTGATTTCTTGATGGAAATTGAAATGATTATTCACTTATTAAGATGAAAGGTCTTGTTCTTGTTCCTGCCAAGGCTATGGATTCACAGTGGACTGCAATTTCAGATTTTTATTTCCGTTTCCAGTGATAATAATCATGCTTATCCAGTAAACATATTACAGTCTGTAAGCTGAGATTACAATTTCCATCCATAGTCAGGAATGCCAGCCTCTCATCTTGCCTTTCTAACAGCTGTGGACAGTCACAGTATCTGTGATTCACATATTTGAATCTGCCCACCTCCTTGTATGTCTCTTCTGTAAGCTGAAGTCTTAGACACTTTTTTTTTCACTCTTGATTTTTGGTTTGGTGGAGTACTTGTATCAGCGGGGGAGGAGCGACTGTGCACTGTGGGTGAAAAGGTATAAATAATCAATAGCAAGGAGACGATGCAGAAGGATTACTCACATGACAAACACTAAATCAACTTTAAATCAGCTTCCAGGGTGGGGGCTGCTACTCTGTATTCTGTATGCGTGTGCACGTCAGCCACTTTACCCGGCGTGGTCGTGCTGATGCTGTCTTCATTCAGAGCTGGGCCCTGGCTCTGGAGGCAGCGATGGGCAGGACTCTGGCACTGCAGCATGCCAACTTCTGATGAGCTGTGATGCTGTTGGCCGGAGAGGCTGGGGTTGGACTGGGTGAGCAGCGGGCTCGGTGCCTGGGGAACTGGCATGGGACCGCAGGGTAACCTTCTGCTTTGGGAAGTGAGGGCAGCATGTTACTGGAGCAAAAAATAAACTGAAGCAGAAGCTAAATCTTGTAATGTTTAGGAGTGAGGTTTACTATACAGCTAAACACATGATTTTTGGCATGATTAATAATGTGATTTTATTGGTTTTGTCATTTTATTCTGTCTGTCACATCTGACAATAGCACTCGATTTAGCTAGGCTGCTTATCTGTAATTGTGAATTCTACTGAGAAGTGAATGAAGCACTAAACAGTAAGCAGTAAAATGACTGTGATTAGCAGAGAAATCCCCTTCCATCAGCACATTTGCTGAACTTAAACACATTGACACAGTGCAGTTAAATGGACACAACCTTTAGAAAATACAGTAAGCACGTACCGTGACAACTGCTGGCTGTTTGATTGGTTCTGACGGGGGAGGTCATGGTGGGCTTGGGGCTCCTCGTGCGGTGACGGAGTGAGCGTGGCGGTTGACTGGTGACTGTAGGAGGTGGCTGGAGAGGAAGCGTTGTTCCTCTGAGGGGGCGAAGGTCTGTCCTCGCAGCCTTCCATCAGGTATGTCCTCTCAGGGAGGGGTGGACACCATTCCTCATCCGATCTAGATACACAGTGAAGCAGATTACAGCTCAGCGAGGCCGTGTGCGGCTCTACACCTCGATGTGTTGCATAATTATTGTCGAAGTACAACCTGTTTACTCAGTGATACCTTCAAATCCAACTAGCTAAGAGGCTATTTAAAGATTAATGATGTTCTTTCAAGTTAGGAGGCTTCGCCAACGGCAAAACTGCAGGAGGCTAAGCTTCCCATTGAATGGTACTGCAGCTATGAGTTTTGCTATGAGGCTGCAGAGTGCAAGTGGTAAGGGTCAACATTGCTAATTGCGTTTCATGGGTGGGGAAAACAGCTAAATCAGTCAAGGAGTTGACCAAGGCTGAGATAATTGAGTTGTTAAGGGCAGGGCCTTAAGAGCAATGCTGGCTTTTATACTTAATGCAGCTGTTAGAGGTGACACTAAGTCTAAGTGATGATACAACAGTGTCATACTAATTCAGAGAGATGTGCATCTGAGGAGGCAGGACTGTGACTCACCCTAGGTCCATGTTCTCTGGAAGTTCGTCATCTTGCTCACACTGCTTCAGCTCTTCTATGGGCGGAGGCGGGGGCAAGGACTCCATCCAGGTCAGAGATGGGGTCTTTACAGCCTTACCCATCACCTTCTGCTTGGGCTTACCTAAAAAAATGACATACATAAATAAATGCAGCGATTCAATTGAAGGGGAGGTTCTGGCACAATAAGCTGATTCGTCATGACCGTATTTTGACACATACCCCAGCAGGCCTGTGGCTCACAAATAGCAACACGGAGG
The DNA here is from genome assembly GCF_057382185.1 of Mchenga conophoros. Taxonomy (NCBI): domain Eukaryota; kingdom Metazoa; phylum Chordata; class Actinopteri; order Cichliformes; family Cichlidae; genus Mchenga; species Mchenga conophoros. The sequence continues at coordinate 5,354,347 of NC_140535.1, read as the reverse complement.
CAGCAAAGTAGGATTTGTAGCATGACTGAGTGCATGTTGGCCAAACTGCTTCCACGAAGGAGAGCACAAACCTCAGCTCACTCTCTAAGGGAGTAGTTTTGTATTTTGTACATTTTCATTTTGTTTTCTTATGAAGTTTGCAAGAAAGGCAGGTGTGAAATGTAAAAGTGACATCACTACATGCTTTTTGTCAATTTTCAACCAATATATCCAAATAAACAGATAAATAAAGTTGACCGTGATGGACCATTGGTGGACGTAAGGCAACTTTTCATGGATTGTTAGCACAAGCCCACTCTACCCCCCTACAAATTTTTATCAGCATTCATTGAAAACTTTTCGATCTGTCACCTTGGCAGATAGAACGATTGCTCTCTTTCAGTCTTGTTTTTGTGTTCCTTTGTCTTTCATTGTTACCCAAGTCCACTCCTGCTGTCTTGCCCAGAGTCACATTTGGATGTGTATTCCTGTTTTACGTTGGTAATGGTCGTTCTCCGTGTCTCAAGTTTTCTTCGTCATCTCGTTATGTCTGTTGTTGCATCCCACCTGTTATCTGTCCCCTTGTTATTCTGTGAGTGTGTGTTGTTTCTGTCTTCCTCTGTTTTTTGTTGCATTGTCCCTCATCCTTCACAGCTGTGTGTACCCTCGCTCTGTGCCTCCCTGCTTCGAGTTTCCCAGCTATTCTATTTCTCCTTGTGATTCTGTTAGCTTTTGATTCCCCTGCTCACCTTGGTTCTGTGTATTTTGGACTTTCAGAATTAAATGCTCATTTTCAATTTGCTCTGTATTCAAGTCCACAAACAAGCTTTTACATAGCCCACAAAGAACAAAAACACTATTTTCTGATTAGTATTTTTCATTAGAAAAGCAGAACAATCTAAAATCCGAAGCGATTCTGAAGGCAGATGCAGACTGTTTCAAATCTAATATCAATAATCCATCCATCTTCATCCACTTTATCCATGGCCGGGTTTTGAGGGCAGCAGCCTAAGCAGAGAAGCCCAGACCTCCCTCTCCCCAGCCACCTCCCCCAGCTTATCTGGGGGAACACCAAGGCGTTCCTCCGGATAAGCTGGAGCTGATTTCATATCAATAAGTGATGACAAAATATCCATGTAAAAGGAAGGAAGGTAAGGAAGGAAAGTAAGGAAACACTGGAATCTAAAGCCATATTTTTGGCATATTTTGGGTTTACATTTCACCTTTTTTTTCTTATTTCCTCGAAGTAATCAACGCAAAAGGAGACAGACGTGTATTTCAAATTCACAGAACTGAAATCCTTCCTCACCACTGCAGCGGTCCAGCTGGGCGTACTGAGCTCCAGATGGACCGGGCTGGGTAATCCAGTGGCCGTCGTCTTGCTGCTCACCGCCGTGGGGTGGAACTTGTGTCTGGTTGGTGAAAGGCATGATGGAGGTGGAAGCGTAAGGAGTGGTGGAGTTGTGCTGGGCGTAGGTGAAACTGTGCAGGTCCTCGCTGGTGGCGTCAATCGTGCTGTAGATGGGACCTTCGGTGGAGCCTCCCATGCTGTACTTCTCAGTCTGATTCAGGTAGTTGGAGATGCCAGCTTCTACACAGGGATGGAGGTAGGATTTAGCAAAGCTCCTGTTGTTGTAAGCACAGCATCACAAAAACAGACACTCCTACCATTGTAGTATCTCTCAGCTGTGTCGGGATTGGCCGGGCAGCAGTTGACGGCCTCTTTGCCATTGTGAACCAAGTTAGTGGTGGGCCAAGAGTCTGCCAGCCATGGGTAGTTGCCCATGTTGCCCCCAAGCACTCCTTGCCTACAGAGACACTCTGGCATTAGCTGAAGTCGTAGTGGGGCAGTACAACATCAAGTATAACTGTCCAGATGGAATTAGAGAGTGGCAGAGAAAAAGCTGCATGCATGCAGTGAGAAATGTGGTGTGAATTTAAAAAGATTCACATAATAAAATATCACAAAGTTCAGAGATATAATTCTAGAAATGTCTGTATGTCTTTGCTTAGCAACCCTATCCTACTAGTTCACACAGAAACAGCACTAGTAGGATATAAACCAGTTACCTTCCATTTAGTCCCGGTCCTTCTCCATGAGGGAAACCGACTGCAAAAGCAAGAGAGAAAGAGAGTGATGAGCAGAGGAACAGGGATTCACAAACAAATTATTCTGTTATCCTTCTTACAGATCCTTCAGTCTATATCCTATTCTAATAATGTAGAGTCAGCTGTTCTCATGTCCACCAAAAGCACAAAAAAGTGCATCTATGTTTTTATTTTTTGATTATTATAATTATGTGAGTTCATACTTAAACTTCTAGTCATGTATTAAAGCTTATACTATTGCAGTACAGAGAACAGAACCTAAATAGTAGGTATATATAAAGATTATTAAGTATTCAAGCCCAAATTTAGCCTAGGAGGGAATTACACTGAAACTATTTGTAAGTTTTTCCTTTTATTTGGCTGTACATATGTCAATGGCAGCATTCTGGATTCGACTTCCTTCATAAGTATCATCCCAGCTTCAGGTCATCTTCATCATCCTTCATCCTTACCTGCTGGTGTGTAGGCGAAGGAGGCCGTGTAGTGGCTCAGCTCCTTCCTCTTCTTGCGGCGGCAGTAGATCCAGACGCTGAAACCCATCAGGATGACCCAGCAGGCTCCTCCGATGCCTGCGATGAACGCCGGCTGCTTGACCACATCTGTAATCTGTTCAGCTAGACTCACGCTGCTCTCCTCACCACCATTGGTCTTGTCACCACTGCCTCCGCTTCCACCTGCTAATGAGGGCTGTTCAGCTGGCAGCTCTACAGGAGAAAAACAAGACCAAAGATTACTGAACCATTTTATTTTTGGCTGGTTTGTTTAGTTTTCATACTCCAAAAAATAGCAATCAGTAAACCGTGTGTGTCTTTAATAAAGTGAAACTAAACTAAACTATTAACCGTGGACATAATTACCTCTTTCCTGAATAAACCTGAAGCAGGTGATGATGACATAACCTGAGATGTAACATTAATTAGCATCTTCTAATAACAAGTTTTTGGATGTTTTAGGTATGTGATTGCTGGAGCCGCACTATGGACTTCAATATTTTCCTGCGTCCTCTGGGATTAGTGTCTACTTAATTCATCTACTTTCGCACCTTGGCCCACTTTTTATTCTCATTATTTTTGTGGACTCACTGATGAGGACGGGCACCGGCTGACTGCGAGTGCCAATCCCGGCGCTAGTCACTGCTGCCACCTCCACTTGGTAAAGCACTCCGGGCATCAGGCCCTTCAGCAACGTGGACAACGTGTTTCCATCCACTGTCTTGTTACTGTAGTATCGGGTCTGGTTGTCATCACCAGTGCTCATGCACCAAACCTGTTTGCATACAGAAAAATTTGCCATTAACTTTTTTTTAAATACTTCACATTTTAATTCAAAGATAAACTAGTTAACTACTGTCCTTTTTTGCTTAAAACTACATCAGAGTCAAATATTTTTCATGTACCACCTTCAAGCTTCTATATGTAAAGTTTTCTTTTCCCATTTATCCTGACTGAAGAAAACATCATACTCACAATCCACCAATTACCCGCTGTTTCCTTTTTATCTATATCTTATGGGATTAGCAGTGATTTCATAAGAGAACCGCCTTAACATTTGGGTCAGTGAGTACACATTTTGTGTGTAAGGCACTACTTACATGTCAGCTATGATGTTTTCTTGTGTGAAGTGTGAAGGCAGTGAACGGAGAGTGGTTACTACACATTGCAGAGGTTTTCCTGGGCAGTCACAGTGCTGCCCCCACTAAAGCTTTATTTAATTCAATTCAGTTCAATTTTATTTCTATAGCACTAAATCACAGCAGTCACTTCAAGGCACTTTGAGTGTGAGACTTGTGACTTGACTAGGCTGAGGTTTGTTTACCCTGTACTCCTGGATGATGCCATTTTGCGTGTCACTGCGTGGCGGCTCCCAGGAGACACTGATGCTGGAGCTGGAGCTGTTGCCGAGCTTCACTGTTGACACTGTAACAGCTCTGGGAGGGGCACTGGGTACTGTGAGAGGTGGGAGGAACATTTCTCTCATTTCATCAAGATGAGCAGAGTAGTTGAGCGCAGTAAATTATGAACATACACCCATATAGATACATATACATATTAGGACTGGGTATCGTCACTGATTTCTAGAATAGTTTCAATTCCGATTCACAAGGTCCCGAATCGATTCGATCCACGATTCGATTCAATTCGATTTGAGAGTCAGAAATATTATAATTCAGATCATGCATCAGTACATTTCCATATTTTTATATCTATAACAAGAAAGCTGACACTTGCGAGACTTTATCAAAGATGTGAGCATCACAGCAGATGCCTTTGTGTCAAAGTAGCTGAGGATAAAACACAGAAAAACATGAAGGCGACTTTCCTGGCCTGGGATTTTATAAAAATATTCTGCAGTAGATCAAAAACGAAAGAAAACCATTAATCAACATATGAACATTACCTGATGCTGCTGAAGTGAAGCAGAGCAAAGTTACAGAGGTTTGATTAGAGACACGGCTAAGCGTTATGAAATTTTGCATAATTTTAAAAAGTTTAAGTTTGTTCAGTAGCCTACTGAACAGTAGAAATGAGGTTTTCTTTTCGGAAGTAAAAGGAAAAAAAAACAGCGGCCAACAGCGCTGTAAACAACGGTAGACTTGTGCGTAATAAGCAAGCGAATAATGCAGAAAACAGATTTTTAGACGGGAAACTGTTCTTGAAGTACAGAGAGAGAGAGAGAGAGAGAGAGAGTGGTGGTGGAAGCAAAACAATTTACTCATTTACTGTTTTAGTTGTTTGGTGGTTGTGGAAATTTTGTGAGGTTTAACCTAATTTATATTTAAAAAATCGATTCAGGATTTTAATGAATCGATATCATGTTATCCAAGCTAGAATCGATTTTAATCGATAAATCGATAATCAAAACCCACCCCTAATACATATGTATATGTATACAAAATAGAGCAGATATACAGGATGGAAATACAACCTGCGCTTGAAAAGGAGTGGGGAAAAAATAACACTTGTGTGCTCCTAACCCCTTCACATATTTATAGCTCAGTCATTATTAACAAATACATAAAGTAATAAAAGAGAAGACACATGTATATAAGTTAATGATGTTCCTTATTCAGGCAGGTCAATCCATAAGTGCTCATGGCACATATGCCTCCTTCCTTGTGTTTTACTCTGGAGTTTGGATCAACCAATATAAACCCCTGGCTGCCAAAACTGCAGCACACAAATTTAATGAAAACAGTGATCAGTATAGATGAACTCAAATTCCAGAGGATATAAAATTAACCTCAAAATTAGATAACATAACGGAGATTCATGTGGTGTCATACAGGCTAATGAAAATGCCGTACAGGCCCTGCAGTGTCAAAGAAAACCAAGCCCAGTTTATTAGAAACACTTTTCTTTGAAGATTTCTTGATTCATTTCTTCATTTACCAGACTTATTACCTTCTTCTGGGGTCCGGACTAGCAACGTTCTGCTATCTTTGCCCTGGAATTCATCAAAGTAGGGACGGATCTTTATCTCGTACTCTGTTCCTTTGAGTAAGCCGGTGAGGACGGTGCTGCGCTCCGAGGGGGAATTGATGTCCTGGAGGAGCCACATTCCCCCGCTGGGCCGGTAGGACAGACGGTAGCCCTGGACGTACTGAGACTGACGGTCGACCTGGAAAAAATTGAGGTCCGCATTGGGGGAAGATGAGAGAAGATGACGGAACGGCGAGATGGAGAGGAAATGGAAGATTATTTTTCTCTCTTTGCTAACCCCAAATGAATACTTGTTCCCCAAAAAGCAGGGAAATATGTGCCACTCACGTTCCAGGATACTCTAATGGAAGCTGCTGTTAGCATCACGGGGTCCTGAAGCTGAACAGCCACCTCTCCCAGCTCCCTCTGCACTTGCTTGTGGTCCACTCCCTGACCTGTAGGGCTCACATCTGAGGGAAAACACACACATAGAGTGATGCTGTCAGCGCATTAACACACAGTCACTGTTTCTAACAACTCCAGGTGTGAGTCTTGCTGTATTTGGTGAAAGGGGGGTGCAGGCTGACCTTGTGTTCTGACGGGCTCAGAGATGGGGCTTGGGTCACTCAGGCCGTAGGTGTTGACAGCACGGACGATGAACAGGTAGACTGTGTTGGGAAGAAGGCCGGTGATGGTGTGTGTCTCCATTTTAACCATGTCAGCTACAGTCTGCCATGTGCTCCCTGCTGATTGGCTGTAAAAGTACAGAAGATGAAAAAAAGTCAGATAAGCAGTGCGATATTTAGTGGCAGTATATTATTATAATCAAGAAAATGTACTCAAACTACCTAGTAGAGATGTGCACGACTAGTTGACTAGATGACTAACTGTTGCTTCTGTTGATGGTTGGTACCAGATGTACTAGTCATTTATTCTTAACATTTTAAATGATGCCCAATGTCGATAAATTGTTGCGTCCCAAATGTTACGCAGCCATCTGCGACCAGCTGCCATGGAGCTACAGCCCTGGTATTGTTGTAGAAAACCTCCATAACTCAGTTAATCTAGGTCTGATCTTTTTGTTAAGCCTATTATTGTTAGTTATTTTGAAAGCAGAGGAATAAGATCAAGTAGCGGAAATGAGCTTTCTCCGAAGGGTGGATAGGCTCTCTGTTAGCGATAAGATGAGGAGCTGAGTCATTTGGGGGGGATGGATGATTTATTGTTTTGTTATTGTTTTAGATTTGGACTTTTATTGAGGTAAAACTTGTTACAAACTGTAGAACAATGTGTATCATTCATAATGCATGGTTTTTCTGCTTCTTCATTGTCTGCTTGGTGTATAACATGCAATGTTCATAATGCACAAGATGCCACAAAGTTAAGCAGCAAAGTGTGATTAATGATTGAGGAATGTGATTTATGGTTCAATATTTTCCTTATTTAGACACTTTTTGACATTGTCCATTAAACTTTTGTCAAATCTAACTTGATATTTGTCTCTTAGTTTTGACTACACAGTTAATCTCATTTTTTTCCGCGTTAAGTTGACAAAATTAGTCACTAGGAACATCCCTAATAACTAGTAATTTAACCTCTTAAGCCCCAAGCCTACCTGATCTCCTGCCTTTTGCCCCTGTATCAGGGGGCGTTGGGGCTTAAGAGGTTAATTCAATTTTATTTAGACAGCTCCAAATCACAACAGTCGCCTCAAGGTGCTTTATATTGTAAGGTAGACCCTACAATAATACATACAGAGAAAAACCCAACAATCATATGACCTCCTATGAGCATCGAATGCCCCAGCAGCCTACACCTATTGCAGCATAACTAAGGGAGGATTCAGGGTCACCTGATCCAGCCCTAACTATATGCTTTAGCAAAAATGAAAGTTTGAAGCTTAATCTTAAAAGTAGAGATAGTTTCTGTCTCCCGAATCCAAACAGAAGAGGGGCCTGAAAACTGAAGGCCTCCTATAGTATAATTAGCTTGCATGTGCCTACTGCTCTTTGTCTCTCAGCATGACTACTCCAAAACTTCCAAACTGAACTGAATGAAAGCTCCACCTGAAAAGTGGAGCAGAGAAAATGAAGAATCTCACGACGCTGATGTGAAGATTCTTGTGAACTTGTGAAATACGTCAGTGACCTTGGCAGATGATACACTCTCTTATTGCCCGTCCAGTTATTCATGCAATAATTTTTTTGAAGAGGCTGCAACTAAAGATTATTCTGCAACCTAATTCATCTGCTGATTATTTTCTGCTTTGTTGACAAATATCCAGGGAATAAAGACCACCAGAGTCTAACCAAAAGATTAAGAAAACAAAAGTAAATCATTAATAAAATCAATCATCAATTAAAAAGGGATTTTTTTACCCACTTGTTCCACTTACTTGCTCACTTACAAAGAAATGATCAGTCTCTAACTTTTACAGTAGTTTTTTTTTCATTAATTGAGAAAATATCAACTAAAATTCAGGAAAAACACATTATTCCCATATTTCTCCTACAATATGAACTGAACTACAACAACAGGTAAAATAAACAACTGCTGTAAACTGATGACTAATATTCGATTGAATTATTGTATTGCATAGCATTTTCCACCATCTTAGACAGTGGCTAACAGTAGCTTAACCTTCATATTATTTTCACTATATGAACAATTTCTATATCTTCTATAACATGCTTTTTAATGTTACCGTGAGTAATTCATATTACTCAGTCATATTGTAAATCTCCTCATAATATGTTTGAAAACACAACAGCAAATATGTAGGTCTTATCAACAAGAAGGCAGAGTGACAAGCAGCTTCAAGCTGCTTTGTAATACCGACTTGATGTGTAACCTCATAATTAACCAATGCATGGGAAGCTCTCTGGGCAAGAGCATGATCTATTTTTGGTTTCCTCTAATATTCAATTCAGTTTTATTTATATAGCGCCAACTCACAACAACAGTCGCCTCGAGGTGCTGATATTATTTATGAAACAATAGCTGAAGTTTTGCAGCTCACACAACTTTGTGCTTGAAAGATCTTCTCCCAGTGATACTATTTGTTGTCCTGATGAATAATGTAATTGGGCTTGCAAGAAGGCACAGCTGCTGACATAAAATGAGGGCATGTTGTTGGCCTTGTGGCACTGCCCCAGACAGATGCATTATTCCACCACCGCCAACCACAATCCCTCCTCCTGCTGCCTTTCTCTGTTCCTCTGTGAATTTACCATCACCTTGGCAGAGAGGCAGTCACAAAGGCCTCCTCCACCATGAACTACCTTTATGCTGAATTCTAACAATTAGACCAACGGGGAAGTGGCTCTAAAATACTGTGTGTGTGTGTGTGTGTGTGTGTGTGTGTGTGTGTGTGTGTATTCATATCTTTGTGGGGACCAAACATTGGAAGTTTACTATACTTGTGGGCACCAACAGCCCTTACAGAGACCAAAATCCCAGTCCTCACAAGTTTGAAGGCATTTTTGAGACTCAAAATGTGGTTTTAGTCTCAGGGTTACAGTTTGGTTATGGTTAGGTTTAGGTTTAGGAATTCATTTTTTATGGTTAGGGTTAGGGTAAGCAGCTAGGGAAAGCATTATGTCAATGAGATGTCCCCACAAGGATATGAATACACACACGTGTGTGTGTCTGGATGTGTGTGTGGCGTGTGTTTGTGTGCGTGTGCGTAAGTGAGCACAACACCCTGAGTACTGGCTTCAAGGCAACTTTATGGTGGAAGAGAGTTCACACAGGTGTACAGAAGACAAAATCGATACAGCATCAGCAGGAAAATGGAAAGTGTGCCTTTGTGCATTAAATAAACCCTTTTACATACCACATATGGCATAAGCAGACATAGTAGTGCTCCTACAAACAAGCCTTATACCTCAGGCAAGGGAATGTTATTGTAAACATCCCTGTGGTCCCCTCCAGCTGCTTTAGAGAAAATCCGTTTGCTTTATTCTGAAATGTTCAGGCGTTGCCATGGGACACAGTGGACGTCTGGATCAGATTAAGCGCTGCCGGTGTCCCCAACTTTATCAAATTGGCAGGACATATTTCATTTGCCTATCTTCATCTAGAGGCTTCCTTCCGAACCACCCGCCCTGTTTAGCTAAATCTATTCTGGGTCTAATTAATCCAAGGCTGACCTCTGCTCAGGTGAAGATACCTGTAGGGTTCTGTGGAGGCCCACTCAGATTTAGATAAGCCACAAGAGAAAAGACAATATTATTTTAGGTTGTTAAGGTGTCAAGGTGTTTTTTAGCGACTTATCAGCAACTTGTCATCAAATTAATAATATTATTATTGCCAGATTATTACTCAGTTTAAGTTGGAGTCACATTAAAGAAACTAGTATTTAGTATTTCTTGGTTCCAAAAGGAGCACGGCTTCTGCAGAAAAAAATCCTAAAACTGTTAAATAAAGAAGACAAATGTAACTGCACTTGTACTTATATAGGACTTTTCTACTGTAACTGAGCACTCAAAGCATTTTTTAATTTCAAACTTCATTCACACAAACACAATGATAAAAAACGCTGAAATTCACACACTCACTGATTGCTGCATCGGGGCCTACTTGAGATTCAGTATCTTGCACAAGTATACTTCGCTATACAGAGCCAGGTATCAAACCACCAACCTTCTGATTGGTAGATAACCCACTCTACATCCAGACACACAACCACAGGTGAGAAGTGCAAAAAGTATAAGAGAAATGAAGAGCTCTGGATTAACATAGCAATGTCAACTTACCTGAAGGCCTCAATGATGTAGGAGGTGACAGCGGCTCCTCCCTCGTGGGCATTGGGTTGCCAGGTCAGAGAGACACTGTTCTTGGACACATCCGTGACTATGGGCTTATGTGGCGGGCCTGGCAGCTGGAAGGGTTCAGTGGCCTGAGCTACCAACACGTCTGCGCTCTCTGAATGGAAAGGGAAGCAAACAGGAAGAAGGAGGAGTAGCAGGAAAGGTGAAAGAGAATAGTGCACATTTAATTATAACAGCTGGCTCTAGTGCTACTGTTTCATTACGTCCTCTCTGTAGTCCCACTAATGTTGACTGAGCATTAGCATCCTCATCGCCGCAGGTGGAGCTCCTCACTTCTAACAGACTTTGTGATTTTGCTGTTACACCCGAGCCAACTGTTCTGACACTAATAGTCAAATAACAGACTTAGGTGTTATCAGAGTAGCTTGTTAAGTCGTTAAAGGCTTCATTTAATGTCATATAAACAAATCTTTTACTGCTTGAAATATTTTATGTGCTAATGCCTGCTCCACTGCAGAGAAAGTAAAAAAGGGCAGAGCCACACAAAGCACTTAAATAAATGGGGTGTTTTAAGACAGATGATATCTCACATTTGCACCCCAAATTTGGTCATCAGCATATTCTCACCTTTGCTTTACCTCTCTTGTCCTTTCTCTTCACCCCAGGATTCACATGCATACAATTACTGACATTTAGATTTGCAGTTGGCTCAGGAACAGCAGGGGCTAAGTGCTTTAATTAGACCCAGCTACTTGTTTCATTTAAGCAATTACACAGACATGAGGAACACTACCTACACTCTGGCTTTTTACAGTGAAGTCACACATCCTACACTCAGTCACAGCTGATGAATTTTAAGTTGCCCACATTTAATAAGGAGACATTTAACAAGTGACAATCAGCATTACTTTTTTTAAACAGCACTTCATATACATGGACATTTTCTTTCTCGTCACATGTAGCATCTCTGTGTTATATGTAGACACTTCATAGAGCTTCCATTTGCATGTATTTAAATCACACAGAGACAATTTACCTTTGACTGTGAGCACTCCACTCCAACTCGTCTCTCCGCTGGAGCTGCTAGCCAGGCAGGTGTAAACCCCAGAGTCTGTTTCCTGGCAACAGTAAAACGTGTATCATTAGTTTATTGTGCATGCGTGTGTGTGATACTGTGGTAATGCACCCATTACCAGTGATTGAGACTAAATGTCATATCTCTCCAAACAGATGGTTTGCAGAGAGAGTGCTGAGCAGTTGGAAGTTGGTGTGGATGCAAAGCTTTTGGAGCAGGGAGATTTTATTAATGCAAAGCCAACCAGGTAACTATACCTTCAATGCACTTTCACAGTACAGAAAAATGTGCTTATTACTGTCAACTTGTAGCATCATGCAGCTCCCATTTGTGGCTATATGTCTAAGAAAGATGAACCTTCTTTTAGCTTTGTGTATATTCATCCCTAAAGACCTTTTGAAAAGTAGAATATAGAAAATTGCTACCTTCATCAATCTGCCATACAGGTGGCTTTCTCTCATTCAGACCTGGGCCACTTAGTGCCACTCTTGTTTTTATTCAGGAACCAAGAGGAACATTGGAAACCTTTCGCCCCATGTTGCTGACTCATTGTGCTTGGACAAGCTGTTGTGGTGTGCCAACATAAAAGGAGATATGAAATATACTTAAATAAACTTATCTGAAGGCACTGTTTTCAAATTCCCGGCTCTCAGCCTTTATATTACTATAAGGCTAAACTAGTTTAGTTCAACATTAGTTTATATTAGTGTTGCCACAGAACAATCTGTCATCAAAGACCTAAGAAATACTAAAATGTGATTCATCCACTATTAAGAACAACTATAAAAAGCATCTAAGTCTGTTTTCAGCTACAGTCTCATTCTGGCAGAGACAGCCTGGAGGCTAGCTTTACCCATGTGTTGTCTGTTACACTGGCTAATAATACCCAAGGCCAAGGCTGCCATTCTAGCAGACGTGCCACAGCACGTTTCCAAAGAAAGCCATACTAAACTACCCAGAGCAGATGAAGAGGGCAGCAAGTGAGACACAATAAAAGCGCAGAAAAATAAATGACGTTTCAAAATAAAACACAGCATGCCCATTAAACATGCCACTTAATTATGTTTTAGAGCAGCACCAGCACGTCCTCAAAAGTCTGCAGATGCCTCGAGTCTTTAGAGGAAGCTTCTGCCCTTTGACCAACATTCATACTAATGATGTGTTGAAAATCCAACACGATTGTTACTGTAAGTGAGACAGCCGTTACAACTTTTCCAAAATTAAGAGTACTGAGTGAGTCATAACACCAACACATTCATATGTCATGAGATTCTTGGAAGAACGCTCATGTCTGAATGCTGTGATTCTTTTAATGACATCTACTTCTGACAGCAGCACAGAGTCACTGGTGTGCTGATTGATGGAACAACTCACAGATGAAGTTTAAAGGCACATGGGCCACATGGTAATTCAGATGGAGTTCATTAGTATTGTTTAGACCTATAGTGACATCCTACAAGATTTATCATCTACAGTTCAATACCTTAAAAAAAATCACATTTCTGTTAAGGCACTTGAAATAATATTTACAATGTGTTTATCTTGTTCTGCTTTTATTCGTCATAACAGTATATTAAAAATCTGTTTCTCCCAGGAATCACTTACACATGACAATCTCCATTCTGATTAGGCTACCTCAACATAACATCTGTTTTAATTAACTTCTACTTCAGGGATGTTGTCAAATGCAGTTATTTTATTTTCCTCCATAAATGATAGAATCTCAGTGGACCTATCTGAAGTCAAAGCTAAAGTCAAGCTGGTGGCTTTTATGTTTCTCATCTAAGGAGGAGAGTTAAAGCAAAGGATCAAAGGACAGAATTTTAATGACCAGCTAGAGGTCTAGAAATGTCTGAGGCACCAGTCTTTCTACTCAACAGCTACTTAGCATTCTGGACAGGCTATGAGCAGATGTAATTAAGAAGTGTGTGATAAATGTGCCTGTGTGTACGAGTGTGTGTTTAGCTGAATACTATTAAGTTTTTGGAAAAGCAAGCCAAAAGCTAGGTGGGCTGTGAAATTGCTTACAAGAAGAAGCTGCTAGGGGGTCTTTCACTGTGACACTAAAGGTAGCAGCAGTTTGCAAGAGCAGTGCCTCTAAACATGCTTTTTAATTACTTAAACTTTATCCCTTCAGGTTGACCACTTATTCATTTCATTCATTCTGTTAAAAATCATCTCATATTCAGTGTTAGTGTTAAACAGTGCTAAAACATCAAGAAAGGGGTGGGAATATTTACTGTGTGTGAGCCATAACATACTGAGATGTGTACTTAAGTAAACGGAGCACCCACCACTTGGCTAATCAAATAGCATACATGCTGGTAAATAACACAAAGTCCTTCTAGATCAGAGGAATCTACATCACCAGGTGTCTTAAATTTCCCGTTAGCTCTGACACCAGGATAGGTCTGTAGCACACTACTGATGTGAATTGATTGGTGTAAGTAATAATATACTTTTGCAGCACTAGCAACTATTAAACCTATATATAAAAAAAAGCATAAAAGCATGTTTCTCCGACTCTGTTTTCATCATAAAACCTACGACACAGAGCAAACACACAGCTCCAAAAAAAAAAAAAGTCTTATTGATGTTGTTGTAGTTGTTACTGTGCCAAATTCCAGCTGGCTATTAGGTCATGTTAGCGCTCCTATTGGTGAAGAAAGAGTGCTTATAATGTCAGGGCTTCTTGGGCTGCAACCTCAGAAGGCAACTACCCTCTGCTCCCTTGAACTCCTTGGCGATTGTTACTGTATTGATGGGAAAGAGGTAATACGTGCTTTTATGTGAGAAAATATGTCAAACAAACTATTTGCATTAACACACATTTAAAACTCCATGTGTCACAGCTCAGTTTGCAATAAATGATGAAGACAAAAGACTGTGGTTAATATAAGTTATGCCTACGAGGCCTCCTGGCTCTATACATAATTATTTCCAGCTCTGTGTGTGTGGTTGCAGTTAGTTTTTCAGCTGCTTGCTGTGAGATGTTTCAGTAGTTCATCAATTTACATGGCAATTGATAAATCCACTGCAAACACAATTAGCCTTCCCTTACTCACTTATTCTGCCACATCAGCTCATTTTACTTGCAATGAAAACCTTTCACATTATGCAGAAGATGTGGACAGCAGAACCTCTCACACCTAATGCCTCGCTGATCACTGTGCACACGCTCAGTCCCTCTCCCCTCCTGCTCAGGGTGACTCATCTCTCCTCTTTCTAGAGGCCCTGACCTTGAGTTGACCTGTAGGCCGGCTTGTGCGTCTGTCTGAGGGGAAAAAGGGGGCCCCCAGATGGTAGCATTTGATCGGTGGATAGGGACTCCGCACAGAGGGTGGGTGGGGTAAATAGCTGGGACACCTGACTATTAATCAAGGCTGGCAGCTTTGGGCAAGCGCGCAAAACACATTTCTAAAAAATGTATGAGGCAAGAGGAGAGCAGAAGGGAGGAGCGCCAATCCTAAAGAAGGCACATGTCAATGTTTATTTTTTATGCTTTAAATAGCACATATTTGATCTTTGAGATATTTTTTTATACAATCTGCAGAAATAATCTGGCAGTCCTACAGAGCAATGTGAACATCGGTGCCTTTTTCATTTACCCTCCACCTGCACCCCATCCCAAAAGCACCAGCATGAACATCCTGCACATCAGCAGCCAGAAGGGTGATAATGATGTCAGAGCCTATTTTTGGGTGTGTGCAGAAGGAAAATCTGATTATCAACTATAACGCGTGTATGCCGGGATTTAAAGTCAACATAGGAATTTGATTTCCTGCTTTAATCTGATTACTCCCAGAAATCTGTTTAGCTGTGTCCATGTAGTCCTTCTCACACTCCCCAGGCTTTGTTGGCCTTCACCTGTTTCGCTTCCTTATTTATCTAACATTAGTAGCCCCTATAACGTACCCCACGGCCTGCTACGATTTAGCAGCGCCATACACACACACATACACGTCCCGTCTGGCCTGGGAGTCTTGGCACCAAAGTGACGGACAACGATAGAGTGTGTCTGGCAGAGATCCCAGGATAATGGCATCTCCTCATTGCCAGGGTACAAGGAACAAACAGACCATCTGTCCTACTCCAGGGGCACAGCGGAAATTGACTTATTTATACTGAGTTAAATGTCTGATTTCATTGTTTGTCCATTTTAAAGGTTATGCTTATTTTGGTATTTAATATGTTTAGACTTTAGAGCTAATTCATAGAAGAGCTTTTTAAAATGAGCATTATGAATCTTTTAAACTACCCCAGGTTTAACAACTGTCAGTGTAGATGGCAACAAAAAAAAAAATCAATCACTGAAAAAGCATTGTAAACATTTGCCTTTACCTATTTTAACATATATTATTAAGAAAAAGAAAATCTGTTTCTTAGCAACTTCTTTTCATTGCTTTGACACATTGTCCACAGCCAATCCTTGTATAATAAAAAATATCACCAACAACAAAGCAGTTTAGTCCCATTATCTAAAACATCTTGATGCATGCTCAATCATCCAGGTAAGTAAATCCCCAAAGTTTGATTCTCTTCATCTGGATGCAGCGTTTTCAGTGGGAGAAACGTTTTCTCACTCATCCAGGTGACTTCTATGGTCATGGGAATTTGCATATTAATGATAATAATATAATAATGATGAAGGAAATGACCTCCCAGCCCATTGTTCCTTCAGTGGGCTGGTTTCAGTCATTATGCAAATGTACTGTTTATAAGGTTGGGGAAACCTGCAGTCAGCTGAGACTGAAGAAGTCACTTGGATGAGTAACGAAACGTTTCTCCCACTGAAAATGCTGCGTCCAGATGAAGAGAATCAAACTTTGGGGATTATCTAAAAGACTTTATTTGAATTGAATCTCTTATAATCCTATGCCATGGGTCAAATGGATGTTTAACCACAGTGTGTGTCACTTGGTTAGCCTACATGAGAAGACTTATAGCTGAGTCCCCTGAGATATATAGTGGCAGGTGCTGCAGCACCCAGAGCTGATATGTCCCCTGTTCTGTTTTTCATCATCATCATCATCATCATCAGTAACAGGTTCCTTTCAAAACGACTGCATTTCATTTATGGGACATTTGATGGAACTGGACTATGTTGATAAAATGTGTTGACATTTGTGGCAATGAATGAAATATCTTTATAGCTGATGGATTATCAATGTAGCAATGAAGCTATGATGTAACAAATAGCATTACTTCCTGTCACAATGGCATCTTTTAAACACATTATTAGGCAGCATGTAAATAGAACAGAATGAAAAGTTATTGGGTTTTTCTGAGACACTGAGAGGGAGTATGGCTCAAAGCATGTCAAAAACTCTTGTCGGTGGTTCCAGTGTGGGTGTGGGTGGGCACCTACTGAATCCCATCTCACAACGTATGTGATCTGAATGATCTGCTACTAAAATTTTAGTGTCCAATACAAAATGTGTTTTTTTTTAAATCCAAACTTCAATGTCAAAATAATTATTTTGTCTTTGTATTTGTTGCCGAAATGTCAAGATATCTACTTTCATAAGCAAAAATCCTGGATTACTTAACCATTACTGGGTTAAACATTTACCCAGACCTTTAGTTCGTTACCAAAGACCTATAAAACATATTATATATCAGATCTACATCCTGTTTAGTGACAGCTGGGTTAAATATTCACATGCTGTCATGCTAACATAATCAAAATGAAACAACTTTCTTTTCTATGCACTTTATCGACTCTACAGGTAAATTCTCTACAAATTAATATTATAAGATGACGAGCCTGTGTACTAAATGAAAGGACGTTAGTTCACAGCAGGAGAGCTGCTTGGATGACTGTATTTTGGGATTTTTTCTACCGTCATTACAGCTCAAACCACTTGCCTGTACAGCAACACAGACGATGGATTTCGACATGACTCTGGGTCTTGATTCCTTGTGTTAGTGATGGACTCCACAAAAAAATGTATGACATCACTGACAAGGCATCTTCTTAAGTTTATGGAACAACATTTCAAAATGAATAATTTTTATGTGTAATTCTGTGATCTTGTTCCTGCAGTCTTAGGCCATAAATACCATTGGTTTTGATGTTCCAGATCAAAATGAATTGAAGTCTGATGAGAACTTCAACATGCTGTCTGACAGCTTCAAATGAGTTCCAAAGGCTGAGCACTTCCAAGATGGTGCTCTCAGCTGTCAAGACATTTCCTTTTATTCCACCATGACACAAATGCATCTTAAAATGTACTTTAGGCCTCTGAGTCTCAGCTATTTCTACTTCTATCCTCTCCCTCACCCCTGTTTCTCAGTTTCTAGCCCTCTCTTTTATTCATCCAGTCCTCACTTGTACTGATGCATTGAGGATTTAATTACAAGTCTCAGCGATCGTTAATCATTGAGAACCCACAATCAATTAATGCGCACGCCTCCTCGAGTCTCTTCGAGGCTGCGGTGACCTCAGGTGCTGCTTCGTACCCAGGAGGGAATTCTGGGCAGAATAGATTTCATTAGCATGGAGTAAGACGGCGCTAACGACCGCTAATGGCCTCGCACGCTCATTGTCATGTTGATCACACCTCAATGTTCCCCACCTCTCCTCCGCTCATAAAAACTCATCGTCTGAGTCAACCGTAAAATTGTCCTCTGTTTAAATGCTTCATACTTTCCTGGAATTAAAGCTGTTGTTTTATCTCTTGGATTAGGTTTATCTTCTGTAAACTACATCATGTTTGATGTGCTAATACTGATACATGCAGACAGTGGATACATTTTAATGAGTGTGGTGGGATTACAGGGACTATAAAATACACACTGCTGAATGTCATCATAGAAAAGCCGCGAGTTTAAAAAGCAAACGGCTTCGTTAACATGGGATTGGAAAAAAATGAAACGCACTATATTTGCATTGTTATTAAACAGCAAATGAATGTAAGAGTATGAGTCTTATTCCAGTACCTGGAGGTTGGTGATCTGAAAAGTTCCATTTTCCATCAAGCTGATTCGACCATCATTTCCCAGGATCCTTTGGCCATCTTTTTCCCATTGTATGCTGGGCATGGGGTTGCCCATGATGTGACAGTGTAACTGAGCCATGGATCCAGGAGCTAATGTGTGATTGGCTGGTCCTTGGCGGATGATGGGAGGGACCCGGTCTGAAGGTGCTGTAGGAACATAGAACATTCACATAAGGATGGGATTTGAACCAAAGGTGATTACTTCACTGTACTGAAGCGTTTGCACCACTACACTTTATCTAGCATAAATGCAAATGATCAAAAGCCTAGAAAGTATTCGAAAGGACGCAAACATCTAAATCATTTTATATGTAATGACACCTAAGATTTTGCTCCCTGGGTAAAATGCTCAATTTAACAGAAGAAAAAGTATTTTTATAGGTCTGTAAAAATAATTCCAGAGGGATTTTTTAAAAGTTAAACACTTGATTTCAAATTGCGGACACAGTTGCTTGACTGACAGGTGAAAGCTTATAAAGCCGGCTAGAACTTAACCTCTTGACCATGTTTGTGGTATTGGTGCCTTCAATTTCACAATTTCCCCTGGTTTTTCTGTGTGATACTTAATATAACCAATAATTAGCGGGTATTTCATCAGGCCAATAGTCTATCAATCCAGTTTATTAATTTATTAACCTAGCTTCACTTCTTGCACCAAAAACCACAATATTATAGCAGTTGAAACTTCAGAAAACAAACTTCATAAACTGTCCCACTGCCTACCATCACGAAAGTAGCAGAAAGTTTATTGTCATTATTCAAAGGATCTTTGTGATCTATCACTGTCTGTCTCTGTGTTCTGCAGAAAGTAGAAATCTACAGATAGTCATGTCTAAGACAATGAGATGGACATATAAGTTTGTTTCAGTGTTCAATAAAACTACTATAATTACTGGTGTTGCAAGCTCTTTATACTTTTACGTGTAGAGGATCTGTGAAAGAACAATCTTTTGACGGAGCCTTTCAAAAAGTAAAAATTACTATTCTCAGATGTCCAAATAATTTTGATGCGTTGCCAGACTCGTCCAACAACACACCAAATCAACAAACAACAAATATTACAGAGATTTCAAACAGTATTATTATTATTTACTTGTCAAGAGGTTACTATGACGACATTATTAGTAAATGTTGAGTTTTGGGTCTAGAGTCTTTGTTAGATTTGTGGCAATTCGACAAGAAAAAGTTTCCAGAACCACACACAGTACTGCATTTTAGTAGTAAACTAAGGTGAATCCACACTTTTCATTGGCTTCATCATCATCACCATTGACACAAGAGACTGGTATAGATCTTCTAAGCAGCAAGACAAACAAACACAACTATTGAAATTTCCAAAGATGCCATTACATTAAAAATAAAAATTAGATCTAATTTTGCTTTAGATAGCTTAAATTTTTTGCTTAAATTTTTTCCAAGTAATCTGATGTGACATTATATGGGGTTTTTCATCAGAAAGAATCAGAAAGACTTTATTTATCCCCAAGAGGCAATTAAGGCACTGTGAGAATGGTGAAGCAGTTGTTTGCACTATCACCTGACAACATGAGAGTTCCTGGTTTTAGGCTGGCTGGCTCTATTCAGAGTCTGTGTGTTCCGATCCTGGGTCATTTGACCCAGCACTTTGAGTTTTATTCTATTTTGATGTTCATCAGCTTATCTAAGTTCATTTCTATTTTGCCCGATGTTGCCCTGCCATACTTTATTGCTTATTAGATTCTCCTTGTGTCTTCACCCCTGTGTTTAAGTCTCCCTCGCCCTTCATGTGTTTCATGTCTGCGTGTCCTATGTTGTCAAGCTCGTAATGGCATGTCTGCATCTCATTATGCTTCCCGTTTTATTCTGAAGAGGGCTGGTGTTCCATGTTCATTGTGTTTGGTTTCACTTCCCCTGTAGTGTCATTATATTTATTCTAATCAGCTGTTTCCCCATGTGTTTCCACTTCCCCTGATCACCTCCTGTGTGCATTTAATCTGTGTGTTTTCATTCATTCCTTGTCTGTTGGTCTGTTGAGTTCATGTCATGTTTCCATGCCTCCATGTTTCCAGGTTTTCATCATGTTCAGGGTTTTATGTTCTTGGTCTCTTGTGTTTAGCATTTAGTTTCTCACAGTTTAGCTCTAATTAGTTTTGCCTTAGTGTTAATCTGTCTTTTTTTTTGTACCTTTTTCCCAGCCACAAATAAACGGATCGCCCTTTGTTAAATTATAGATTCGCTCTAAATGTCTGCATTTAGGTCCTCCTCCTCTCTCCACACAGTCTGCCAGTGCAAACTGTGACACCCTATGCCAACA
Source organism: Mchenga conophoros (assembly GCF_057382185.1). Taxonomy (NCBI): domain Eukaryota; kingdom Metazoa; phylum Chordata; class Actinopteri; order Cichliformes; family Cichlidae; genus Mchenga; species Mchenga conophoros. The sequence continues at coordinate 5,333,699 of NC_140535.1, read as the reverse complement.
TGATTTCTCTGATCTGATAACCTGATAAGCTTTTTGAAAACAGATAAAGTTTGGAATAGTGAATATGCAGGACATTGTCACAGGCTAACACAGAATTATGATTCTCAATAATGGACAATGCATGTTGTCTCTTATTTGATATGAATTCTTTCAAAATAAATGTAACATCAAATATTGTCATTTAAAGGTGACCTTCGACCAGGAGAAAATGCCTCATCAACAGGGTTTGTCTTCGTTTATATTACAGTGCCAGCTGTAGGTGATATTTCTCTCTGAGGTCTACTTTGGTTTCTGAAAGCAGTTATAATGAAACCAAAGTCACAGAGAAAAACACACTAAAGTCAAGCGTGTGTAATCTTGGGGTTACAGATGTTCATACTGACCCATGAAACCACATTTTCTCTCATGTGGAATGTAAAGTATCACTATAAGAGAACATTTACTGCCAAAGGCTCTCAGGTTACCTTTCTCTGCTGCTGCTCCACTTCAACATGCAAATCAATGGCACAGATTTGTCTCAGGCAGGAATGTGTGGCTAGAGTGACCTCCTGTCAGTCATGGACCGCTGCATCGCACCGAGTAGTGGCTGAATGAATTTTTATATTGGATTTTAAATGTCTTTAGGTAACCATGCAACGTAAGATATTTTCAATAACTTTAAACCAGTTAAAGTATAGATATTATTTAAAGAATATTTAATTGCATAATTTATCTGTTGAATATTTCATGAGTTGGTTTGTTAAAGACAAAATACTGACAAGCATGTACTTTATATCTCCATCTCATCCAGCAATGAAAGCTAAAGTCATTAGATTAGGTTAGATTAGATTATTAGACTCAAATCTCCCTCATCTACGAGGCCACTTTTGGGAATGTGGATGTGTGGCTATGCATGCAGGCAAATTGATTCTCACACCCTTTTGACTCTTTGAAATGAAGACGTGTGCTGAACAGCTTCACTGATTCATTGTCTCAAAATGAGAGATAACAGAAGGTTTTATTGTCAAAGGTGTGGTGAAGGGGAAGAAGCTTACAGGAAGAGGAGATAAAAATGAGCTCACATTTTTATAAATAGTTTGAGTTAAATTTTCCATTGATTTGAGGGTTTGTTTTGGACTGTGTTATTTTTAAGTCCTCCTTGCCTGTGTGGTTTGTAATGATTATCATCATAATTATATCAGGCTGAGCGTTTCCGTCTTTCACTTCCAGTTGAGTATTTATGGAATTTATTACTAACGTTTAGGTTCTTGTATCTCTTTAGAATTTTTGTTTATCATATTTGGATCTTAGTATTTGGAGCCTTTAGTTGTTGTTAAATTTTAGTTTGACAAGTTGACAGCTGTGCTTGCAGAATTTAATTTTCATTTCCGTTTGTGTTGCTTCCCCACTACTATTGTTATCCAGACTACACTCATGTTATGTTTTCCCCAGCTGCGTCCATTCCCCCTGACTGGCCTCAGTGTGCGTATAAATAGTCCTGTCTCATTTTGCATAATCTCTCTCATGCTTTCTCAGTTATTCTTGGGGCGTCTGGACTTGTTTGGTTTCCTTTGTGAATTTTGTCCTTGGCATCTGACCTTAACAAAAATATATATATATATAAATATTCAGTCAGCCTTGGGAGTTTGCATGTGGGTCTGTCACCTGCAAATTATCACACTGCCTCATTACATCTGTGTTGAAGCCATAGACGGTGATCTCAGAGAAAGTCATAGTCATATATGGGTGTGCTCCACAGCTGCACGGCTGTAGGCTCAAGCTCAAATGTAAACAGAATGGCACATGTGTTGCCAACTAGCAACTGAGTTATGATCAGTTTAGATAAGCCAAGTAAATTCCTGCACATTTATAAATAGAAGTGGAACAAGTTGAACACAAACCCACAACATGATACCCCAAAATAGAACCTTACTATTTACCACTGGCCCACAGTCACGTTGTATACCCTCATTTGTATTCTGAGCCGTCGAAAGCTCTGATATCATCAGCTAACTGAAGCTAAACTGGAAATGTGAACACACCCAACACAGGAGTTAGTCTAGATGGAGCTGAACAAAATCCCTGTTTACTGCCACACGGGAAAGGATGCAGCGAGGAGAGCATATGTTGCAGCAAGGTTATTTGCATAGAACTATCATCATATGTCCCTTTTGATTACATCAGATAGGGCTCCTGCTGTTTGTTTATTTGGGAAAAAAGGATGTTTAATTTAAGATGGATGACAACTTTTTCGTACTTCTACTGGTGCACATGTGGGGCATGGTCGTGAAGAATGATTAATCAAATCAGAATCTGAAAACAATGTAACAAGACAACGTCAAATATGACACATTGTTAACTTCAGCACTTTTTTTCCTCAGAGTTCTTAAAGTATTGGGTTAAACTGGATGCACAAGTGTCAGTGATATGTGCACAGTTACCATATGTCAATTTCTGCTGCTCTTTTGTTCAGTCGTGTCCTCTCACAGCTACATTTTCTTGGAAAGCATATAGGTTTTCTAATTATATTACTTTGTAGGACAGTGATTGTTATGATGTCAAGATGTCATTTTAACTAAACTTAGATCTTGAGTCTATGTATAAATACCCGAAGCCAAGAAAAACACTGATTTTGAACAGAAAATGGAGACTGAATCAATATGAAAGGATTGAGATAGTCTAGTTTTTCTCCATATATAATTTAGCTGTCGTTTTAATGTTAGCACCATTAAGTTTAATTTGTTTATACTGTGAGCTATGATCTCATATTTCTATACTCACCACTTTCTACCTCGAGCAGGGCTTTGGTCAGGATGCTTCCAGCCACGCTGATGGCCTGGCAGATGTAATAGCCAGAGTCTTCAACTTGGACATCATTGATGGTCAGCTCACCACTCAGTGACACTGTGAATCGTCCTGACTGTGATGGCTCCTGGACAGGGAACAGCAAGATCTGGAGGAGAAAATGACCACAGGAGTCGTTTCATTATTTTATGTGGGCTGAAACAGGGCCAACATTAAAATGGCAAGTTGTGAAACTATCAAGCAACCATTCAACAATTTTATGCGAAGTGTCTTAAAAACACAATTTAAATAGGATCTTTTCCAAGTTGCCTGTTTTGCATGGACACAAAACTGCTTCATCTCATGCATTATGTGCCATTTTTATGATTCATATGTCAGTGTTAACTGGCTTAACATATGAAGAGTTCTCTGAAAATACTCGAGTACAAGGACTGGACTGAAAATGAGTGAAGGACAAGCTGAGAAGTTTGAAAGGTATTTGGAGCCTTGTGCTGGAGCCTCAGGGCGAGAGGCAGGGTTTACCCTGGACAGGTCTAACACAGTCTGTTGCAGGGATAACAGATAGAAACAGACAACCATTTGCACTCACATTCATACCCTCATTTGCACCTATAGGCAATTTAGAGTTTCCAGTTAACCTTTCCCCACTAAATGCATGTCTTTGGACTGTGGGAGGAAGCCAGAGTGCCCGGAGAGAACCCATGCAAACACAGGGAGAATATGCAAACTCCACACAGAAAGACCTTGGCCTGCTGGTGAACTCAAGACTTGCTAGCTGTGAGACAACAGTGCTAACCACCATGCTGCTATTTCTGTTTTAATTTTAATTTTAATTGTAATTCTGCTTTTTTTCTGCTCAGGCAGGTGAAAAAGTCAAGCTCTGCACATTAGCCGATGACTCAAAAATATGATATAGGGCATAAAAAAATCAGAATTCATCTTCTTGTGCAGTAAGGTTGGATGCACATATTTTGAGCTGCCGCCGACAAACAGGGTGGGAAGGGGGAAAAGCTCCCATGCTCCCCATTTCTCATGAAAATGCGACAAAATGTCAAGAAAGGTCCGGAGGTCTCAGAACCAAGTCATACTACCAAATAATGAAGTATCAAATATCAAATACAGGGAGTGCAGAATTATTAGGCAAATGAGTATTTTGTCCACATCATCCTCTTCATGCATGTTGTCTTACTCCAAGCTGTATAGGCTCGAAAGCCTACTACCAATTAAGCACATTAGGTGATGTGCATCTCTGTAATGAGAAGGGGTGTGGTCTAATGACATCAACACCCCATATCAGGTGTGCATAATTATTAGGCAACGTCCTTTCCTTTGGCAAAATGGGTCAAAAGAAGGACTTGACAGACACAGAAAAGTCAAAAATAGTGAGATATCTTGCAGAGGGATGCAGCAGTCTCAAAATTGCAAAGCTTCTGAAGCGTGATCATCGAACAATCAAGCGTTTCATTCAAAATAGCCAACAGGGTCGCAAGAAGTGTGTGGAAAAACCAAGGCGCAAAATAACTGCCCATGAACTGAGAAAAGTCAAGCGTGCAGCTGCCAAGATGCCACTTACCACCAGTTTGGCCATATTTCAGAGCTGCAACATCACTGGAGTGCCCAAAAGCACAAGGTGTGCAATACTCAGAGACATGGCCAAGGTAAGAAAGGCTGAAAGACGACCACCACTGAACAAGACACACAAGCTGAAACGTCAAGACTGGGCCAAGAAATATCTCAAGACTGGTTTTTCTAAGGTTTTATGGACTGATGAAATGAGAGTGAGTCTTGATGGGCCAGATGGATGGGCCCGTGGCTGGATTGGTAAAGGGCAGAGAGCTCCAGTCCCACTCAGACACCAGCAAGGTGGAGGTGGAGTACTGGTTTGGGCTGGTATCATCAAAGATGAGCTTGTGGGGCCTTTTCGGGTTGAGGATGGAGTCAAGCTCAACTTCCAGTCCTACTGCCAGTTTCTGGAAGACACCTTCTTCAAGCAGTGGTACAGGAAGAAGTCTGCATCCTTCAAGAAAAACATGATTTTCATGCAGGACAATGCTCCATCACACGCGTCCAAGTACTCCACAGCATGGCTGGCAAGAAAGGGTATAAAAGAAGAAAAACTAATGACATGGCCTCCTTGTTCACCTGATCTGAACCCCATTGAGAACCTGTGGTCCATCATCAAATGTGAGATTTACAAGGAGGGAAAACAGTACACCTCTCTGAACAGTGTCTGGGAGGCTGTGGTTGCTGCTGCACGCAATGTTGATGGTGAACAGATCAAAACACTGACAGAATCCATGGATGGCAGGCTTTTGAGTGTCCTTGCAAAGAAAGGTGGCTATATTGGTCGCTGATTTGTTTTTGTTTTGTTTTTGAATGTCAGAAATGTATATTTGTGAATGTGGAGATGTTATATTGGTTTCACTGGTAAAAATAAATCATTGAAATGGGTATATATTTGTTTTTTGTTAAGTTGCCTAATAATTATGCACAGTAATAGTCACCTGCACACACAGATATCCCCCTAAAATAGCTAAAACTAAAAACTACTTCCAAAAACATTCAGCTTTGATATTAATGAGTTTTTTGGGTTCATTGAGAACATGGTTGTTGTTCAATAATAAAATTATTCCTCAAAAATACAACTTGCCTAATAATTCTGCACTCCTTGTATGAGATACAATATAATAAGTACTTTTGTTGTCATGTTTGATTAGATTTGGGGGCCAAAAGTACTTCATTAGGTTTAGAAAAAGATTATCCGTAGAGTTCAAATGCATTCTTTTACAAAAAGGACATCTTCCTGTGATCACATGGTATCTTTCTCAGGTGATCAGTTAAAAAAAGTATATATACGCATTGCAATACAAGGTAACCGGTGCTGTGATAGCATATAGAGTGAGAACAGGTTGATTCACAATGAGCCTTAGACACTTAGCCTGTGTTATTGTGCAATAATAAATGACAAACACGTCCCTTCATTTCTACTTTTCTTTGTCATATATCACTGTGTAAACCCAGTAAAAATCTCAGCATTTCACTGAAAGCGGGGCCAAAATTTCGAACAAGCTACCCACATTCTTCTTCTCTTCCTTCTCCTTGTCTTCCATGCTTTCTCTGCTTTATCTCTCTCCTCCACACTCGTTCTCCCTCTCCCACACATTCTCCATCCTACCCTGCCACCCCCTGTTTCCCTAATCTGTACCTGGAAGCCAAGCTACAGGCACCCACGCAGTCTCATCAGGCCTTTCAGTGCATTCCAACAGGCTGCAATGCTTATCACAGGGTGACTCTCTCCCACAAACACATACACGTCTCAATACATCTGAAAACGTGCAGGTCTTTGGTAAATAATACACTGTGTGGATGATGGGAAAGTGTAAGTGTGAGTGTGTGTGTGTGTGTGTGTGAGAGAGAGAGTCACTCTGGCAGTAAACTACAGCACACAGCGAAGGATGATAAAAGCAGAGACCATGACAAGGAAGGGAAATGTTGGCTCTCTTCAAAGCACATGTAGCAAAGTGGCATGCAAACAGAGTCGGTAATTAAAATCCTATAAAGGCTCATTTAAAGCACTTTTTTTATCTCGTCAGGTGTTCTTTTAAATTTAAAAAATGTAAAAGTTGTGTGAAGTTATATTGGGATTTACTTTAAATTGGGTAAAATAAATATAAGAAAAAGTAATGTATCTATAGCACATTACAATATGAGAGTTTACTGTTTCCCTCTTTACCAGAGCCCTGCTTGTGATGATGCAATTCACCTGTAGGTTTTTCTTTATTTTATGCTGATGTTATTGTGCAGCACATTTTCAGATAGCTTAAAATCAACTTTTTTGAAAGAAAAAGGTTTAAAAAATGCACATAGTACTGTTAGCACCAAATCCCTTGGAGTTAAAAGTAAAGGTCTGTATGTACTTGGTAATTAAAGGCTTTGTGATGTTTGGGGGCCAGTACTGGTACTGAAATGTGGAAAACAGCTAATGTTTTGACTTTACATAAACTGTACATAAACAAGCCTATTAAATCTTTATAATAAAGACTCATTAGAGTATGTTTCATAACTACTGTAAACAAAATCATGGAACGTTTCCCACCTGGCTGCCTTCTTTTTGCCAGAAGACGGCTGGCGGAGGGTTTCCTTTGGTGCCACAGAGGAAGGTTACGGTACGACCTGGAGTTGTGATCTGGTCCCGCGGTCGAACCACAATCTGAGGAGGCACTGCAGCACATAATTCAGAAAAAAAAAATCTTGAAATCCAGTCATTATGTGCCATTATTTTATCAACATGTGACTGAAGTACAGACATTGAAAAAATGAATTCATAACATTAATTCACAAAAGTTATTCTAATTCAAGACATTTAACAAAAGTTTTGCATGAACTACTTAAGAATTACAACAACTTTTACACACAGCCCCCCATTTTCATAAACATAAATTTAAATGTAAATACACCTGAAGGCTATACCTGGAGCCTAGAACCCACTGACTTCACCAAATGTTGTGTTTCCTGTCTTGAGCCTTGAGTGGCCTTTACTGTAGCCACCTGCTTGTTGCTTGTTTGTGGGTCTTTCTGCATTTGGTTTTGTATTTAATAATGCAAAAGCATGCTCTGTTGGGTTGAGATCAGGCGACTGATTTGGCCGTTGAAGAACATCCCATTTCTTTTGAGAAACTCAATTAGCACTATACACTTCAAAATTCATTACATGCCTAACCCTATCAACAGTCAAATCATCAATAAACACTAACGCCTGATTCCATGACAGCTTTCAAACAGTCAAGGCACAAGAGAATAAAATATTTTAGAGACAGTGACAGTAAACAAAGACAGTAGAGAAATGACATTAAACCCACAATGTCATTTCTCTCGGGGTCTGAGAATCAAAGCAATACTAAAAGATGCAGTTTGATGTCATCATGAAATGTGGTGGGCTCATGGGAAGCTTTACCACCACTGAAAATCTACCTGACGTGACTCAGGCAGAAATCATGGTTCTAGCTGAGATAATGCATTAAAGTTTTTTGTTACATTAAAACATTTATTTTCAAATGAATTCATTTTAATCCAAAGAAACAGCTGGACACATTAGCCACATTAGCTCACGTAATATTAACTAAACCTTTGATGCATGAGCTAAACATAGCTACTGTAGCTAACATCATCTGGCAAACACGGTTAACTGGTAGGGCAGCCCTGCTCTGTGTGATTAAACAAATCATAACTTCATAACTTTATGCTTGTGTTGAGCATCAACTCAATGTTATAAGAATACCATACGCACTGCCTTAGTGGTTAGGACTTTATTTAATTGACAGGCGATTAAATGCAATGCATAGTAACACAGAATAAAATGCCGTATTTTTCTTGGATTATTCAGTGGCATTAGGTGACAAATTTAGCCAGATTGAAACGTGCCCTTTTTGTGCTGCCTCTTTTAATTCCTTTATATATGCTAACAGTACCGCCATACTTGTCAATGCTCTTATCACATCTCGTTTAGATTAACTCTCTTCTCTATGGTTTACCTCGTAAATCTCTCCATAAACTGCAGTTAGTTCAAAATACAGCTGCTCGTATTATATCCAGAATGAGATCTACTGAACATATAACACCATTGGCTTCTAATTCACCTCCGTGTCAATTTCAAGATCCTGTTTCTTACTTTCAAAGCGCTTCATAACCTCGCTCCTCCATATTTATCTGATGTTCTCCATATGTACTCACCCCCTCGTACCCTCCGCTCTTCTCCAGCTTCCCTTTTGTCTGCTCCACCTGCTCGCCTGACTACCATAAGACTCAGAGCCTTTAGTTGTTCTGCCCCGAGGCTTTGGATGCACTCCCACCAGATCTCCGGACTACAAACTCTCTCTCTACTTTTGAACTGTGTCTTAAAACCCATCTATTTAGAATTGCATACCCTTCATCATGACTCCACCTTACTCTATTTTACCTTATTTAGCTTTTATACTTTCATACTTGTTTTCATTTTTTGTTTACCTTGTGTTTTTATTTTATTGTACCTCGAGGGTCTTTAAAGGCACATATAAATAAAATGTATTATTTTTATTATTATTATAAAATATTATTACTTCTGGAGTTAAATAAATATTTACTATTTTACTATATAGTTACTATAAGCTGACATGTGGTAGTTCCCCACCACTGTTATATGAATTAATATTACTGCTGCAGATGTTTAGGGCTAAGCCCATTTTAAATACTTTCTGTTGTTTAATCTCCAATAGTGGATGATATTCTATAAAATCATGCCTGTAGTGTGACTGTCCTGTGGTGACCACATGTTTTCTGGACTCAGAAAAACAGGACTAATAAAACTGATTTTTAAAAACTTATTAAATATACATAATAAATCAAATCAGAGCTCTAATAAAAATTTTGACCGTTATATTAAAAATATACATGAAAAATGAAGGTGGCTATTAGCAAAACCACTGCTTAAGCTTTGTAAATTCATTCAACCAGACATGTTAGCCACACATGCTAATCTGAACAATTGAAAAAGAGAACATTTGTCTTGTTTTTATACATTTTTATGTGAAAGCCCATATATTTATCGATTTAATGACATTCTGTCTTCATCTGCAGGGCTGATATATTGGCCAATATTAGTCATTTCCTGATATATCAATATCGGCACTTATAACAGACAATAAATGAAAACTATCCACCCACTCTCATTCTCCATTTCAATATATCTACTACATTTATCAGATACAAAAAGGAAAACAGAATGTGACTTTAATGAGAGAATCTGCAGGTTTTCAGTCGAGTACCTAGCTGTGTCTACCACGAGCGACCATAACAGTCCTTGATTTGTTTGGCTTTTTGTGTTTGATAAATTGATGGTTATTGCCTAATCTAGATGGCTTGACTGTTTATCCCACACTACAGCAAACAGCCCATCAAAAAGGTCAGCCCAGACCCCACAGGAGCCTGAATCCAGGTTTGTGGGTCACCATTCTGATTCTGAGCATCAGACATCTTTGAACACAGATGGAGGGCAAGGGGGATAAGGGACTGCAAATAAATGGTAAGCTGTCTCGCTTTCTCATTGCTGCACCATGCCACTGCGTGTGCACGCGTTCATCCACAAAGACACACGCATCTTTGATTTCTATTGATTCTGTAGCAAAATGACAGTCCTTCCTCCACAGAGGGGGGTGTGAATGCATAATGATGCACCGGGCCTAATTGATTTCTCATCTTCCCACCTGATCTCCTGCTTCACTTTAATTCTGACTCTCTATTAGCTTTGAGAGAAACACAAAGAAGGAGAAAGATGGGGAGGAGGAGAGCCTATGGAACGGAGAAGAAAGTAACAGTAAAAAACACTTAACAGTCACAGTGAAAGACAGAATAAATAACTAATGTCCTTCTACTGTTTCTCCATGAAAGGAAAAAATCCAGAATAAAGAAACTTCTAATCCACTACATATATCCTCCTTAGAATACTGAAGTAAACATAAAATAACGTCTTTTCCTCAAATTTTCTTCCACTGACTGATGTTCTGGGGGAGGAAAAAGCTTTGTTTGGTTACATTGCTGGGACTGACAAACGTTGCTTTTTTAAGTCAGCTCCTGTGTTCAAACACAGCCCAACATATACTTTGAGAAATGTTTCCAGACATTAACTATCTCAGATGAGGAGAAAGCAGCAGAAACAAAAATAAATAGTAGCAGAGTGTGAAGAGCTGAAACATTCCCAATCTCTCCCACTGACCCGCCTGCTCCCCCTAATCACTTGCCTCAGATGTGCATGTGCAAGCTTAATTTCATGCCTTGTATACAACTTATGCACTTTTAAAACTGCTTCCACCACGGGCCCCTCCGCACAGCAGGAGGACATCCGTGTGTCAACTGCGGGATAAATTACAGCTAATGTGGGGGGTCTTGGCTGAGCTAGTCAGGGTCATGTCCTGGGATCAAACTTCCAGCCCTTTGCTAACCCTAAAGGTTAATGCCCAAACATACACCCCTAGTTTTTGTCAGCAAGTGACATGGGAACATCTGCCTCCACTCTCCAGTTACCTCAAGGACAGGCCTCCTGTCGCAGCTGATGCAAGGCCTGAAATATTAAAGAAACACTGTGTAATGCTCACTTCTTATGTAATTCATATCCATGCTTGTGCACATACACGTAATGAAAACACATAGAAAAATATGCTTGTGCACTTCTCAGCAGGGTATTTAACAAAAACATGTCAACACCTGAACGTTTTCTCCTCACACCTGACACAACGCCGTAACTTTGACCCAAATACACTGACAACTAGGAATATTTGAGCTATTAAAATGCTGTTTTTGGCCCACTACACAGCCGTGTCTAGAGAATAACAGTGTTTGATTTGAGGAGGCAAGCCGGCACATTGCCTGAAGCTGTAATAAATAATTAGCAATAATGGGTGCACCCGGCATGACACTGAGCCTTAGATTTAGGGCAGGGAGATACATTAGCATCCTCAAATGGGATTGAAATGGGAGTATGGATTGTAACAGAGCAGCTGAAATATAGATGAAAAACAAGAGGGAACAATGCCTGCATGTCACTCTTATAATAATTTAACTTTCAGAGATGCAGGTTTTTTTTTTTTTTTGGTGAGTTAATTTTTGCTGTGCCTTAAACTGACTCGACTTCTAAAATACCACGGTATGTTCATTTACTAATTTTATGAAACACAGAGCCAGCACACATTAAGCACCGCATACTGCTAACTGTTGCTGTCGGTGTCTGGGAGGTACATTGGGAAATTTCTAAATACAGAATGCAACACTTAAGATAGGAACTCAAAGGATCTTGCAGACTTCTTTTGTATGCTGCGTATACTGCCAGAACTGTAGAACAGATAACAAAGCTAATATGCCAAGAGGGAAGTAAAAATAGACATCAGGCTGTAGCGTAGCTTTCCACAGCTTTTATGAAAAGAAATGCAACACTCAAGGAGGAAAGTCTAGTCTACATGTAAATTGCTTGGTGTCATTGAATGTTTGTGGATGGTTGTAAATGTTCTCTTACAGATCAGAAATAATGTTTAATTTTGAGGTATTTGACTTGTTTTAACTTTATTCTTTAAGTTGAGTTTAATTAACGTTGACATGGGAACCCTGGAGGTCTAGAAAATTTAGCAAATTTATATAAGTTTGCCAAATCTTCCTAAAACAATAAGATGATGCCATAAGATAAAGGGCATGTAATTGGATGGAGCGAACATCATAAAGGTTTCCTGCAAGTGATCAGCATATGTCCTCCAAACCCACAGAGCTCCTCCAATAGTCAAACGTGCTCGGATTTGTAGCTTTTTATTCAATTCAGTTTTACTTGTACAGCTCCAAATCACAGCAACAGTCACCTCAAGGCACTTTATATTGTAAGGTAGACCCTCAACAATACATACAGAGAAAAACTCAACAATCACATGACCCCCTGTAAGCAAGCACTTTGGTGACAGTGGGAAGGAAAAACTCCCTTTTAACAGGAAGAAACCTCCGGTAGAACCAGGCTCAGGGAGGGGCGGGGCCATCTGCCGTGACCAGAGTAAAAATATTAATGAAAAATTTCCAAAAGGTTTAGTCAATTCCTTGAATTTCATGATATGGGGGAACTATATATACAGATATTACTGGACTGATAATCTATTTGGATCTATTCCTTTAGTGGGAATATACAGAATTAGTCCTTCTGCTATCCCTGATAAAATATCTCTACAATCAGCAAGGATTTTCCACACAACTTGAATCTACTTGTGGTGTTGGTTGCACTGCTAAGATTTCAGATTTCAAGTACTGTGTGACAAACAATAGATTTGGGTGACTCTCCAATTCCACTGTATGGGACAGAAGCAGGTGATGGTAGTCCTTGTTCACTTCCCAGCCTGCAGCACAACAAGGAGTAAGTAAGTAAGTAAAATGTTATTTGTATAGCACCTTTCAAGTCAAAAATCCCAAAGTGCTTCACAGAAAAGCGTACCATCAACAAAGGGTCAAAAAAATAAAAAAAAACAACAACTTAAAATGCTTTTAAAAAGCAGGAAATGAAGATCATCTACACTGTGGATGAAGTGGTTCTATCTATTCATCAGTGATGGAAACTGTCGAACTTCATTCAGTCAGCACTGAATTAGAAAGATTTGAAAATGGTCAGTGTCTTTCATGCAGCTTTCTAATGTTTAGAAACAACAGCCCCGCCCCCCGGCCAGACAGTATTGAAAGTATCGAAACAGCAAGTTGGTGAAAGGGTGTGGAGATCAGTGTGGTGAATGAGCAGGTAGCAAGTGTGATTTTAATGCAGGAAAAAGCCTTTTTTCAGTGGAGGTAGTAAAAATCATCAGTGGAATATCCTCATAAACAAGATGAAGCAAACCAGCGTCAGCCTGAGCTGTTCCCCACACACTGCGCTCCCACTCACACCGTGTGTTCCACTGCTGTCACTCACGTAGCAAAGCTAAACAAAGTGCTTACAACGAAAACATCTCACCTCCCCTGCTCCACCCCACCCATGCTTGACATATGATTTTGAGCAACACGCTGAAGATATCCGCACTTGTATCAACACAATCATACACACACCCCTCGCTCCCTAGGGGCGTAGATGTGACATGCAGCTGTCAGAGTCCCGTGGTGATGCAGCTCTGCATCTGCTAGAGTAAACACACTCCAGTGCTGTTGCCGCTGCTGCTTCACCTTTTTACGAAACATCACACGCCCACTTAAGTACACAGACTTCATTCCTGAGACTGTTTCCATTCTGAAATGATGATTGAGGAGGTGATTATTTCCAGGGCATAATTTATTATAGCTGGACTATATCTCATTTGTGCTTATATTCAGTGTGAAGTTTGTGCCTAGAATTGTATCCCATTTGTCCAATATCAATATATAAATTGGAAGGCTGGTAAAGTTTTAAATAGGCCAAGAATAAGCAGGCAGTCCTTACACAGTGAATGGGACAAAAATGGAATTGCATAAAAATAATAGGTATGTAGAGAACCTCATAATTCAAAACATTTTGTGGTTCAATGTTTCTTCCACTGAACACTTTTTTAGGGGTTTTTTCATTCTTCATCCCTTTTTCTCTATTCCCCAACATTAGGCACATTTAGAGATGGGAGTACGCATTAAACCCCATTTGCTTAGTTCAAGCCAAACGCTGGCATTTTTACTTTTGGTAAGTAATCATCAGTGCATTTGTGGCAGAGTTCAAAGGTGAAACCACAGCTCACGAAAAAGAACACAATAACCCAATTCATGTACGCCAAAAACGTCTTGATGATCCCCACGACTACTGGAAAAATACTCTTTGGACTGATGAGAATTGAATTTCGTTACATCAGATGTAAAAACAGCACAGCATTTCATAAAAAGGCTGTCACACAAACAGTCCAATACGGCGGCGAAGTGTGATGGTCTGGGGCTGCTTTGCCTTATAACTCTTTTTTTTGTTGTTGTGTGGATTAATCAGCAATAACCATTTATTTTTCAAAAGGTGAGTGTTTGTGCTCTAAATCGGAGACTGCACGTTTTACAGTGGGGTTTTTTTTCTAGTAACTGAAGCTCCATCTATGAGTGTAACGAAAGGTCAAAACCCTTCTACCCTTCAATTTTTTTGTTTTTTGTTTTTAGCTTTAATACTTTGCTGTCCTAATTGGCAGAAAAAGCACCTGTGCTAGAGGGTAGAGGTTTGGGTCTCTAATGTAGCAAACAGCTTATACCTGTAGGACTGTATTAACTCTCATAAACAAACACACAAACAGACACACAAAACCATACACAGATGGGATGAAATGGAATACTTACAGGATGGGCCGACTGTGATGGAGTGATGCAGAAATGGGTGGAAGAAAGAAAAGAGAGAAAGAAAGTTGAATAACATGATGAGATGACGATGGATGGTGAAACTAGTTCAAACATTTGAAATTTTGGAACACCATACCTACTTAACCGTGTAACTAGCTGTGGTTTAATAGAATATATATTTTCCTTTGTATGTGTTTGTGTTGCATTCCTATGATCCCCACTGCAGCTACAGTGCTGCAAAATTTGCCTTCTCTTTGCTCTTTTGCACATTTGCAACACTTATGACAGTGATTCAGATCAAACAAAGATAATGTGAGTAAATACAAAATTAGGATTTTAAATGATGATTTCATCTATTGACGGAAAAAAAGTTATCCAAACATATTTGATTCTATCCTCCTGAGAACCGAGGAAAAAACAATCTTCCCATTGAACTTTTTTTGGTATTTCCTTCCTTCTTTGGAGCCAAAGGAAGCCACCCAAACACATGAAATATCATTGGAAAGCCCAGGATGTCCTCTATTCAGTACATCAGGACTTAGTAGGGTATCTCAAAAACCAACATGTCATGCCATGATATAAAGACACTCAAGAACAGATGAGAAACCAGTTAGTAAGACTGGTTTCTCATCTGAGAACTCCATGATTCACTGGAGTCTTTAAGACTCCAGTGAATCATGGTGAAAGCCATTATCCACAAATGGAGGAAATCTGGAACAACTTTCCCAAAAGTGACTGGCCTACCAAAATGGCTCCAAGGAACCCAGAAAAACATCTAATGAACCGCAGGCCTTCCTTTCCTCAGTTAAGGTGCCACCCATGGGAGAGTCCTGTGGTGAAAACCGCTGCTGATGTCACGGCGAGGTACGCCGATGTGTTTGTTTGACAGATCCAAGAGCAAACACTGCACTCAACTTGAACCATTTTGTGCTGATGGCAGAAGCACAAGAACATGAAAACTAAGGCGAAAAAGGTACAATAACTAAACTAAGAAACTAGCGATAAAAACTATGAATCTATCTGTGATAACTATGGTGTGGTGTGGCATAACAGACAACCTGACAGTGAGTGAACAGAAACTTGCAGACTAAATACACACAAGGGATGATCAGGGGGAGTGGAAACACATGAGGAAACACATGACACAAATGAACCTAATGACGTCACAGGGGAAGTGAACCTAAATACAATGACAAAGACACACCAGACTCTCTCAAAATAAATCAGGAAACACAGAAAATACAATGATCAAAGACTAAAAACTAAAATACACAAAACACTGGGTCGCAGACGCAGTAGACAGCTGACTAAAACGAACACAAAGGCCAATTTCAAGTTTGCCAAAAGATATTCTGATCGTGCCAACAGTCAAACACAGTGGCAGCAGTGTTATGGTCTGGGGCTGCTTTGCTGCTTCAGAAGCTAACCAGCCATAAATTCTGCTCTTTACCAGAAAACCCTGAAGGAAAATGTCTGGCCATCTGTTCATGCCCCAAAGATCCCTGATAGACACCACCAGCCTCTAAATGGCTCAGAAAGACACAAAATACACCTTCCTTTTTTGGCCTTAAAAGCTTTGGCATGACCTTAAACTGGCTGTTCATACTCGATGTGGAGGAATTAAAAAAATTCTGCAAAGAATAGTGGACTAGAACGCCTCGTCAGTGCAAGACTCATTGACAGCCAAGGGTGGCACAATCCTTGAGAGATGTTTAGCGGGCACTTCATTTTTCACACAGGGCCAGGTAGGTTTGGATAGCTGTTCTTCTTTAATACATGAAATCACCATTTCAAAAGTGCATTATGCACAGGTAGGTGCATGTTGTGTATTTCTGCATGTTATTTTTTTTAAATGTATCAGTCTGTCTGTTCACTGCTGAATTTTTATACATATACGAGCATAAGGTATGTGCGAGTGTTCAGGAGTACCAGAGGGCCCACTCACTGCACCGAGTGTTACAGAATAAAACTCTAAAAATTCCCTTTTATCATCACAAATGACAGCTTTCTCATTTGAGCATCTCTCTTCAAGGGACTGACTTTATTCCCATGCAATTTCAGTTCTTTTTGATCTCAGATCTCTCTCCAGAGGAATGACGAGCTGAGGCTTGAAAGGAACTTAAAATCCATTTTTCACTTCATTTCTCTGTAATCTTCAGTTAACAGTGGATTACCAATGGCATGATATGGGGGAGTTATAACCAACTCATGTCTAGCAGCCTCTTTTTCTGATGTTTTAATAGGCGATGTCTCCACGTAGAAACAATGTTCTTAAAATCCTGGCCATCTGACATAAACAACCAGAATGAAAAGAACAAGAATGAAATGAGACAGCATTCCTGTAGGTGACAAGTGGGCAGATTGTGGTGCATCATAGCAAAGCTGCCCATCTGTGCAAACAGTTTACTCGTGCGATCATGGCTGTTCAAACCGTATTTCTAGAAAGATTCTTCAATAAGTCTGTGCAATTGTTGATTGTTTCTAATTTTCAAAAAACATCTTACATAAATATGTGAAATGTTTAAATAAAGCCTTTTACACTTTGAATCACTACGAATGCAGTAAAACTAAAACATCTTATATATAAGTGTGCCTGTGTACATCTGTACCGTGTACTTGCAGGGCAGCCGACGCCTCCGCTTTGCCGACGCTGTTCTCTGACACGCAGGTGTAGGTGCCCTCATCTTCAGCTCGCACCTGGGTCAGACGCAGACTATTCTCACTGCGGATTTCAAATCTGGGAAAAAAAACGTCAACGCAAGTGTTACATTCATGTTCTGAAATCTTCAAAAGATGGTTTGAATGAATATGACATTGTCTGGTTCAGTAAATGTGTGAGCGTTGTCACTACTAGAACAATACATTTTGGTAGTTTTCATGTTTTAAAAAAAAATATGGCTGTTTAAATGTTCCAATCAGATTTTTAAACATACAGCTTTGTGTTTACTGCACAGCTCTGTGGACACAGGCCTGAGTCGTGCTGTTGACAAGGGAACATTTTACCTTATTTCCCCTGACAGGTCATTAAAGTTTCATCCAATCATGCAGACAGGTGTGAGAGAGTAGGGCTCTCACAGTAACACAGTGATGGTGTCATGGTGCAAACACCACATGATACTCCTTTCTGAGCATGTCTCGTAGTACTAAACTCTACTGATTAACAAATAAGTAGCTTACGACAGGGATGGCTGTCCATCCGTTACTAACACAAGCTGCTGTGCCACAGGACTCACACATTTAGATTCTAGTAATAACTTTCTATTTGTATTGTAAGCAGCACAGCACTTAAAAAGCAATCATTACGAGCTCAGCGGGAGCTTTGATTTGTTTCCGTTTCTCGGTCGTTACATACAAAAAAGCGAATGATAGTGTTTTCTCTTTTCTTTAATATGTTTTTTTATACCGGTACATGTAATTTTTGGGGCAAATTCAAGTCAGCTGGACTTCCTCCACTCACAGAAAATCATCTGAATTACTTTCCTTCACACCTAACTATAAGAAAATCGGATGGACAAACAGTTGCTCTCTAATTGGAAGCTGTTATATTATTAGTGAAATGATAGTAACAAGTGCTATTTGGAGCAACAAATGATGTATCTAAGTAACAGTGAGGCAGTGGGGATTGAGTTTCAGTGCAGTGATTTGTGAGTGTGCAGCAACGGCACTGCGCTGCTGTTGTCGGACCTGCCCCGAGGCAGCTCGCCCTCCTCTCTGCGCCAGCGGACAGTCGGAGTCGGGTCTCCGTGTACCTCGCAGGAGAAGTCCACTGTATCGTCTGCCAACACCACCTGGTTCACCGGCTGTTTGGTGAACACTGGCCTCTCTGAAATTAGACAGATATGAGTGCAGAAAGAGGACAAGAATTCATACCTATTAATTACAGCTTGACTTTTCACATTTGTTAGCACTTTATAGGACTGCCCATGTAATGGATGAGTGGACACATATGGAATAGGCTGGCCGTATAAAGAGAATAATTTGATGTCCATTTGCACCATAGCAGTTTACTCAGAATGATGTGGGGGGAAAAAACACTGAGGGATTGGAATTGTTAAACCTCGCACTAAAAATAATTTCAAAATGGGACACTCTCACCATGACTCTTAATACTTGATTTGAACACAATTAAACTTTTATTAAGACAAAACGAGGAACAAAATGACCCCACACCAAATCACACACAAGCTGGTAATAAATATTTACCAGCAGGTGTTAGCAGTATCTCAAAATTGACAGAGCCTGTCTAGCATTGGAAGTAGATTGCTGCAGTAGGTTAAATTCAATACCCAGCAAATAAAAGCTTTTAAATACCAAAGTCCAATCATCACAGTGAAACATGTTGGAGAATCAAGTAAGACTAAGTAGACTCAGAGCTGCAGGTACTTCCATGATCATAGTCAGTGTGAAAGCATTCCCCACAGCTGGAGGTATAAAAAGTCGCGGTGGTGAGAAATGTCTTGACAACTTTGTTCAGTCTGTGATTCGAGAGCAGAAAATGGATGGGCAGAAAAAACAGTGCAGATGTGCACTGGCTATTATCTTTCAATTTTGCAGATGGCAGTAATATTAAACATTAGGGAAAGCGCCAAGCCATGCATTTTAAGGAACCATAAATCTATAGATTATGCATTACATGCCAGGGTTTGAGTTTACTGCTGCACTACAATGTGCAGAAGGAGCTAAATTTTGTGGCAGTGTGGGTGGTGGTGAACAGGAGATCCAAGGGACTGAAAAGAAAATATCAATTCTCCATCTGTTTCCTGGGATCGATACACACTTTGATGCCTGTGGTACTGCTCCACTGAGAGCACAGCAGAGAATCAGAGACAGGAGGAGAAAAGTCAAGAGAGCAAAGCAAAGAGCAGCTGGGTGGGAAAGATGAATCTAATCCTCCAATATCAGCCAAGGAAAGAATGTCCAACCCCAGAAAAATACAGACAGGCACAAAATACAAGATACTTTCACTGTTTTTTGGAATCTTATAGTGAACATTTTAACACAGTTGAAGCAACTTAACTCAAAGAATTATTTCTAAAAGGATCAGAGGAATTATATTGATAATTTGTCTTAATATATGAGCCAATTGGCTAACAGCTGGAAGCAAATTAGCTCCAATTTATTCTGTTAACAATCTATCTTTTGCCATTACGTTTGTGTGAGCACTACAACAATCAAGCACGCTCCCAAAAGGTTATTTGATACTAATAAGGTTGACTGTATGACTTCATGTTTAGTTTCCCAGACGATATTTGCTAGCTGAGTGTCCTTTGATTAATTACAGTACAATCCCAGTAAAAACAACTCACCAAATACCACTAGTTCAGCAGGATCACTGTCTTTTTCTCCAACCATGTTGGTTCCAACGCACACATACATGCCAGCATCACTTTTCCTGGTGTTTGAAATCATCAACTTTCCTCCACGGATCTGAAATCGAGGGGTTAAAGACAGAATGAAGAGCAGAAAGATGAAACAGAAAGGAACAGATGAGTGGATAAGTGGACAAGGACGAAAGGAAACACGACGGTGGAGGAGGGGACAGAGAGAAGACATGGAAAGATGTTGGAAACAGGATATTGAGGCATGTTAGTGAGGAGAGAGAGAAGCCACTTTGTCATTTTCAGTGTGTGTTATGACAAATGGCTCTCTGGCTAGTTCTTAAAATTACTTGACAAGGGCTCTCGCTCCAAGCCAGTCGTCACACAAGCATCACTCACTGCTCTGTTTGTGGTAACTAACTTCAATAAGCCGCAATTCATCATTTGGTCATAGTGGGTAATGTGTGTGGAAGTCTGGTATTCTAAATGTGTCTTTTAACATCTATCAGCTCAGTGTCTTCTGTTAATAGTAATACAAATTAATGAGTGAAAATTACCTGAAATTTTATTTTAAAAAAGTATAAAAAGCTGACAAGTTAGTAACAACTTCCACCAGAAGTAAAATGCAATTGAACCTTAAACCAGACTTGTTTAGGTTATTTTTAACTTACAGTAATTCTTTCATCTCGATCATTGACCCGGATGTTGTTTCTCTTCCAAGAAATGGTGGGCTCCGGATGGCCCCTGGGAGGGATACACTCCATGACAGCCGGCTCCCCTGCTGCCACCACCACATCACTGGGCGTCTGACGGAAATCATCTCTCAGAACTGGGAAAAAAAGGTGAAGATGCGAAGGCAGATGGTAAATGGACTGTCATACAGTGCTTTTCTACTCTACTTGAGCACACAATGCGCTTTATGCAAAACATTTAATTCACCTATTCGCACAACACTGGTCACCAGTGCTTTCTGTATAACACTCACACTCCAGTGAATGCATTGGAGAACAACTTGGGCTTCAGTCTCTAACCAATAGATACTTGGCTTGCAGAAGCCAAATATCCTGCTCTCTGTAGCTGGCTCAGAATGAGTGTAAACTTTTTGCTGTTTAAATGGGTTTATAATTGTCATATGTGGTAACAACGATATTTAGCCTTTAAAATCAACAAAAAAGGTGAAAAGAAAATCTTAGAGTCGTCTTTCACCGAGTTGAATAATAGGAAACATAGTAAGGCACTGCTGTTGATAATATTGATACTGTGTCCCTGAGATCTCCATTGACTGGATGTCATTCATGCTTCATCATAGTACATCAATAAAAAAGGCTCTTGTAGGTGGTGCACACGAGTAGGTAAATAGCTCATTCTGAGATAAACACACACATTCCCTTGGCAAATATATATGCATAAATACACACAAGAAAAACATGAGCATTCAAACAAACACATCAAATAAATCAACTACATCGACTGCAGGAAGTCACTTTGAATTCAGAAATAACTCCCTTTCTTATGCCTTGCTGGAGTCTATTCATAAAACATGAGAGATTTTTCTTCGGGTCACAGTGCCTCCTTTCAAATTCATCCCTCTGTAGTCAACATCTTGTGGCTTTTACCTGAAGGCATCGGGCTATTTTTTTCTCAGTTCAGTCTCTAGAGCTTTGTGACCTCTCAGATTACAGATGTGGAAGATGGTTTTGTTGTCTGGGATGATGTACTGACAACAATGGTCCACGAGGAACAGGCCAACACCAATGCCGGCCTGCAGGCTGTAAGTCTGGCCTAAGCCACTCTAGGGATTTGCAAGCAACGAAAAGACTTCTGTGTCATTCTTATCTGCTCCAGACACCCTCCAAAAAGCCTCTAACTGATCTGAAAAGTAAATCAAGCCATATTTTCTTAAGTATTTATTAAGAAACTTCCAAAGTCATTCGGCAACTCTCTCAAAGTACAATTTTGAGTGGTTTTACAGTTCTGCCCTAAAATATTCCACAACGTTTTCTTTGAAGGCATGAGGAGACAAGAGATTTGAACATCAAGGAGCTGATAGATGATTAATTAATGTAAGAGGATGGTATGTCTGATTTTTATACATTATGGGGGTCTCGCTGATATCAGTGAGTCATATCAATATAATAACATTCCAATCATGTCTCTCAAGTCTCTCCTGAGTGTTCAAAGATCTGCATGGCTCTTATGGCTGTCAAACAGAGAGAAAGCTGTTACTTCATCTTAAAAGTGCAAGTCATGTCAAAAACTGGCATCCTAATTTACACTGGCAGTTCTTCACAGACTACTCAAAAAAGCTGTCGAGTATATCACCTCCCCATGAAAGCACAAATCTTCTTTAAAATGCCCTGCGCACAAAACTGACAGATATGTTTGTGACGTTCGGGGAAAATTTCAAAGGGTTGTCTTGCTGTTGCATAACATGTACAACAAATTAAATGCAATTCTATATTAATTTCTCACCTTGTGATTTCAAACAGACGAAACACATTTTACGTTTTTTCCCCAAATTTGAGGTATGAATAAGTTGGAGATTTTAGACCAGAGAAAGAAGTTGCATTATTGTGTGAGTGCTCTTTTTACTGCAGTGGTCCCCAACCCCCGGGCCACAGACCGGTACTGGTCTGTGAGTCGTTTGGTACCAGGCGCAGGTGTGAAACTTATGGTTTTCAGGATTTTTATTGGTTTTTATCATTATTGTTTATTTTTATTGTTTCTCTGGGTCTTTTCCCGTGTGTTATGAATGAATCTCCTTTCTTTTGCTACTGGTACTGGTTTTATTTTGTTGTATTTATCCACGAGCCCTTAAAGGCCAGACCGTGAAAATATTGTCGGACATAAACCAGTCCGTGTTGCAAAAGAGGTTGGGGACCACTGTTTTACTGCATTAGTACCAGTACATTTCTACTGGTCTCCCAAGTGTACATCACATGGCTTGTGCCACTACATGCAAAAGACAGCTACTGAATATAGAAAAGAATGTGTTTCCTGCTGCTTCCTATTTAACAAGGCCGTTTTCTATTAATTACCAGTTGCGCCATTATGCCAGACACAGACTGGCTGTAGTTTGTAATACCCACCTGCTGTGGTGGAAACTACAAAAATCGGTGTTGAACGTGTGTTACTCTTATGCTCAAAGATATCAGACCATCAATCAGATCAGATCATCAGGAACACATAGTTGTGGTGGCTGGTGTAATCCCTAGTGTTTAATTTTAAACTCAGCACCAGTGCAGAATTTATGAAAAAGCACTCCAATAAATACGAGATAATCTCTACATTTATGAAACAGGTGGTGGGCTTAATGGTCAAATGACATCTTTACTGACACTAAATTAAAAACTAAATGTTTAGATTTAATCAAAGTAAACTATCCTAAATTGTCAGCACAGTACTGTAAGCTAATAGCTTACTGTAAGGTATCAGATTTCAGGACTGAGCGAAGATGCTTAAATATATTTATAAGACATGAGTGTCTATGCACACAAGAATATGTGATGGACCTTTGGAGTGGAACAGCAGCAATGTCGCTGTAATGTCACAGGCCAACAGGGGAGGGTCACTGGCTCATCTGATTAATGACACATCTCCCCTCATGTCAACGCCCACAGGCCAAGAAAGCCCCCAGGATATTATGGTTATCATCACCATCCATATATCTATCGGCCCATCCATCTATCCATTCATATGAGAGCATTTCTTTATCTGAATCACCTGGCTTTGTGTGGTATCTCAGTGTCAGCCTGTACACCACAAAGGCTCATTCTTCTTCCTGTCAAGATAGCGTTGTGTCCTCTTTGAATGTGAGAGTGGGGATAACTCAGTCAGCTCTGTTTGTAATCAAGGTCATGGGAAACGGGTATATTGGTGTTTCAGCAGAGAATAGGATATTTTTCATTTTCTCATTAGCTAACACAGCTGGTACTTATGTTTGCCTTGAAAAAATACCCGTCTACTCAGTTCATTTGAACTACTACGTTACCGTTGTCTTTATCTGTGCCTCTTTCGGGGCTAAAACGACAGCTTATGACTGCATTCTGCCCCATATCCTGATGGCCAATTACTTTGCCACAGAGTATTTGGGGCTTGCTGAATCCCACTGGTCACTCCAATCCTTGTTTGATATGCCAAACTACACCCCTGACCTTATCTATGCCTGCTGCCAACATTTCTCTTACCACTATTCATAGCAGATTACAAAAACCTGACTAAATTGCTCAGGATCCCATCTTGTCACGCAAAGGGAGAAATGAAATAGGACAGCTGATTGGACCGAAGGTCTGAATTACCATGCTGTGGGGTTAAAGGACTGCAGCGATGACCTGTCACACACCACAGTGAAATCATGGCTCCAGGGGCCCCTGATCCTTCCCATTCTACCCCTCCACAAGCACCAAACCTGAGCAAAAAAAGGGTCTCTAGATGTTAATTAGGCACCGGCACTTACCTAGAGGCCCTTGGGGGCCCAAATTAAGAGGGTGCACTTTGACCCTTTCTTTAAACCCCTTCAACAAAGCCAGAGTAATCCCCACCACTGGGCTTGAATGCTGCACTTTAATCAAAGCACAGACATAGAAAATAAGGAGATACGAGACACAAGATTAAAGTGAAAATCCTGCAAATGGACAGTGAAAAGCTTCTCCCATTCAAATACATACAACTATGACAATACACATTTGTCCAAATTCAAACAGTTGTGGACAATGTTGTGGCAAAATGGGATTCATAAGATCAATCCATGAGGTTTCTTTATTTGTCAGCTATTTCATTCATTGTGGTATTTAAACCAAGCATTACTGATCATTTCATATTTGATAACAATTTTACATTTCAATTTTATTTTAGATATATATTTGTCCAGCTTATTATCCCAGCAGGGTACCTGACGACCGCCAAGGTGTAAGTTCTGAATGAAAGAAAGATCTTGAAGGAAATGAAATATGTTGTTCTTCCCATTCAGCTGACTCCTCAGGACTTGCCTTATTCTCTGCAGGTATTTGGTGTTTGCAGCTTTCCTAGTGGCCTCTTCACGGTTCCTATGAGACTCTCAGTTTTAAGGTTTTATATGTCAAAAAATTATTACAAAAACACATTCCTTCCTTCTTGAACCTTGCCAAATTTCAAATTATTAAATGGTAAATGGCCTGTATTTGTATAGCGCTTTACTAGTCCTTAAAGTACAAATATTAGATGAACAACAACACGACTTGTTACATTGTTACATAATATTTAACTGCATGATTTATTTATCAAAAATGAAGCCAAAACACCAAAAACACTGTGTGATCCCATATTTAATAGCTTGTAAAACCACCTTCACTCCAAGTAATTATGTTCTATATTTAGTCTCTTCCATCTAGAGCTGGGCGATAGAACGATAACGATATGTATCGCGATATAACTTTTACTCGATAGAGAAATTAAGCTATCGCGATAGACCTCGCCGCTCTTGTCCTCAAAAAAAAAAAAAAAAAAAAAAAAAGGTCAGCCAATCCAAATTAAGTAGCGCAGAGCCGAACCAATCACAGCCGCAGCGTCACGTCGCGTGACTTGTTACGTATAGCACAAGTGCCAAGCCGCACGTGTGTTTGTTTGGGAAGCAGCCAGCGGGTAATGGAGCAGCGCGTAATGGAGGAAATGAGTGTGCCGACTAGAAAAATCAACCGAGCGTGACCGAAGAGAAAACAGATGATGGTTCCAACGCCGGAGAGATTGTCAAACGGAAGAGCCATAGAAGTTCCGTAGTGTGAAGGTATTTCGGCTATTTCAAGTCTGACAAAAAACAGAGTAGCGTGCACTGTAAATTGTGCCGAAAGCAAGTCTGGAAATACAATAAACTGGTGCATGCGTCACACTGTGCGCCACGTTATTGTTTCGGTGAAATGAATTTCTACAATACTGTTACTGTTAATTCTACTCTCTGCAGTGTTTAAATGCTTACATATACACACAGTTACTGTCCCTCCACACATACGACTCGGTTCTGCTTCTATGCCCCAGCTTTGTTTACTTTTTCCCACCGAGGCTTCTAGACTTCTGATTGGCCAACATTTCTGCACGGTTAGGAATCTAGCTCCACCTGCTGCTTTGGCATGTTCATAGCAGCGTTTTCCTTCATTTCTGCCTTTATGTGTGGACGGGATTATTTTTTAAAACGAAAACGGAAAATCTCTGTTTTCAAAAATACCCGTGTACGTGTGGACGTAGCCTCAGTCTCTGACTGGAAGCGCTAATTCATCATTCGGCTTTTGTCAGACTAAAGTAACTGTTAAAACTGTTTGAAAAGCTAAGCTATACAACAAGGAGAGATTGAGAATTTCCTTTTAGTTCTCAGTTTATTTGATATTGACAAAAGTTAGTCAGTTTTGTCTGTTCTTCTGTAAAACAAACTAAGATTTATTTTTAGAATTAATATTTTGTTTCTAAGTGGAATTGACAATTTAGTCTGTTTCGTTTGTTCTATTTTGAAACTTAAACGCTTTAGCGGCTGCCTTTTGTGTAGTTTGCAATATTTGCCTTTATTTATCTGAAAAAGTCTCATGTTCCTTAAGTACATCTACCCTGTTGAACTTATTATGGGAAATAAATATTTAAATAAAAACAAGCTGCTGATTATTTCACATTTTACTTGTGAGCAACGGCACATTTAAATCTTACAAATATAGTTATTTGGCTTATATCGTGATAGATATCGTTATCGCCTGAAATGAAAAAAACATATCGTGATATGAAAAAATCTCATATCGCCCAGCTCCACTTCCATCTTTGTGAAAGGATTTCTTTATAAAGTTACTTTAGTTCCTTGAGATTTGCAGAAATTCCTTTATGCACATCCCTCTTAAGGTTCCGCCACAACATTTCAATGTGGTTGATGTTTGGACTTTGATTAGGCACCTTAATTCTTGTTTTGTTGATTCTGATACGCTGTGTTTGTTTTTTTGTCAAACATGGCACTGTGCATTATGGTCAAGAAACAAGAGGTAGTCACACTTGCTGATGATTTAATAATCTGATAAGAAGCATCTGGCAGCTTCTTTCTCTCTTAATTCCTACACACTTCACACACTGTTTCTGCATTTTGGCTTAATTTTTGCAACATAAATATTGAAATGGTACAATATGTCATGGTTTGTTGCTCTTTTTATCTCATTTTAAGACTTGTCAAAGAGCAGAGTGGTCAGCAGATATTTTGTGTTCATTTCTTAATAGAATGAGCTTTAAACATCTTAATTCATATACTTTTAAGCAATGCTCAATGGTCTCTATGGATTCATTCAGAACCCTAAAACCTAAACTTTTCACCATACTGATCTCAAACAAAGTTCCCAAATAGACCAGTTTGGGTATTTTTAACAAGAATTTTATCAACAAAAAGCCCAGACGAGAAAATAATCACCCACTTAAACAATAGTTAAAGAGATTTCTTTTTGCATCCACACTTTTAATCTCTTGAAAACAGATTTACACATCATCACCCTCTCTTACGTGCTACCATATCTGTTTGATTACTGTCAGCCTTTCCACAACAGCTTGTAGTGTACAAAATGATTGATTTGAAAATTATAGAGTACTCATCCTGAAAATGAAGCCATCATAGCTAATCTGTTTCATTAAAAAAAAAGTACAGAAGTAATACTTACTGTGACCAAGAGACTAGTGTGATTTACCACGTGGGTAAAGTATAAGGACCCTTCTGTATATCAGTGCACCACTTAAGCATTTAATTGGACATAAAAAACACCTCTGGGTGTTAGCTCTGGCTCACTTTTGATTAAATGCCTTTATCACTGTCATTAATGTTCCAAGGAGTGAAACACACACACACACACACACACACACACACACACACACACACACACACACACACACACACACACACACACACACACACACACACACAAAAGAATAAATATTCATACGGTGGAAGGAGGGGGAACTGAAAAAAAGCTTCAGGTTCAAGCTCTGCTGTGGGGGATTGAGCTGGTCATGTGTCAATCCATCAGCTTACATCCTTTCCTGACATGAAGCAATCTGCTTTGGTGTAAACACATGCAAAGACATGCTGATGTTTTTTGCGCCTTTGCTCAAGTACAACATCCTTCTTATCCCTTTATCAGGCCTGCTTAGACACACACACACACACACAAAAACACATATACATACATCTTATCTGTTCCCTATAGGTGCTGCTTGTTCCTCAAGGCAATATCAGTCTAGGCCCTCAGGCCCATCAGGGGCCCTCATCAGAAGCCACCTTCTATCAGCCACTGTCATTACCCCGAGTGGACCCCCTCCGATCCCTATCAGCCATTACACCATGATGAAACGGCCCACGCAGGATATTGGTGTGTATGCGTGTTGCTTCCCTAGTGATGGAAGGCCTTTAGAGGACGTGGGGGAGGTGGGGGTCTCACAGTTGGAGACAGATGTCCTTGTAAGCACCATCCTCCTCCTCCTCCTCCTCCTCCTCATCACCACACCCAATACAAATACTCACACTTGTGCAGATATGCTGCACAGCAGCTGTAGCAGCAAATACAGTAAAGCACCGTCTGCATCCAATATGACCAGCTCAGAGCAATCTACAGGCTGACTGGAGATTACAAATCCCCCGCAGTGCACACACACACACACACACACACACACACACACACACACACACACACTGTGATGAAGCTCTTACCATTTCTTTATCTACATTCTCTGACCTGAAATGTGGAATGTCATGACTTGGTTTGAAGTGCAATTCCATTTTGTGTCCTGGTGCTGCCATTTAGTTTTTTGACCTGTGTATTTTATGGCCTTGACTAAACGACATAATGTGGTTTAGGTTCCTGGAAATGCTCGTGTGGCCAGTAGTAAAATTGAGCTGAAGTTAAATGAATGAGAATCACATCAAGAGGATATTTCAGTTATTCCTTTGAGAAGCCCACAAGGGTCACCTTCTCAGCCCAAGTAGTGCTGCTTGATGCCTCCCCCTTCAAGAACACACTTGGATAACGTGTTCACTGATGTCAGGTCCACTTCCACCAACAAATGTATTCCCTCCATCTTCTTTTGTTCCTTAATGTGCCATAGCACGAGTGCTACTGCTGAGTCCATTTAACAGCCACAGCAGCTGGCCCACCCCCACCCACCCAACCTTAACAAGACTCTCTCCATGCAACCACTAAACCTAATGGCTGCTCTCACTAGATATACTGATAAGAGCACGAAAAATTATTTCCTTGTTTAGATGAAAAAAATTAGGTCCTAAAGCCTGAGAACTAAGTCACTTTTTTCTCACTGTGATTAAAAGGGTCATGCATTGAAAAGAAAGCAACTCAAATAATAAATTTGATAGAGCACTGAAGTAGCTACCAATCCTGGACAGAAGCTGACAGAAAAATCTCTGCAGTCCAAATTAACATTAGACGAAAGCCCTAGCATGTCTCACAGCAAACCCCTGGAAAACCAATTATTAGCCACTGTGCTCAGACAACACTGAAATGACATCCACAAGTCCCCATGATGCATTACAAGCAGATTATAAGCCTGTTATTAACATAGATAAACCTCCTCTTACAACACAATCATGAAGCAAGCCCAAGAAAATTACATTGGATTCAATATTCATGTCATGCTCTGATTCTGTTTACGATGCTTTAATATATACTATCACAGTCACTTAATATAAATTACCACCCAAAATTGAAATAAGCGCTAAAATGTGAGAAATCAAGAGTGCCCCTCCCCTGTTTGGGGCAGGGGGAAAACAGATATAGTTATCTGTCAAATGGTAAATGGCCTGTATTTGTATAGCGCTTTACTTTGGGGGAAAAGGCTTTTAAATACGCTGCCCCTGCTTCCTGGAATAATCTGCAGAAGGAACTGAAA